>NC_044037.1:47653186-48853186 GCF_901765095.1 Microcaecilia unicolor
TGGCTAAAAGAATGCGGAGACCTCATACATATCAGTGGTGAAGGATGAACGGTACTCCCATTACGGATCTCACTGAGATTGCTAAGATTTTTAGGAATTATTTCGCAAATCATATGCACCAGAGATCTCACAGAGATCAGAGCGGAAATGAAAAGTATATAGACAATCTGGATGCCACATTGTCGAAGAGATGCAGAGACGCTTAACTCCCCAGTCTCCACTAGGGAGATTCAGAGAGCCATCAAAGCATTAAAGTACTCCTCGGCCCCTGGACCAGATGGCTACACGGGAGAATTTTTAAGATCTTGCAGAACCAGATTACTGGTCCCTTATTAGACTATTACAACAGTAGTAGAAGACAAAAATTCCCCCAACACACCAATACAGCGCTGATTAGCCTTATACCTAAACCAGGAAGGATCCCATGCACCCGGGTTCTTACCGACCAATCTCATTGATCGATGTGGATATAAAGATCTTGTCCAAAATTTATCAGAGAGATTGTCACCGCTGATACCCCGGGTGACAAGGGACCAGGTGGGGTTCGTGAGGGGTAGGCAGTCTGTCATCAATGTTAGGAGACTCATAGCTGCATTGCTGCATGGAAGGGCCAGCCGTAACCCATATCTGATCGTGAGTTTAGATGCAGAAAAGGCATTTGATAGGGTGGGCTGGCCTTTCCTGTTCACAACTTTACGGAGGGTGGGATGCATGGGTGGTATCTGGATGCTATACAGGCTATGTATTCTACGCCCCAGGCTCGTGTGTAGTGAATGGAGTGCAGACAGATTCCTTTCCCATTGCGTGGCACCAGGCAGGGTTGCCCCGTCTCCCTTGTTCCTTTTAGTGTTAGAACCATTATTATGCATGATTCGTGCAGATGGGGATAGGGGGATGTCTGAATGATTGCAAACTTAAAGTGCTCGCTATGCAGATGACCTCCTTTCTTTAAGTGAACCACAGAGCTCCTTGTCCAGGCTGCTCAAGTAATAGAGGAGTACGGTATCCTTTCGGGGTACAAATTAACCTTATCAAATCCTTAGCTATGCCAGTGCAAGAGGAGACTCAATTGGCATGGAAAGGGTCATTTCCACTAACATGGGCAAGGGAACAAATTGTTTATCTAGGGGTGACCATTACTGTTGATCCCATGAAATTATATGAGAAAAATGTACTTCCATTACTTATTGAAACAAAACGATTGTTGGGTCTTTGGGGCGGGTTCCCTTGGCGCTGGTGGGACGCATTTCATTATTTAACATGATGCTAGCGCCTCGCTGGCTGTATTTGTTCCAAATGCTACCACTGGCGCTGAGGAGAAAAGAAGAAAGAATATTACATAAGCCTTGCAAGGATTTTATGGAGGGGACGGAAACCGAGATTGCCAGTTTCTAGCTTGCAGAAACCTAAAGAGCAGGAGGTATGGGACTGGTCAATATTAAATATCTGTCTGTAGCATGTGCCATGAGACACATACGAGATGGATTGCAGAGACTAATGACTTTTCGGACAGAGCAGTGGAGGGGGCTTTGATGCCATCTGCACACCTCAGTTGGCTATTGCATACAATACCTGGGCACGGGTTCGGGACTTAATGAACAATCCAATACTGCGGTCGTCCAGAGCAGCATGGAGATGGCTCTGTCGGAGGCATGGTTTTCGCAGCGAGCACCCGTATCTGCCCCATCAACCGCAACCCAGACTTTATAGCAGTACAGAGTCGAGAGAGTTCCGTCACTGGACAGTACAAGGGATAAATATATAAGCCAATAATCACAGAGGAGGGAGCTGTCAAACCCTTTACTGAACTTAGAGTCTTTTGGCTTAAAGCACACTGATGGTTTGCATATTTGCAGATAAAGCACTACATTACTTCCTTAGGGTGGTCTAATCTGACTGAGGATGTGCAGGATGTGTTGAGCGAAGCACTCACCCTAAACGCTAGTACTGCAGTTCCCTGCGTTTTCATCACAGATACCTTAAGGATACGACTGAAGAAATAAATTTCAAGAACTCATTGGTCAATGGGCTGAGGATTTACAAATTATCGTAACAGAGGACCAATTTCGTCAACACTTCACTTCTATCCAAAGGAGAGACATTCCCAAGATATTGGGAATTACAGTATAAATTGCCTGAGGCTCCACATATCGCCAAGGAGAGCATACAGAGCGAGGATGGACACTACGGAGCTTGCCCCAAATGCGCGCAGGAACTGGCTACCTTGGCACACATGTTTTGGCAGTGCCCAGACATTACCAGCTTTTGGACGCAGATCATGCGTACCGCATCTCAGCTCTGGAAGAGATCCGTTCCAGTTTCAGCGTTGATTCTTTTGAGGACTTCCAGCTGGATGATAGACCCCCAGCGGTTGCTACAATTCTTACGCAAGTCAGTACTGATGGGCAAGAAAGTGATCCTATTGTATTGGAGAGAGACGCATGGACCCTTGGTGTCAGTGTGGAGAACACACATAGATTTGTTCAAAATTGGAGAGGTGTAGCTTGCAAAAGGCCTCATTTGCTGTGCAACGACAGTTTAATACACGTGGCAGCGTTTTTTGATGACACTTCACCCAGTGGCACGTAAACGGCTTCTTTTCTCACCAGACTAGTCTCATGACAGAGTTTATCAGGAATGGAAAGAGGGGGGGGGGAGGTGGAAAGAGGGGGGAGAGGTGGAAAGGGGAGGGGGGACGGGTAGGGTTGAAATTGTAAATGATGACATGAATCTACAGTATTGTATTTGCTTCTTTATTGTTCAATAAAATGTTTAAATATAAAGATGTTTTTGAGGGTGGGAGGGGTTAGTGACCACTGGGGGAGTACGGGAGGTCATCCCGATTCCTCAGTGGTCATTGGTCATTTCGGGGACCTTTTTGTGCCTTATTCGTTGGAAAAACACGTCCAGGTGAAACGTCCAAGTGTTCATCAGGGACGTCCTTGCTTTTTTCGATTATGGGTCAAAGACATCCAAGTGTTAGGCACGCCCAAGCCCCGCCATCGAAAACGCTCCCTTGAAATTTGGACATCCTTGTGACGGACTGCAGTTGGAGACGTCCAAAATTGGGTTTCGATTATACCGATCTGGACGTCTCTGGGAGAAGGATGTCCATCTTCCGTTTTATGTCGAAAGATGGACATCCTTCTCTTTTGAAAATGAGCCGATAGGGGCTCATTATCAGGGCTCATTATCAAAGCACTTGACTTACAAAGTTTCATAGTTATTATGTAACTTTGTAAGTCTAAGTACTTCGAAAATAGCCTCAATATGTACAGTAATACATTTGCATCCATTTCTGTACATAAAACTGTAGATAAAAAACTACTGTTCTATATTATTTCGTACATATAAATTTTAAATTACACCAAATCATCCATAGGTTATAAAGGCATATTTTCAAAGCATTAGCCTTCCAAAGTTCATAGAAACCTATGGAACTTTGGAAGGCTAAGTGCTTTGAAATGGCCATATGTAACTTTGTAAGTCTAAGTGCTTTGAAAATATATCTCAATATGTACAATAATACATTTGAATCTCTGTATATAAAGATGTAGATAAAAGAATTTGCTGTTCGATAGATATTCTTACATTAATTTTAATAACACCAAATGTAAATATTGCTGTCAAGCATATTCTTACAGAAAATCTAAACAGATTTTAAAATCAACATGCCAACTTCTTAGGAAACAAAAACCAATGACCTTGTGTTAGTCACTGTTCACATAACAACTTGTAAGAAGAACAGAGAATAAACAGTGCTCCTAGTTTTCTGCAATTCAATAATCACAAGTACAATGTACCACTTTAGAAGAAACTGCAGGAAATTAGAACTCCACTGCTGCCACCTCCACTCTGTTACCAGTTAGATTAACCACAAGCCTGCTGCCACACCACCTTACTCCACCTAAAAGGTTGTCACCAGGAGACTTTCACATTCACTCTCTTCCTATCCCACTCCAAGGGCATGGAGTTCTCCCAGCCCTCTCTACCCTCTCCCTTCCACATCTCCGCTTATCCCCACCATACCCAATAAAGTCTCCCTCCCACCATTTGGCTGTATGACCTTATCAACCCACATCCACACATACTGCCAGTCACCATTCCTATGGAGAGACTATATGGCAGCAATGCTGAGAAAGGGAAAAGTACCATTAGGTGAGGATAGAAAATGTGACATTGTAGAGTGTGGCAGAGAAGGGGTGGAGAAGTGAAAGATATGAGTGGTTAAAGATCAGATCACAAGAAGAAAAGAATGGATTAAAAGTTAGGCAGTAGAAAACAGAAGCACACTTAAGAGGGGAAGAAACAGGTTTAGTGAACACGGGCTAAAGAAAGACCAAAAAAAAAAAAAGAAAAAAAAGAATGAAAGTTAAAAATACAACATATAACTGAACTAGAGGAGGAAAAAAAAAAAAGCACCACGATGTGCATAAACTAGACAAAAGGTTGAAATGTGCTTTTTCCAAACTTTTTGCAGATCCCAGACCTTAAGTATAACACTTACAGATGAACAAAACTATCTTTAGACCACTAGATATTACAAGTAGATATCCATTTTCTGTGAGCTGCTCTTCTGCAGTATCCTGACCCTGTGCCCCAAGTTCGAAGAACAGCTCACAGAAAAGTGATCTCCAATAGTAATATCTAGTGGCCTAATGACAGCAGAAATGGTGAGACAATGCTGAACCAGAAAAGTTTTATCATACATGCATTTCTAAATACTTAGAACCATCCCCGCCAAAAAAAGCTACAGGACAAACTACTTAGGTCCCCAATTTTTATAACCTAAACAATCTGTGTTAAAGCTTTATAAGTAAACCAGCCCACATTACACAGTACAAGCCAGGGAGATTAGAGCTAAACTTTCCCAGAGTGCTAATTTTAGCAAAACTGTTGAAGTTAAGGCAACATTATACTGCCATTCCTGCACAACGCTGTTTCCTGAGCAATGAGTTTTATACATTACGTTTTTATCTGGTAGCATACCGACAGACGTAATTTTCTTTCACAGACAATTTTAAAGACCTTAAAGACTGCAGAGGCAGGCCAGTTGGCCGAAACACAGCCGTGTCTGGAGTTATACAATTGATCTGAACTTGACGTGTCTTTAGAACTACATAATAAATTTGGACTTTTCCAACATCGTCTATAGACTACATTTTGTGTCATCTTCGCTGTGTTTTTCTACTTGTTGCTGTAGCTTCATCCCATTCAGATGAGTTTCCTAAATCAAATTTGCCTGACCTCACCTGTCTGACCAGTCAGAGAGATTTCTCACAGAATCATTTAATTCTAATATGAACTATGAAAACAATCAGATTCTCTCTTTCCCAAGATTATTTACTTATTATTGAGCATTGTTTTAATCCTCTGCTTATAGGAACATCAACTTAAAATATCATGTTAAGATATTTTCAGGGTTGCATGGCACTTTATACTAGACAGCCCTGTTTTAGAAACAGTTGAGTTTCACAGAACTTTACTAGTGGAGAGATGGGTAATGCAGCTTCCTTATGAACCCTAAGTGGAAAGAACACAAGGAGGTGAGGTCAACTGTCAATCACAACACAGGCAGTCCCAGCTCACAGTAATACATGGGTATACAGGATATTTTTTTCCTGTTGAATTTCCATTTTGTTGGTGGGGTTTATTTTGTGTTATTTTCATTTTGCTTTACTATGTGCTATTTCTCAACAGAATGCACTAAAACAAAAAGCAACTGCCAACTCCACAATTATAAAAAGGCTCCTTCTCCCAGGCCTAATGCCATATCATCCCAGTCCTCTCCTCCCCAAGCCTTACCTAATCCATGCATCTGCAGAGGCAAGAGCAATCCACAGTCACTCCGGTCCTACCAGTGCTTTATTTCAGAATGACACTAGCTGATCCAAGGTCACCATCATTTTGCAACATGGTTTGCACTGTGAAACACTACTGGTCTCAGGTCAGCAATCATTTTGATAAATAACTAGTGGGACAGGTATGTCTGAAGAATGCTCCTTCCCTTGAAGGCCTGTGGATGAGTAGAGACAGGATGTGGTGGGGAGAAACAGTCTGGCACATTGCCCAGCAGTCTCTTTTCAGGGTGAAAAGGAAAGTGGAGAAGGCCTTGGGGCTAACTGCTAGTGACTTTTTTTAAAAACCAAAACACAACATGAATGTGAACGGTATTGTACTGATTTTCCTTTTGTTCTATTTTCAAATGAAATTAAACAAAACTGGAATGAAATAGGAAGAGCTGATATTTCCTAATGACCATGTATTCCTACTGTACTAAAAACTATTTTAACTACTGCCATGTAGCGTAATAATGCAACTGGCTGGGCCCTGTGTAGTGCTTTGAAGGTAAAGTTTGCTGTAAGTTAAATAATTTTTTGGTTAAAACTTAGTGGGCTATCAAAAGTACAGGTTATTAAATAGAACATTTCAATATGCGGCAGCTCTAACATTTTTAACACAACAAAAATCACTTTTTAGATTACTAAAGTGGTGAGGTGAGTGGCCTAGTGGTTAGGGTGGTGGACTTTGGTCCTGGGGAACTGAGTTCAATTCCCGGCACAGGCAGCTCCTTGTGACTCTGGGCAAGTCACTTAACCCTCCATTGCCTGCCGCATTGAGCCTGCCATGAGTGGGAAAAAGTGCGGGGTACAAATGTAACAAAAAAAAAAAAACTATTTACACACTAGATCCAACAAGTCCACAACAGTTGTAATATCAAATGAAATTACATTCACTGAATTGAGACCACAACTGCAAAAATGTGTCTTAGCAATATTTAAATTAACAAGGATTGCATTTTACTATCTAACCCTGGATGAGTTATGAACATTTGCAGTTAGTGTGAATAATATTCATAGCAAGTCATGTAACAATGTTTTCTTTCTATACTCAGGGGTTTGTATGGCATTTCTAGCAGTTTATGTTTCTTTTATTCTTACAGCATACATCATACTGTACAAAACTCTTTAGGATCTTTGTTTGTTCTTTTTTACAAGTTACTATGCAAAACTAAATTTCTTTCCCTATACAGCGCATGGAAGAGTGGATAAAAATAATAAATATATTTTTATAGGTGGAAACTACGATATATGCATAGAAGGAAAAAAAAAAAGTCATGAGCCCTAGTATAAAAACATTTCCATAAAGGAAATTAGCCAAGAAACCTATTTGCATCTAGGCTCTCTGAGCATGTAGTTAACCAGAACTTGTGATGTTTATTCTTCAGACCGACAGTTCTATTCCTCTTTAGGGGCCAGATGCAGCAAAGGGTTTTTCCCACTGTGTGTCTATAGAAAAAATGTTGGACACATCTAGTCCTAAGTATGTAGGTGTATATGTAATAAAAACATGGATATCTGTCTTAATTAAACCTGCACTGACTCATCTATATAGTTTTGTTTTTTTTTCTTTAAATGGCTGCTAGGTCACTGTGGCTGATGTACAGCTATAAACACTTTACTCCATAAATTAGATTTCTGTATTCTACAGGGTGTTTTTAAAAACTCTTTATCTCAGGTTTGTGGTCTCTCTGCTGTTCCTGCTTCCCAGCAGGCATGCCCAAGGGATCCTTTCCAGCCCTTGGGTGAATCTCTTCATAAAGGCAGTTAATAAATCCCAATAAATAAAATAAATAAGGGGCGTCTCCTCTCAAGCACTCTCAGCACCATTTACTAAATGGCAGGAATTGCCACAGTAGCAGATCCTTTACCTGTTACCCACCTAGCCACCTCCTTTTTCTCTAGGCCCAAGCAGACCACATCCTTGACCACATTCTCTAACAGTGATTCCCAAACTTGTCCTGGGAACCAGTAATCTAAATATAGCTTTCTTAAGTTTTAGAGATCTGCTACCAGTTAGTTTCAGGATTATCACTCTACTGATCTACTTAATCTCTGTAAGGGAATACAACATTTAAAAAGTCAGACAATTTGGCAGGAATTTCTACAAATATAAATTTTAAACCCAAATAAGCAGACAGATGCTTTTGGAAGAAAAATATGGAATCCCTAAACAAAAATGTACATACTGTAAAATGAAGTGTATTGCTACATCAGAAATGAACCCTTAAATATAATAAACGTTTTTTTGAGATCCCCATTACAAGAATCCTCTATACTAAATTCTCCAAAAATAAACATTTCATGCCACTAACTTTTTTTTTTTAATCAATAGTTTAGAACAGCAGTATGCAATGGGACATGCGACAATCTGCTGGCAGGAAAAAATTCAAGATTTTTTTCCCTCGTGTCCCACCACTACTAAACACTACCATAGTATCTTTACCATAACAGCTATTAAATAAGCATTTGAAAAACATATAAAAGGTAAAATTATGTATCATACCTGATAATTTTCTTTCCATTAATCATAGCTGATCAATCCATAGACTGCTGGTAGATGGACACAACCCACCAGTCTATGGATTGATCAGCTATGATATGGAAGGGGCCCTTATACTAAAGTTTAGAATGCATGCTAAATGCCAAGAAGCCCATTTTATACATATGGGCTTCTTAGCATATAGTGAGTGCTAATTCTGTTACAATGCTCTAAGCTTTAGTAAAAAGGGACCCAAAGAGGGGCATAATCGAACACGAACGCCCATCTCCATGGGCGACTATCTCCAAGGACGGGTACGCAAAGGGGCGGGACAGACAGTATTTTTCAAAAACATGGGTGGCCATCTTTTGTTTTGATAATACGGTTGGTGCCGGGCAAATGCATTGGATTTGGGCGCATTTGAGCTGGGCGGTTTCGGTTTTCAGCGATAATGGAAACTGAAGGTGCCCAGCTCAAAAACGAACACACCCAAGGCATTTGGTCGTGGGAGGGGCCAGGATTCGTAGTGCACTGGTCCCCCTCACATGCCAGGAAACCAACCGGGCACCCTAGGGGGCACTTGTAAAAAGTAAAATTAAAAAACCTCCCAAGTCCATAGCTCCCTTACCTTGGTTGCTGAGCCCCCCAAATCCCCCCCCAAAACCCACTCCCCACAACTCTACATCATTACCATAGCACTTATGGGTGGAGGGGGGCACCTAGATGTGGGTACAGTGGGTTGTTTTTTTTTTTTTTGGGGGGGGGGGGTGGAGGGCTCCCATTTACCAGCACAAGTGTAACAGGGGGGGGGGGGGGGCCTGGGTCCACCTGCCTGAAGTCCACTGACCCAATAACAACTGCTCCAGGGACCTGCATACTGCTGTGATGGAGCTGGGTATGACATTTGAGGCTAGCATACAGGCTGGGAAAAAAAAGGTTTTAAAGTTCTTTTTTTTTTTTTTTTTGGTGGGAGGGGGTTAGTGACCACTGGGGGGGTCAGGGGAGGTCATCCCCGATTCCCTCGGGTGGTCATCTGGGCAGTTGGGGCACTTTTTGTGGACTTCTTCATGTAAAAAAAGGGTCCAAAAAAATGGCCCAAATTCTCGCTTCTGCCGCTCTTCTTTTTTCCATTATCGGCTGAGTGCGCCCATCTCTCCTCGGCCGATAAACACGCCCCAGTCCCGCCTTCACCACGCCTCCGACATGCCCCCGTCAACTTTGTTTGTTCCCGTGACAGACTGCAGTTGGAGGCGCCCAAAATCGGATTTCGATTATACAGATTTGGGTGCCCATCTCCCGATTTGGGTCAAAATATGGGCGTCTTTCTCTTTTGAAAATAAGCCTGAAAGCATCTTAAATTACCATCTGATTTTATTTCTCAAAGAGCCACTAACATTCCTGCCATTAGCAACTGAAGTAAATGGGTGTGCAGTTATTTTTCAGAATCTCATACAGGTTATCAGTGATACATACACAACTGAAGAACAGGAGAAGAATATTTTTAAAAAGTCTAGGGATATAGTCATTTTTTTCAAAAATTCATGCCCTTTTCATAAGTAAAAGGCATAAAATGTTGAAAATAGAAAAAATGCAAGCTAGGCATAAGATCAAAGGAAAATCTAGAGAACCAGGAAACAAGACAAGGGAAGGGGGCTCATTTTCAAAGCACTTAGACTTACAAAGTTCCATAGTAACCTATGGAACTTTGTAAGTCTGCTTTGAGGTACTTTAATACTATAGCACCTTTGTTGCACATCAAAGATCAGCTTGCACCAAACATGTCAACTTTTACCATTAATATTACATACTTGGATTTATCCATTAACATGTTTAAAGTAAGTTCTCAACCAAACACTTTAAGAAGCAGGATGTGGCTACTCTGACCTGCATTTAAACATCTTCTATGCAAATTGTTACCCTTGTTCTTTCTCCCAACCAAACCATGCAGGCCATTACACAGAGTAGCAAACTTTTTTTTACCTTAGTTTTTATAATTTAGTGTTTTTCTATTGTAAACTGCTTTGTTGTAATATTACAAAATAGTTATTCAAGCAGATTATTGAATAAACATGAAGTTTAAATAATTTTGCTGCTCCAAAAGGCTTATGGTAGCCAGCAGCCCACTTTTTCTTGCAGCAAACCCCAAAAGATATGCACATACTGGATGCACATTCCTCTCAAGACTTGAAAAATACTGTTAATTACAGTATGGCCAAAGGGAATAGTCATTACTGTAGTCTTGGGTCCCCGTTATAAAATAATTTTCTCAAGTGATTGTTCTGAGTAATTTAACTTAATAAAGCTTTGGCAGCTTGTTTCACCTTTTAATCAAAAATAGGCTATAATTAAATTGCAGATAACCCTGTGACTCCTACCAGCCTTGAAGGAAATGTCAACTACATGACCTCAAGACCCCTTTCATTATTCCACGAGTTTAATAATACAAAGCATTCCGATGATTTACTCGGTACTAACTTAATTTGAGCTTAAATGTTTGTGTGCTTCATCTCAAAATAATATGAACACTTAACGTTTAGTAGATTTTTCCAATGTTAATTTAGAACGACACAGCGCTTCTCAATTCACAACACTGAAAAATAATTAATGGAACTTCCTCTCGAAAACCATGGGAGGCAAAAGTTGATCAGTTTCGAAAACACAAACGTTCAGGCTTATCATATTCTTAGAAATGGTGGCGATTAAGATAACGTTAAAAAAAAAGTGCTTTATAAAGCATTTACTGCAGTTTTTCAGGTCTTTTGGGTAAAAAAAGATTAAACGCATCCTACACCTGATTCATGGCTTCCTCGGCTAAAAAAAAACTGTTTTCGCACCACACTGAGAGAGATCTGACTTAACCAACGATAAAACACTGTAAACGATCCAACGGAGGCGTATAACGCGCAAAACCACGTCAATATTTCCTTTTACAACACGCTCAGGGAAGTGAACTGCAGAAAAAAAATGTTGTTATGATGATCCTTGAATTGGATAAGCATTACACAGAATGACACTCTTTTTATCAGGCCTCAGGTGCAAACACTTCAAAAGCTCGAACGAAGCGCGAGGCCTCGTCAACTCGACCTCGCACGAAAAAAAGGGAAAAATACAACTCTTAACTCAGCGCAGAGAATGTTATCTATTTAAAAAAAAAGGAGGAGGAGGCGTGAATCCAACATCCCTAGAACTTGGGTAAAGATAACACAACCGACCGGCCGGAGAGAAACAAAATGGAGCAGCTGCTGCGGCCCGTTGACCTTTAAAAACTCGGGCGCTGGGCTCGAGACACTCACGTATGTATCCGTCCGTTTGCTGTAACGAACAGCGCGAGACCGTAAGCTACATCAACACAAGCGCAGCAGCCTCGAAGCAGCAGAATTTTTACACACACAGCCACCACTCTCTCTCCCCCCCCCCCCGGGTTCACACCGAACCCGGGTAGCAGCGTCCCGGAAAGGAAGCGCCGAGCTAGATCGCGCGCTTCCCACCGAGAGGCCGCGGGAAAAGAGCAGCAAGCCGAGCTCCACACTCACCTGCATCCCCCGGTACTTGAACCGCCACCGGAGAGAATGGGCCATGGTTACTTCCGGCGCTCCTCGGCGAGCTCTTGAGGAAAGGAGTCCTCTGACGGCCGGCGGCTGTGGGGAAGGGAGGGGAGGAAGCGGTTAGCAGCGACCGTGTCTGTCGGGAGTCCAGCAGCTGCAGGGCCGGAGGGGCGCCGGCGCGCACTCACCTCCGCCCGCACGCCCGCTGCCTGCCTTGCTCTTCTCCGGGCTGTGTCCGTTTACCCCGGCCGTCACTGGCGTCCCATACCTTGCCGAGCACGCTCCGTTCTGGCTACTGCTTCAGCGAGCCCCGGTCGTTACCATGGCTCGACTCTCGAGGAGGTGAGTCCAGCGGCCGTCCTGACTGTTGTTGCGGCGGCGCACGGAGGGAGGAGGAGACTGAGACGGCCTCACAGTGACGAGGACGAGAGCGCCATGTCTGGCAGGAAGCTGCTGCTGCTGCTGCTGCTATGCACCTCCCGCGCTGCTTGGTGGAGTCCCGCGACACAGGCGAGCTAGCGCGATGTACCGAAACGGATTATCCGACTTCGGGCTCCTCCCTCTTTCCCTGTCGCCTAGTCGGAGCAAAAACGAGTACAGGAAGATGAGGAATGGATTTCTAGCCTCCATTCTCTCATGTTTCCCCCCCCCCCCCCCCCCCCCGGAAATCCTAGAAGTACTTAGGACAGGCGTCGTGTATGTGCAGCCATCTCTGAGGTGCACGGTTTGCAGGTGGGAGAGAAGAGGAGAGAGAAGTGGTTTTCTCTGAGGACAAGCAGGCTGATAATTCTCACCAATGGGGGGGGGGGGGGGGGGGTCGTCGTCGTCCGTGACAACTTTTAGAAAAAAAAGAGAGTCTCTGGAACAACTCCGTCGCGCGGGCGAGCGCACTGTGCGACACGACTTCGACCTGCGACGCGAGCGTGTCCTCTTCAGTTTTCTTTGATCCACGCTCAGAGTGGACACGATTTTCTTCGCGCTTTCTACGGCTCAGGAGACCCTTCTTAGGTGTTTATCGCCCCCTTTTTTCACCTTTTTCAGCTTCACCTTGTAGTTCTTTAAAATATTTTTAAAATTTTTTTAAAGTAGTGTGTTTCCTTATTTTATAGTTTTTGTCAACTTTCTTTTTCGTTGTGCCGTCCTTAGGCTGCTCGGCTGGATCTTTCCCCTTTTCTTCCTTTTTGTGCCTTTTTATTTGGCACGATCGAGTCATTTTAATTTCGCCGCAGCTGTTTTTCCGTACATTGTCATCGAGGACTCCCAGCAGCTTCAAGCGTTGTACTAGCTGCAACCTGACCATCTCGGGAGCCGACCCCCATGCGTTGTGTCTCCAGTGCCTTGGGCCCGACCATCTGCCAGCTCCCTGTAAGCTGTGTCTTTGATAAGAAATGGACCCAAGTTGGCTCGGCTCAACTTTGAGAAACTTCTTTCTGATCGGTCTGGTCCTTCGACGTCCACTACGTAAAGAGGTTGGCGGCGTCACGTCAAGGGCGAAGCATCGACATCGATGAGGCAGTTAATGGCTGCTGAGTGACCAATTCGCGCTAGGGAGCAGTGAGGTATCGAGTGGGTCTCCACCTGTCTCGAGGCCTACTGCTATGCAGGCCCCCCCCGGGACCGACCGTCATCGGACCCAGCCCCGAGGAGCCGTAAGGATTCCACGTCCTCGTACTGATCTGCACATCTGCTGTCTATAATTTTGGAAGATGTTAATGAGAAAGTAGACATTGTTACTTTTGCAATGTGTGTATGGACATTCTGTTCTGGTGGTATGCATGTGATAATATTGAATAATTCGTCTATACTTATGGCTAGATTTCTGAACATGGGCATCATTAAAGAACAGACTTTTAAATGCCCAGATGGGTATATATGCTAATCTCACCTTTGTTAAATGTTTCAGACATGGTCAATAAAAATATTTGAAACATAAAGTTTCAGACATATCCATCTACTTGCTCCTGTCTCACTGTATTCTCCAATGTAAACCACATTGAACCCCAAGTTTTATTTGGGATAATGTGGGGATATAAATTGTAAGGGGGAAAAAAAACCTTTATCCTTCACCTTGTAAGGCACTGCCTATCCAACTGGATGATAATGACACAAGAAAGCAAGTTTGGTCCAGTGAAGACTAACTCAAAATAACCTGTTCCTTAGCTGGGCTCTAGTATTGCCATATTGAAAATATGACCATACCATGCCTTTGTGGTTATGTTCCACTAATATGTTAAACCATTAACTGACTTTCTTGAAAGGATTACATAACCTTTGGATGCATGTCTAGGAACACAACACAAATTTATGCAATATCATAATTCCTCATGTACAGCTAGAAACAACCTTGTAAGGTGGATAGTATTTATAATGAGCTCCTTTTATTATCCACCAGAAAGAAGAGATAAGAGTTTTCAGTTTTGGCACAGTATAAGTCATCACAACGAAAAAAAAAATAAGAAACCAATGTACTGCATTAAAGGCTTATAGCCATTTAGTTATCTTTAGTTTGTTTAATTATTTTGACTAATAAAACCACTTGTCCTAAAACATGCTCAAAACAGAATAATCCATTTGTGTATCTAAAATGTAAACTTCTACAAAACAGATGAAGTGAAGATGTGATTCCATGTGCCCCATAGAAAGTCATAGGCCACGTTTAATGGAGGGGTATGGGTTATTTCTTTGGAACCACCACTCCAATCTGGCCCATTTTTTTTTTAATCATTGAGGTGCATTTTCAAAGCACGTACATAAGTAAGGCCACACTGGAAAAGACCAAGGTCCATCGAGCCCAACATCCTGTCCACGACAGCGGCCATCCAGGCCAAGGGCACCTGGCAAGCTTCCCAAACGTACAAACATTCTATACATGTTGTTCCTGGAATTGTGGATTTTTCCCAAGTCCATTTAGTAGCGGTTGATGGACTTGTCCTTTAGGAAACCGTCTACCCCTTTTAAACTCTGCCAAGCTAACCGCCTTCACCACGTTCTCCAGCAACGATTCCAGAATTTAATTACGCGTTGGGTGAAGAACAATTTTCTCCCAATTTGTTTTAAATTTACTACACTGTAGTTTCATCGCATGCCCCCCTAGTCATAGTATTTTTGGAAAGCATGAACAGACGTTTCACATCCACCTGTTCCACTCCACTCATTATTTATAATACCTCTATCATGTCTCCCCTTAGCCGTCTCTTCTCCAAGCTGATTTACAAAGTTACAAGGAGGCATGTTTTCAAAGCACTTAGACTTACAAAGTTTCATAGGTTATTATGGGGCTCACTCTTCAAAAAAGAAAAACATTAAAAAGTGGCATAAATCTGTATTGGATGTTTTTCCTCACAAAAAACATCAAAAATCAATATTTTCAAAATCTATTTTCAGACTTTATCTATGCTGTTCTGCAGTGCGTCCAAATCTCAAGGGAGCGTGTTAAGAGTGGGATGTGGGTGTTCCTAAGACTTGCACTTATGTTTACTAAGGTGCTCTATGGGCACGTTAGCATTTTTAACACCGTAAATGGTTTATGTGCGTTAAATGCTAACACGCCCATAGAAATGCATAGGCATGTTAGTGGTTAACGCGCCTTAAATTTAAAGGTGTGCTAGAAACGCTAACGCACCTTAGTAAACATACCCTTAGACTTTTTTTTAGCCATAATGGAACAAAACAAATCATCCAGGACTAAAACTAAGACATTTGAGCAGACCTGTTTTTATAACATGGCACAAAAAGGTGCCTGAAATGACCAGATGACCACTGGGGGAATCAGGGGTGACCCCCCCCCCCCCAATACCCCCCAGTGATCACTGACCCCCTTCCACCCCCAAATATGTGAATAAAATATGACTTACCAGCCTCTGTGACAGCCTCAGATGTTAAGTCAGGTCTATTAAAGCAGCAGTAGGTCCCTGGAGTAGTGTAGTGGTCGGTGCAGTGCACTATGGAGTGGGGGACTCAGGTCCCTATCTCCCTGTACTTGTCACACTTGTGGTGCAAACTGTCACCCCCCTTCCAAAGTCACCAAGAACCTAGTGTACCCACATATAGGTGCTCTCTTCACCCATAAGAGCTATTTTAGTGGGGGTAGGGGGTTTTGGGTGGGTTGTGGAGGCTCAGTGTTCAAGATAAGGAGCAAAGGTGAGATGTGTACCTGGGAGCATTTTTATGAAGTGCACAGAAGTGCCCTCTAGAGTGCCCCATTGCTCTTCTGGGATGTCTGGGAGACCAGTCTACTAAAAATGCTGGCTCCTTTCTACATACCAATGGCATGAATCTCTACATTTGCACTTATGCTTTGTTTTTTGAAAATAGACCAAAAAAACAAAACATCCAAAACAAACCTTGTTCAAAACAGTATTTGGAAAAAAAAAAAAAGATTTCTCGAAATGGCCTTCATTCCTATTCGAATTTTGGACATTTTTAGCAAAACGTCCAAAGTCAGACTTAGACATCATATCAAAATGCCCCACTATCCAGCTTATTTTCGAAAGAGAAAAACGCCTATAGTGCGACCTAAATCGGGAGATAGACGTTTGTCTCGCAAAGGTGCCCAAATCGGTATAATCGAAAGACGATTTTGGGTGTTTCCAACTGCACTCCGTCGTGGAAACGAATAAAGTTGACGGGGGCGTTGTCGGAGGCGTGGTGGAGGCGGAACTGGGGCGTGGTTATCAGCCGAGGAGAGATGGCGTCTTTAGCTGATAATCGAAAAAAAAAAGGCGTTTTTACTGCGATTTTTGGGTCACTTTTTTGGACCCTTTTTTTCACGAACAAGTCCCAAAAAAGTGCTCCAACTGCCCAGATGACCACTGGAGGGAATCGGGGATGACCTCCCGGACTCCCCCAGTGGTCACTAACCCCCTCCCACCAAAAAACCCCACTTTACAAACTTTTTTCCAGCCTGTATGCCAGCCTCAAATGCCTGTAACCCACCTCCATGAGACAGAATGTGTTTGATCCTCTCACAGCCTTTCCCTGGGTCAGATGTGGCTCTCGGGTGCAGTACAGGGTCACATCAGCATTGCATTGTGGTGGGTTGTAGGGTATTGGGCTCTGTGATTTCATAGCTTGTGTTACAGTCATCACGATGTTGGTAGTTGGTAGGCTCTTCTCCCATGGTGCTTTTCCCCCTGCCTACTGGGTCAGAGTGTGCCTGTTGTGTTTCCTGTTTAGTCCATGCTGGTAGTGGCCATTTTGTGTAAGCCAGTTTTAGATCCCTTTCACATGTTAGCCACATTATAGAACTTAGTTCTTACCTTGAATGTGACTGAAAGAGGGCATTTGTACAGCATTCTGCCAGCTCTGACCTACTGCTAATCTCAGTACCAGGGAGACTCGTTGCCAGTGGGGCACAACCTCTGATCTGCAGTTAACTGTGAGTAAAGGCGGTTATTCCAATAAAGGACGTTTTCGGAGAGATAGTCTTCAGGTGTCAACTGGTGTGCCAATGTTATATAGCAGCAACCAGTCCTAGAGGCCTGCGAGCACTTTTAGTGGGTACCGCAGTGCACTTCAGCCAGGTGGCCCCAGGCCCATCCCCCCCCCACCTGTAACACTTGTGCTGGTAAATGGGAGGCCTCCAAAACCCACTGTACCATATGTAGGTGCCCCCTTCACCCCTAAGAGCTATGGTAGTGTTTGTGGGTAGTGGGTTTTGGGGGAGGGGGGTTGGGGAGCTCAGCACCCGTGGTAAGGGAGCTATGCATGTGGGAGCTTTTTCTGAAGTCCACCGCACTGACCTAGGGTGCCCAGTTGGTTGTCCTGGCATATCAGGGGGGCCAGTTGTACTACCAATCCTGGCCCCTCCCATGACCAAATGGCTTGGATTAGGTCGTTTTTGAGCTGGGCGTTTTTAGTTTCCATATCGCTAAAAAAAAACAAACACCCAGCTCAAAACGTCCATTTTTTCGAAAATTCGGTTCGGCCCGCCCCTTCACGGACCCGTTCTCGGAGATAAACGCCCATGGAGATAGGCATTTCCGTTCGATTATGCCCCTCCATGTAACTTTGTAAGTCTAGGTGCTTGAAAATGAGCCCCGTGAGTTTTGTTCATCATTTTTTTCCCCCAAAATAACTGGTTTCGGTTGGCGCGCCAACCAGGCATTTCAGCGGCATTATCCACTGAAAATTCCTGCTTAGCCCTGGATAGGCAATTAATGGCCAGAAGCTTCAGAATTATTTTACTGACAGAGACAACCATTCTGAAAAAAAATCTTTTGTATAATTCTTTCCAGATTCCTTTGGATTGGAAAGAATAAAAACGACCACTCTAGGATGTGGGAAAAGGACCTAAACCAAAATATGTTCTCCAATAAATCTAATTAATCTCAAGTTCCTTGTACACAATTCTCCAATGGGGCGTAGCCAGACTTCGGCGGGAGGGGGGTCCAGAGCCTGAGGTGAGGGGGCACATTTTAGCCCTCCCCCGCGCCGCCGCCCCCCCCCCCCTGCCCACCACCACCAAGCACTTTGACCACCCCCTGCGACGACCCGCTCGCCCCCCCCCCCCCCGCACCAACCCGCCGTCGCCTACCTTTGCTGGCGGGGGACCCCAACCCCCGCCAGCCGAGGTCCTCTTGTTCCGGTGCAAGGCTTCTTTCTGTGCAGGATGTCAGACTCAGAAACAGAACAAAGCCTTGCACCGGAACAAGAGGACCTCAGCTGACGGAGGCTGGGGTCCCCCGCCAGCAAAGGACGACGACGGCGGTGTTAGCGGCGGGAGTGAGGGTTGAGAGGGTCCGTCAGCAGGGGGGGTCCAGGCATAGGCGGTCGGTGGCCCCAAATGTTTGGGGAGGCTAAAGGGGGCGGAGTTAGGGTGGGGCTTATATCCATAATTGTCTGACAACACACCGAAAAAAAAGTAAAAGTAAAATAGTCACAATTAATACCTTTTATTAAATTTAGATATTAGATATGTATCATATGTCAAAGAATAAAGTGGTTGTTCAAAGCACATATTAACCAATGTATGCTGTTCAAAAATGTTATCAATTATTAAACACTGCTATTTCCATCATTGAAAATCCCAAATGAAAGGTCACATTAGTGAAGTAACATTATGCATGAAAAGGCAGCACTGTAAATATTACACTGGGCAGGACCCTAGTACACCAATATACCACCCATACGGTAAACACAGACCCATCAACAATATTTTTATTTATTTATTTTATTTATTACATTGTATCCCACATTTTCCCGCATAGCAGTAGGCTCAATGTGGCTTACAATATGAAATATTTCAATATGAAACAAGGAATCAATATCACAATCCTCATGTACAGCCACAAAACAACCTGTTAGGGTGGATAGTGTTCACAATGAACTTCTATTAATGACTAGATAGAGATAAGAGTTTTCAATTTTGGTACAGTATAAGTCATCACAAGAACAAAATATATGAAAACCAAAATGACTGCATTAGGGGCTTATAGCCCATTTAGTTATGTTTAAACAAAAGAGATCTGCATGAAACAAAATATTTATTTTTATTTTAACTTATAAAACCTCTTTCTGCCCCAATCCAGTATTGCCCCACTGTCTTGCCTCTCACCACCATCCAACATTGTCCCTATGCAGTGGTGTGCTGGTAAATGTTTAACAAAAGGCTCTCTCCCCGGTCCCCCTCTGCGCCCCCCCCCCCCAATTTCCAGAGCTGGCTATAGCCGGGGAGAGAGCCTGGGGGGGGGGGGGGCAATGCATTACTCCAGGGAAAAAAATTAAATGATCCCAGGTTTCCAATCTAATTCATGTTTAATGTGCGATGAAATGCCATAAATAGGTAAATAAACTATAAACTTTTAATGTTGAGCACCTGATTCTCAAAGTGAACATATTCCAAACACTATAATGAAAAATAAAATGATTTTTTTTCACCTTTGTTGTCTGGTGACTTGTTTTTACTACTACTACTACTATTTAGCATTTCTAGAGAGCTACAAAGCGTACGCAGCACTGCACAAACATAGAAGAAAGACAGTCCCTGCTCAAAGAGCTTGCAATCTAATAGACAAAAAATATAAAGTAAGCAAATCAAATCAATTAGTGTGTACAGGAAGGAGGAGAGGAGGGTAGGTGGAGGCAAGTGGTTTACGAGTCAAAAGCAATGTTAAAGAGGTGGGCTTTCAGTCTAGATTTAAAGGTGGCCAAGGATGGGGGCAAGACGTAGGGGCTCAGGAAGTTTATTCCAGGCGTAGGGTGCAGCGAGACAGAAGGCGCGAAGTCTGGAGTTGGCAGTAGTGGAGAAGGGAAACAGATAAGAAGGATTTATCCATGGAGTGGCATGCATGGGAAGGGGTGTAGGGAAGGACGAGTGTGGAGAGATTCTGGGGAGCAGCAGAGTGAGTACATTTATAGGTTAGTAGAAGAAGTTTGAACAGGATACGAAAACGGATAGGGAGCCAGTGAAGTGACTTGAGGAGAGGGGTAGTATGAGTAAACATACCCTGGCAGAAGACGAGATGGGCAGCAGAGTTTTTGACCAATTGGAGAGGGAAGAGGTGACTAAATGGGAGGCCAGCAAGAAGCAGATTGCAGTAGTCTAAACGAGAGGTTACAAGGGTGTGGATGAGGGTTTTGGTAGAGTGCTCAGAAAGAAAGGGGCGGATTTTACGGATGTTGTAAAGAAAGAAACAACAGGTCTTGGCGATCTGCTGGATATGATCAGAGAAGGAGAGAGAAGAGTCAAAGATGACCCCAAGGTTTGAGCTGAGGAGACAGGGAGAATGAGAGAGCCATCAACAGAAATAGAAAACGGGGGCGAGTGGGGAGGTGGGTTTGGGGGAAAAATGAGAAGCTCGGTTTTGGTCATGTTTATTTCAGGTGGCGTTGAGACATCCAGACAGCAATGTCAGACAAGCACGCTGAAACTTTGGTTTGAATGCAAGGTGAGATATCAGGGGTAGAAAGGTAGATTGGGAGTCATCAGCATAGAGATGTAGGAAAAGCCATGGGATGAGATTAATGAACCAAGGGAAGAAGTGTAGATAGAAAAGAGGAGGGACCAAGAACAGAACCCTGAGGTACACCGACAGGCAGAGGGATAGAAGTAGAAGAGGATCCACCAGAGTGAACACTAAAGGTGCGGAGGGAGAGGTAGGAAGAGAACCAGGAAAGGACAGAGCCCTGGAATCCAAGCGAGGGACAGGGTGTCGAGGAGTATGCTGTGATCGACAGTGTCAAAAGCAGCGGAAAGATCAAGAAGAATGAGGATGGAATAGAGACCTCTGGATTTAGCCAGTAATAGGTCATTGGAGACTTTAGTAAGCGCAGTTTCGGTTGAGTGGAGAGGGCGAAAACCAGATTGTAGTGGGTCAAGAATTGCATGTGAGGACAGAAAATCAAGGCAGCGGCAGTGAACAGCACGCTCAAGTAACTTGGAGAGAAAGGGAAGGAGGGAGATGGGTCGGTAATTAGAGGGACAAGTAGGGTCGAGTGAAGGCTTCTTAAGGAGAGGTGTGACCACAGCATGTTTAAAGGCAGCAGGGACAGTCGCAGTGGAGAGGTTGAGAATGTGACAGATAAAAGGAATAAGAGCAGGAGAGATGGCATTAAGAAGGTGGGTGGGAATGGGATCAGAGGAACAGGTGGTACATTTTGAGGAAGAAAGGAGAAGTGTAGTTTCCTCAATAGTAACTTCAGGAAAGGAGGAAAGGGGAATGAGGGGAAGGAGAGAGAGGGGAACGGACTAGTGGAGGGAGAGGTGGCGAGGTAAAGAATGCAAGGTTTATCTTTTGAACCTTGTCGTGAAAGAATTCAGCAAGGGTCTAAGGAGATAATGAAGGGGGAGTTGGGGGAGGGGGCACCTTGAGGAGAGAGTTCAATGTGGTGAAGAGAAGTCGAGGGTTAGAGCCAAGAGAGTTGTTTTTCTGATCATGCTGGCCCAGTATCCAATTCTGCTGTTATCTGTCCTCTTAACTCCGTTTCCAGGGCTTCCTTTCCATTTATTTATTTCCTTTCCTCCTTCCTTCTTCATTTCTGGTCCTCCGCAGACTTGACTGTCCAGTGGATCCAGCTTCTGCCTATTTTCTTCATCCATATGCAGTTTTTTTTTCCTCTCTTCCTTTTCCCTCATCTCATCTCCTTCCTCACTCTTCCCTCCCCTACATCCATGTCCAGCATTTCTTCTCTCTCCCCTGCCCTCCCCTCCATCCACCCATGCGCAGCGACTCTCCTCTCTCCCCTGCCCCCCTCCAGCCACCCATGCCCAGCGACTCCCTTGTCTCCCCTGCCCCCTCCTCCAGCCACCCACCCACCCACCCACCCATGTCCAGCGACTCCCTTCTCTCCCCTTCCCCCCCTCCAGCCACCCATGTCCAGTGACTCCCTTCTCCCCTGCCCCGCTCCAGCCACCCAGGTTGTTCAGCGGATTCTTCGGGGCAGGCAGGAAAGATCCCCAGTCTTTCCTGCCCGCTGCCAGTGCTGACTCTCCCCCACTGCCGGATTGCTATTCAGAATGGCTGCCAAGACTTACAAGGGCGGCCTCCAAGACCAGCAGAAGTCTCGGCAGCCATTTTTAAAGAGCGATCCGACAGCGGGGGAGGGTCAGTGCCGGCAGCGGGCAGGCAAGACTGCCTACCCCAAAGAATTTGCTGGACAGGGGAGGGGAGGAAGGAGAGCCAGCTCGCCAGCAGGAAGATAACCTTTAAGAGTGGACTAACACGGCTACCACACCTCTCTACAGCAGGAAGAGGAAAGTACAATTTTGTTGTTCCTGCCCTGCTGAATTCGAGGAGAAGGCAGGGGAAGCAGGTCACAGGCTGGGGAGGCTTAGCCTCCCCCAAGCCTCTTATACGGGGCGCCTATGGGTTCAGGGCCAAATCTATGGGGGCCCTGGCCCCCGTGGCCCCATGTAGCTACGCCACTGCTCCGTATCACTTTCTGAGGAGAGCTTCAGGAAATGACAAATGCTTTCCCTTAGGAGCCCTTTTACCTCCTTGGTCTTTACTGAGGAGGTTGCTCTGGAAATGGTATTTAAGGATGATGATATGGAGGTGAACCTGGAAGATGTAATAAGCCAAATCAGCCTGTTTTAAAGGGGAGAAGGGAATGGGACTTGATATATCACCTTTTTGTGGTTTTTGCAACTACATTTAAAGCAGTTTACATAGTATATTCAGGTACTTATTCCCATTACAGTCACAGGGAGCTGTAGTGGGAATCAAACCCAGTTCCCAAGGATCAAAGTCTCCTGCACTAACCACGAGGCTATTCCTCCACACCAAGAGCAGTAAATCTCCTGACTGGGTGGTATATACCCCAGGATACTGAAAGAACTCAAGAATGATATTACTGTAATATGTAACCAGCCATTAAAATCATCCATGGTACCTGAAGATTGGAAGATGGCCAATGTAACTCCTATTTTTAAAAGGGTTCCAAGGATGATCCGATAAATTACAGATCTGACAAAGGTGCAGGGAAAAATGTTAGAAACTGTTATAAAGAACAAAAATACTGAACACATAGACAAACATGGTTGAATGAGACAGAATCAACATGGATTCAGCTTAGGGAAATCTTGCCTCATCAATTTGCTACTTTTTTGTTGTTGTTGACGGCATGAATAAATGTGAGCCAGTTACTATAGTGTATCTAGATTTCCAGAAAGCTTTTGACAGAATCCCTCTTGAGAGACTCCTGAGAAAATTAAAAATTCATGAGGTAGTGTTCTGTTGTGGATTGGGAACTGGTTAAAGGATAGTGGGTGGTCCATAATGGAGTGCCACAGGGATCTGTAATGGAACCAGTGCTTTTTAGCATATTTATAAATTATCTGGAAATGGGGATGGTGGGTGAGGTGATTAAGTCTGCATATGACACAAAAGTATTCCAGTTCATTAAATCAGGGATCAATAAAGGTTTTTAGAATCTAGGAGCCAACCCAAAAATCTAGGAGCCAGCCTTGTAACAATTGGAATTTCTGTTCATTTATGCACATTTATAAATTGCAGATTCATAATGTGCTCAAGATGATGCACAGCAAGTTGTTTAACACAGTAGCAGGGAAGGAGCGATAGAAGGCAACTACTCTCCCCTTTGCCCACTCACCTATAGCTTACCTGCTGACTCACCTACCTACCCCCAAATGCTGCAGCCGTAGTCTCTCTCCATTGCCCACCTGCCCTCAGCAACCTCCCCACTGCTAGTCTCAACCACTCCTAGCAAATACAACCATTCTTCATTACCTACCTCCTCAGTGACCATGGCTCACATCCCCATCCACAGCAGTAGCCTCTGAATCTCTCTTTTAACCCTTCCCCCCCATAACAACAGTAGCTTCTCTCAATCCCCACTTCCTCCCCAAACAAAAACAAAAAAAACAGATTCTTAAAAAAACTTAAATTTATCCTGCCAACAGGGCTGCTGGAGAATTGCCTTCTCAGCAGCAGTTCTCCTTAAGGGCTGCTTCTGCGGTTGCTAGCGCTCCAAGTGGGCTGCCTCTCCAGGGTGGATACCCCCAGATTTTCTCTCTCTCTCTCTCTGCCTCATCCCGTGCCCCACCCCCGTGCACAAACACACACACTCATAGGTCTCTCTTTGCCTCTCCCCAGCACATACACGCAAACACCCACTCCCTGTCCCCATAGCTCGCTCTTTGCATCCCTCCAGGGAATGCACACACAAACATCATAGCTCTTTATGCTTCCCCCCTGACACACCCACACACACACACATACACCTCTCTTTCTCGCTGCCTCCACCCAGCATACACATGTGCACACATATAGGAGAGCTAAGTTTTTTAGAATGATTGGGGTTGATAAGCCCATCACAAATTATCCTTCCTTTGACAAAGTGAAGACATTTGCTCAATACTGGGCATGCTCAAGCATCCACACAGCTGGCAACTATGCACACCCACACACCTCCATAGCTCTTTCTCTGCCTCCTCCCAACACACACACACACACTTGTCAATCACCTCCCCATTTTCTTCCTGTGGCATACATTCCCCCACCCCGCTAGCTATTTCCCAATGATGACCTCCCATCTCCGGACTGAATTCTCAATACTGCTCTTCAGCTTTTTATCTTCTCCACCTGCACATACCTCTCCAGCTCCTGCATCCCAGCACACATCAGTCTGTTCTTCCCCCTCCCCACAGCAGCACAGACACCCAGGTCACACTCCCTCCATTCCTAGTAATACTTTAGAAACATAAATGGAAATGCAAGATATCAGAGATGCCCATTTCCCAAAGCTGACATGGTCCAATTGATAAATAAAATGAAATATTTTTTCTACCTCTGTCATCTAGGCATTTTATTTTTTTTCCATTTGATTTGGTCTGCTTTTCTCTCTGTTTTTACTGCCTTTCCAGGGTCTCCTGTCTATCTAACATTCTTCTTTATGTCTGCCATCTATCTCTCTGTGTCGCTATATGTTCTGTCCAGCATCTCTTCTTTGTCCCTGTCCCCCCCCCCCCCCCCATGTTCAGCACCTGCCCTCTTAGTGTCCCTATCCTCTCCTTATATTCAGCATTGCTCCTTTATGTCCCTGTCATTTTCCTTGTGATCAACAATGCCCTTCTGTGTTCCTGTGTCCCTGTCCTTCTCCTTGTGATCAACAGTGCCCCTCTGTGTTCCTATCCCATCCCTTTTCCAGCATTGCCCTGTATCCCTGTCTCCCAGCATCTCTTGTCTGTCCCTCCCCTCTCTTCCACAGCCCTGGTCCAGCATCTCTCCCTCTATTTCCCTTGCCCCCCCCCCCCCCACCTTGTGCTCTGGTTTAACCCTCTCTCTGTCTCCTCTGCTCCACCCCAACCCCCGATCCAGTCTGTCTCTTCTCTCCCCTCTTGTGTTCCCCTTCCTGGCAGGTCTGGCAGATATCCTTTTCCCCCATCCCACCCTCCCTGGTCCAGCACATGCCCATCTCTCCCTGCCCACTCCTTCCTGGTCTAGCACATATCCACCTCCCTCCAGCCCCTTCCCAGGTCCAGCACATATCTGTCTCCCTCCAGCCCCCCCCCCCAAGGTCCAGCACATCTGTCTTCCTCCAGCTCACCCCTCAGATCAAGCACATCTCCCTCTGTTCCCCCAGGTCCAGTGCATCTCCCTCTAGCCCCCCTCCTGGTCTAACACATTTCCATGTCCTTCCAGCCCGTACCCCAGGGTCCAGCACATTTTCATGTTCCTATAGGCCTCCCCCCAGTCTAGTACATCTCCCTCTCCCTCCAGTCCCCCCTCAATGGGTCCAACATATCATTCTCTCTATTCCTTCCCTCAGCCTCCCGAATCCAGTGTCTCTCAGTCTTCCTTCCCCCTTGAAGTTTATCCAGTGTCGCCAGCAGCAGCCATCAAGACATGCTACTGTGGCCAATGTCAGAGCCTTCCCTCTGCCAGGTCCCGCCCGTAATGAAGCAGAAAAGTTACTTCACAGAAGGCGGGACCTGGCAGAGGGAAGGCTCTGACATTAGCCAGAGCAGCTTGTCTTGATGGCTGCCACTGCCAATGCTGGGGATCAAAGTAAGCTTCGGGGAAAGCAGGGTGTGTGAGAGAGAACTCCTGGATTTGGGAGGCTGGAGATAGGGAGATGGAGACAGACATCTCCCTGGCAGGGGAGTGTACTGCTGCGAGCAGGGACAAAAACCCAGGCACCAGGTCTGATTTATGTCTGGGGTTTGTTGAGCCCTGCATTAAATCATATGCGGGACTGTGAGAAATTTCAGGAGGACCTTAGGAAGCAGGAAGACTGAGCATCCAAGTGGCAGATGAAAATTTAATGTGGATAAGTGCAATGTGATACATAGAAGAATAACCCAAATTATATCTACGCAATGCTAAGTTCAACATTAGGAATTCCACCCAAGAAAAAGATCTTGGTGTTATTATGGGCAATACGTTAAAATCTTTTGCTCGGTGTGAGGCAGCAGCCAAAACAGTAAATGGAATGCAAGGAATTATTAGAAAAAGCACAGAAAATAAAACAATATTAAAATGCCTCTATATTGCACCATGGTGCAACCGCACCTTGAGTATTTTGTGCATAGCAAAAATATAGTGGAATCAAAAAAGGTACAAAGAGGGGTGACCAAAATGATTAAGGGGATGGTGCTCCTCTCATTACGAAAGGCTTAGGAGGTTAAAGCTCTTTAGGGGATATGATAGAAGTCTACAAAATCCTGAGTGTTGTAGAACAGGTAAAAGTGTATCAATTGTTTACTCTTTCAAAAAGTACAAAGACGGGACACACCATGAAGTTACATGGTTGTACTTTTCAAATATAAGTACAAAATACAACAAAGAGTTAAATGCTGAACTCATTGCCAGCTAGAGGAAGTGGTAAATAGCTTGGTTAAAAAAAAAAAAGGCTTGGAGAAGTTCATAAACTGTTACTGAGGTAGGCCTGGGGAAAGCTACCGCATATTCCTGGGTTCAGTAGCACGAACTATTGCTGCTTCATTGAATTCTGCCAAATACTTGTGATCTGGATTGGCCACTGTTGGAAGCAGAATATTGCGCTACAGAGACCTTCAGTTTGACCCAGTATAGCAGTTCTTTTGTTCTTATATAAAAGAAAACAATGAAGAGGAAAAGAGGGGCCTAAATGACTGTTTTACACAGCAAAGAAAAACTAACAGAGTATGAAATGAAAGTTATTCAGACCAATGGAGATAAAAATAGAATATAAGAAAGAGCAAATTAAGAGCAGGACAGAACACTGGGGGAAAAAAAACCTTTATATAGACATTATCCAAACAGCAAAGATGGAAGTATAGTATACAGACAACAAAGAAAATGGCAACGGCTACAAAATGGATCATTAGAAATGAAACCAAGACTGTAATTTTTGCTGCACATGAACAAACTATACAAACAAATGCTATGAAAATAAAAATAAAAGATTAGTGAAGATGCTAAATGCCGGCTATGTAAAAAAAAAAAAAAGTTGAAGCAGTGGACTAAGTAATTAGTGGTTGTAATAAAATTGTTCAAACCGAGTATAGGAAATGTCACAATAATGTCGCTCAAATAATACATTGGCATTTAAACAAAAACGTATGGCTTTCAAGTGTGTAAAAGTTACTGGGAACATACAATCAAGGCAAAAGTCAAAGAAAATGAGAACATGATGATTTTATGGGACTTTAAAATTCAGGTAGACCATAATTCGTAATATAATACACTAGTTACAAACTTTTCTTTTATTATTATTATTACATGGTTTATTCGAGGTGTCTATACCAGGAGATAGTCGAGTGGAAGAGAAAACTTGAGAAAGTCACAAAATACAGGAATCTGTGAAAATAAAATCAAAAGTAGTACTAGTTATAATGGAGGCCTTAGGAGCTATACCAAATAATTGCAAAAGCACTTGGAAGTGCTTAAAATCAATTGGAGGGATAACACCCTGTCACTTGCAAAAGGCAGCTTTATTTGGAACTGCGTTCATGCTTGGATCCTACCTCTACATTTCCTAAGACCTTGAGCAGGGCTCGAATTGTCAGGGCATAAACTAGTGAAGACTGAGAAAAGCAACTCAACATTTGATGAATATATCTATATATGCAAGTTAATATATACATAATATATGAAACTGATTAATCCTATATAATAATTCTCACCTCCAACATTCTGAGGCTGCCTGGAACCGTGGATCCCTTGGAGGTGGTCTGGAGTTGGAGTAGATAATAGTAATGTCACATAACCCACACCAGATTGGCCAGTAGAAGGGAGAGGGGCGGAGCCATGATACAGGGAGCAGCGAATCAGCTCAACACAGGGAATGCACAGCAACAGGAACAGAAGCCTCTCTCACACAGTCACTCTCACACTCTCTCAAACATACACACTCAGAGGAAAACCTTGCTAGCACCCGTTTTCTTTCAAACAGAAACGGGCCTTTTATACTAATATAAAATAATATACTAAACATGAGAATATACTTTACAATAAACATAAGATCATATACAAAATAGACATAAAACAAGAAACAAATGTATCAGTTCAAGTTCTAAGCTTTTGATATTTCTAAACACCTTAATAAAGAGAGGGGTCCTTTTACTAAGCTGTGCTAAGTGTCTTGCACTAGCACATGGGTTTCCCACGTGCTGAGGCCACTTTTAGCACAGCAGTAAAATGGCCATGAACAAATTTCCCAATTAGCTCAATGGCCATTCATGTGTGAGCTCTTACCGCACCTACTTACTAGGCAGTAAGGGCTCACATGCTAATCGGTTAGTACAGGGGTAGGCAACTCCTGTCCTCGAGAGCCGCAGGCAGGTCAGGTTTTCAGGATATCCACAATGAATATGCAGGAGATAGATTTGCAAGCGCTGCCTCCATGGTATGCAAATCTATCTCCTCCATATTCATTGTGGATATCCTGAAAACCTGACCTGCCTGCGGCTCTCGAGGACTGGAGTTGCCTACTCCTGGGTTAGCGCATGGTAATGCAGCTGCGTTAACTGATTAGCACTGGGCATGCCTACTCTCCACCCCAAACATGCCCCCAGTGCTGAAAAATATTTTCCACTTTTTAGCGCTTGGGAAGCGTGTGCTAGTCTGAAAACTACCATGGGACACCTGAGCATGCCCCCGGTAGTGGATTTTAACTTGGCGGTAAGCACACGTTAGTGCTTACCACAGCTTAGTAAAAGGGCCCCAAAATATTTTCAACCCCTATTTGAACTTGTAGTAAAATGATTCCACACATAGGAGATCTTTTACTAAAGCTTAGCTCGAGTTATCTGCAGCAGGGCCCATAGGAATAAAATGTTCCAAAGTGGTGGAGCTACAAAGAAAAATGCAGAATATCAAGTCACTTCATCTGCAGATTTAGAAACAGAGGGCAAGTGATGGACATTTACAGGGCTTTTTTTGAGGGGGTACTTGGGGGTACTGAGTACCGGCACCTTTTCCATTGTCTGCTAAAATTGACCCATGGACCTCAAGTTTTAATGAAAGAGCTCAGACTCTACACACCTATTCAGTGTTATCATAGACTCTGTGACTGGTTACAGGGGGCCTGGCTATTATGGGATGGGTCCCTCAGTGATTACCCCACTCCTGAAGGGTGGCCTAGCATTTGAGTACGGCACCTTTTTTCCTAGGAAAAATGCACTGGACATTTATATCCTATAACCTTGTTGGCCTAGAAGAGAGCATAGGGATTAAGAGATAAGTAACAAGGAAGACCAGTGAAGAACACCCTATGGATGAGCAACAGTGTTCTAAACAAGATCCTATAGCTGATAGAGAACCATTGCTGTTTAACTAGTCGATAAGTGACCTGATCAGATTTGCCTGAGTTCTACAACAACCTCACAGCGGTGTTTTGGATGGTCTGTAGCTTTTTAAAAGAATTTTAGTTTGATCCCATTGAGTTAAATGCTCCAATAGACAAGATATGATAAAGCAAGAGTGTAATAACATTCAAAGTGCCTAGAGAACTAAGAGACCAAGGAGAAAAATAAAACAGTGGGTAGCTAGGACTGAATGGGCTTCAGGTGTAAAACTCAAGATTGGCCCCTATTACATCATTTCTCCCAGCATAATGGGAACGTGGGTGTGGGTGGTGGAGGGGTGGAAAACCCCTTCAGAGCTCCAGAAACCAAACTCTGCATAAAACAAACATATTACCGACCTGTACAGAAAACCTTATCTTATTAAAGTAGCACTGATGTCCAGGACTCAAATAGCAACAACCCTCTCTATAAAAAGGCAGCATCATAGAATACCAATATACTTCCTGCTTGGAAAAACAGAACAAGTCAGATCCCTGCACAAAAACCAAATACTCTATATTCTTGGTCTAGGATCCAGAACTCTAGAATTCTCTCCCATATCATTTAAGTCAGCAATCATCCCTTGCATAGGAGCCAACTTTTCAAAATTATTGGGGGTGCTAAGCCCAATGGAAATAACCCCTCCCTGGACACATACAAGGAATTTTCTCAATATTGGGGGTGCTCAAGCACCCACACCATCTACAGAGTCGGCTCAAAACCTAGTCCATCCAACAATTCTCAAGATTGCTTTTTCTTTTCTCACTGGTAGATATACAATACCAGTACTGAAGTCCTGAAGCATTGGTATGCTAGCCTTCTTTATCCCCCCTCCCTGTCCTATCATTGATTGTAGTTGTTTTCAGTTTCCCTATTGTGTGTTGTCCAGTAGGATCATCTCCCCCGCCCCATTTTTAGATTGTAAAATATTTAATTCCAGATGGTACATACTGTTGGGCAGGATAGTACAATTTTATTAAACTTGAAACGTGGTTTTGCTTTCTCTTTTAACTATTCTAGTTTCCTGTTTCTGATATGATTACATGAAAAGGGCTGGTAGAAGAAACAGAAGTATAGTATTCTCTATCTGTTGTATGAGGACACAAAGGAGGTGAGGGTAGGACGGAAGAAGGATTCTAAAAATAAATCAAGATATTATCTCAGTAGATTGACTTTTGGATTGTAAGAAATTAAATGGGATTTGTGTATTCTGGTTTATGTGTTTAACTTTGGTTTGTGCTAGTAATTATGTGTAGCCTCTCTACCCATTTATGTATGCACTGAACGTAAAACCATGTGCAACTCTGTAGACCGGAAATGGCAATCACCACTACGGCAAATGTAAGCCACATTGAGCCTGCAAATAGGTGGGAAAATGTGGGGTACAAATGCTACAAATAATAATAATAAATAAACAATATGGTGGCAGTTCTATAAAGTTGTTTATCATTTCTTGGATACAAATACAAATCAAAGCACCAAAATATAGCTGTCCTGAAGGGCTGATATCTTGGTGCAACCGCTTATGCCATGTCAATGACAAATGTAAGTTTCCACGCTTAAGTGCATCTTGCAGTGCACTCATCTTTAGTCTTCTAAAGTTGCGCATGTCCCTAGGCAGAATGTCCATGACACACCCAAACTCTGCCCAAAGGTACGACCTACTAGGAATTGTACGCTAAGTAACATTTGCACCATGTTAACAGAAAGCACTTAGGCACATATTTGCTAATTAAGGACGTCAGTCCTGCATATACGTGCTGGTATTTGGTAAACATTGGTGCACAATTGGTGCCTTAATATAGGTGTGTCTTACAGAATTGCCCTTCACACCTTTCATGTTTAAATTGCCTTTGTCTTTTTTGTTATTTGTTTTTTCTCATTCTTGAACAGTTTTCTTATTTAAAAAGGAAGATCTAATATGCTATTTTTTTGCAAATATGACGAAGTAGTAAAATATGCAAATTAAAGCAACAGACTCAGTTGCTTCTTCATAGAAACTGGCTTGGTAGGATCAACCAAACATGATTGTGTGGTCTTTGCTCCTGGATGACTGTATCAGGAGAACCCCTCAGGACAGCTGTGTAACTGGAGAAGTCCCCTTCCCCTGATCAGTGTCCTAACTGCTTTGTCTAGCAATGATCTTGGTTCTCACCCTGAAGTTTTGTTTTCATTTTTTTTTTTTGGGGGGGGGCGAGTTGGAGGGGTTGCCAACATGTGCCCTGCTAGAAAATAGAGAAGATCAATGGGCTAAAAGATAGAAAAAAAGAGAGTAGGATTTAATTTCTCTCGGTGGAGAAAGGTAACCAGTGCTTTCCGAGGACAACCAGGTATAATATTCTCACATGTGGGTGGCATCATCCACAGAGCCCAGTGCGGACTCTGCCAAGTGTACTGTCACTTTAAATCTTTGAAGCAGTTCCTTCACTGTGCATGTGCAGGTGCCTACCCACCCAACACTTGAGCATAGGACCAGCAGTGTTATCATTTTCCATGGAGCAAAGAGGTTGACTTTTTGATCTCTCCTCAGCACGTTAGATTTTGCCTTTTGGTACCTTCCCTTTTTTGGGACATTTTTTCTTCATATTCTTCTATTTTCAATATTAATTTATTCAAATTTTACATGTTTTCAATTTTTTTTTTCAATTTTCGGCCTTTTGAGACTTCTGAGCCCTTCTCTTACCTGGGCAGCATCTACTATTTTTGGGTACATGACTGCTGGAGCTGTCCGGGCCATAGAGCCTTTTGACCTAGCATTGGCCGTTTTTCCCTCTATGTCAACGAGGGTGCTGAGTTTTAAGATCGAGACCGCTGACCAATTTTGTAGCTACCCTCTTGTACTAGGCAAACTTGAGACAGGAAAAGGATATCATTAAAAATAGATTTCTATAAATTAAACTACAATTTTCTCTCTGACCAGCAGATAGAAGTTTCAGCAGACGTCTTGGGTCATCATTTGTACTAGGCTGCGCATTTTATTTGCTATTCTCTAAAAAACTTATCAAAATATTATAGAAAATTAATTGTACAAGAATCAGAGAGAAAAGTCTTTTAATTACTCACCCACCAGCACAACATCAGACATCAGTTTCAAGTTATAACAAAACTTACAAAATCTAACATCAGTACCTCTGGTAATTAGACTAATTATATAAAGAAGAGAAAAAGGAGGAGGGAAAAAATTGTTCCTGATAGGTCACAGTACAGAGAGAAAGCAGAGAAAGAAAGAAAGATTCATAGCTATAGAGAATTAGTTTCTATCAGGGGGGGGGAGAGTACCCCCCCCCCCCCCCCCGGAAACAGGCTGAGGCAAGGATATGAAACTCTCCTGCCATCCTGACTATTTCAGAGTCTCTCTGTCTGCACCATGGTTTTATAGGCTGTGGTGAGCATCCACCTCTCCTCTACCCTGGACCAATCATAGGTGCTGCATATGGGCTGGAGACTTGTAATTGGGACTTTCCTATGTGCTGGAAGTTTGCAATTGGTCCTTGCCATACCTTTTCTCAGTAAATTACTTTTGAAACAGGATATACTAGGTATCTGAGTTGCCTTAGCAACATGAGGCCCCATCAGAGCATGTGACCAGCCAGAAATTCCTTCATGTGGCTGATAGGAAAAGAGAGATGGGGGATGGGAAATAATGAAGTATTTTACCTGAAGTAAAACTTTATAGCTTATAGCTAAAATTATAGGACACTCAGGACCAACTCCACTCAGTTTATATCTTTCCGTAGGTGCAGTCTTCAGAATTGCACACAGTATTCTGGTATTTCGTGGGTGTTAAAAGACTCATTATCTCCACCACAAGTGTGCCAGTTAGAGAGGGACATGGCCATGGGCCCCCTTCTCTACAGTCCATTGCACTAACCACTAGCCTACTCCCGGGACCCGCTTGCTGCTCCAATAGGAATGGCCATAATATCTGAAGCTGTCACAGAGCCTGGTATGTAGTGTCACATCTTTGGGGGGGGGGGGGGGTCATTGACTGCTGGGGGATTAAGGAGCTGTAATGCCTTAATCCCTCCAGTGGTCAGCTAGTCAGTTAGCTGACCACTTTTGTGACTTAGTTGTAATTGAAACAGGTCCAGATCAAAACATCCCCATTTTTGCCCTAGACGTTTTTATCTTGTTCCATTATCCCTGAAAATGTCCACACTCTGACCCCGCCCAAAAGATGCCCACTTGTGATTTAGATGAACTGCGGAGAAAACCATCTCAAATTTTAATTTGTGAAAATCGTGGCTTGGACGTTTTCCTGTGAAAATGTGCATCTTCTGCTTTGTGCTGCTTTTGAGATGTTTTTCTCATTTGAAAATGAGCACCAAAGTTTCTTAATAAGATACACAAAACAATACTGAGGCTGTCCAGCACAAGTCAGAAATATATATAGATAGACAATTTACACACAATAGATTTTCTACTATAAAAAATTAAATACTACAGTTCTGAATTAATAAAGCTTTTTTTCCCCCATAGACACAGAATACAGGAAAGTCCTTTTTGGAATAAGGATCCTGTTGGGGATATTTGCAGTAAGATTGTGAACAGAGTAAAGCTGTCATTTTTTTTTTTTTTTTGCTTGCAGATTTCCTTGTGTGGTTTGTGTTTTCAGACTACTTTGAAGAGAATTTGGGATTTAGCATGGGCGTCTGTCAAATGTCAAAGCTAGAAGGTGTGCTGGATTTCAGCTGTTGTTTTCCGATAGCAAACTGAAGTCAGCAAAGCAGAGTTTGATGGGTCTGGAGAGTCTGGAATAAAAAGCTTACTTCCTGAAAAGGGACTGGTTATATTTATGAGGTAAGGAGGAGAAGAAAAGGAGATCTTGTAAGACCTGTATTTAAAGGCAACTCTGTCTTGGATGGCTGGAATGTTCCCACATTTCTGTCATCCAGTCCATTTTTGTTTTGGCTTTGGGAAGTGATTCAGTACAAGATGAATAATACCCAATGGTGTTAAACATTTGAACTGCATGTTACCTTATTGTGAAGAAATTGCTGGACTGGTGATATTTCCATCATTGCCAGGCTGGTTAGGCTGGTTCTACAGCATTTCGAAGTGTTTCCCTTAAAGCACTCTGGTCAACAAAACGCAACCTATGATGATGATGATGTTAATCTGTTCTCAGGAAGGGCTCAAGAAACAGCATTTCTTCTATCTAGAGCTTTATAAATAAAATGGATCCTCTCCATCACATTAGGTACATCATTGTTGGCTTTATGTGTTATGCAAGTGATTGTAGTGTTAAAAATATATATATATAAATGAAAAATGTTATTGTTTTAGTGGTTTTTGCTGTTGGTCTGGCTTTTTTTTGGCACATATTCAATTCCTGATCTGTATCCTGAGAGTTAGTAAACATTTGAGTTTAATGATCTTAGCACACAGAAGAGTCTTCTGATAATAATAATAATAATAATAATAATAATTTGAACTGTATAGAGCCTTTCATAAAAATTGGGTCAAGCACACAACCACCCCTGGGGTTCTGTGAGCAAGTAAGCAAGCATGTACTGGGCAGGCATACAGTGAGAGAGAGAGAACAGACTCACATTGCCATAGTGAAATCAGTAGTACTAGGAAAAACAATTGAGATCAATAGCGAGGAAAGCTAGCAAAATCTTAGACCTCTCTTTGCTTGTTCTTTCAGTTTATTTCTGAAGCATTATTGCTGTTTACAATTTTGAACACTAATATTGAGTTTCTTTGAGAATTGTGACTTTTTTGTTCAATTATTTTGTATTTTTTAACTTAAATATTACAAGAATCCAAGATGTTCAGACAGCACGTGATTTCATTGGCGATTTCAGAAAGGTCATGTCTGAAGGGGATATAAATTGTAACATCGTCTGCATAAATAAACGAGTGAAGTCTTTGGCTGGATAAGAATTTGGCCAAAGGGGACATCATTATATTGAAGAGTATTGGTGATAATGGGGAACCTTGAGGTACTCCGCAATGTGCATTCCACGGTGATGAAATGTTTGTTTTTGATTTAACTTGGTATGTTCTGGTGGTTAAGAAACCCTTGATCCAATTAAGTATATTACCTCCAATCCCGAGGTGTTCAAGAAAACTCAAAAGTATACTGTGGTTTATCATGTCGAATGCGCTCGACATGCCGAATTGGAGGAGGAATATACTTTTACCTATGGCAATTTCATGTTTGAATTTAGCTAGAAGAGTGACTAGTACAGTTTCCGTACTATGGAAGAGGTGGAATCCTGTGATTCATGTAATAATGAGAACTTGTCCATATATTCCATTAGTTGTTTGGACACCATGCTGTCCATCAATTTTACTACTAGTGGGATGGATGCAACTGGGCGATAATTGGTAAGGTCGTTCGATTTTTTTCTTTGCGTCTTTAGGTATTGGGGTAAATAGGATGTTGCCATGTTCCTCGGGGAAGAGACCCTGTTGGAGCGTGTAATTTAGATAAGATGTAAGGTCTTCAATGAAGCAATTGGGGGCAGATTTAAGTAGATAGCTGGGACAAGCGTCCGATTTACAATGTTTATTGGAGAATTTCCGAATCACTTGGGTAACAGATTCAACAGTGATCAGAGCAAATTTAGTCCAGTAACGGTCAGCTGGGTATTCTTCATAGGTTGGATTCAGATCATTGATGAAGATATCAAAATCAGTGATGTGTTGAGGAAGTTTATTACGTAAATTTATTATTTTTTCCCTGAAGTAATTGGCAATTTCATCTGCATATGGGATGTCTGTGTTATTTGTTGTGATTTGAGAGATATCTAGTAACTTGTTTACTAAATGAAATAATTTCTTCAGATCTTTGTAGTCTGGTCTTATTTTAGATTTGTAATAGGATCTTCTAGTTCGTCTTATTCTATACTAGTAAAAAAAGGCCCGTTTCTGAAACAAATGAAACGGGCGCTAGCAAGGTTTTCCTCGTAGTGTGTATCTTTGAGAGAGTGTGTGTGTGTGAGAGTGACTGTGTGAGAGAGAGAGAGAGTGAATGTGCGAGTGAGTGTGTGTGTGTGTGTGTGTGTGTGTGAGAGACAGAGTGGGTGCGAGTGTGTGTGAGAGAGAGTGTGTGTGAGAAGGAGAGTGTGTGCCAGGGGCTGTCCTCCTCCTCCTCCCTCCTCCCAGGGTCCCCTCCCCCTCCCTGTTCCAGGGTCCCCCTCCCCACCCCCCGTTCAAAGGTTGTTGCCCCTCCCTCCCAGTGTCAGGGTTGTCCCGTCCCCTCCCTCTCTCCCAGTGTCAGCGGTGTGCCCTCCCTCTCTCCCCCTTCCATGTCCTGCCAATAGTCTTGTTGTTCTCCCCTGTATCACCATCTCCTCTACGTCTCCTGGCCCTCCCCTCCCCCCATGTTGAACCCAAACATTGGCAGGTGTTGCTCCAGAGGATCTGTTACGTAACCCAGTCTCCTCAACCATAGCCCCAACACTGATTGCTCCCCCACCCCCTTGCACCATTGCATTCAGTGTTCCATACACACTCCTTCCCTTTGTATGCTACCATCAATATTCCCTGTTCATCTGCCCCCATTCATTCCATTGTGTGTGTTACTCCTAAATTGCTCTTCTACTGCTGTCCTTGGGTGCCTTCAAATCCTGGGTGTGTCAGGTGTGAGATGTTCTGTCTGCTTCTGAATGCGCAGTGCTACCTGATTTGGCTCCTCATTCTGTTCTGTGATGTAGTGTGGAACCTCTGGGGTCTGACAGGTTCTGTGGAGAGAGGCACTGCCAGGCCTTCAATCCCAGCATCTCTGACTGCTATGAGAGCCTCTTCAACAGTGTTTACGCTGTGCCTGCACTTCTGAGGCAGCTGAAGATCTGAATAAGCAAACTTTGTTGTAACTGAGTACCTGTCACGCTCCTGAGCTGCTGCGCATGTTCACCGCTCCCTGCGTCCTGGCCGCTCCTTGGGCCCACCTCCGTGAAGGGGAGCATCAGTCATACTGGGTGGGCGATGCTGGTGCCCGTGTTCGCCACTCCCTGCGTCCTGGCCGCTCCTTGGGCCCACCTCCGTGAAGGGGAGCATCAGCCATGCTGGGTGGGCGAAGCTCCGACAGCACACTGGTCACCGTGTTTGTTACGCCGGTCATCATGGCGGCGGCGGTGCGTCGCTGTTGCCACTACAGCAGTTTGGAGTGCGAGCCATTTTGCCAGCGCTGGCGGTGCAAGGATAGCGCTTGTGTTGCGGCTGCAGGGCCCGGGAACTGTTCTCATGCCTCTGATGCCCCGGATTCGCCACTTGCATCCTGGCTCCATCTCCTCATGACCTGTTCCTTCCCTACGTCAGTTTGGTCATGACGTCATCACGGTCGACGTGAGGGTGTGACAGACAGGTATGGGCAGTGTAGAGGCTTCACCACCATGAATCCACGAACCCTTCATGAAAGTGGGTGGAGCTTGGGCGGCTTCATTCGAACGTTGGGGTTGCGAATTATGTCCGGATGGGGCGTGGTTGAGGGCGTGGCTGAGGGCGGGTGTATGAGTGAGAGTGAGAATGAGTGGTGTGACAGGCTGCAACAGTACAGGGCTTTAGTGTTTCCCTGGCACACAGTGAGCTTCAGAATTGGAGGTGAGAATTATTTATATAGATTTGCATTTTCTTTGTGTTTGTTTCCATGTATTAAGTGTATGCTCGTCCTTAGATTTTTTCCATGCTTGTTCGAGTTTTCTGGTTAGTGTTTTGAGTTTTTTTAGTTCATCATTGAACCAATGGATAACATTATGTCTTCGTGAAATTCTTGTACTAAGGGGAGCAATTTCGTCTAATACACTACTACATCTATCATCGCAGTCAGAGAAGTAATGTGTGGAATCCATTCAAGCTTTCCATTCATTGTCATATATCTGTTGCAAAACTTTTATCGGGTCAATTTGGCCTCTTGTGCTGTAAGTTCTTTGTACTGGAGTATGACATAATCCCTTCTTCCGCCAATTTAATGAGAGGTTTAATTTATGATGGTCAGACCAAGGAATTTCTGACCACATAAAGTCTGATGTGATTATTGGATAATTTGTGAGAGAAGATGTCCAGTGTGTGCCCTTTAATATGGGTAGCATACAGTTGTGAGAGTAAGAGATCCCAAGTGTAGAGGAAACCCATGCAGTCTCGTGTATTGGTAGAATTGATGTCTTGTAGGTGAAGATTTATGTCACCTAGTATTAGGATGTTAGGGTTGGATACACAGATGTTTGAGATAAAGTCCATAAGGTTAGACTGACATTTATTCCAGTTGCTGGGTGGTCTATAGAATAGGATACAATTTAGGTGATCAACCAGGAGTTTACTATGAATTCTGATTGCGACAATTTCTAATTGGGTTGTTATGGACTCGGCAATTATTTCAGTGGTGAAATGGGAGTGATAAATTAGTGCCAAGCCTCTGTCTCTCTTTTCCTTTCTGGTCCAATGAGTAATTTTATATCCTGGAGGACAAAGGTCAAGGATTATGGGGTCTTTCTGAGTATGGATCCAGGTTTTGTTGATAAAGAGTAGGTTGAGGTTTTCTGAGGTGATCCAATCCGCTATTATTGTTGTTTTATTTATTACGGATCTGGCATTAATGTAACCTACTTGAATATTTTGGTATGGGTCTAATATAAAAGGAGAAGTGTGAATTCTCGTAATTTGCATTGCCCTAATTAGTTGGCTTTTCATATCAGTTTGGTGGTGACGTCCATGTGTAGGATCTTTAACTTTAGTATGATTGTTGTTAATTTGGTAAGATGCGGAATGTTTGATCGGTCTTTGGTGATTCACTATGATGGGAATGATCTTGTTATCTGAGAGTAGGGTAGAAAGTGATAGATGAAGCAATGATAGGGAGTATATTGTTAGGAATGATTTGACAATATTCATACTGGTATCAATTCATCAATTGATGTAAAGAACACAGTCTGATGATTAGAAGTGACAACCTAGGCGTAGTACAGCTGGACAATTGTGGTAGATGCTCTAGTGTTAAGAGAATACTTAAACTCCAGACAGGTTACTTGTGGTTCATTTGTTTTCAAATCATAGTCTATAGGATCTCAAGTCCTGGCTCCCTATTTTGTTAAAATCTCTAGGGATACTGGAAGACCGTTGCCAACAGCTGTTTGGTCCGTGTGAAGAGTAGATACAGTAGGGCCCTGTCCAAACGCTTCCTTGTGGTGCCCCTCACTTGCTTTCCTCGACCGTCTATTCCTGCCCCCCGATCGGCTGGTGTGGTGCTCCGCTCCTCCCACGTCCATCAGTTTATCACACAATGATCAGCTGAGTGGGAAGAGGTGCAGAAGGCGAATGGCATGCATGAGGGAGATGCTCACAATGCCCCTCCTCTATCTAATATTAAATTATGCAGTTCCTGATAATATCCACACAAAATGTTATATCTGCATAAATTTAAGTAACTGTGTTTTATAGTTTTTTAATGGACCATCAGAGGTGCCCTTCCAGTAGGGGAAAACCCCTATTGTGAAAGAAGGTGAACCACCTTATTTCATCATCAGTCCAAGTCTTTTTTTTAGTTTCATTGTGCATTAATTCTTACGAGTGTGTTCACTTTATCATATCTTCATCATAGTATACAAATTTGTATTACTAAATATGCTATGGTATATTGATATACTTCAAATGATTGTTTAATTACTTATCTTGAACAGGCTATACTGGGGGATTAGTGCCGACAAGTGTTGTGCCCAGGGGGAAGCCTTGAAACAGCAGAGGCGCAACACATGTCGGCACTAACCCCACGGTATAGGCAAAGGCAACCACACAAGTAAGGGAATCTGGGCAACACCGACATTTTAACCGCATTGACCCTACGCACCCAAGACACTCTCAAGCCTTCCCAGCGATTCAAATCTGCCATCAATCAATTAAGGAGTGGAGGATACAATGGGGCTCATTTTCAAAGCACTTTGAAAATACGCCTCCACATATTTGAATCCACTAGGATACACAACCCCAAGTACCAAAGACTCTGGGAAGCCCACTGAAACTGAAAACTCCATTTAAGATTAGACAATTGACTACACCTTCAAAAAGATATTAACAGAATGGAGTTGGTCCAGAGTGCGGCTACTAAAATGGTCAGTGGTCTTCATCATAAAACGTATGGAGAAAGATGTAAAGATCTCAATATGTATACTTTGGAAAAAAGGCAAGTGAGGAGAGATATGATAGAGACATTTAAATACCTCTGCGGCATAAATGCACAAGAGGCAATTGAAATGAAGCTCTGGAATGAGGGAGCATAGGATGAAGGTGAAAGGGGATAGACTCAGAAGTAACCTGGGGAAATACTTCACGGAAAGGGTGGTGAATTTGTGGAACGGCCTCCCGGTGGCAAAAACAGTATCTGAATTCAAAAGAACTTGGGACAAGTGCATAAGATCTCTAAAGGAGAGGAAGGGCTAGTAGAGGGCATGGATGGGCAGACTAGATAGATAGGCCATATGGTCTTTACTTGCCTTCATTTTTCTCTGTTGTATCAGTTTATGCAAAAGATGCCCACATAGATACAAAATGGTAATTGTACAACTGCACATTGTTGGGAGCTGTCACACACTACAGCACAGTACAGTGGAGGAGTAGCCTAGTGGTTAGTGCAGTGGACTTTGATCCTGGGGAACTGAGTTTGATTCCCACTGCAGCTCTTTGTGACTCTGGGCAAGTCACTTAACCCTCCATTGCCCCTGGTACAAAATAAGTACCTGAACATATGTAAACCACTTTGAATGTAGTTGCAAAAACCTCAGAAAGGCAATATATCATTTCCCTTTCCCTATTTGAGATTCTAAATGGAATGTTGAGATTCTGTTGCTACTATTGGAGATTCTACATGGAATGTAGCAACATTCCATGTAGAAGCCTGCCCTTGCAGATCAGCAACGCGGCTGCGCAGGCTTCTGTTTCTGTGAGTCTGACGTCCTGCACGTATGTGCAGGACGTCAGACTCACAGAAACAGAAGCCTGCATGGCCGTGTTGCTGATCTGCAAGGGCAGGCTTCTACATGGAATGCTGCTAGTGGAGGAGTAGCCTAGTGGCTAGTGCAGTAGACTTTGATCCTGGGGAACTGAGTTCAATTCCCACTGCAGCTCCTTGTGACTCTGGGCAAGTCACTTAACCCTCCATTGCCCCTGGTACAAAATAAGTACCTGAATGTATGTAAACTGCTTTGAATGTAGTTGCAAAAACCTCAGAAAGGTGATATATCAAGTCCCATTTCCCTTCCCTTATACAAAGATAAATGTACACTATGTGGAGTGTAAGCGTAAGAAAAAGGTCAAAAGTGCCATCTAGTGGCAATATGTTATATATTTGAAAACTGTTTCTTAAAAATAAGATCTTAATTTCTAATCTGAAGAATGGTTACCTTCAAAAGCTAATCAAAAAATGCATTGTTAATAAAAAAAAAAGTAGCATCTTATTTTCTTTTTTATGTTTTGTTTTATTTATATTTATTACCTCTAAATGTGGACTAACATGGCTACCACATCTCTTTACTTAAAAATGTTTAAAAGGGAAAATATGACCTGAAGGAGATAAAAGAACACTTGCTAGATAAGAATAACCTGACATACTTATGACTAACAACAACAACAACAAAAAGTTCTACCTAAAATTGTTTAAATAAAAATCCATAAACAAGTTGCAGATGACAACCCTTAATAATAGACTAGCTATGGAGAATTGTGCGCCCTTCATCAGGTAAGTGCAGATTAATCTAATGGTGATGTTTAAACACATGAGAACAAATTTCAAAGTAATTTCTGCATGTAATACAGGGCTTCGTGCACAGAAATAAGCATGTGTATGTAACCCTGGGTTCTAGTGGTCATTTTGGTGGCTGCCTAGTGTGTGCCTTGAGTGGTGGGAAATGGGAATACAAACAAATGTATTGGTTAGTGGGACCAAGGTTGGGATTAGAAGAATCCAGGAGGTTGAATGAGCCAATAAAGTAAAGGAGTAGCCTAATGGTTTTGATCCTGGCAAACTGCATTCCAATTCCCAAATCAGCTTCTTCTGACCTCGGGCAAGTCACTTAACCCTCTGTTGCCCCAGGTACACAGCTTAGATTGTGAGCTCACTAGGGACAGAGAAAGTACCCGCATATAATGTGTACAGCACGGCATACATCTAGTAGCACTATAGAAATGATTATTAGTAGTAGTTTAGACGTTTAGCAAACTCCATTCAATAACTCAGTCAACTCTTTGTTGTCCTGAACCAAATGTGAGATAGGGAACAGCCTTACCTAGTTTGCCTGTCCCTTGAGGTTTTTTTTTTTTTTTAGCTTTCCTCTTTTCCCTTTTAGGGTATGTGTACAAAATCTTTTCTGTCTTGAAATTTATTATTTATTTATTTATTTATTGCATTTGTATCCCACATTTTCCCACCTCTTTGCAGGCTCAATGTGGCTTACAATACATCATGAATGGTGGAAATACTTTAGAAAATAGATCTTTAGTATTACAGAAGGATCTTGGGCAACATGATAATGAAAAACATGATAGTGGTATGACAGTAGATATTGTCGGACAGTTCTGAATATATGTGGAGGAGTTGTGTATATTTACGTTGGTTGATCTTTGGGGTATGCTTTGTTAAAGAGATGGGTCTTCAGTAGTTTGCGAAAGTTCGTTAGTTTGTAGATCGATTTTAAATTGCGCGGCAATGCGTTCCATAACTGTGTGCTCAAGTAGGTAAAGTTTGACGCATGCATTAGTTTGGATTTTAGTCCTTTGCAGTTAGGGAAGTGCAGATTAAGGAATGTGCGGGATGATCTTTTAGCATTCCTGGGGGGTAGGTCTATCCATTGCTTTTTAAAAATTGTTTCAAAAATTAATGAATAAATATGAATAAAAACAGTTTTCCCTATCTTTGTTCCTGCTGTATGAGCACAGAGGTTTTTGGCTACCACCAGTTCTTTCCAATGATTTTATAACACGGTGCCTATATGCAATGTCCCTAGAAAAAACAATGGAATTTACAGAGCCAACGCTATGCTTTTCTAATAGGTAAAAGTATGGGTGGTACCTGCTCCTTGCCTCTAGCTGGTAATGCAGCCTTTCCAGTAGGAGGAACTTCCCCAACTTTTCAGAAGTGGCTAGCTGGTAATGTGCAGTATTTATACCATGTACTTGATGACACAGGTCATCTTAAACCCCTTGAGGATCTGTCTCTCCATCAGAGCCCATGTTTTCAGGATCATTTTGCCTATGCCCAGCTCTGCCACTATATTAGAACTTTGTCTATAGCCTCTCTGACTGAGCATGTCTGGGTCTCCTACAATACTATGCTTGGCTTGGATGCAGTACTCTTGATTCCTCTGACATACTACCATAATTATTTGCAAGACAAGCTCCCAGACATTGATTATGCTCTATTGACCCAACAGTGGGCAACGGAACTTCCTGTGCTACTCCCCCACAAGCTCAACAATTGAAGTCCTGTATTACTGCTATATATACCTTAACTGAGAGTGCAGCCCTATGGGAATTACAATATAAGTTCTTGTTGCACCTTTACATTTCTCCTCACAAGATGTATAAAGCAGCTTTAAGAGTGGATGATCTGTGCCCTAAGTGTGAGAATAGTGGGGCCCATCTTGGCCATATGTTCTGGTCTTGCCCTTCAATTCTTGGACTCTATTGGACGCTCCTGGCTCAACATCAGCCTTATTTTCGAAAGTGATGGGTGCCCAGATTTCGACCCAAATCAGGAGATAGGCGCCCATCTCGCAAAGACGCACAAATCAGTATAATCGAAAGCTGATTTTGGGCGTCTTCAACTGCACTCTGTCGCGGGAATGAACAAAATTGATGGGGGCATGTCGGAGGTGTGGTGAAGGTGGGACTGGGGTGTGTTTATCGGCCTAGGAGAGATGAGTGCCTTTGGCCGATAATCGAAAAAAGAAAGGTGTTTTTAGCGCAAATTTAGGTCACTTTTTTGGACCCTTTTTTTCCACGAACAAGTCCCAAAAAAGTGCCCTAAATGACCAGATGACCACCGGAGGGAATCGGGGATGACCATCCCTGATTCCCCCAGTGGTCACTAACCCCCTCCCACCAAAAAAACCCCAACTTTAACAACTTTTTTTCCAACCTGTATGCATGTGAGGGGGACCAGTGCACTATGAATCCTGGCCCTTCCCACAACCAAATGCCTTGGATTTGTTCATTTTTGAGCTGGGCGCCTTCGGTTTCCATTATCGCTGAAAAATGAAACCACCCAGCTCAAATCCGCACAACTCTGATGCATTTGCCGGGCACAAACCGTATTATCGAAAAAAAAGATGGGCGGCCATTTTTTTTCGAAAATACAGTCTGTCCCGCCCCTTCACGTACCCATTCTCGGACATAGATGCCCATGGAGATGGGCGTTCGCGTTCGATTATGCCCCTCCATGTCTCTTAGTTTTGGTGGAAAGCATGGACACCGAAATCACTTCAGCTATTTGATGTTTTTTTCTGTCCAAAGGAAGTAGCCAGCTGGAATGAAAGCTTTCCTAAACGCATGGTGCTGATGACGAAAAAGACAATTTGCAAGCCTGGCTGTCTTCCAATTCTCCTACGGTATCCCATTGGCGATCAGCCATGATTCAGCTCTGTGCTCTGGAACGCAAGGGCATTTCAGACTTGTCCTCAATTAAGGGGGATTGTTTTTATTTATTTATTCATGAAATGTATACCCCACATTAGCCCAAAATAGACTCAAGTTCAATGTGGCTTACAAACAAACAATAAAGTGAATAAAACATAATAATGTACAGAATATAACAGAAATTAAAATAAATTCAAGAAACAAATTAATACATGTGCATTAAGTAACCAGGAATTTAGACTATCTCAAGGACAAACAAATAAGGGTGGATAGGTGAGAGCGTAATTAGGCAGAACTAGATGCGAAACAAGATTAAAAAAAAAGGTGTGGGTAAAATTCAAATAGAGTTCTTTGTATTCAGAAAAGCCATACTGAAGAAATGTGTTTCTAGAAGACTTCTAAAAGGTGTAATCATCTGTAAACTTGATTGATTTAGGAAGAGAATTCCAAATTTTGTTGCCTTGATAGGAGAAATTAGCAGAGTGAATTGTTTTATATATAACATTCTTACAGATAGGGAACTGTAAGACAAGATATTCTCTAGCTGATGAAACAGCATTACAAGGGGGTAATTCAATAAAATTATTCATATATGATGGGGCTTGACCAAACAAGATTTGGTGAATGAAAATGCATAATTTGAAAGATATTCTATCTCTTATTGGTAACCAATGTAGCTCATATAAAAGAGTGGCGGCTTTGGTGAAGTGAGGAGATATATGTAAGAAGAGCAGTAGTATTTTGAGCTGTTTGTAATTTTTTGAAAAGACCACCTTTAAGTCAAGCATAGATGGAATTGCAGTAGTCGAATTTGGTGAGGTCAAGGGATTGAACCAAATATGAAAGACAGATTTAGACAAAAATGGCCTCAATCTCTTTAGCTTCCAAAGTGAGTGAAAGACACTCAAGGTCAACATAGAGATTTGGTTTTCAAGGGTGAGGAAACAATCTATTTGGTGAGGGTTAGTTATAATTAGAAACTTAGTTTTATCCGTGTTAAGTTTTAGTTTGAAATTAGAAGCCCATGATTCCATAAGTTTTATTCCTAGATTAATCACGTGAGTTATGTCAGGTAATTGCCTAGAGAATGGGATATAAATGGTGACATCATCAGCATATATGTATGTCAAAAGAACGTGTTTTTCTAAAAGATGACCAAGAGGTATAATCATAATATTAAACAAGATGGGGGAAAGATGGGAACCCTGAGGGACCCCACAGCCAGGAGACCAAGTGGAAGAAAGTATACCTGATTGTTTGACTTGATATGACCTAGATCAACAAATCTGCAATTGTGGGCACCATTTGGGGACACTTTAACACCTATGGCACGCAGTAGAATCTTGAATGTGTAGGCAGCAGCAATTTCTATTAGTCAAGGTGGGGATGGAGGGTTTCATTCTCAAAAATTGTTTGGCAATTCCTGTTTATGGATCTCATGTTTTGTATCATATGTTGTCAATAAAACATTATTTTTGTAAAAAAAAAAAGTGCTGATAGTCATAAACAGAGGCAACAAAACCCTTAAAACGCCAAGAGTGGCACATCAGCAACTTGAGCCACCATGGAAAGGGCACAGTGGCACAAACAGGAGAATGAACACCTCAAGGCATGGAGAGAGGGAAAAGCTAAACTCACCATGGGAGCAGACTCTGTATTGGCATAGGGTGCCAGCTCTGCCCCAAAAACAGGAAGTGGGACATTCAAGGAGGTAGTACTGGAAGCCACGCCAATGGAGAGTCTGGCTTGATGGTAAGTTTAGCTTCTTTTGCTGCCACTGCTGCTCATCTAGAGAAGCAATAGCAGTAGTGGCAAGGATGTACAGGGTGGGAGGGGGAACAGAGAGGGGACAGAGGATGGTTGGAAGAGGTGGGGGAAGAGAGAGGTCAGAAGCTAGATAGAGGGGAGAGGAGACCAGACCATGGATGGAAAGAGGAGAGAGAAGGAGGGCAGAGGCTGGATAGAAAGAGGAGAAGAAAGAATACACACCCTGTATGGAAGGAGAGAGAAAATAAGGGCAGATGCTAGATGGAAGGGGGAGAGAAGGAGAGGAGGTCAGAGTGGAGGAGTGGCCTAGTGGTTAGAGTGGTGGACTTTGGTCCTGGGGAACTGAGGAACTGAGTTCAATTCCAGGCACAGGCAGCTCCTTGTGACTCTGGGCAAGTCACTTAACCCTCCATTGCCCCATGTAAGCCGCATTGAGCCTGCCATGAGTGGGAAAGCGCGGGGTACAAATGTAACAAAAAAAAAATGCTGGATGGAAGGGGGAGAGAAGAAGAGCAGACCAGACCATGGATGGAAGTAGGAGAGAGAAGGGCAAATGCTGGATGGAAGGGAGAGGGGAGGGCAGATGCTGGATGGGAAAGAGAAGGAGAGCAGACCATGGATGGAAGGAGGAGAGAGAAGGACGACAGATGCTGGATAGAAGGTGGAGGGGAGACAAGAGAAAAGGAAGGGAGATGCTGGTCCTGGAGGAGAAAGGACAAGAAGGGAGAGGGACAAGAGTGAAGGAGGAATAAGGAGAGAAGCTGAACATGAGGAGGGATAGGGATATAGAGATGTGATTGATGCTGGACATGAGGAGTAGGGATAGGGACACAGAGGGGTGCTGCTGGACAGGGCAAGAACAAAGATACAGAGAGGGGAGATGCTCAACATGGCAAGGAAGATAAGGGTAGGGACAAAAAGGGGAGTTGAATGATGGGCATGGACAGAGAAAAAATGTCAAATGGACCAGGAGACCCTGGCAAAAGAGTTAAGAGAAGACAGAGGAAAGCAGAAACCAGAGACGGGGACCAAAACGATTACAAAAATTAAAAGACCAGAAAATAAAGGTAGAAAATGAATTTTATTTATTTACTAGTAGCCTTAAAGAACTGAATCAAATTGCATCGAGCTGAAAAATAGATTCATATGAGAGAATCAAATTGAATTGAAAACTTTTTGGCCAAATCAGATAGCAGTAGTGTGCACACACATGTATATATGCCACTTTTCTAATGATTTACCTACATAGTCAGTGTGTAAATATTAGCATGCACTTTAAAGGAAAAGGGGATGGGATTTGATGTACCTCCTTTCTGTGGTTACAATCAAAGTGGTTTACATATTATATATAGATACTTATATTGTACCTGGGGCAATCAAGGGTTAAGTGACTTGTCCAGAGTCACAAGGCGCTGCAGTGGGAATTGAGCCCAGTTCCTCAGGCTGTCAGGCCACTGCAGTAACCATTAGGCCACATAGAATTACCCCCACCCCCACATAACATAGTAGATGACAGTAGAAAAAGACCTGCACGGTCCATCCAGTCTGCCCAACAAGATAACTCGTATGTGCTACTTTTTGTGTATAACTTACCTTGATTTGTATCTGTCTTTTTCAGGGCACAGACTGTATAAGTCTGCCCAGCACTAGCCCCGCCTCCCAACCACCAGCCCTGCCTCCCAGCTCCGGCTCATGCAGAAATTAATTTATTAACCAACATATATGAGCAGCAACAAAACTAGCAGGAAAAAAAATATTTATTTTGTTTTAAAATGTCAGTAAAATATAAAAGCAAGAGGCTCCAAAGGCATTCTAACTAGCCAGTGTATTCAAAGAAGAATTCTTTATATCATTGGCAGCCTGATATGTTTCAACAAAAAGTCTGCATCAGCGCAATTCATAATAACATCAAACAACACTGGTCCACAGCAAAGGGGTCTTTTGCTTTAATATTTTACCGACATTTAAAAATAAAGTAGTGTTTTCTGCAATCCTGTAGTTTTGGTGCTGCGCCTATATTTTGGTTCTCGTTTTTTGCAGTACTTTTTGCCTCTTTTTTTTGTGTTTTGAAATTAACTTATTGACACTTTTTGAATACCCATCAAATCATGTTAACTAGACTTCATGGGTAGTGTTTGTTTATTTGCAAATGAATGCATGATGTCCGTTAACATTGCTTGTAGCTGATCACAAAACAGCATTTCTCACAGCATTCAATTTACCACTAAATTAACGCTGGGGTTTACTAAGCCGGTAGCACGGCAGGCTGTGCGCTAGTGCCGACACAGCCCATTCACTTTGAATGGGCTGTGTTGGCAATGCTGCGAGGAAGCCCATTGCGTGGTTTAGTAAGCAGATCCCGAAATACAGTGGGGGAAATAAGTATTTGATCCCTTGCTGATTTTGTAAGTTTGCCCACTGACAAAGACATGAGCAGCCCATAATTGAAGGGTAGGTTATTGGTAACAGTGAGAGATAGCACATCACAAATTAAATCCGGAAAATCACATTGTGGAAAGTATATGAATTTATTTGCATTCTGCAGAGGGAAATAAGTATTTGATCCCCCACCAACCAGTAAGAGATCTGGCCCCTACAGACCAGGTAGATGCTCCAAATCAACTCGTTACCTGCATGACAGACAGCTGTCGGCAATGGTCACCTGTATGAAAGACACCTGTCCACAGACTCAGTGAATCAGTCAGACTCTAACCTCTACAAAATGGCCAAGAGCAAGGAGCTGTCTAAGGATGTCAGGGACAAGATCATACACCTGCACAAGGCTGGAATGGGCTACAAAACCATCAGTAAGACGCTGGGCGAGAAGGAGACAACTGTTGGTGCCATAGTAAGAAAATGGAAGAAGTACAAAATGACTGTCAATCGACAAAGATCTGGGGCTCCACACAAAATCTCACCTCGTGGGGTATCCTTGATCATGAGGAAGGTTAGAAATCAGCCTACAACTACAAGGGGGGAACTTGTCAATGATCTCAAGGCAGCTGGGACCACTGTCACCACGAAAACCATTGGTAACACATTACGACATAACGGATTGCAATCCTGCAGTGCCCGCAAGGTCCCCCTGCTCCGGAAGGCACATGTGACGGCCCGTCTGAAGTTTGCCAGTGAACACCTGGATGATGCCGAGAGTGATTGGGAGAAGGTGCTGTGGTCAGATGAGACAAAAATTGAGCTCTTTGGCATGAACTCAACTCGCCGTGTTTGGAGGAAGAGAAATGCTGCCTATGACCCAAAGAACACCGTCCCCACTGTCAAGCATGGAGGTGGAAATGTTATGTTTTGGGGGTGTTTCTCTGCTAAGGGCACAGGACTACTTCACCGCATCAATGGGAGAATGGATGGGGCCATGTACCGTACAATTCTGAGTGACAACCTCCTTCCCTCCGCCAGGGCCTTAAAAATGGGTCGTGGCTGGGTCTTCCAGCACGACAATGACCCAAAACATACAGCCAAGGCAACAAAGGAGTGGCTCAGGAAGAAGCACATTAGGGTCATGGAGTGGCCTAGCCAGTCACCAGACCTTAATCCCATTGAAAACTTATGGAGGGAGCTGAAGCTGCGAGTTGCCAAGCGACAGCCCAGAACTCTTAATGATTTAGAGATGATCTGCAAAGAGGAGTGGACCAAAATTCCTCCTGACATGTGTGCAAACCTCATCATCAACTACAAAAGACGTCTGACCGCTGTGCTTGCCAACAAGGGTTTTGCCACCAAGTATTAGGTCTTGTTTGCCAGAGGGATTAAATACTTATTTCCCTCTGCAGAATGCAAATAAATTCATATACTTTCCACAATGTGATTTTCCGGATTTAATTTGTGATGTGCTATCTCTCACTGTTACCAATAACCTACCCTTCAATTATGGGCTGCTCATGTCTTTGTCAGTGGGCAAACTTACAAAATCAGCAAGGGATCAAATACTTATTTCCCCCACTGTATATTGAGAGCACATCTATATTGTACTATATCAGATTTCAAGGATCAACCACATACGCTGGTGATTCAATTAATTAAAAGTTTTACAGCATGAAAGCAGGCCTTGCACTTCTGTTTTCACCAGTGACTAAGGTCATTGGTGAAAACAGAAGTGCAAGGCCTGATTTCATGCCCTTGCTGAAACTAGTCATGTAGCTCATGAGTCACTTGGCAATATGAAAGGCTAAATACCATTTCACAACATAGAATAATACGCCCTTTTGCTGGCAAGCACAGCCTTAATTTGTTTCCTTTCCTGAGGTTCATGTGAGCCTACACACTATTGTATATCATTTGCTCAATGTGCAGGATTGCCAGCTTTTTCCCCAGCAATCCTGAAATCCATGCTGTTCCCACATTTCTCACAAATACGCTGATACACTGAAGGGGGCAATCAGCATTTAGTGTGCTTTTTCATGCACTGCACTTTTTTGTATATAAAGAAGGCTTATTTTGCCCTTCTTTTATAGTGAACTTTCATGCACAAAGCAGCTTATTAATCATGCAATTTGGAAATGGGCACACTGACCAGGCTTTACAGGCCCATTTTTGTAGTTATGATTTTGCCGACGGCCCAATGGCTCATTATCATGGAAAAGTTTGCTACAGAACTAATTTTGTACTCACAGCAAACTTTTCTGCAAAGAGGCCTCTAACCTATAGAAAATCCTATGAGTTATTCATGTTTGTTAAAATTTCTAGTCCTACTTTCTGAATTGTACCTAAGACAGGGTAATATGTCAGCTTCAAAATCCTCAGTTATACTTGCATCTGTAATGACACTGTTTAGTTCATATCATTTGAGTCAATATTCAGCCACCATGGTCAGCATTTCTTTTAAACATCAACCACAATGGTTAAATAAAATATTGACATTCAGCACCACTGTCTGGATAGCAAACAGCAATGAATATCCATGTACAATTAGCAAGTGCTAGAGGCATCCAGATAGGGGTCGATATTCAAAAGGGTTTAAACTGGGCAGGAGAGGCTTTAAACTCAATTTCTCAGAAACAGTTTTTGCTATTTCATCCACCTCTGTAATTTCATACCATGTGCTTCTAACCAGTCTTCCTTGGAATTACTTGGTCCTTCCACCTCTTCTGGATACAATTGTTCAAGTGGGAGTAATGACTCTTTGCCAATCAACAGGAAAGCCAGAGAATAATCTGCAATCTCATATGCCACACCGTTATAAACCTGATTTACTTTGGATAAATATTCTGACCAACACTTCCTTTTAAACTCTACTACTACTACTACTATTTAACATTTCTAAAGCGCTACTAGGGTTACGCAGTGCTGTACAATTTAACATAGAAGGACAGTCCCTGCTCAAAGAGCGTACAATCTAAAGGACAAATGTACAGTCAGTCAAGTAGGGGCAGTCAAATTGGGGCAGTCTAGATTTCCTGAAAGGTACAAAAGTTAGGTGCCGAAAGCAACATTGAAGAGGTGGGCTTTGAGCAAGGATTTGAAGATGGGTAGGGAGGGGGCTTGGCGTAAGGGCTCGGGAAGTTTATTCCAGGCATAGGGTGAGGCGAGGCAGAATGGGTGGAGCCTGGAGTTGGAGGTGGTGGAGAAGGGTACTGAGAGGAGGGATTTGTCCTGTGAGCGGAGGTTTCGGGCGTGAACTTAAGGGGAGATGAGGGTAGAGAGGTAGTGAGGGGCTGCAGACTGAGTGCATTTGTAGGTGAGAAGGAGAAGCTTGAACTGTATGCAGTATCTGATCGGAAGCCAGTGAAGTGACCTGAGGAAAGGGTGATATAAGTATATCGGTTCAGGCAGAATATAAGATGTGCAGCAGAGTTCTGAACGGATTGAAGGGGGGATAGATGGTTAAGTGGGAGGCCAGTGAGGAGTAGGTTGCAGTAGTCAAGGCAAGAGGTAATGAGAGCGTGGATGAGAGTTTGGGTGGTGTGCTCAGAAAGGAGAGGGCGAATTTTGCTGATGTTAAAGAGGAAGAAGCGACAGGTCTTGGCTGTCTGCTGGATATGCACAAAGAAGGAGAGGGAGGAGTCAAAGATGACTCTGAGGTTGCAGGCGGATGAGACGGGAAGGATGAGGGTGTTATCAACAGAGATCAAGAGCGGAGGAAGAGGAGAAGAGGGTTTTGGTGGAAAGACGATAAACTCAGTCTTGGCCATGTTCAGTTTCAGGTGGCGGTTGGACATCCATGCAGCAATGTCAGATAAGCAAGCCGATACCTTGGCCTGGGTCTCCGCGGTGATGTCTGGTGTGGAGAGATACAGCTGGGTGTCATCAGCATAAAGATGATACTGGAAACCATGAGATGAGATCAGTGAGCCCAGGGAAGAGGTGTAGATTGAAAAGAGAAGGGGTCCAAGGACTTTTAAACTCTAAGGGGTCCTTTTACAAAGGCATGCTGAAAAATGGCTTGCGGTAGTGTAGGCGCAGGTTTGGGATGCACATCAATCCATTTTTGGCGCACCTGTAAACAAGACCTTTTTAAAATTTTTGCCGAAAATGGGCGTACAGCAAAATGAAAATTGCTGCGCATCCATTTTGGGTCTGTGACTTTACCACCAGCCATTGACCTAACAGTCAAGATTCATGCGGTAATCAGGCGGTAAAGACCTATGCATGCCGTCCATTATGAGTGCTTGAAAATAAAATATATTTTGCAAAACCGCTAACGTATCCTAATATTAAACAGCTCAGCCTCAAAAGCCTGTTTGAAGAACAAAGTTTTTAGCAGAATCTTAAACCTTTTAAAAATTACCTCTGCACGAATAGTGTGTGGCAAATTAAAATTGGGAAACAGTGAAGACTTTCAATCTGGCCTTGATTTTGCGCGCCATCTGCTGCACTATGGCAAGAACTGCAGAGAGTGCTACTACTACTACTACTATTTGACATTTCTAAAGCGCTACTAGGGTTACGCAGCGCTGTACAATATAACATAGAAGGCTAACAACACACTGCCTTATACAGGCCCTAAATATCAGTTAGTGTGAAAAGTTGCTTCTGAGTGTGAAATGGTAATAGGGAAAGTGGTAATACCATGGTAACCATGGTAATTCCTGCGGAGATGGGGATGATCTGCACAGTTTAACTTGGGGACGGGAACCATTTGCATGGTATTACTGTAATAACAGAGAATGACACGGGGACGGGGAACCACAGTAACCGCGGGGATGGAGCTTGAACATCAAAAAATCTATTATATGAAGTGACTCTCTTAGAGTGGAGGAGTGGCCTAGTGGTTAGGGTGGTGGACTTTGGTCCTGAGGAACTGAGTTCAATTCCCACTTCAGGCACAGCTCCTTGTGACTCTAGACAAGTCACTTAACCCTCCATTGCCCCAGGTATAAATAAGTACCTGTATACAATATGTAAGCCACATTGAGCCTGCCATGAGTGGGAAAGCGCGGTACAAATGTAACAAAAAAAGCCTCCTTTAATGGAAGGTGAATTAAAGCTAGATCTTCTATTCCTATTGTTGGGATAGAAAATCTAGCTATAATTCACCGTTTGCTTCACCTACAAGCATTATTGAATAACCACAAAGAGTGGGGAATAGAGATGGTTTGGAGAGTTGGCCGGTTAGTCAGCATGCTGTAGTTTTGAAGCATTAAGCCAAGTTGAAATAGTGGATAGAGAAGTATTCAACTGAGTAACATCAGAGTTTTCTGAACAGGTAAATGGAGCAAGAGAATATCATCAGTATAATAGTATGCATTTATGCAATGAGTTTGGATCAAGAGGGCAAGTGGACATAGGAAGATAAAGAGGGGAGAGCAAGAACAGAACCCTGTGGAACATCAGAGGAAAGTGGGAAATAAGAAGCAACACCTCAAAGCGAAGCCTGATTGATAAAGGTGTAACACATTTGAAAATGCCACACTTTAGGAGAGTTGTTGGAAAACAACTGTTGTGCTAGCTTTGAAATGAAATGAAAGAAAGGTTTGCTATCAGACGATAATTGGATGGAAATGATGGGTCTAACCAATTATTTTTTATAAGATGGGATGAGGGGCATAGCTAGACACCCAATTTTGGGTGGGCCTGACCCAAAGGGGGTGGACAAGACAACATCATCCGGCATCTATCCCTCCACCCCACCCCCACAAGCAATTGGGATGTCACTTAACTCTATTCCCCCAACCCCCCAGTACCTTTAAATCCTTCAGGTCTTCACTGGCAGCCAGCAGCAACTCATTCCACTTGCTCACAACACCTCTGAGCTTTCCCTCTGACAACTTCCTGGTCCCACCAACATTTTTCATGTATGCATGTATTTTTAAAAGGATGCTCATCAATGTAAATCTTTCCTCAACCTTGGCCCCAGGATTGCCTCAACTCAGGGTAAAGTTATGCACGTATAGACTGTATGCACTTTACATATATATTGGATGTTTTGATAAGCATCTATTTCCATGCATAAAATACTGTTTTAAACATGAAAATAAATTTTAAAATTACCCTCAGCAGGGGCATGGTTATTTATTTGTTACATTTGTTTGCCACATTTTCCCACCTATTTGCAGGCTCAATGTGGCTTACATAGTACCGGAGAGGCGTCTGCAGACTCCGGTGTAAACAAATACAGATTGATGTTGTGGTAAGAATAAAGTTCATGTGGTACAGCCACATAAGGGAATCGTACAACGGAAGGGGTGCGTTATGTCCATTACGTATTTTAGTTTTGTTGGCTAACAGAGATCAGGCACTTTTGTTGGATTGGTAGGGTATGCCTTTTTGAACAGGTAAGTTTTTAGTGTTCTCCGGAAGTGTAGATGGTCGTACGTGGTTTTCAAGGCTTTTGGTAATGCATTCCACAATTGTGTGCTTATGTAGGAAAAACTGGATGCGTAGGTTGATTTGTATTTGAGTCCTTTGCAACTTGGGTAGTGCAGGTTTAGGTACGTTCGTGTTGATTCAGATGTGTTTCTAGTTGGTAGGTTGATCAAGTCTGTCATGTATCCTGGGGCTTCACCGTAGATTATTTTGTGAACTAGTGTGCAGATTTTGAAAGCAATGCATTCTTTGATTGGGAGCCGGTGTAGTTTTTCACGGAGGGGTTTTGCGCTTTCAAATCGCATTTTTCCTTAGAGCTGGTACTGCCTTAATGTGTGTAGTTTTGTATTTTTAGAACTACATGCTGCTCTAGGTCTAGTTGCAATAGCGGGAAGAACTGGTTCCCTACAAAATAGAAGGAAGGGATACAGTAGGGATGACCATACTAGCACACAATCCTAGAAAATTTGTTTTATGACAAAGTAATGCAAAGCTTTTTGTTTTGTTTTGTTACATTTGTACCCCGCGCTTTCCCACTCATGGCAGGCTCAATGCGGCGGGCAATGGAGGCTTTGTTCTATTTTATGCACAAATTCTCTGTTCTAAGAAAAAAAGCTCTCTCTCGTTTGCAATATTATTTATATTAAAAATATAGTCTCTTTGTGTTCTGAGCATATGGTATCTTTTAAAATTCAGTGCCAATCTCTGAGTACATACTTTTAAATCTTGCAGTACCTGCTAGTGAAATTACAAGCATATAGCATTTAATTCCTTGTATTCTTGCAATTGTAAATCATTCTTACCTTATAGGTAAGTGGTGGAGAAATTTTAGCGAGTGCTCTTAAAATATTCCCCTGCTCTTTGTTCTTAAATATCATATTAGGACTGTGACAATTTTGTAACATTTTTAATGGATATTAAGAACGTTTAAATTATTTCCGGTTACATATTATATATGTATAAGTGTTGGCACTTTTATTTATTTATTTACTTACTGCCTTCTTGAAAGGAATTCACTCAAGGCTTTGTACAATATAAATGTCATAAATAAATAAATGAGGAAATGCAGGAAAACAAAACAGAGACAGTCCAGAGAAGGAGAAGATTCAAATGTAACCACAAGTCGAATTATTGGTAATGGATCCGACTCGGCCAAGTTTTGCCATACAAGCCTTCGTCAGGGGTCTGTAAAATTCATGAAACAATAAAAAATTTAAAATACACAAAAAATTAATATAAATTTTAATTGACAACATAGGGTGTAAGCAAATAGAGCATATAGATAGATAAGATAGAAGAAGAGGAGTTAGCAAAGGGGACTAATTCAAAGAAAGTTGCATACGAGGTCAGAAAGATACTTGAACATTATCTTAGCTAGGGTAGAAGTGGACTTATATGCATAGTTTCCCAATGTCAGAAAAACTACGGGTCTGCTATTCAAAAGGAATTATCTGGATAGTGTCAGACAATGTCTGGATAATTTCTTTAGTCAGCAGAGTGGGTATTCAGAGGCATTATCCATATAGTTCTGCTGACTATCCTTACATGTCACTTCGGCAGTATCTGGACAGTGCTAGGGTGATTCATAGGTAAAACAAGGATGAAGCAGCAAGTTATCCAAATAACAGTAATATTCAGGCTGCTACCCAGATAACTGTCTGGATAAAGATAGGGCAGCAAGTAACACTTTGCTGTCAGAGTGGAGGAGTAGCCTAATGGTTAATACAGTGGGCTTTGATCCTGGCAACTTGGGTTTGATTCCCACTGCAGCTCCTTGTGACCTTGGGCAAGTCACTTAACCCTCCATTGCCCCAGGTACAAAAACTTAGATTGCGAGCCCTCTAGGGACAGAGAAAGTACCTGCATAGAATGTGCATAGTGCTGCATATGTCTAGTAGCACAATATAAATGATTATTATTAGTAGTAGTGGTGGTAACACTTTTCCTGGATATATATCTGAATAGATATTGAGATTGCTCACTCTCTGGATAGTGGCACTGAATATTAACCTGTTACATATAAGTGGTATCGGTTAACCAGTGAAGCTATAAAAGGACTCAAAGCAATTAATGTGGCCTGCTGGCTTAAATCGCTTACCACTGCCTATGTGGTGATATTCATTGGCACGTAACCAGTCAGTGCCACTGAAAATCACCATAGACTGCCCAACAAAAAAGTGGGCAGGTCAGGACCAGCACTGGGAATGGCACTAGGGAAGAGCTGGGGGTTATGTGGTTGTCAGTAATATTCCTGCCCTCAATGACCCCTCCCCATGGACCACCAGGGACATCAAGTAGATCTGGAGGGGCCTACCTAGAGCTCAGAGGATTTGGGGGAGGGGAGGGCCTTTGATTCTCATGGGCTGGGGGTAGGTAGGAGGAGGGAGGCTATTTTGGAGGCTGGGAAGGGGATGGAGGGGGGCTTTCATATAAACAATAGTTATGTGGATCCCAGCCGATATTCACCTGGGGCCATATAACTGTTTTATACAGGTCATAGGTGACTATTGGACATGGACCGGCACTGAATACTGGGGGCTAATCTAGCTGGTGATAGCGTTTAAAAAAACACCAACTGCTGCTGGATGAATATCAGCTGGAACTTTATTTTATATATATATATAAATAATATGATAACATTCAAACCCTGATGCTGGCTCATAAGTTTCATCACTCAGGATTACCATCATATTTATCATGATTACTAATTCCTTATGTCCCTACTAAACTGTTAAGATCCTCATAACACAATTGCCTAGTTGTTCCCTCATTCCATATTGTCTATTAGGACAACGATCTTCAGCGTGACAACCTCTCCCTATATCACTAAGATTAGAACATTCCCTTCAAAACTGCAATGCTGAAACATGGCCCCGTGTTGAGCCTTAGTGGTGAATTATTCTAAATTCTCTTCATGTTTATAATCAATGATTGTTTTGGTTTTTGTTCTGGAAGACCCATCGTTAACCCTACTTTTCCTCATCCTCGCCCACTAATGGTAATATTAGTACATGGTCATTAATTCAGAAAATGCAAAATTGGCCATCTTCCGACTGTGGTATAAATGGTCTTAGCACACAGGAAAGACTGTTGTAAGAGCATGCTAAGGCTACTTTCTACCACAGCTTTGTAAAAGACCCCCTAAATAAATCTGAAACTTGAAATTTGCTTTAACCCTCATTTAACGCCCTGGCCAAAACAAGCACTTTATAAAAATCTACGCATGTCTCAGAACTGGTGCAGACATTGATAGGGAATTTAAAAAAAAACCCATGTGCTTTTCTATTGTAAACCACACTATAATGACACCCTCTTGAAATCTCTCCATTCCAGATATCTATATGTGTAAATAGTAGCTTTCTAAAATGTTATTTTACATGTGTATGAGACCTAGACATGTAACTGCTACTGTTTACATTTGTAGATGTTTCTAAAATGACCTCACAAATGTCTTTTAAATCCTTTGTGGTGGTCAATGTAGATTCTTAGGCTAACTGAGAGTTTGGTTATTAGCCCCAAAGCTGGAAAGTAATCTTTGGCATTGTATTTTCACAATAAGATAGCAGCATTTTGTAGACATCTTGATGCACTTGGGTTAGAAGGGCGAGAAGTTGATGTACCTTGTTTACGAGGAGCCTTAGATATAGAATTCAAGGAAGTCACATTAGAGGAAATCAGATTGTGATTGACATTGGTGTGACCTGCTCATTCAACCCTAGACCTATGCCTAGCTAGCATATATCTAATCTAAAATAACACATTTAATGCACGTATTCCCTATAAAGGTCTGAAGTAGTTTACAATCTAAAAGATCCCCAATACATTATATACAATTAACTAAAGTACAAGCACCCAAATGAACATACTTTGTAAAAGGGGATGTTTTCAAATCTCTTTGAAATAACGAATAAGGTTGGAAGTTTATATTGAGCAGTAATGTATTCCATACTTGAACAGCTTGATAAGAAAAAGAATTTTGTAAAACCCTTTGATATCTAACTCCCTTAAAGGAAGGACCAACCAGAACCAGTCAATGTAACAGAGTAGTCTCACCTTCACCACGCTTGGTGATGACCAGCAGAGGAGTCAGCACAGCGGCGTGCCCTGTGGTTGCAGAAACACTGGATGCAGATGAACCGCAAAAGGTGAGCTGCTATTCGGGGTTGGGGTCTGCGCCCTGCAAGAGCCCAGTTCTGGATGGCCCACCACCCATACTGCAGGCACCCTACATGAAGTTGCAGGCACCCTATTCAGAGCTGCATGATCGGCCATTGAAGAATGGCAGCCCAAAACCAAGACCTCTTACCTGGGGGTGATGCGGCAAGTATGTGCCTTCTACACTACTCCTCTTGGCTGCCACAATTAGCCACAGCATCCTCCACTCCTCAGCAAGAACTTCCACTGCTCATTTATCTTTTAGATGTGACTGTTACTGAAGGACATTTTTCACTGCTGCGGATATTGTTTTTATGTACTAGCTACCTCTCTTCTGTCTGATCATTCTCACTGATCCAGGCAAACCCCCAGCTAAGGTAAAAGAAAAAACAGCCCCATGCAACACACAAACACCTCAGAGCCTGAACACATAAACATTCACATGCAAAACACCCCCAAGCCAAAAGGAACCCACAAAAATGACTAACCTAAGGGCATGGATCTTCTACTATACAATTTATTTATTATTACATTTATACCCTATATTATCCCACGTTTGCGGGTTCAATGTGGCTTACAATATGCCGAAAAAGCTATTGCCAATCCAGCAGAAAACAAATACAATAGATTAAAGTAGGCAGCGAGGATAGAAAGAATAGGGTGTTGAGGGAAAAGTATGAGAGACCACAGTGGTCCAATTATGTGCTGATTTGCAGTACTTTGGGTTTTATGTTGGATCCAGGGGGTAGGCCTTCCGGAATAAGTTGGTCTTAAGTAATTTTCTAAAGTTCAGATGGTTTTGAGTGGTCTTCACAATAACAATGTGGATAATTGAGACACCAGCAACATCTCTTCAACAAAGCCTACGAAAGACATCCTAATGAAACTAATCACTCCTAAACCACCCAAGTGCTTCAAAAACACCTCGCACACAACCTTACCTATCACCTTTCCATTTAAATCCTCATCTACCTTCAGCTTATTACCGACTGTATTTAAGATAGTAAAAAAGCCCCGTTTCTGATGCAAATGAAACGGGGGCTAGCAAGGTTTTCTTCTGTGTGCATGTGGGAGTGTGTGTGTCCCTGCCCTCTCTCCCTTCCCTTGTGCTGTCTGTCCCCTCCCCCCTGGGAGTCGAGTCCTTCAGTGTTAAGTTTCTTGCTGTGCTGTGTTTGTGTTACAGAGATAGTGAGGGCTTCTGCCCTCTCTCCCCTCCCCCCTCTGAGTCCTTCACTGTTACAGAGAGAGCGATTTGATTTCGTGCTTTGCTGTGTTTTCCCTCACTGTTTATGCTACAGAGCGAGGGCGGGGCAGACACTCATGGGGAAACCGGATCTCTCTCCCCCTTCACACTTCCGGCTGGAGGCTTCATTTAGAACGTTAGTGGTGCCTTTTATATATAGAGATCATGTAATGACTATATCATAACAACACTCTGTAAGCCACATTGAGCCTGCAAAAAGGTGGGCTAATGTGGGGTACAAATGCAATAAATAATAATAATAACTCCAACCGAATGGAACAAAATACCAGTATGCATCACAGGAAGATGCCCACTTCAACAACTGGAAGAGCCCAATCGCCACCTATACAACAGTACAGTGGCCAAACAACCAACCAACATGAAACCAAACATGAACAACACCCAACAAAACCACAACAGCAAAACAGGTAGACCACACAGACAATTACAAACTGTTAAAAACACCAACATTAAACAATACAAATAGGTTACATAAATGTGAGATTGGTAGTAAATAAGACAACACTACTAAGAGACTGGATAGAAACAGAACAACTTGGACTACTGCTCATAACTGAAACATGGCTGCACCTTGAAGACGACTCTGCACTACTAGACCTATGCCCACCACCAGGACACAAAATAATACATTTCAAGAGACTCAAAAGAAGGAGAGGAGGCATTGAAATAATATACAAATCCTCCTTCACAACAGAATCTGTCGCTAAGCACACATCCTCAACAATCGAAATCCTGGCATGCAAAATCACTGACAAAACACTAACTGACCAACTATGCATCACATTACTCTACCACCCTCCAGGAAGCTGGACAAATGCCAAGATGATTCCACAGACTCTTCGTATCAAACATCTGCACCAACCACCAAAATGTCCTACTAATAGATGTCAAACCTGTACCTAGAAAAACAAAATGACACAAACACCAGAACACTAATGAACTTCATAAACCAATGGAACTTCACAACAGCATACGTTTTCAGATGTTTGTTGATGATCTACAACTTTATATCCCTTTAGGAGAAGCATGTTCATATTGGTTAGCCAAGTTAGGTCACTGTGTGGATGAGAGAGTATAAATTGATGCTGAACCCATGTCGTCAAACATTCATATGGCAGTATGCCCTTCCTTCTGTTGGGAAGGGGTACAATTATATGTAAAGGATCAGGTCTGAACCTTAGGTTCGAGTTTGATGGTATTTTGTATTTTGAGTGACAGGTTTCCCAAGTGGTTAGGAAAGTTTGGGTATATTTTACAAAACAAGATTTAACAGCAATCGTACATGTTTTTGTTTTTAACACATTTAGACTACTTCAACAACTTATATTCTGGGTTATTGACTTAAGAATGTGAGGCATTTTCAGCAAGTCAAAAATGTGTGCTATGTCAGCACAGCAGACAGACCACGTTTTCACTTAACTGGTACCCGGTCAGCCACAGGATCCAAGTTGTCAGCATTATTATTTAAGGTTTTTTATTTTTATGGAATCACTCAGTACATTCCCACACAGTGATAGGTCGTCATTTGCTGTTCTCCCTATAAAATCATTCGCATTTTTCAAGGTGAGGGCCAGTGCATTTTCTTATGTTATTCCATTTGTATGAAATAATTGCTAGTATCCCCGCAGTTGTCTGATGATTTTTTGGGGTTTAGGTAATTAAAAACAAAAAACAAAAACCTCTTTATTTCCAGCTGTTGCAAAAGGGAGGTGTTTGGAATGGATCATTAAATATTACTTACTTTTATTTTTTTTTTAATAAAGCAGAAAGTTCCCTGATAAGGCAAGTTATGGTAACCTAATGAGATACAATTATGTCCAGCATTTGCAAAAAAAAAAAACCCAAAACCATTTCAAGCCTTTAGATTGGGCAAATTGAACTTTTACCACTGGAATTTTATTCTGAATAATATGTACTACTGTATTTCTCTCTCCCTCCCCCACCACTTCCTTCTTGCTCCGATTCTGGGCAAGAGGACAGAGCTGTGAGATTGTTACCAAATCCATTTTCTCAAGCCATATCTCTGTTAAACAAAACATATCTTCTATAAGCATATACAAATTAAATGAACTTTCACCAACTATTTATTAATTTAATATTTAAATATGGATAACTGCTAAACCAAAAATTCACATATGTGGAGAGGCATTTTTGATATCCAAATCCAATTTTGGATGTTTTGCAAAAAAAAAAAAAAAAAGAAACCCCATCTAAAAATCCAGTGCCATTGTCATTTTAGAAGCAGAAAAACGTCTTTTAAAAATCACCCTATTTTAGACATTTTTCTACTCAGTGCATCTTTCATTTAGGGCCATTTTCAAACAAAAATATCCAAGGGAAAAATGCAAAAAGAAAAAACAAACCCAGTTCAGGAACAGTACCCAACTGTACATCACTACAATAGCCCTTATGCCTGCAGGTGTCACCAATATGTGGGTTCAGTAGGTATTTTGCTTTTGTTGTTTTTTTTTTTTAATTTAAAGAAGTCTTTATTAATAAATTGGAGAAACACATTTTACAAACATAGCACAAATAAAGCTAGACAACACTCTAAATAAGCAAGGCTAATTCTCAAAATGCCCAACTAATGGATATTCTCCATAAATGTGATAACACAATGTAACTCAATTTTTAATGAATTTTCCACACCCCCAGAACCCTGGAATCCCACCCATCTAACCCACCCCGAAAATAACCCCCCCCCCCATACTACCAAGTCCCCCCCCATACCACCAAGACTTGTTAACAGATAATTATCACCTAGAGGAACAGTTGTCTAGGAAAGGGTGCCAGATAGCCTCCCATTTAGCTAACGTCTTATTACGTTGAGCCCACAATCTCTCCATATCACACACATACCAAAGCTTGTTAAGCCATTTAATAATAGAAGGAACCTGTGAGGACTTCCGAGAAGCTGCCAAGGTAACTCTAGCAGCTAACATAGCATATCTTACAAACAAGATTGAGATTTAGGGCGCTCACCCTTTCCACCACAAGTGTACTAATTAGAGTACGATATGGGCCTGGGCCCCCTTCTCTACTGACTTCCACTGACCACTAGGCTGCTCCAGGGACCTGCTTGATGCTGTAAGAGGAATGGCCATTATATCTGCAGCTGTCCTAGATCCTGGTATGTACTGTCACTTTCATCTCTTGGGGGGGTGGAAAGGAGTCATGCTTTTATTCCTCCATTGGTCATCTGGTTGGTTTGGGCACCTTTTTGACACGTGGAGGGGCATAATCGAACGGGGCGCCCAAGTTTTCCTGAGGATGTCCTTGCGAAGGGAGGGGGAAACCCGTATTATCGAAACAAGATGGGCGGCCATCTTTCATTTCGATAACACGGTCAGGGACGCCTAAATCTCAGACCTTAGAGATGGTCGTCCTGGGTTTTCGGTGATAATAGAAACCGAGGATACCCATCTCAGAAATCCAACCCATTTGGTTGTGGGAAGAGCCAGCATTTGTAGTGCACTGGTCCCCCTGACATGCCAGGACACCAACCAGGCACCCTAGGGGGCATTGCAGTGGACTTCAGAAATTGCTCCCAGGTGCATAGCTCCCCTACCTTGAGTGCTGAGCCCCCCAAAACCCACTCCCCACAACTGTACAACACTACCATAGCCCTAAGGGGTGAAGGGGAGCACCTACATGTGGGTACAGTGGGTTTCTGGTGGGTTTTGATGGGCTCACATTTACCACCACAAGTGTAACAGGTAGGGGGGGATGAGCCTGGGTCCGCCTGCCTGAAAGTGCACTGCACCCACTAAAACTGCTCCAGGGACCTGCATCCTGCTGTCAGGGAGCTGGATATGACATTTGAGGCTGGCATAGAGGCTGGCACAAAATATTTTGAAAGATTTGTTTTGAGGGTGGGAGGGGGTTAGTGACCACTGGGGGAGTAAGGGGAGGTCAACTTGTTAGTTCGGGCACCTTTTTGAGGCTTGGTTGCAAGAAAAAATGGACCAAGTAAAGTCAGCCAAGTGTTCGTCAGGGACACCCTTCTTTTTTTCCCCATTATCGGCCGAGGACGCCCATGCGTTAAGCACGCCCCAGTTCCGCCTTCGCTATGCTTCCGACATGGCCCCATGAACTATGGTTGTCCCCGCGACGGAAAGCAGTTGACGACGGCCAAAATCAGCTTTCGATTATGCTGATTTGGGTAACCCTTGGAGAAGGACGCCCATGTTCCGATTTGTGTCGACCCTTTCGAAAATAAGCCTGCTAGTCATTATTGTAGAAAAACATCCAAATCGTAAGTCTGCCCTAGTTCTACTCAAATATGCCTCCAACACACCCCCTTTAAATTTAGATGTACTGCATAGAAAAACATCTTAAAAATTAGTTTTGAAATAGTGATTAAGATTTTAAAAAAATGTCTGGCACCTTGTGCCTTTTTTTCGGACTTTTTTTCTATTTTGAAAATGAGCCCAATAGAATCAAGATATTTTATGTTCTACAAAATCTTCAAAAACTCCATGTTGAAATAGAGTACTACCGCTTTGCCATGCATCAATCTGGCACTACCACCGGGCTCCTGCAGGGGCCTGGCAGTAGTGCCTGTCCCCAATAAGCACCATTCTGTCCCATCTGATTTTTTTCGGTATTTTTTGAAGTAATATAATATGGCATAGGTAAGAGATTTTTCTGGGATCTTCCTCTCTCTTATGAATTCATATTACATTAATTGCTTGGTGTTTTTAACATGGAGTTTTTGAAAATTTTGTTCATAGAATAGTTTGAGTCTAGATGTGAGAATTTTTGTATTTTTAAATTTTTGTATCAGTTCCAGTGATTTCCTTGATTGGGAAGTGCTATTTGTGTCCTTGGCCAGTAGTGTAATAACATCTCTTCAATGTCAGGCTCTCCACTTCCAAATCTGACCGACAATAGAAGATTGGGCTTTTTTTCTTCAAAATTATTTATTTTTATTTATTTAAAACAACTTATACCCCTCAACACTAAATGGCTTAGAATAAAACAAAAATGTACATAATTTAATAAGAACTTTCACTCCCAACCTCCTCAGAACTCCCTCAGGCAATCTCTCTGAATCTCCTCATGGACACACTGACAATTTCTTGGGCTGTACCACCTGGTCATTGGAGCAGCTTAGCACATGGCTCAGTTGTTAACTACTCCCACTCTTCATAGGCTCTTGAGTAGAAGCACAAAACTAGTAAAAAGTGCAAAGCCTCCTTTACTTATTTGTGTAACACTGTTATTACTGGGAAACTGGGATATGTATAGAACTCCTTACATTCCCAATGCCGTTGACCCTTTCTGTGGCATTAAGAAGGGGTACTACTTGCCTTTACCTGAATGTGTGATATAATACAAGGGAAGTGATTTTTCTAGTTGGCATTCTCCACTAGGAATGGCCAAGAGAGGAGTTGGTGATGCCAACAAGGTTCTAAGTTGGAGTGATTTTGGAGGGAATCAAAGCTTTGCTTCCATTCTGCTGTAAGAGAGGACAGGGCTGCTGAATTGGTGATGTCCTGAGTAATGAACAAGGCTTTGGACCAAAGGAAAAGTGAGAGTTACTGGTTTTGTCTCTTTTTTTTACCCCCTAAAGAGAGTCAAGAGGTTAGGAAAGCTCATGACCATGTGGGATTGCACTGGGGGAAGAGGACACACTGCCTAGAGAGTCAGTCTATGGCCAAAGCTGGAGTTAGCCTTTGGGAGAGGATATGTAGGCTATAAGTGGTGAGCTGGAAACATATGACCAATGGTGCAATGTACTGGTGGGAGAGGATGCCCAGCAAGCGTTGTCAGTGCCTGAGGAGTTCTGACTAACCAAGAGACAGACGTGTGTTGCTGGGAGATAACCAGACTGGAGTCCTCCTGGGTCAGGAAACCCATCAAAGAGGAAAGAAAAAGTAGTACTTGAAATATTTTAAGTAAGGTGACTTTAAAAGTATCCTGCTATGACAGCTCCCATTCCATCAGGATTAGAGGCAATGCAAATTCAGAAATTACTATAGAGAGTTGTCAGTTAAGAGATACTGGCCTCCAGAGAAAGGACAACCACAACTTTCAGACAGCTGAGAGACTGGAAAGCTGAATGGGACTCTGGGAGTGCAGCTCAGAGTTGGTGGGGGTGGAGAACAAAGGACAGGTGAGATAATTAAAGAGAGAAACATTTACTTTCACACTGAGGAGGTAGCAACAGAGGAGCTGATTTGACTAATGTGATAGCACAGACCAACAGATGCTGATTCCAAGCAAGCTGAAATCCCAAAAAGGACAGGAAGAAAAGAGCCAGGACAACCCCCACCTTCAAAAGTCTTACCCAGGTTTATTTGGGAGGGGAGTGAGAAGGGGAGAGGTTACTTACAACTTTTGATTTCCTGTAAGTCCATGGTAAAAGAAATTGAGGCCAAAATAAGGGCCCCTTTTACAAAGCAGCGGTATTCAAACTGCCACTTTGCCGTGCGCCAATCCGGCACTACCGTCGGGCTCTGGTAGTGCCTGCCCCTCAACATGCACCATTTCCAACGTGTCAGATTTAAAAAAAAAATTTGTTTGAACTGGGGGCTTACCCGGCGGTAGGTGGTTACCGGGATAGCACAGGAGCCCTTACCACCTCCTAAATAGGTGGTGGTAAGGGCTCTCTCTGGAAATGGCTGTGTGGCCATTTTCATCTCCTGCCCGGAATTTCCTTTTTCTGGGAGGAAGTAAAAGGGGGGGGGGGGGCCTTGGCATGTGGAAACCCACAAGTTAATGCCACTGCAGGGCCCCTTGGAAAAAGGGCCCTAAATGAGCTGTAAGAGCTGCATAAGATAACCTTGCCTTGTGTTAGACTACAGGAAAAGAAGAATCGTTTTGTGAGGCAATCAACTTACAATTCTAGTAAAAATATATTGCTGTTGTAATGCAGCATCAATGCATTTATATGTATACGTGTAAGAAACTGTAAAGATGGTGTTTTGCAAAACTTGGTGACACAAAAGTACAAATCTTGTGTAATTCCACCTCACAACAATGAATTGGGTAGGCTCTTCCAATGTTGTACACTTCTTCTGTTCAAGCTGTCCAAGAGATGGAAGGTCCTCCTCAAGAATGAATTCTTCCTTGTAGCTGTGGAGCTCATTCTATAGTTTCTGAGGTTCAGTGTTCTCCCTTAAATATATAGTAGACTAATATTCCTTAACAAAAGGCCAATTCATCAGAGAGTTTAACTTCAGAAGTCATTTCATGTAAACAAATGTTCAACTGTAGCAGTCTTCATGAGGTGGAAGTGAAAAATAACCTCTTCGGCTGTACTAATTTTCAGACGATGAACTGTCTGGATTCTCTATCAAAAACACAGAATATGTCTCTTCCTTGACTGGCTTGCAGGAGACATTGGCTTCACTATATTTTGTCCACTGTTGGGCAAAAAGAGAAATTTCTAAATCAATTTCTATTTTTATAAAATATCTTTTTCTAAACAATATGACAAAATTATAACAATAAAATGCAAGGCAAGAGTTCATTGTATTTAGAATCCAAGTTAGGAATGGTCTTCAAATTCTATTCTCATAGGAAAAGAGAAGGAAAACAAAAGTGTGACACAGTAAAGAATAGTGTGTTATGGGAGTAGTAACTCAAGACTCAGTAAGGGGTTTAATAGCTCAGAGACAGTAATGAAGAAAGTCATAGGCAGCACATGAGATGGAAATTTGACAAAATTATTCTTCCGAAATACTGGCTGTTCCAATTGTCACCGCTCTAAAATACCAATGGAGCATCACGAGTAAGTTCAAAACTCACAGGCCAGTCCTCCATCTTGTGATGCCTAAGATAAGCATGATAGGCCCATCCTTTTGAAAATGTCCCCATACTCTTCTGGTATTTTAGAGCATTATGAATACATTTAGCTAAGGTGGCTGGGTTGGGGGGGGGGGGGGGGTATCAGGAACTGAGGTTGCTAAAGTGTTTCTCACTTCCAGAGTCTCCCAGAACAGAAGTGGTCTTTCTCTCTCAGTGCACTTGGTAGCCCCCATCTCCTTGAAAAGATCCTGGCTGAAGTGTGCAACAACATACTTAGTTCTCAGTGGTGCAGCCCTCGGGGCTGGAGCAGCAGATCTGGATAGTGCCAGTACAGCATTGCCTCAGATGTCTTCTGGCAACCTTCTACTACATTCAAGACAAGGAGGGCATGCACCAGCACTGTCCAAAGCAGGGGCAGAGCAGGCTTCTCCTGATGCTAGTCTCCATGCACAGGCCTAGCCTGGTGCCAGTGTCCCACTACTTCTGTCCCAGCAGTCCTCACCCAGTGCTGGCTGTTATCGACCGCTCCCCCAAAGATAGCATAATCTTCATCAGGTGCCAGCCAACATTGCCTTAGATCTCATATGGTGCTGACTGCCCGCTCTCACATAGTCAGCACAGTACTTGCCTGGTGCTAGTCTCCACTGCCCCTTCTCCTAGCAGTGTGGCCTTCACCCTGTGCTGCTTTCCATATGGCTTGGCCCCTCAAATGGAGCTGTCTCTATCTGGGCTCATCTAGTGCTGGTTTCCCTCCACCTACCATGCAAACACTGCAATGTTTATCCTTAACTAGCCTTCTCCCTCCCCTATTGAGCAGCTGTCAATCTGGATGCTGATATGGCACTGGTCCTTCAGCCCCACTGCAAATGGTAGAGAGGAGTCATGATGTCTCAGGCCAAAGTATGAGTGGATTGGCACACAAACATCCAGAGCCGGTGTTAGACATGATGGGGCCCAGGGCAGATGCTAGAGAGGAGGGCCCTAAAGCTTGCTTGCAGGCCATCTTTCAACTTCAGGCAGGTTTGGGGCCCATGGCAATTGCCCTGTTTGCCCAACCCTAACACCGGCCCTGCAGAAAGCTATAGCTTTAAAGCTTCCATGTCATTATTCTCACTTATGATGCAAGAGATCAGCATATGCAGCCCACAGATTTTAACAATACTCTTATAGTATCATGCTCCAGCTGATTCATGCTTGATGATTGTATGAACATTACTGTGGTCAGATGGAGATTCTGCTTTAAACGATTCTGGGAAGGCTTACCTTCCCAAGTCTTTTATATGCAACACCGATGGAAGGAGAGAGATGTGAGGGAGGGTGTGAAGACTAAGAGAAAATGAATGGGGGAGGAGGGGGGAGCAGTTAACAGCATACAGGGAGAAAGAGTAATTGATGGAAATGGTGAGGAAGAGGATAACAGCAAGAGTGAAAGAAGAAACAGTTTACAATGACAGTTAAGAGGTTAGTTAAAATACAGTGAACATCAGTTAAGGAGACTACAGAAGGAAGGGACAATGAGGGAGAGAGGGTACGAACAAAAAGGTAAGTCTGGGAGAGTTAAAACAGACTAATACAAAGGGGAAAAGAAGGAAGCTTAAATCTTAGACTGGGATTATAAGGTACCGAGGGTTGAGAGTGAGAAACCACGCAGGAGGAAAAATAAGCAGATAAGAGGGGAAGAAGAAAAATGGACAGTTAAATTGACAAAGTGGGACATTCAGCAACAAGAAACGAGAGGCAGAGGCAGAGGCAGAGTATAACAAACATCAGAGAACACAGTGAAAAGGACAGCGACTGAACATTATTTCCAGAGGAGATTTCCTCATTAACAAAGAAACATTGCAGAAAAAGACAAAATTCACTCATCCAGTCTACTTAGTTTCCCAAACTAAGGATATGTTTGTTTTTTGCATGTTTGATATACTCCCTTTCAATCAATATTGTACAGATTCAAATCCAGGAAGAAAGGAACTACAACATTTGATAAGACAGCAAGAAAACAACAGAATAAAGAATAGGATTTGACAAAAAATGCCTTTTCATTTTTGGCCGAAACCAAACTCAGAATCTGCCCCCCCCCCCCCCAGTGATCACTCCCGCCTGACACTGGTAGGCCCTCCATGGGCATATCTTAAGAATCCCTGGTGGTCTAGTGCCCTCTTCTGCAGCAAGAATGAACTGCCCTGGTTTTTGCAATGTGCCACTGCTCCAATGGAAATAGCTGCCGAGACTTCTGTGACAACCTCATGAGACTGCTGCGGGAGGTCCCAGCAGCCATTTTGTGGTTGGAACCAGTACAGGCAGGGGACTCGCTCCTGTCCATGCTGGTTCCAATCACAATATGGCTGCTGGCACCTCCATTGGCAGTCTCGGCAGCCATTTCCATTGGAGAAGTGGCATGGGGCAGGGTTCGTGCCTGTCCCCGAAGAGGCCACTAGACCACCAGAGCTTCCAAAGGTAGGGATGGGGAGGGTGGCTTAATCACAGAGGTGGGGGGGGGGGGGGGGGGCTCTTTTGATTGTAGCAGCGGGCATTTTCATTTACGGTTTTGGTTTCTATTGAAACCGAGTGGCCAATTTCAATCACAGTTCTGGGTTCGGTCAGGCTCTATTCCAAAGGAAAGGTGCAACACAGAAGACAGTGGAATGGTGTGTTAATTCCAGCCTAGAGCAGTAAACAGAAGGAGTAGTGAGGAGGTGCTCCTAGGATGAGTGTAAGGATATGTTCTGGTTGCTAATTGATATCCTGCAATTATTTTTTAATGTCTGCCTCATGAATTCTCTAGATCCTGGCTAAAAGAGCAAAATAACATTCTCAGGCTTCCTCACTCTACAAAGCGTAGTGGGAAGATGTGGTAATCTAAACAGCTAGTGGGGCTATGCATCGGTCTCCCAGGTCCTCATGGTTTTGCTGGTTAGGCCTCAGCCAATAGTGACCTGCTGGCACTAATCAGTTTGTATCTGGGGAGGTGGAGCCTTTGAGTACCATTTTACGTCTGTAAACAAATTCTTTGTTATATGACTTTTTAGGTGTATGTAAGCTTAATATTCCTAAGGGAGAGGGAGGCAGGTGAGCACCCAACTTTCACCCTGATCCACAAACCAGAGGTACACGTTCCACACAGGCTATAAACTGAGGTCTACATGCAAATTAGTTTGTTACTGTGCTAATAAAAAAACAAACATAGGAAGAAATTCCAGTATTAATGACAATGAAAAAAACTGCTCTGCAGCTTTTGGGAAAAAGGAGCAAGGGAGATGAAATAAGAAAAAAGTAGGAACAGAAACTGACTGTGCGGGTGGGAGAGGGAGGGCATTCAGAAAGAACCTCGGGTGGGAGGAGCAGGCAGGGAGGAATTGAGCAAGAACCATGGGTGGGAGGGAACCAAGAGAGACCCCTTGGTGGGGGGTGGGGAGGGAGGGAATTGAGAGAGAACCTCAGGTAAGCAAGTGAGCAAGGGAGGAAGGGAATTGAAAAAGAACCTTGGGGGGGGGGGGGGGAGGGAGGGAAAGAGAAACAGAGCCAAAAGGGAGAGATGCTGGACTGTGTACTGGGGGGAAGGGGGAATACCAATTGAGTTGAGAGAGAGAGGGAGGGAGAGATAATGGACCTGGGATGGAGAAGGTGGAGGGAAGGAAGAAAAAGAGAGAAGTGTTACATCTGGGGGATGGGGTTGGGAGAGAAGGAAGAGAGAGATTATGGACCTGGGGATAGAGGGGAGGAAGGGAGACAGAGTGGGACCTGGTGGCAGAATAAAGGAAGATATTGGGCCTTTAATCGTTGGTATAGCCACAGGGGAGGGGAGGGGCCTTGGAAACCTGCCCCCCCCCCCACTTTGGGCTTAGGCCCCCTCCAAAGCTGCAGTACCTGTCAATGGCTGGTGAGGTAGCTGAAGCCCTGCCAGCTGAAGAAATCTACTACTACTACTACTACTTAGCATTTCTATAGCGCTGCTAGGGTTACGCAGCGCTGTACAATTTTAAACAAGGGGAAGGACAGTCCCTGCTCGAGAGAGCTTACAATCTAAAGGTAATAAACTATGTAGTCAGTGTAGGTATCATGAATGGGGAAGGTGGTTAGGCGCCAAAAGCAAGGGAGAAGAGATGGGCTTTGAGTAAGGACTTGAAAATGGGCAGGGAGGGCGCATGGCGTATGGGCTCGGGAAGTCTGTTCCAGGCATAAGGTGATGCAAGGCAGAAGGGGCGGAGTCTGGAGTTAGCGGTGGTGGAGAAGGGTACAGATAGGAGTGATTTGTCCTGAGAGCGGAGGTTACGGGTGGGGACATACGGGGAGAGGAGGGTTGAGAGGTAATGGGGGGCTGCAGATTGAGTGCACTTGAAGGTCAATAGGAGAAGCTCGAACTGTATACGGTAGCGGATCGGGAGTCAGTGAAGCGACTTGAGGAGAGGGGTGTGCCTGAGTCACACCCTTCCTCCTCAGGAGCAAGAAAGTCAACAGGTGCCTCCTGCCACCAACGTCTGCACTCCCGAAACATGCTCAAATCAATAAATAGTTCAATCAAAACCAGATCTCCCCCCCCTTATTCTTTTAACCACATCCCATTGTTCAATGTCTTATCATGAAACCAGAGCCGTAGCGAGGGGAGCTGACACCCGGGGCGGGTCGCCGCTGTGCACCCCCCCCCAGGTGCAGCACGGCGCACCCTCCTCCCACTGGAGCGCATTCCCCCCCCCCCCCCCCGGAGCACATACCTCCCCCCCCCCCGGAGCGCATACCTGCGGCGAGGGACGGGTAGGAGGGCCGATCCGCCCTGACTGAACGTTGCTGGGGTGTGTCAGCTCCGCGCTGGTTCACTGCTCTCTCTGTCCCGGAACAGGAAGTAACCTGTTCCGGGGCAGAGAGGGCAGTGCAGCAGCGCGGAGCCGACACCCCCCAGCGGCGTGCACCCGGGGCGGACCGCCCCCCCCCTTCCTACGCCACTGCATGAAACCTTGACCTATACATGCGTGTATCTGATTATCTCATATAAGCCACATAGAACTGAGTTCCCAACTTGGATGATTGTGGGATACAAATCCAATAAACTGAAATTGAAAAGTGCCTCTTGTGGTGTTTATTGGTGTGAGCTTCAGAAAGCCTATAATCCATCATAGTTCTTTTCTAGCGTTAGGGGGCCATTTTAACACAGTAAAACAAAACAACAGTGATCGACACCCAATCTGCCAAGCTTTACCTTATCTCCTTCCCTTGCCCTTTTTTCTACTGCTCTCTCTCTCTCAAGCATATACCCACAATAGTGTATATGGCGCTCAAGATTGTGCATACAAATTTGGGTGCTTCACTGCAGACCAATAGAGCAAAAAACTTCTTAGATCTGATGTCTAGCCTCTCTCTCTCCATCAGCAGGTCTCTTCCCCAACACATGTGGTGGGTCGTACTCTAGAGTTACTTTTTAAAATCTCGAGACACAACCGTGCAATCAAGTTCTCTTTCCACCACTCCTCTTTCCTGGACTGACCATATCTTAATACTTTTTGACCTTTTTTCAGTCTCATCCTCTCATCTTCCTTCCCCAAAGTCTCACATATTAATCCCAATTCCTTCTCCCCATCATTAGTTGCAGCTCCATCTACAGCCTCCTCTGAATCTCTCAATGATCAAGTGATGTCCTGGTAGTCGATTCTTGAACATGGTCTCGATTCAATCGCACCGAAAGCCTTTTGCCAGTCCAATATTTCTTACTCTAATCCATGGCATTCCGCAGACCTGCATCTACTTAAACTTCAATACCACCGCGCTGAACGCCTCTGGAAAAAAAAACACACCACCATCTGATCTGCAGAATTGCAGAAGTCTTCAACACGAACTTAACTCTGCCCTTAGGAAAGTGAAAAAAAGATCTTTATTCAAACTAAAAAGTCACCAAATCCTTCTAAAGATTTGTATCTAGTTTAATCGTCAGTTGTCTCATTTGCCTACCAATAAGAATGAACACAAAACTCCGTCCACAGAGAAACTTTCCACATTTTTTGTTGATAAAATCAATGCTCTTTTGAAACACTTCTCATCTTACGTGTGGCTTCTGATCTCCCATTGCCACATCTTCCTTCTGACATCTTCCTCTTATCCAGTTGGTCTTCCTTTCAGCCACAAACCCTCCACTCACTTAAATCTGTTATATCCACCATGACATCTACCTATTGTCATAGTGACCCTATCACTTCATCCTAGCTTAAAATCCTGACGCTAGATCTACTCCCCACGTCTGTCAATCTTAGCCTAACCTCTGGCCAATTCCTTGACTCATGGAAAACAGCTGTTACACATCCCACCTTAAAGAAACCTGGCTCTGATCCGACTGTACCATATCATTATCATCCAGTTTCAAATCTTTATGTCCAAGATTCTTGAGAAAATTATATTTACACAGCTATCCGACTTCTCTGAAAAAACATTTGCTTTACAACCCCCGTCAAGCTGGCTTTCGGACCCACCATAGTACAGAAACCATCATGACATCTTTGGTAAGTGAACTTGACTCCCACTTTCATCAACAAACCTGTTCTGGAAGTCTCCCCAGATCTCTTGGCCGCCTTTGACCTTGTTAATCACTCTCTTCTTCTCTCTCGTCTGTCATCTCTAGGAATTGCAGATATAGTTTTGGCCTAGCTCTTTCTCACCTCTCCTTTCAAGTGCTTACTCCCATTGCTCTCTCTCAAAAATGGCAACTTCAGTGTAGTGTTCCCCAGCGTTCTATCCTCTCTCCATTACTTTTCAATCTGCTCTTGAGTCCTCTAGCAGCTCTTCTTCAATCATTTGGTATCTCAGCTTAGTTCTATGCGGACAACATTCTTCTTATTTTTCCCTTGACTCATTCACTTCACTCAATTGCCCCACTAGAGGCTTGTCTTGATGCTGTAGCAACTTGGATCTTTGAACATCACCTTGTTCTTAATAAGGATAAAGCTGTAGTGTGCTGGTTTTCAGGATACACCAATCCACCATCCTCTCCTATCACCCTTTTTGGATCTCTGTTCCAACCAGTGCTATCATTTCGCTATTTAGGTTATCATTTTGGACTTTTTACTCTCAATCATATCTGAACTCTCATGTATCAAAACTCTGCTTCTTTACTTTATCGGTTGCGGACTGTTCATTGTTTCTTTGACCAAGATAACTTTCACATACTTGTTCTCTTGCTCAGAGGCATAGCTAGCTGGGGCACCAGGGGAGCAACTGCTCCCCCAAATGGACTTCCGATGGCACCTATTTTTCAGACAGTTTGTCATGCCTACGTAGTCCATTCTCCACTCCCCATGGCATCACAACCTGGCTATGTTTCTGCTCTCGTTCTACACTTCCCACTTTGACTACTACAATATCATTTACGCAGGTTTTCCTCATGCCACATTGACTACAAACTTTACAAAATTTTGCAATAAGACTTTTGTACCGTGCTCATCGTACCAATGATGTCACTCCCTTGCTGAAATGCCAGCATTGGCTACCCATTGAATACCAGATCACATACAACTAGCCCTTCTGACCTTCAAAGCTTTTAGGACCGGTATTCCTGATTATCTCTCACATCTTATGATACCCTATTCTCCTGCTAGAGTTCTTCGCTCAATTAGGGCCTCTTTTAGAAAGGCGTGCTAGCATTTTTAGTGTGAGCTAATAATTAGTGGAGGAGTGGCCTAGTGGTTAGGGTGGTGGACTTTGGTCCTGAGGAACTGAGTTCAATTCCCACTTCAGGCACAGGCAGCTCCTTGTGACTCTGGGCAAGTCACTTAACCCTCCATTGCCCCAGGTACAAATAAGTACCTGTATACAATATGTAAGCCACATTGAGCCTGCCATGAGTGAGAAAGCACGGGGTACAAATGTAACAAAAAATAAAATAAATTAGTGTGAACTAAAAATACTAGCGAATCTTTGTAGTTCTTCCAGCCCCAAATTTGCTCACTTATCTACCAGACACAGCACTTTCTTTTTCCTCACCCCCCCCCCCATGTTTGGAATACACTTCCCTTTTCTTGTCTTAGTGACCCCTCCCTGAAATCCTTTAAGGTCAATCTAAAGACCTGGCTTTTCAAGTAAGAATTTGGGGACCGAAGGCTCCCTTGGGATTCCCTGTGATAGTTGTGGCCACTACATTTTATCTCCGTTTATTGTTCTGCTCCTCTATCCTCTCTCTTTATTAGAATGAATGTGCACCTTTCCTGTCATTAATGGAGCTCTTTTCCTTTCTAAATGTTTAGATTGCATACCGCTCTGCCATGGCAGTTAAGAGCGGTATAGCAAGTTTTAATAAACCATAAACCAAACCATAACCACCCAATTTGCACATGCAATTTAATTGCCAAATGAGCCAATTAGCACTGACAATTGAGCGCTAATTGCCATTAATTTAAATTTACATGTGTATCTGTATCTGTAGGCACTGGGATCCATATGTAAACTTTACGAGTGGATCTGAAAAGGGAGCATGGCCATGGGAGAGACATGGGTGGATCAGGGGCTTTCCTGGAATTTGCACGCAGTGTTACAGAATAAGGGATGCCTAATTTAGGCGCAAGAATTTACACAGGTTTTAGGTGGTGTAAATCCTCGTGTCCACAATTGGGCACAGATCCCAGGACTATTTTATGAACAGTGCTCAACTGAGTACTGTTCATAGAATAGCGCTCAGCGATAATTTTTAGTGGTGCCAATTTTTTGGCACCATATACAGAATTTAGTCCCTACTGTTGAGAATGACAGGCCTAGTAAATATGAAGGTCCAGTGCCCAGGGCGTACAGCTCTACGGGCAGTGAGGTGTTAAATACACTTCTCTGACTGTGGATTAAAAAACAATTCAATTCCCTGCACAGGCCAAAGCAATTAAGTGATTACCTCAACACACACAAACCCTCCCCACCATACTGAGGAGTGGATGTGGGTGTGTGGGTGTGTGTGTATGTGTGGATGTGTGTGGATGTGTGTGTATGTGTGTGTGTGTATGTGTGTGGATGTATATGTGTATATGTATGTGTGTGTGTGTGTGTGTGTGTGATCAAAGCAGCCATCCAGAGATAAGGTTGGAGGCAGGTGGCCAGTGTTTTCTATCTGCATTATACTAATGACTAGAGGGTTGTAGGTGGAAGGACTGTGGGAGGTGACAGGACCTTGATGTCTCAAGGCAGAGAGAAAAAAAAAAAGACAAACAGAAAAACAAATTGGTTCCTGAGAATGTGCCCTTTTCCTCAGGGCCATAACCCCTTACTTTGTATAAGTTGGATAAGAAGTTCTAGCAAGAATGTGCCTAATTAGGACCCAGGAAATGTATCTTTTATGTGCCTTCTCAATCATGTGATAATAAAAAAAAATGATATATTCCAGAACCAGCTTATTTGTACTCCGAACTAAGAAAACTGTATATAAGTCTCCTGTTAGGAAGGAACGGGTCTCCACTAACTGTGTGATATGTTGCACCTCCACTGGTCTTTTTCCCTTTTGCTTGGGTTTCTAAATTATCCTGCTTTTTTTTTTTTTTTTTTGCTGCAAATAGTTTCTTATTTCTCCTAATCTTGGTAAGAATAAACATTACTAACATAAGAGGATTCTTTTGTTTGTAGTTTTCTTTTTGTGACTTAACCAGGCCTGTAGTTCCAAGAAATACAGTTGGGGTAATTTGTTTGGGACTCTTGGGGGGAGCCGGGTTCGGGTTCTGTGACTCGGTTTCAACTGAGACACAAAAACACTACTGTATGAATTCTTTCTGTGTTGGTTGTTACAATTTCTGCCAGCAGACTACTGCGAGCAATTTGGTTACATCAAATTTATTGAAGCATATACCAATGGTCAACTCAAGTCCCTGATGCAGAGATGTTGATATCAGTGCAGAGCCAGGCAACAAAGGGATGATGACTGGCAACAGAGTATCTATCGGATGTAGATGTTGTATGGTTTTGAAATAAGTGATTATAATGCGGAGCATTGCTGAGAACTCTTGCAGTAGATACAGTAGACCCGTTTTTGTTTACAACACTTTTTAAAAAATATGGGAAAATTAGGTTCTTACCTTGGTAATTTTCTTTCCTTTAGTCATAGCAGATGAAGCCATTACGTATGGGTTGTGTCCATCAACCAGCAGGGGGAGATAGAGAGCACTCAAATTTCAGAGTGCCACATGGTCAGCTAGCTCCACTGCCTCTTCAGTATTTGAAGCTTCCAAAGCAGTATAACAAACCGCAATGGGAATAACATGAACTTTCCTCACAGCGAACGATGGCCCCATAACAAGGGCATGAACTTAAAAGGAGGGAATGAACTCGTCCTCCTCTTTGTATTTATGGAGGGAATACACACATCCTCCTAGAGGGAATGAACTCAACCTCCTACACATGAACTGGAGGGAATGAACTCATCCTTCTATAAGTGAACAAGAATCCTGAAGACTGTTTTCCAACTTTCTCCCAAGGAAGGATTAGAACTTCAGGAAACAAGAACAGAACCTGAAACAGATTCACATCATACAGACAATCATACAGGGAGGGCTCATGGCTTCATCTGCTATGACTAAAGGAAAGAAAATTATCAAGGTAAGAACCTAATTTTCCCTTCCTTGTCATCAAGCAGATGAAGCTATTACGTATGGGATGTATCAAAGCAATCCCTATATAGAGTGGGAACAAGTCACACCACGCGCTAGCACTTGTGCTCCAAAACGTGCATCCCTCCTAGCAGCCACATGCAGCCTGTAATGTCGGGCAAATGAGAGCTTCGAAGCCCATGTTGCTGCACTGCAAATCTCATGAAGAGAGAGTGCTACAGTTTCAGCCCAAGACTTAGTCCTTAGTGGTGCTCATGATCTAGTGCAGGGGGTAACGATACGAGGGCCGCTTGATAACAGTGATCATAATATGATCGGTTTTGATATTGGCATTGAAGGAAGTGAAACTAGGAAATCAAGTACGCTAGCGTTTAACTATAGAAAAGGTGATTACGACAAAATGAGAAAAATGGTGAAAAAAAAGACTGAAAGGAGCAGCTCGCAGAGTAAAAAACTTGCATCAGGCGTGGATGCTGTTTAAAAACACCATCCTGGAGGTTCAGGACAAATATATTCCACGTATTAGAAAAAAGGGAAAAAAGACTAAACGTCAGCCGGCGTGGCTAAACAGTAAGATAAAGGAAATCATTAGAGCCAAAAAACAATCCTTCAGAAAGTGGAGAAGAGAACCAACTGAAAGTAATAGGATAGATCATAAGGAATGCCAAGCCAAATGCAAAGCGGAGATAAGGAGGGCAAAAAGGACTTTGAGAAGAAATTAGCGTTGGAAGCAAAAATACATAGTAAAAATTTTTTTAGATACATTAAAAGCAGGAAACCGGCCAAAGAGTCGGTTGGGCCGCTGGACGAAAATGGTGTTAAAGGGGCGATCAAGGAGGACAAAGCCGTAGCGGAGAAATTAAATGAATTCTTTGCTTCGGTCTTCACCGAGGAGGATTTGGGGGGGGGGACACCGGTGCCGGAAAGAATATTTGAAGCGGGGGAGTCGGAGAAACTAAACAAATTCTCTGTAACCTTGGAGGATGTAATGGGTCAGTTCAGCAAGCTGAAGAGTAGTAAATCACCGGGACCTGATGGTATTCATCCCAGAGTATTAATAGAACTAAAAAATGAACTTGCGGAGCTACTGTTAGAAATATGCAATCTGTCCCTAAAATCGAGTGTAGTACCGGAAGACTGGAGGGTAGCCAATGTTACTCCGATTTTTAAGAAGGGTTCCAGAGGAGATCCGGGAAATTATAGACCGGTGAGTCTGACGTCGGTGCCGGGCAAGATGGTGGAGGCTATTATTAAGAATAAAATTGCAGAGCATATACAAAAACATGGACTGATGAGACAAAGTCAGCACGGATTTAGTGAAGGGAAGTCTTGCCTCACCAATCTAATGCATTTTTTTGAGGGGGTAAGCAAACATGTGGACAATGGGGAGCCGGTTGATATTGTATATCTGGATTTTCAGAAGGCGTTTGACAAAGTGCCGCACGAAAGACTCCTGAAGAAATTGCAGAGTCATGGAATCGGAGGTAGGGTATTATTATGGATTAAGAACTGGTTGAAAGATAGGAAGCAGAGAGTAGGATTGCGTGGCCAGTATTCTCAGTGGAGGAGGGTAGTTAGTGGGGTCCCGCAGGGGTCTGTGCTGGGTCCGTTGCTTTTTACTGTATTTATAAATGACCTAGAGATGGGAATAACGTGAGGTAATTAAATTCGCCGATGACACAAAATTATTCAGGGTCGTCAAGTCGCAGGAGGAATGTGAACGATTACAGGAGGACCTTGCGAGACTGGGAGAATGGGCGTGCAAGTGGCAGATGAAGTTCAATGTTGACAAGTGCAAAGTGATGCATGTGGGTAAGAGGAACCCGAATTATAGCTACGTCTTGCAAGGTTCCGCGTTAGGAGTTACGGATCAAGAAAGGGATCTGGGTGTCGTCGGCGATGATACGCTGAAACCTTCTGCTCAGTGTGCTGCTGCGGCTAGGAAAGCGAATAGAATGTTGGGTGTTATTAGGAAGGGTATGGAGTCCAGGTGTGCGGATGTTATAATGCCGTTGTATCGCTCCATGGTGCGACCGCACCTGGAGTATTGTGTTCAGTACTGGTCTCCGTATCTCAAAAAAGATATAGTAGAATTGGAAAAGGTACAGCGAAGGGCGACGAAAATGATAGTGGGGATGGGACGACTTTCCTATGAAGAGAGGCTGAGAAGGCTAGGGCTTTTCAGCTTGGAGAAGAGACGGCTGAGGGGAGATATGATAGAAGTGTATAAAATAATGAGTGGAATGGATCGGGTGGATGTGAAGCGACTGTTCACGCTATCCAAAAATACTAGGACTAGAGGGCATGAGTTGAAGCTACAGTGTGGTAAATTTAAAACGAATCGGAGAAAATTTTTCTTCACCCAACGTGTAATTAGACTCTGGAATTCGTTGCCGGAGAACGTGGTACGGGCGGTTAGCTTGACGGAGTTTAAAAAGGGGTTAGATAGATTCCTAAAGGACAAGTCCATAGACCGCTATTAAATGGACTTGGAAAAATTCCGCATTTTTAGGTATAACTTGTCTGGAATGTTTTTACGTTTGGGGAGCGTGCCAGGTGCCCTTGACCTGGATTGGCCACTGTCGGTGACAGGATGCTGGGCTAGATGGACCTTTGGTCTTTCCCAGTATGGCACTACTTATGTACTTATGTACTTATGGAAGAAATCGCTCTTGTAGAATGTGCCTTAAAGGCTTCAGGCGGAGGCCGGCCGGCAAGCAGATAAGCTGAAAAGATAGCTTCTTTGAGCCAGCGGGCAATAGTGGCTTTAGACGCTGGAGACCCTCTGCGAGAACCTGATAGTAAAACAAACAAATGATCAGAGGTACTGAAAGAATTAGTAACTCACAGATACTGCAACAGAGACCTGCGCACATCCAACACGTGCAACTGCCCAAAGGGTTCTGGAAACTCCTCCTTAACAAAAGAGGGTAGAAAAATAGGCTGGTTTAGGTGAAACGCTGAAACCACCTTAGGCATGAAGGAAGGCACGGTACGAACCGTGACCACGGACTCTGAAAATTGCAGAAATGGGTCTCGACAGGACAGCGCCTGGAGTTCTGACACCCGTCTCGCCGAAGTAATGGCCACCAGAAAAACGGCCTTCAGTGTCAAATCTTTCTCTGAAGCTCACTGTAGCGGCTCAAAAGGAGAACCCTGCAGAGCCTTCAAAACTAGCCCCAGGTTCCAAGCTGGACAAGGTGCCCGCACGGGAGGACGGAGCCGAAGCACCCCTCTAAGAAACCGTGCCACATCTGGATGAGCAGCTAAAGACATGCCTGCAACCTTACCATGAAGGGAGGCCAATGCTGCCACTTGCACCCGCAGGGAATTAGAGGCCAAGCCTTTTTGTACACCATCCTGCAAAAAGTCCAGAATCGGCGAGACAGGCGCCCGCATGGGTGTGATCGTTTTTGAAACACACCAAGCCTCCAACTGGTGCCAGATCCTGGCATAAGCCACGGACGTGGACCGCTTGCGGGCCTGCAGGAGAGTGGAAATAACATTATTGGAATAGCCTTTGCCTCTCAATTGCGCCCTCTCAATAGCCATGCCGTAAGACCAAAACGGCAGGCATCCTCCATGGCCACCGGTCCCTGCGACAACAGGTTCGGTACCAGAGGTAAAGGAAGGGGAGCCTCCACTAGCATCTGTCGGAGGTCCACATACCAAGGCCCCCTGGGCCAATCCGGGGCGATGAGAACCACTTCTCCTGGGTGAAGCCGAATCCGCAGGAGCACACGCCCTATCAAGGGCCACGGAAGGAACACATACCAGAGGCCCAGAGGCCAGGGTTGAGCCAAGGCATCCAACCTGGCTGAGCGAGGCTCTCTCCATCTGCTGAAAAGCATGGGACTTTGGCAGTTGAGCTTGTCGCCATAAGATCCATTACGGGCTTGCCACATTTGGCACATATCTGCAGGAATACTTCGTCTGCCAGTTCCCATTCCGCTGGATCGATTTGATGCCTGCTTAGATAATCGGCTTGCACGTTGCTTTGACCTGCAATGTGAGCTGCCGACAGAAACTGTAGATGCAGCTCGGCCCAGTGGCAAATCTGTTCGGCCTGCGCGGCCAGCGCTCTGCACTGAGTACCGCCTTGTCGGTTTATGTAGACCACTGTTATCGTGTTGTCCGACATCACTCTGACAGCCAATCCTTCCAGGGTCACTTGAAAGGCCAGAAGCGCCTGAAACACCGCTTTCAACTCTAGGCGATTGATGGACCACTCCGACTCGTCGGGTGTCCAAAGACCCTGGGCATGCTTCCCCTTGCAACGTGCGCCCCAGCCCTTCAGGCTGGCATCTGTCACCACTAGGCACCAATCGGGGAGCGCCAGCGGCATTCCTCACCGCAGCATGCTGTCTGAGAGCCACCACTTCATGTTGAGTCGGGCCACAGGGAGCCAAGAGAGTCTGCATTGATAATCCTGAGATACTGGAGACCATCGTTGAAGCAGGGAATACTGCAGAGGTCTCAGGTGCGCTCTCGCCCAGGGCACCAAATCCAAGGTGGCCGTCATCGATCCCAACAGCTGGACAATGTCCCAAGTTCGCGGGCGGGGCATCCTCAGGAGCAGACGGACCTGATTCTGAAGCTTGCACCACCTTTGCTCGGGTAGGAATACATATCCCGAGTCTGTGTCGAACCGCGCCCCCAAATATTCTAGAGATTGCGAGGGGTTCAGGTGACTTTTGGCTACATTAACGACCCAGCCCAGAGACTGCAGTACTGAGACCACTCTGGCTGTAGCTTGATGGCTCCCTGTTGCGGAGTCCGCTCTGATGAGCCAGTCGTCTAGGTACGGGTGAACCCGGATACCTTCTCGCCTGAGAAAAGCAGCTACTACCACCATTACCTTGGAAAAGGTTCGGGGAGCTGTGGCGAGGCCAAAAGGCAAGGCCCGAAACTGGAAATGTTTTCCCATCACCGCAAACCGCAGAAACTTCTGGTGCGGGGGCCAAATTGGAATGTGCAAGTAAGCTTCTTTCAGGTCCAGAGACGTGAGAAACTCTCCTGGCTGTACCGCCGCACTGACGGAGCGCAGGGTTTCCATGTGAAAATGCCGCACTCTTAGGGACTTGTTTAATTCTTTTAAGTCCAGAATAGGGCGAAAAGACCCACCTTTTTGCGGCACCACAAAGTAAACGGAGTAGCGGCCACAGCCGAAATCGGCGGGAGGCACCAGGGGAAACCGCTCCAATGTGAATCAAGCCTTGTAAGGTCTCCTCTACCGCCGCCCGTTTGGCGGCAGAACCGCATCGGGACTCCACAAACACGTCTCTTATCGGGGCATCAAATTCTATTTGGTATCCTTCTCTGATCAGGTCCAAGACCCACTGATCTGAGGTAATCTTGGCCCACTCCTCGAGAAAGAGGGAAAGACGTCCTCCTATAACAGGAATCAAGGAGGGGCCGGCGCACCCTCATTGAGAGGGTCGCCCTTGAACTCCAGGTCTTGAGCCTGCTGCTGCGGAACGTTTGTCCAAGCGAAAGGAGTTCCTCTGCTGAAAACCGGCCACGAGAAGTGGACCCAGCAGAATGCCCCGGGCGGTACCTTCTAGCTTCACGGAAGCGAGGTCTATAAGAGGAGTGAACCGCCTGACCCTTGGAGGGAGGCCGCGGCCTATCCTCGGGTAAGCGCTGGGGTTTAGCATCTCCCAGGCCTTTCACAATTTTCTCCAACTCCTCACCCAACAGGAGAAGGCCTTGAAAGGGCAACTTCACCAACCTTTGCTTAGAGGCCACGTCCGCCGCCCAATGCCCTAGCCACAGAAGACGGCGAGCCGCCACTGCTACAGCCATCTGTTTAGCCGAAGCTGTGACAATATCATAAAGGGCGTCAGGCAAAAAGGACAAGGCCGACTCCATTCGCGGAGCCACTTCAGACAAGGGCTCCGCTCCATCACCGGGCTGTTCCACTGCCTGTTGCAACCATGCCAGGCAGGCTCCAGCAGCATAACAACTGCATGCAGACGCCCGAATAGTAAGACCAGCAATTTCAAAGGACCGTTTAAGTGCTGATTCCAGTCTACGGTCTTGCATGCCCTTCAGGGCAACACCTCCTTCAACCGGGAGGGTAGTTCTCTTTGTCACAGCTGTGACTAGAGCATCCACCTTAGGCATTGCAAAGCGAGCCAAATGCTCCTCATTCAGAGGGAATAATTGCCCCATAGCCCTGGAAACTTTCAAAGGTCCTTTGGGGTCAGCCCATTGAGCTGAAATAAGCTCTTGGATGGAGTCATGCAAAGGAAAGGCTCGAGCAGGCTTTTTGGTACTTGCCATCCTCGGATTTCCAGAGGAGGCCATGCCACTCCCAGGAGCTTCAATAGAGAGGACCTGTAAGACAATCTGAAATAAGCGCTGGCAGGTCCTCGCGGTGGAAAATCCTCACCGCGGACAGATCATCTGGATCCAGTGGCCCTTCTGCACCTTCCTCTGTTTCCTCTGGCCACGAGGGCCTGCCAGACCCCTCAGAGTCACCACATCCCGACCACGGGGGGGGGGGGGGAAGGGGGGTGCGCCACTCTCTGAAGGGGAATTTACCCTTCTGTGCTTCTCTTGCGGCCAGCTATCAGGGAAAAACGCCTCAGAGGGCAATCCCAGGCCTGCATCCACCGGAGGGGCAGTAAGGGGGGGCCGTAGAAAACCCCTGTGGCTGAGCTCTTTTAAGCATATATGCATTATGAAGCCATAATACAAAGTCAGGGGAGAAAAACTCGCCCTGGGCACCCGGTTCCAGTCCGGGGCTAGTAGCTCTTTGGCCAGCCTCAATTCGAGGGCCCTGTCCGGTCTCCAGACCCTCCGCCTCAGCGGGGGTTGCACCATGTGGTGCTTTCAAAATGGCGCCCGCTGCCAGCTCCACCGAGCGGGAAGAATCATCGCTCGCCATGCTCGGGCCGGCTCTTACGCCTGAACAGCACGTTTTACAGAGCCCCGCTGCTGATCTGCTCTTGCCACACTTGGAACAGCGCTTAACACTCTCTGCAGCTATTGCCGAAAAACGGCGGAAAATTGAAAATGGCAGCTTCGTGCCAAAAACGTCCCAATCGCGGGCCCTCCCCGGAGGAGTCAGAAACACTCTTACCTCACTGGGCCGAGTATACAAGCTCCGGTCACGCTGTAGAAACTGAAGAAAACCTCTTGCTTTTTTTTTTTTTTTTTTTTTAACGCTGTGAGGAAAGTAGAGAAAACAGCAAAAGAGGCAATCAAATCAATTCCGGAGGTACAGAACAGTGGGAAAGGCAGGGAATGGCGAACCAATGTGCCTGCATCCACCAAGTATAGAGAGGGAAAGAGCAGGGAAAAGTGAAACTAATGTGCTCACATCCACTGGGGGGATGGGTAAGGCAGGGAAAGGGCTAACCTATGTGCCTTTAAAAAGAAGCTGCTATAGCCTCTAACACCCCGGCTAACAACTGGCAAGCCAGGAGCCAACCCCAGGCAGAGTTTTTAAGGAGCTTGATCAAGCTGCAACCACCCTGTTTGGGGAGATAGAGAATACTGAAGAGGCAGTGGAGCTAGCTGACCATGTGGCACTGTGAAATTTGAGTGCTCTCTATCTCCTCCTGCTGGTTGATGGACACAACCCATATGTAATGGCTTCATCTGCTTGATGACAAGGAAATAAAATGTGGTTATATTAAGCAGAAGACACCTGAGATTTGTGTTTGATACAATATTGAGAGTACTGATGACTGAAAAATCGGCTACCCAAATAATCCAGAAGCATAGCCAGGGAGACCAGACATTTTGTAAACTAGGCGTCTATGTGACACTGTAGGGCTGATCCGCATAGGTGCCATTTTATTCAAAATCCATTTGGGGGAGCGGCCGCTCCCCTTGTACCTCACCTAGCTATACCTCTGGGATACTCAACCTTTATCATTGGTTGAATGAGCGGTTTGCAAGTTTCCTGAAAGGTTCCTCACTGACATTAGTAAGTTTTAGTTTTTTTGTTCACAACAGTACCGAATTATTAGCAAGTTTTAGTTTTTTTGTTCACAACGGTACCGAATTATTAATACATAACACGTGTTTTGACTTTTTCAAGTTTTGGGGGATTTCTTTGCGTGGGCAGACTGTTCCAGGCATCCACTGCTCGTTCCACAATCTCTCCTCATTCCCTCAGTATCTCCACCTTCCAATCGTGACTTATTGTTTTTGAACCGCATTTAACAGAAGATGCTACCTTCCTTGTCACTACTAAAACCCACTAGATATTTGGGGGCTAAATTTATTACAGTGCACTATAGATCCATGGTAGCATGATTTAGTAAAACTAGTCCTGAAGTGTAAGACCCCCTAAGCCTAGGGTTCTCCCAGTATTTAGTAATGGATTTCATGTGTTCTGCAGAATACTGGCAAACCCTTCTAACCTGGATCTTAGTATTCTTTTGGTAGGGAACAGCACATGCTGCTTCACTCAAGGGGATCACATACAGTTCTTTCAATAAACATTTCCACATGAAATGGCATTCTAAAGAAAAGTAAACTTTACTGATGATGAAAACCAGAAGTTTTAATAGAACAAAAATCAATTGAGACAGGTGCTAGAGTTAAACTGTTCAAAAGCACAAAAATGCCCAGCACTAGTGTTCAAGAGCATAAAATCACAAAGTACGTACCACTCGAGTAAAGTTTCACTTTCCTTTGTTTCCCCAAAGTATCTTTCTGCCCTGGAAATATGACTGGAACTCTTGAAATCTTCTGCTCCCACAGGTAATAAAATCAATCTAATGCTAGCTCAATATTTTTAGCCTTTGCATAGCCTTCCTGAGCATTCTTGGTCCAAGTCCTGCCTAGTACTCCTTCTGTCCAGTAGGAGAAAAATCCATTCTCTCGGTGGAAGAAGAATGCAACCTACCTTCTGCCCTCCTGATTGGTCACTAAAACCTCTATTGACTTATGAACTAATCCACAGAGGATTTGGATTAGAAGGACCCACCCTGAAAGCTCTACTCCCAAGAAACCGCCCCTTTCTAGAATGTTCCTCTCCTTACTCTATAGCAGGGATTCTCAGGACATACCTAGCTGGTCAGGTTTTAAGGATATCCACAATGAATATGCATGAGATAAATCTGCCTACCCTACCTGCATTCTATACAAATCTCTCTCATTCATATTCATTGTGGATATCTTGAAAATCTGACCAGCTAGATGTGTCCTGAGAACCCCTACTATAGAGTAAGGAGAGGAATGTTCTAGTAAGGGGTGGTTTCTTGGGAGCAGAGCTTTCAGGGTGGGTCCTTAATCCAAATCCACTATGGATTATTTCATAAATCACTAGAGGTGTATTGTGGATATCCTTAAAACCTAACCAGTTAGGTGTGCCCTGAGGACTGTGTTGAGAACCCCTGCTCTACAGTGAAGCTGAGTGGAACTTACAAATTCTTTTAGCAATACTGCACTGCACAGCGTACCTGCAGAACCATTATAGAATACACCTTTTTATGCCATATGAAAGGAACGGTGAATAGACCGTTTGCTGCTGTTAGGGATACAAAAAAAAATGTGTGAAGCAGAAAAACACAAATTGGGAAAGGGAAGATAACGCAGAGGCTCTGTAATGCATTTGGAGTCAAGAGCTGAACGTATAAACCTACAAACCTGCCAGACACCATTCTGCTCCTCAAGCATGCCTTTGAACAGCTTTGCAGGGTCAGGGATTGGTGGGAAGATGAGGAACCGGAGCCTAGCAGATGTGAGAAGAAATATTTTCAATCAGAAAAGAGCAGTGTTAGTTCATATTTCTCTATATAGTTTAATACATTTGTATGTTTGTTGCTCTGTTCTCCTCCAAAAAGCATATTGGACATTTAATGATGGATAATGATAGATTATATCCTTAAGACTGTGCTTTTGTACACACCAAACATTAATTGAAGAAAAAAATGCAATAGAAATGTTCTCATGGGGCACAAAGATGACAGTATTCTATGTTCCCACGGGTCAATAGATGTGCACAAGCATAAACACACACTTTGTCCAGCCACTGTATGAGAAAGTAAGTGCACAGTGCCACAGTATGTGCACTTTTACCCTTTGCCAAGTGTAAACACCCTTACTATCCCACTGCTGAGAAAAGAAGCATTCCCAGTGGTAGGGGAAGGTCAGGGAAGAGACAGAGTGCTCAGAAATGCTCCTTTACTCTGTCATTTTTAATGGGCCTTTACACTAGATTTGCAAAGGGATCTAACTACAGAACTGGAGATTAGTTCAAAACCTTTGAAAATTAATCCCTGCTGAGTAGGTAAATCTAGCTTTTAATTGCCAGACAATTCCAAGGAACAGGGTTAGGTCAGATGAAGAAAGTCGGCAAGCTAGCACTCATTTTTAGTGTTAGCCAATTAACTAATTTGTGCAAATGTAGGCACAAGGATTGCTGGCTTCAATCTGTCTACACTGGAGCTGGAGATATATCCCGATCTCTCCCCAAAGCCCTGGCACAGAAAATGAATCTCTGCAGCTCTGAAACTCACACATGTCCTCCCCACCTCCCACAAAGATCCACTATAGAAACTAAACCCTCCCCTGGTTCCTTTCCATCTCCAAGTCCCAATGTAAAATCAAACCATCCTCTGGTAGCTCCAATAGGAAATTAAAATCTGTCCAAAGTCCCTCCAATCCCAACCTGAAAGCCAAAATCTCTCCAGGTGCCCCAGAAGCCTTGCTGTAGAATTCAGCCCCCCCCCCCACCCCCACCCCCAGGCTCAGCAATTCCCCCTGTCCTGGAAGCAGTAGAAGATATGCCTGCCCACTTCCTTCTCAAGAAGAGATTTCACAACGAGAACTTTGGAGCAGAAAGGAGGTAAGCACATACGATTATGTTTGTTTAAAAACTAGCTGTTAAGCCCGTAACAACGGGCACGTTTTTTGTTTTCCTATGGCCTGAGGCCTCCCCCCTCCCACCAACCCTGCTCTCTCCCCTGCCCTCCCCCCAGCGTCTGTTTCCCTCAGTTCTGCCCCCCCCTTCCCTCCCTGCTCCCTCCTCCTCCGATTTCCATGCCCAAACCCTTCTCCCTATTGGGCTGTACTGCTGGTGGAGGTGGGGCTTGGACTTCTACACTCTTAGCGTTCCGACTCTACTGCGCATTTGATTTACTATATCAATAATCTTGAAAATAATAAAATCAAGGCAATTTACACACAAAAATAAATCATAATTAGAAATACTGTAGCTCACCAGATCTTGGGAAAGAAGTTGGGGAGGGGAGGGGAAGGAGAGCAAATCCAGATTAAGACATAGGCAAACTAGGCATGTGACCAGTACCCAAAAGTATAACAGGTCCCTGAGAACTCAGGAGCCTAGAATTACCCACTGTCTTGATTTTTTTGTGGATTCTGCAAATTTCTAATTTACTAGTTTCAAAGTCAGAATAATAGTTAAAGTGTCTGGATCAGTAGTATATTTAGGTGGGGGTGGGGGGGGGGGGGGAAGAAGTAATTGAGCCAAGGGGGTTGTGGAAGGGTGCGGTAAGAAATGATGGAAGAAAGACAAATGATGGACTGGAGGGTGGAGGGGTAGGTGGGTAGAAAGAGAGAGAAGTGATGGACTCAAGGGGGTGGAGGTGGAGGGAGGGAAGAAATGATGGACCCAAGGGGAGAAGAAAGGAAGAACGAAAGAGAGAAATGATGGACTGGGGGGGGGAGGGGAGGGAAGGAAAAAGTGTTTTATCTTGAATTTATTTAGATTATGTTAGTTTAGGAAATGTACATTGTGGATGTCTGTGTATTATGTTCAGTACAAGAGGAAATGCATTTGTTTTTATTTCTCCCATGTTGTGATACATGTCTAATTTGACTTCTTGGGGTTCCCTGTTTACTTTTTGTCTTTATATCTCTGTTTCTAATTTGTGATCCCTTGTTCTGTATTTGGTGAGGGTCTGTGTTTTGTGTGTGTGACTAAGTATTCTGTGGACATGTAGCTTCTGTGTAAAGATCTGTAGTTATCCCACTTGTTCTGTTTTACCAGCAGGAGGTGTATTGGTGTTCAAGGGCCCAGTGTAATATCTGTAGTGCTGCCTATTCATATGTAAGTTTCTTGCTGTTTGAATCATAGGCATTAAAGCTACAGTTGTACAATATAATATGTTTGTACGTGTATGTTAGAACAGGTTTTGTATTTCTTAATGTGCTTGGGTAGTGGAGAGATTTATTTTGCTATAGGCTCAGATGGCATGAGAATCAGAATATTTTTTGAATGGTGCCTTCCATGGAGAAATGTTCTACATCTGATCTGCACCTATAATTGAGGGTGTGTGTGTGTGGGGGGGGGGATGGATTTTTGTGGATGCAGATCAGGTTTACATTTAACTCATAAGAACTGCTATATACTGTGTCAAACCAAAGTCATATAAGCAGTGCATTACACATGCGAGCATCAGTGGTGTTCCTAGGTCGGCTGCCACCGGATGCGGATCGCCACTGTGCCCCCCCTCCCCCGAATCACAACACCCCTCTCAAGCGCTTCGCTTTTACCTGCTGGGGGTGCAGGGAGCAGCTGTGCGGCTGTCGGCTCCGCCAGTTCCCTGCCACAGAACAGGAAGTAAATTCAGAGGGAGCAGGGAATCTGCGGAGCCAACAGCCGTGCAACTGCTCCCTGCACCCCCTTGCAGCCAGGGTAGACCACCCCCACCGCCCTTGGTACATCACTGGTGAGCATCATCTGTTTGGTGTGTCCCAACTGAAAAAAAATTTTTTTTTAGAACTACTGCTCTAGAGCTTATTATGTAGTCACCAGACCCCTTCCCCCCATTCCCTCTCCATCTTAAAATGTACAAAAATACCTCTAGGGGCTGCTAGATCCTCTTCCTTCCCTCTTTAAAGACGTTCCCCATGGCTACCAGCCCCCTCCCTCCCTCCTATCATATTTTAAAATGCATTAAAAAAAAGACCTCTTGCTTACAAAAAAAAAAAAAGTTACTAGCAGGGGAATTCCCCACCTCTTTTGCTACTGGCCATAAAAAGTGTGTGTTAGTTGAGGGACTTACTACTGTACTTTTTGAACAGAAGGTAGGGGGAATTTCTAGATAGAAGTCATATCAGCAGGGAGACATGGGCAGGGACACCCCCTAGCAGTAGTCTTTGAACGCAAAGAGTATGGGGGCACCTTGGAAGAAGGGGAATGGAGAGTTTTATTTATTTATTGTATTTATATCCTGCTTTATCCCAAAGTGGGTTACAATAGAAACGTAGATAATTCAAAAACTTACATAACAATACAATAGCATACAGTATAACCATTAAAATCTAACATTTTACTGCTAGCCTTGAAAAAACAATCTATATGGAGTTTGAGATTAGTCATTCCCAAATGTTTCAGAAAAAATACATATTTTTTAAAAGTTTCTTAAAATGTGATCTTTCAGAGCACAATCTCAATAACCAAGTAATTGAGTCCAAAGAATCACCCCTACAACTGATAAAGTATTTGCCAATTTACAAATCAGGACACAGTTGCTTAGCACCTCCTGAACGTAGAGATCACCTTGGCTGATATACGATCAAAGCTGCTTCAGTACTATAGCATAAACTCTTTGATGAATTAAGTTGTAGCATAAGGAAGAGAAGGGCTCTGATTGCCACAGGAAGCGAGCTTTAAAAAAAAATCAAAATTTGAATCTGCCAAGCCCTTTCGAGAAAAATTACATTGGCTTCCTATTAAAGGAACGTATTGCCTTTAAGATATGCACCTTGATTCATAGGATTATTTATGGTGAGGTTCCTGGTTACATGTTAAATCTAATTGATCTACCACCCGGAAATAGTTGTAGTTTTTCCCGCTCATATCTAATCTTACATTACCCAGATTGCCATGGCCTCAAATATAAATCTACCTACGCATCCAGTTTCTCATTCGTAGGTACACAGTTATGGAATGCTCTGCCTAAAGTCCTGAGATCGACCCAGAATCACCTAGACTTCAGGAAATCTTTGAAGACCACTCTATTTAAGAAGGCATACCTTCCTAACATTAGGAAGGAGTGGAGGAGTGGCCTAGTGGTTAGGGTGGTGGACTTTGGTCCTGAGGAACTGAGTTCAATTCCCACTTCAGGCACAGGCAGCTCCTTGTGACTGTGGGCAAGTCACTTAACCCTCCATTGCCCCAGGTACAAATAAGTACCTGTATATGTAAGCTGCATTGAGCCTGCCATGAGTGGGAAAGCGCAGGGTACAAATGTAACAAGTAAAAATAAAATAAATACTTAGTTTACTTTCAAACTGTTACAGCAATATATATGGACCCTCATGGTTTTTTTTTATTATCTCTGTTGTCTTAGATATACGTGTACAACTATAGTTTACAATGACATTGTTTAACAATATTATACTTTATTGCAGTTTACCCTTGTGATTGTGTAAGCCACAATGAGCCTGCAACTAGTGGGAAAATGTGGGGTATAAATATATTAAATAAAGAAACACAAATATTCTGATAGATGCAGAACCAGTAATCTGTCAGATGGGTGGTTGGAGGGGCCCCATGACCCTTATTGTCCAATTGCCTAGATCACCATCAGTCCACCCCTGCACAGGAGTGAGTACATCACAGGGGGAGGGGCAGAGCTGATCCTCCCCCCTCCCCCGAGAATCCAAATAACCCTTTTTGTGGCATGAAAAAAAAACAATGTGGCTTCAGTGAAGGTTCATTGCATCTGAAATTCTATCACAGGGATGCAGCCCTCCAAGAACAAAACCACCCAAATAACAAGAAACCAGTTTTAAAAGAGGAGGAATGTTCATGTCAACCCATTTTAAATCTGGATACTTGAGCTTGAGGTAAACATCAATGAAAGCCCAAGCAAACAGAACAAACTAATAAAAATAAACTTCCCTCCTCTGTTGGCTATAGGCAGTGGTGTGCTGGAGCAGGCTCTCACAGGCTCTTGAGAGCCGTTTGTTAAGTTTTTAAGAATTTTGGGAGCCGGTTCTCCATGGCTACTTTAACAAATGGATCCCAAAATGTGGGCTTGGGCCCCTCCTGAATTCTCTTACTTTGCTGGCGAGAGAGAGCCCCCTGTTAACAATTTACCAGCACACCCCTGGCTATAGGATTCCTTCTGAAAAATCAAATATGCCCCATTGGGCTAAGCGTCTAGAGGCATGGACTAATGATGTTGTTATGGATGGATTGCCCAGGTCCGAACCCCATGTGTCGTCATGACCCACAGTTTTAGGAATCCTTGCTGTACATAGTCTGACATCCTACAATGACATGTATCCAGGTGGTTAACCAGTACCCCAGTAGTACTCATCATATGGAACCTGCCTTACATCTCAAAGGCAGAACAGGAAAAAAAAAACCCCTGTGGAACAACTTGTTAGGAAGTGAAAAATAGAATTATGCTTGTGTTACCTTTTCAGATGTACGAGAAAGATTATTGTAGCTACTCCCACAATAAAGAGGATCATCAGTAAGTAAATCAGAGAGCTACCAGAGTTACTATCTTCCCCTGAAACACAATAAAATGTACAATGAAATTGAGAAATAAGTAGTCCATAAACAAAACTATGGCTAAAATGAACTCTAAAGATGATAAGGATATACAAAGAAAGCATAAAGGATTAGTGTATCAGTTCCCCCTCATTTTGTGGACTACAGCATATATGATAGAAGTGTGAGGGAATTTTTTCCCATAATTGTTTATTCTTTAAAATATTTCGCATATTTCTTGTCAAAGTTCGCTTTGGAATTGTATTTACAATTTTAATAAATAAATAATAAAATGAACTATATGCAGGCAGTATATGTTTATGGCAGGTGAGCTCTGGTCAAAGCATGCTTATTTATTTATTTATTTATTTATTCTATGTTTGTGCAGCGCTGCGTACGCTTTGTAGCACTATAGAAATGCTAAATAGTAGTAGTAGCTTATTTCAGTGGTCTGGATGTTCAATTCACTGACTGATGGTAAAGAGAAAGAGATTTGGATTTAGCTCCTGTCTTTCTCAACAGTTCCTTGTATTTCCAGGTATTTCCTTGTCCCCAAGGGCTTACAGTCTAAGGCAGCAACTCTATAAATTGGTGCAAAGAATTAGATGCCCCGATCTCATGCACTTAGCACCAATTTTATCACGGCACCAAGATTCTGTTATAGAACAGTAGCATAAGTTGGTACTGGTGCATCTAAAGTTGGCGTAACTGTTGACACCTAATTGTGCCATGAAGTGTTTATTACATAGTATTCTATAAGCTGCATGCGTGTCTCAGAGACATGCCCATGACCTGCCCATACTCCGCCCATGTTTATGCCCCTCCCCTTCGCACTTACATGTGAAGCGATTTTGGCATGTATGTTATAGAATAGCACCTTGCTCTCACACACATATTTGCCAATTAGTGGTGCCAATCACACGCTAAGTGCTACTATTCTAGTGCCCCCAGAGTCTATATATGGTGATTAAAGTTACCTTTGCAAATTGGCACGAGCTAATCAGCACCATTAATTGAATGATAACAAGCAACTATCAACACTAACTGGGACTAATTAGAATTTATGCACACTACTCACAAAGTGTATTCAATAAATTCTACCACATGGATCTCAAAAGAGAAAGGGAAATGGGACTTGATATACTGCCTTTTCTGAGGTTTTTGCAACTACATTCAAAGCGGTTTACATATGTTCAAGTACTTATTTTGTACCGGGGCAATGGAGGGTTAAGTGACTTGCCCAGAGTCACAAGGAGCTGCAGTGGGAATTGAACTCAAAGTCCACTGCACTAACCACTAGGCTACTCCTCCATTAGCAACATTTGATGTAGAAGCATGCCCTTGCAGATCAGCAACGCGGCCGCGCAGGCTTCTGTTTCTGTGAGTTTGACGTCCTGCCAGACTCACAGAAACAGAAGCCTGCGCGGCCGCGTTGCTGATCTGCAAGGGCAGGCTTCTACATGGAATGTTGCTAGTGGAATAGCAACATTAACATTCCATGTAGAATCTCAAATAGTAGCAACATTCCATGTAGAATCTGAAATAGGGAAAGGGAAATGGGACTTGATATACCACCTTTCTGAGGTTTTTTGCAACTACATTCAAAGCGGTTTACATATATTCAGATACTTATTTTGTACCAGGGGCAATGGAGGGTTAAATGATTTGCCCAGAGTCACAAGGAGCTGCAGTGGGAATTGAACTCAGTTCCCCAGGATCAAAGTCTGCTGCACTACTAGGCTACTCCTCCACTGCATGGCCATGGGAGGAGCGTGGGCAGGTTGTGGGAGTTCCTATAATTTACACTCAATTTATACCAGGTTTGCAGTAAATTCCTGCGACAATGGCAGCTAAGCATATTCTATAAACCACGTTTATAGAATACCACTAAGCGCATTTTTTTTGGCACAGATTTTTTTTAGGTGACAAATAGGAGGAGTGGCCTAGTGGTTAGTGGTGGACTTTGGTCCTGGGGAACTGGGTTCAATTCCCACTGCAGGCACAGGCAGCTCCTTGTGACTCTGGGAAAGTCACTTAACCCTCCATTGCCCCAGGTACAAATAAGCACCTGTATATAATATGTAAGCCGCATTGAACCTGCTTTGAGTGAGAAAGCGCGGGGTACAAATGTAACAAAAATAAAAAAAATAAAATATAGAATTTAGTCCTTGGCGGCTATCTTTAGACACCAGTTTATAGAAATACCCTTTAAGTCTGCACATAAGCCAATAGAGAGTTACATTACTTATCTAAAGTCACAAACAGCCTCAATGAGATTTGAGCCCTGGTTTTCCTAGTTCGTAATACTACTTCAACCACTGCCATCTCAGAAAATGGCAGCGATCAAGCTAATATTAATGACTCCTAAGTGGGGAATTAAATTTATAATTCTTATATGAATAATGTTTTTTTTTTAATTTCAAACTTTTTTTTAATATTTAATTTCCATACAAGGAAAAGGAAACAGGGATTTGCTTAACAGTCCACATTACAGGGAGAATAAGCTCATTAAATAGGCAAAATAAACTCAAAAGGTAACTATACAGAATACATTCTGTCATAATTAAACAGTACTAAACACATCTGAGTTAGGAAGAACGTTCTAAAACATTACCATCCCAAATCCAGTAAAAGCCTCTAAAGTTGTGCAGGATCAAAGAAAATATAATCTTTTGCACTTAAATAAAATCAAACATTTACAAGGAAACCTTGAAAAAACAAAACAAAAAGTACCCTTAAGGGAAAGTACTCTAGATTTAAGAAGCAAAAAAGCTTCTGTGTAGTTGAGTGCTTCTTGTCACATCTGGAAAAACTTGCATCGCTGCTCCACAAAACTTAGCTTCCTTATGTTTAAGGTATGATCTCAAAACCAGCATCTTGTCAGACCCTGGGGGGGAAAAAAAAAGCTCAAAAAGACGCCATCGGCTTTGCTACCAGTATATCAATTGTTTTGCGAGTTTCAGATAAGCACATTGTGTGCTTGCACTTTACGCTAACGGCTTGCAGTTTGGAGACTTGTGTCACTTTGACAGGTCCCCTGATGAAGGCATATGTGCCAAAACATGGCCTGTGTTGGGCTTTTATGTCAAGTGCATTCTGTTTACTGCATGCGAAGATTGTCTCGTGAATACTTCCACTGGTTTTAAAGAAATAAAAGGATTATTCTGGTTTATCTTGGATTGAAACAGGACCAGATAAAAAAAAAAAAAGTCCCAATTTTTGCCCTGGATGTTTTTATCTGGAAAAAAACCAACCAAATTCTGGACCCATATAAAAACCACCCAACATGCCCCCTTCTGATTTAGACAAACTGTAGAGAAAACCATCTCAAATCTGAGTTTTGAAAATTGCAACTTGGATGTTTTCTCGTGAAAAACGTCTATCTGGCGCTTTGTGCCGCTTTTGAGACATTTTTCTCTTTTGAAAATCCTGACCTGGAAGCCCAGAAATAAAGTGCTGAAATAATTTTAAAAAATCTCTTTTTTAAAAATATAGTTGTAATTACCGATCTCAATCCAAAGGTAATCACCAACATTGCAAGTGTCGCATATGGAACAGGTCCAGTAGGAGACCAAGGAGAAATGGAGAGTTTGTGTGTGTAGTCTAGCCAAAGAAGATAAGGTGGGCTGTAAATGTTGCAAGCAATGTGTGTGTGTGAGAGAGAGAGAGAGAGAGAGAGAGAGAGAAAGTATATTGTTCACCAAATTTGTAATGATGTATGGAATGTGCAGTCATGCTTGATTATTGCTAATAAAAAGCCAGAACTTAGAAGGGAAGTCAGCAGCTGCAAGACTGTGGTCCAGAACCGGACCACATCACCGAGTCTCCCTCACAAGTCTCCAAAATCTCAGACACATTCATAATATTAATTTCAGTATCTAGGTCCCCTTAGTCTTTCAGTATTTCTTTCTTTGCAGATGGGTAAATAATATCTACGCAATGTAGGAGGCGTGGAGGGGCATAATCAAACGGCGCCGGCGAAATCGATCGCCGGCGATCTATTTTGGCGGCGCTGCAACAGCTGGCCGGAACCGTATTATCGAAAAAGATGGCCGGCCAACTTTTGTTTCGATAATACGGTTGGGGCCAGCCAAATGCCACAAATCGCCGGGTTTGAGATGGCCGACTTTGTTTTTCAGCGATAATGGAAACTGGAACCGGCCATCTCAAACCTGGCCAAATCCAAGGCATTTGGCCGTGGGAGGGGCCAGCATTCGTAGTGCACTGGTACTTCTGGATGTTTAGATCTTGCTGATCAGTTATATTATGACTTACTTGTTCAGGAGTGCTGTATTTTGTGATACTGTTTTGAGACATGTTCAAGAAAGACTTCATACAAATGAAAAAAGTCCCTGCCTTGCATTTTCCCTTGATGGCCGTCCCTGACGTGCACTTCCCTTAATAGCCGTCTTTCTCTCCGAAAGTGCACTTCTCTTAATGGCCATCTTTCTCCCTGAACAGGGAAATCAAAAGTTTTTGCACACTGCTTTTTTTGTAGTAACAGTGGGATTTGAACCAGCCACCTCTGCATTACAAGACCAGTGATATAACCACTTGGCCACAACTCCACTTACTTGGATGTCCCTCCCTTTTGATTCTACCCCTCCAGGTCTCTCTCAGCCACTCACAGACAGCTTAACGCGCTGTGATTGGCTGAGAGAGACCTGAAGGGGTATAATCAAAAGGGAGGGACAGCCAAGTAAGTGGAGCTGTGGCCAAGCGGTTACATCATGGCTCTTGTAATGCAGAGGTGGCTGGTTCAAATCCCACTGTTACTACTAAAAAAAAAAAACTGTGAGCAAAAACTGTTTTGATTTCCCTGTTTGGGGAGAAAGCCGGCCATTAAGAGAAGTGCACTTTCGGAGAGAAAGACGGCTATTAAGGGAAGTGCATGTCAGGGACGGCCATCAAGGGAAAATGAACGGCAGGGACTTTTTTAATTTGTATGAAGTCTTTCTTGAACATTTCTCAAAACAGTATCACAAAATACAGCACTCCAGAACAAGTAAGTCATAACATAACTGATCAGCAAGATCTTTTTTTTTTTTTTTACGAGCTGGCCGACTGGCTTCCCCTCCTAGGAAGGAAATGTTTTAAAGTTTTTTTTTTTTGGGTGAGAGGGGGTTGGTGACCACTGGAGGAGTATTGGGAGGTCATCTCCGATTCCTTCCAGTGGTCATCTGGTCAGTTTGGGCATCTTTTTGAGACTTGGTCGTGAAAATAAATAGACCAAGTAAAACCGACCAAATGCTCGTCATCGCCGGTTTTCTTTTTTCCATTATCAGCTGAAGCCGGCCATCTCGTAAGCACGCCCACATCCCGCCTTCACTACCCTGCCGACATGCCCCCTTGAAGTTTAGCCGCCTCCGCGACGGAATGCCGGCGAGTGTGTCCAAAAATCGGCTTTCGATTATACCGATTTGGCCGGTTTTAGGAGATGGCCGGCCATCTCCCGATTTGTGTCGGAAGATGGCCGGCTATCACTTTCGAAAATAAGCTGGATAGAATCCTCCAGAACTAGCAATATTTCCTCAGATAACGTTTAAATCTATTTCTAAGTGTAACAAAAGATGGCTTTGGAAAATTATGTGAAGATTTAAATACTTCAATTTTCAATTTTATTTCTCAGAAAAGTGTTCTCCTTTAATAAAGAGGAATGCTCTTAAGCTGAGTTGTATATTCATTCAAAGTACCAGCAGTTTGTTCTGATTCTGAAGGGTAAATATATTAGTAGCATTAGCGTGAATGATCATATTCATATTAGCAAATTGAGCAGAAAACTTTACCCAGCTTTGAAACCACAGCCAAATCATTTCCAATGTACAGAAAGAAGGCCTCTGCAGCTCAGTCTCAGGAACAGTCACCAATGATGGTACAGTGTCTTGGCTTCCAATGGGCGGTGCATCTAAACCTGGAGTAGCCATAGACCCTCCTGCAACAGTGGTATTACTGCTCCAATAGTTGTTGAAGTCTTACCTCGTGGCACAGGAACCTCTAGCACCAAACACTGAGCTGCTGCACCTGAATCCAGCAAATTAGCCGAAAACAGCTGAAGCGAGGCGGGGGAGGGGGTGGGGAGAGATCCGAAGAACTGGAGTCAGCGATCTGAATGGAAGTCTGACTTTGCCCCACCTGGCAGTGGTGTTGAAACAGCCAGCGATTTACCTGAACCTGATGAAGGCAATCTCCCACGCCAGTTGTAACAGAATCTGTCCTCAAGAAGTACAAGGTTACCAAATCCTGCACCGACATGGTCCTAGCATGGTTCCAGTCCTATCTATTTGACAGGTCTTATACAGTTTTATGGTAAGACTATTACTCCAAGCCATATACCATCCCTTGTGGTGTCCCACAAGGCTCCATTCTTGCACTGACCTTCTTCAACACCTTCATGGCTCCACTGATCATGACAATTCAGTCACTAGGTTTTACACCATACTTTTATGCTGATGACATCCAGATCCTTGCCACAATAAATCCACTAACTCAGGATATCCTCTCCTTCAACAAAAAGCTTCAGATAATAGTAACCTGGCTAAATGAACATAAGGTCAAACTAAATTCAGATAAAACTAAAGGTCTCCTTTTTCTAAGAATCATTCACTACCACTCTCAGCATTACCTTAGACATTCTTTATCCTTTCCTCTTTTTTTTTTTGTAATAGCTTGTGCAGCTTGTTTCATATGTTTTAAACTATGTATGTTGATTTGTAACCCACCTATGGGCTTCCTCTCATTTGCCACGCTGGAATCACTAGTACAGCTTTGTAAAAGAAGACCATGGTACGGAATAGAAATTTTGAAAATAAAGTTGAATAACTAGCTAGACCCATGTCAATCTGGCTTCAGACCTGGGTATGGAACAGAGACGGTTCTTGTGTCCCTTCTTGATGATCTGCACAGAAATTGTGACAGGGGATCTACCTCTCAATACTAGTGTTGCTGGATTTCTCAGCTGCCTTTGACACTGTGGATCATAATATCATGCTAATAAGACTGGCAAAAACAGGTATCAGTGGAACAGTAGTTAAATGGTTCAAATCCTATTTGTCAGAGACAACAATCAGTTCTGTTCAGCAACAGCATATCATTGCCCTGGACACTAAACTGTGGAGTACCACAGGGATCCATACTGTCTCGCATTTTACTTATCTACCTCAAGCCTTTGGCTGAGCAGCTTCGGTCGATGAACACAAAATTCTACATCTATGCTGATGATGTGCAACTACTCATGCCCATTGAACCAGATCTACCCTCAGCTGTAAATAAACAGTCTGCCTGCCTAACCGCAACACAGGAATGGGCAAACAACAACTAACTCTGCCTGAACCCAAGCAAAACAGAGATTCTTTGGGTACCTAACGCAAGTGGACAAATACCGGACTTAAAAATACCTTTTGGGAAGTATGAACGCCCTCTAAAAATCACAGGTCAGGAATCTTGGGATACTTCTAAACTCACTCACTCTGATTCCGCAAATTCAAACTACCTTTAAAAATTGTCCATCTCTTATGGCAGTTACGAAATCTCTCTCCATATATTGAAAAGACAAGTCTGACGACAGTGATCCATGCCATGATAACATCACGACTGGTCTATTGTAATGCCCTGTACACTGGTGAAAGCAAAAAGTCTGTATCAGCTCCAACTAATTCAGAATGCTGCAGCACGACTGACAGAAGGCTGCAAATGGCGTGACCACATCAAAGCCTTCTTGCAAAAACTACACTGGCTACCAGTGCCTTACAGGGCTAAATTTAAAACTCTACGTTTTATTCTTTAAGTACTCTGGCCCATTTTGTCTGAGGGCCTTGAAAATCAATTAGCTCTTTACACACTTTTGAGACCTCTAAGATCCTCTCAAGGACTGGAGCATCATCATTTGTCCCCTCAAAGGAAATTGTATGATGTGATACCCACCAGCGAGCCTTCTCAAGAGTAGCCCCCACGCTCTGAAATTTACTCCGAGGGGCTGCGTATAACTAGAGACTTACCTGTACTTCAGGAAGCAGGTAAAAGCCTGGCTCTTCTCCCAAGCCTACATAGGGTGACCGACTATACACCCATTCTGCACCTGGACTAGCTTGCTACACCCACTGTAACTTAGACCACTTCCTTATATCTTGATTAACTATACAAAGACCTTGCCTTTAATTTATCCACCCATGTATTTATCCCAATTGACTCTGTACCAAACATCTTGTCCTCATCTATATATCTGCACTTGGCCCCTCAGCTACAGTATATGATAAGCTGTATTGTAGAAAAGCATTAGTATTATAGCAATGTTATTGGGATATTCTAATTGTGTGCTTATTAGATACCCCATTGCTATTATGCTTACATCGTATTATCTCTCTGTTATTTCAATTTCAGTGCTGGGCAGACTTATACGGTCTGTGCCAGAGCTGGTGGTGGGAGGCAGGGATAGTGCTGGGCAGACTTATACGGTCTGTGCCCTGAAAAAGACAGGTACAAATCAAGGTAAGGTATACACAAAAAAGTGGCACATTTCTTGGGCAGACTGGATGGACCGTGCAGGTCTTTTTCTGCCGTCATCTACTATGTTACTATGTATAGTTTTGATCCTGTTTCATGGTAGTCTTATTATTAGGTTTCAATTTGCTGTTTTCAAGTTTCCTTTTTCATTCTCTGTCTTTACTTGGTCATTTTACTATTGCTAAGCTGTTAACAAAATTGTAAGTTTGATGTTAAACTGTACCTACAGTATACCCCCATGGGGTGAATCTCTTCATAAATGAGGTTAATAAATCCCAATGAAGGAAATAATTAATAAATATAGGCAGTTAGCCCTGGCTTTAGTGGTTAAATAGGACCACATAAATAGCAGTCCTATCTTTAACTGCTAGGAACTTAACCAGTTAGCGCTGAATATCAGCTTAGGCAGTTAAGTTCTGGCGGTAAAATAAAGAACACAGAAATCATTCCCAATTGCTGGATATGGTGCGGCATCAAATTTCAGGATTCAGCACCGGTAGTGGGTTTTAACTGCGCTGCCTGCCGGCAGCTGAATATCGGCCCCCATGTGTCCTAAGGGAATATCTGCTAACATGCTGCGAGTGCTATGATTAAGCTGTTTTGTTGCCGTTGTCATGCGATTGCTGTGTCTGATTTCAGTAGGTTCAGTGGCGTACCAAGGGGGGGCGGTGGGGGCGGTCCGCCCCAGGTGCACGCCGCTGGGGGGTGCTGCGGCGCGCACCTGCTCCTCCGCGTTCGCTAAACTTCGTTCGTTCGCTGCAGCTCCCTCTGCCCCGGAACAGGTTACTTCCTGTTCCGGGGCAGAGGGAGCTGCAGCGAACGAACGAAGTTTAGCAAACGCGGAGGAGCAGGCACGCGCCACGGCACCCCCCCCCCCAGCGGCGTGCACCCGGGGGGGGGGGGGGGGGGGGTTCATTTCGACAGGGGGGGGGGAAGGTGTCATCTAGCGGGGGGGTGGGGGGGGGACGCGCTGCACCCGGGGGGGGAGCGCATCGGCGCTCCGCCCCAGGTGCCATCCAGGCCAGGAACGCCACTGAGTAGGTTCGAAAGCAAAACTTGTCTTTGGTATTGTGGTAAACAAGTTACTAACAATATTTATGTCTGGGAAACTGCTCTTTGCTCTAGTGAACTAAAAAGTCTTAGATGGAGTTTTTGTAAGCAGGAAGGCTCCTCTTGACTGTCGTATTCTTGGAAACAGTAAGTTATTTTACTATTTCCTTCTGCTCTGATTTTCTGTGCATCATCAATAATTCTCTTTCATCAATTCCTCTTTTGAATTTTAGCTCATTAAGGGGTCTCATTCAGGGGCCCTTTTACTAAGCCTTGTAGGCGCCTACGTGCACCCAACACGCATTAATTTGGGATTACCGCCCGGCTACCATGTGGCCCGGGTGGTAATTTCATTTTTGACGCGTGTCCCCTACGCGCGCCAGAAAATAAATTTTTATTTTCTGGCGTGCAGTGCTACCGGGCGGTATAAGGCATTCTACGCACGTCGACCTTTATCGCCCGGTTAACGCATGAGACCTTACCACTAAGTCAATGGGTGCCGGTAAGGTCTCAGGCCCAAAGTAGACGCATGCCAATTTTCATTTTGCCGCATGTCCATTTTCGGTCAAAATGTTTTTTAAAAAAAGGCATTTTTAAAGGTGAGCTAAAAAATAATTCTGCGCGCATCCAAAAACACACGCCTACACTACCGCAAGCCATTTTTCTACGCACCTTAGTAAAAGGACCCCTCAATTTGCCGTCCTGTGAACACTGATGGAACAGTCTGGAAAAATAGGAGATGCTGCACATTCAGTAAAAGGGAAAAGCAAAGAGGACAAGCTTGAAGGTTCTTTAGGAAATGTGGAGACATGAAAAGACTTGCAGGAGGAGAAGATAGGCCGACTAGCTAGGATAGAGTTTAACGTTGCCCCTACTTTTGACCTTTCATTTCTTGATATGCACATTGACTGATGCACGTAGCTATATTAATTTCTCAACTTCCTACAACAGCTCACTTAGCCAAGCCTACAAGCCCAGAGACGTCGATTAGTCTAGACATCACTACAATGCTTAACGGCTTAGCAAAAAAAAAAAAACATCAATGATGCTCTCATGATTATCCCATTGGAGTGAGTAAACCAAGACTCAAGCGTCTCTTAGAGCGATAAACATTCAATAGCTAAAACAGGGGCACAAGAGCAGAAAGGGATGTTTAAGAAGACCATCTTCGACTTTTCCTCCCAAAACCCAAATATATTTGGGGCTATGACGTTCACGCTTAGGAAAACAAAATCATAATAAATCCTGCTGCTGACCTGTCTCTTCCTTCTCATGAATTTTATGCAATTTTAGTGCAGGGCCAGCATGTCTGCTGTGCCATTTTCACTTGGTGTTGCAGTGGCATCCAATTTTCTCTATTTGTTTAAAACTCGTGCTCCAGTCTGCTGCACACAGGCTGTGGCTACAGCTGGGAAGCAGAAGTCACAGACACCTGCAGCTATATTTCCTGCACATCTACCCAAATTATTTTCATAGAATTATTTTCAGATCTCATGAAGCAAAGAAGCACTGTAACAACCTCAACAGGAGCTCTTTAGGAGCAGCAACTGTCCCTCAATTCAAGGCCAGATTCTAGTGTTCGAGTTTCTTGTCCTGGCTTTTCCTATACTAAGGCCTTAATCATAACCGGGGTGGGGATGCACAGTCACCATTCACAGGCTGAAACAGGCACAAACGCTTGAGGGTTTTCAACTGCTGACTTGTTTCAGGGAAGTCATTTGGGTAAATGGAGTGATACAACGTAAAGTCTTAATTTTATGCATGCGTGGCTTCTATGGAAATACATAACCAGAGCAGCGAACTATAGAAACAGAAGCAGAAATAGCAGAATTAAAATGAGACTTCAAGACTGCACAACTCTTTTGTAAAGATTTTAGTAATACATCTTTATATGAGCATTTTTTTTTTAAATTTCTGCCCATCTCTTGTGAGCTGCTAGTTTTCAATCTGGGAACAGTGGTTATCTATCTAAAATTAATATTTGTAAGCAGATAGTCTACATATTCCCTGCTAGGGTCCCTTCAACTCTAAAAACTCAGTCTTAGTGGTGGAATGCTCTCGCCTAACCTACTAAAGCCACAGTCCTAACATAACCCTGGACTGGACTATTCCCAGCCCTAGCAGAAAAGGTGGGAGGCAGCATGGCACAGACCAGCCTGGCACCCTGGCATTTACCTGTGCCTGCCTGCTTTTGAAAATGAAGAACGGGGAAAAATGTGTCCCTTCAGCCTCCTGGCTCCTTGCAGATCTTAAATTTTGCAGTGAGTCAGAAGTCCTGCAGGGGGCCATCGAGCTTCAGTATAACTTTGACTTTTCTTTCAACTGAGAAATCCTAGAAGGCACAGATAATAAAATGTCAGTGAACAGACGTGTTCAATCTTAAAGATTCTTATGCCCCAGTAAACAGAATTCTGATGATGCAATGGATAGTAGTCTATTTCCATACGGGAGGCCTGTAACTAGGATCAATCCAAAGTCTCTTACTTCTTGGGACCAGCCTGGTCTGGCAGCATCACAAACATTTGAAATGCAAAAGAAAAACAAAATACTGTGAACTACATTCCCTGGATTTTGTCCTCAGACTCCATAAGATTCCCCCCTCCTCTTCCTACTCACCAGACTTTCAGCTCTGGTGTTTATGAGCGAGAACTGTAGGCACAAATACAACAGAAAATTACTCTGTGATTAATCTGTACTCGTTTTGCAAGGAGTATGACTACACCCAAAGAAGGAATAATGCTAAATGTGAAAATATATTTATTATAGATAATAGAAATTAGCAAATATGGCAAGCAAGTTACAAAAATATACTGAGATTACACAAAATAGATATATGAATATATATGTGTGTGGTTATACAAATACCATACCCCTGAGAAGAGATTACAAGTTAGCAGGTATATTAGGCTATAGAACATATGTCTCAATAATAGCCAATCCTTGGCAAGCAAAAGACAAGTGGCTACCCTGAACCATAGAAGAAATCCCTTTCTCTCACCCTTAGAAGTCCACAGCTTCAGCGTCAGATAGGTTATGAATTGGTTCCTCCTCAGGGCTCTAGATTTTCCCCAGCGAACCCCCTGTAGGTATCGGGTATCTATCTGATGAGTCTTTGCCCTGCACTGGCACCTACATAGAAGCTGTAAATAATCAGCTCCTGAATCCTTCCTTGTGCTGAACTTGGCACAGAAAGCTACAGTTCATAGGCGTTACTGACAATTCAGGCCCTCTCCTCAGAGATGCGCATGCCATCAGGTCGTCTTCTCTTCTCCTCACCTATTCAAAAGCTCTCCTCCAAGCCCTGATGGTCCACAGGTAACAATCTAGGAATAATCAGGAACTGTATACATCTGTCCAGCTGGTGATATACAGTCATAAAATAATGAGGGGCCCTTGGCTTCCAGATGGTCCACCTTGTCAGGAAAGGTACAGCATGCCTCGCTATTGAGGTAGCTAACGAAGATTATCTCATTCCAAGTTTCTGTGAAACTCTTGTCTTCCACAGCTTCACAAGAGAGACTTCAGCGCTAGTGCAGGTGGACAGCATGTCCTTGGATGATGTCAGCTAGCACAGTGTTAGCCAATGTTAGCCAATGTTACTCCGATTTTTAAGAAGGGTTCCAGAGGAGATCCGGGAAACTATAGACCGGTGAGTCTGACGTCGGTGCCGGGCAAGATGGTGGAGGCTATTATTAAGAATAAAATTGCAGAGCATATACAAAAACATGGACTGATGAGACAAAGTCAGCATGGATTTAGTGAAGGGAAGTCTTGCCTCACCAATCTAATGCATTTTTTTGAGGGGGTAAGCAAACATGTGGACAATGGGGAGCCGGTTGATATTGTATATCTGGATTTTCAGAAGGCGTTTGACAAAGTGCCGCACGAAAGACTCCTGAAGAAATTGCAGAGTCATGGAATCGGAGGTAGGGTATTATTATGGATTAAGAACTGGTTGAAAGATAGGAAGCAGAGAGTAGGATTGCGTGGCCAGTATTCTCAGTGGAGGAGGGTAGTTAGTGGGGTCCCGCAGGGGTCTTTGCTGGGTCCGTTGCTTTTTAATGTATTTATAAATGACCTAGAGATGGGAATAACTAGTGAGGTAATTAAATTCGCCGATGACACAAAATTATTCAGGGTCGTCAAGTCGCAGGAGGAATGTGAACGATTACAGGAGGACCTTGCGAGACTGGGAGAATGGGCGTGCAAGTGGCAGATGAAGTTCAATGTTGACAAGTGCAAAGTGATGCATGTGGGTAAGAGGAACCCGAATTATAGCTACGTCTTGCAAGGTTCCGCATTAGGAGTTACGGATCAAGAAAGGGATCTGGGTGTCGTCGTCGATGATACGCTGAAACCTTCTGCTCAGTGTGCTGCTGCGGCTAGGAAAGCGAATAGAATGTTGGGTGTTATTAGGAAGGGTATGGAGTCCAGGTGTGCGGATGTTATAATGCCGTTGTATCGCTCCATGGTGCGACCGCACCTGGAGTATTGTGTTCAGTACTGGTCTCCGTATCTCAAAAAAGATATAGTAGAATTGGAAAAGGTACAGCGAAGGGCGACGAAAATGATAGTGGGGATGGGACGACTTTCCTATGAAGAGAGGCTGAGAAGGCTAGGGCTTTTCAGCTTGGAGAAGAGACGGCTGAGGGGAGATATGATAGAAGTGTATAAAATAATGAGTGGAATGGATCGGGTGGATGTGAAGCGACTGTTCACGCTATCCAAAAATTCTAGGACTAGAGGGCATGAGTTGAAGCTACAGTGTGGTAAATTTAAAACGAATCGGAGAAAATTTTTCTTCACCCAACGTGTAATTAGACTCTGGAATTCATTGCCGGAGAACGTGGTACGGGCGGTTAGCTTGACTGAGTTTAAAAAGGGGTTAGATAGATTCCTAAAGGACAAGTCCATAGACCGCTATTAAATGGACTTGGAAAAATTCCGCATTTTTAGGTATAACTTGTCTGGAATGTTTTTACGTTTGGGGAGCGTGCCAGGTGCCTTTGACCTGGATTGGCCACTGTCGGTGACAGGATGCTGGGCTAGATGGACCTTTGGTCTTTCCCAGTATGGCACTACTTATGTACTTATGTAGTGCTTCCAGGAAGTTATGCAGAATCCATGATGGATAGTTCATGGTACCACATGAAAGGCTACAGAGGAAATTGGAGGGTCATGGGATAGGAGGAAATGTCCTATTGTGGATTAAAAACTGGTTGAAGGATAGGAAACAGAGAGTGGGGTTAAATGGGCAGTATTCACAATGGAGAAGGGTAGTTAGTGGGGTTCTTCAGGGGTCCGTGCTAGGACCGCTGCTTTTTAATATATTTATAAATGATTTAGAGATGGGAGTAACTAGCGAGGTAATTAAATTTGCTGATGACACAAAGTTATTCAAAGTCGTTAAATCGCGACAGGATTGTGAAAAATTACAAGAGGACCTTACGAGACTGGGAGACTGGGCGGCTAAATGGCAGATGATGTTTAATGTGAGCAAGTGCAAGGTGATGCATGTGGGAAAAAAGAACCCGAATTATAGCTACGTCATGCAAGGTTCCACGTTAGGAGTTACGGACCAAGAAAGGGATCTGGGTGTCGTCGTCGATAACACACTGAAACCTTCTGCTCAGTGTGCTGCTGCGGCTAAGAAAGCGAATAGAATGTTGGGTATTATTAGGAAAGGTATGGAAAACAGGTGTGAGGATGTTATAATGCCGTTGTATCGCTCCATGGTGCGACCGCACCTTGAGTATTGTGTTCAATTCTGGTCGCCGCATCTCAAGAAAGATATAGTAGAATTGGAAAAGGTGCAGCAAAGGGCGACTAAAATGATAGCGGGGATGGGACGACTTCCCTATGAAGAAAGACTAAGGAGGCTAGGGCTATACAGCTTGGAGAAGAGACGGCTGAGGGGAGACATGATAGAGGTATATAAAATAATGAGTGGAGTGGAACAGGTGGATGTGAAGCGTCTGTTCACGCTTTCCAAAAATACTAGGACTAGGGGGTATGCGATGAAACTACAGTGTAGTAAATTTAAAACAAATCGGAGAAAGTTTTTCTTCACCCAACGTGTAATTAAACTCTGGAATTCGTTGCCGGAGAAAGTGGTGAAGGCGGTTAGCTTAGCAGAGTTTAAAAAGGGGTTGGACGGTTTCCTAAAGGACAAGTCCATAAACCGCTACTAAACGGACTTGGAAAAATCCAAAATTCCAGGAATAACATGTATAGAATGTTTGAACGTTTGGGAAGCTTGCCAGGTGCCCTTGGCCTGGATTGGCCGCTGTCGTGGACAGGATGCTGGGCTCGATGGACCCTTGGTCTTTTCCCAGTATGGCATTACTTATGTACTTATGGCCTGTCTAGTCCTCAGGACTACAAAAAGGTGAGATACAGGGGATACTCCTACAGAATACAGCAGCCTATAAATTTTTGGGTCAATAGCAGGTGAGTAAAGCTGATGTATTAGAGGAATCTTAGAACTACGTCACAGCAGGTTACAAAAAGGCAGAGTACATCAGAGAATTTTGTTTTATTTAAAAAAATTTAAATTATTTATTATCCGCTCTATCCGCACATCTAGGCAGGGAGCCACAGAACTACATTACAAAAAAACAAACAAACAAACCCAGGGTTAGCCTGCTAGCTCAGTGGTATTTCTGTGCATTGTCACGTGGTAAGTCTTTGTTTTGACTCTCAAGTCAGGTCTTCTTGTCCCAGGGTTCAATGGGGAAGCTATGGAGACAGCAGTCACTTTCCTAGAATGGGGAGAAAGAAGCCTGGTGCTTGCTTAAGGCTGATATCTAGTGGCCAATTTCAGGCCACTGACTGCAGGGTTCCAGAAGGCACCTTGGTGCATGATCTCTAAGTCCGTAGCCCAGGACTGTCACTACAACACTGGAGGAGGGAGTCCCTAGGTAGCTGCAAACTAAAGCTCAGGGCCCCAGATCCCAGCTCTGGTTCAGTTGCTGGCTGATGACACAAATCACTCACCACCTAATGCTTGGAATAAAAACAGCCCAGGCAGAGGGAAAAAGAGAATTTTCTAACTTACTGCTGAGGACCAGTGAATGTGTGTAAAAACAACGTGATTTGTTTCTAGCATTGTGGGAAAGTTTACTCTGTTATTGATTGATGACATCACCACTCATCACCCAAAGCTGTGCTCACTCCAAGTGTGCCATCAAAGGGGCATACCCCTCAGTGCATGAATGGGAGCACTATTTTAGGAAATTTATGACTTTGAGAAATCCAATGCTATCCTTTCACTGAGAAAAATAGAGGATGATGGTTGGATAAAATTAATCCTTTCAATGAGGGTATTCTGTATATAACTGAGTTGATATAGAATGAAAACACTACCAACATCATTTGTTTCATTCTTTCGACTATTTATATACTGCTTAGATCTAAGCAGTTTACAGCTTCACTTTACAGGTACTGGGTCTGTCCCTATTGGGCTCACAGTCTGGGTAGTGCATTGTACTACGGTTGTACCTGGGGAAACGGAGGGTTAAGTGACTTGCCCAGGGTCACATGGTGCTACAGAGGGAATTGAACCTGGTTCCCCAGGATCTCAACCCACTGCCGACCATCAGGAAGCAGCAGGAATCAAACTCAGCTTTGCAACATCAATCATACTAGAGAGGGGCCTTTATAACTGTAGAGAGCATGTAGATTCTGCTTGCAACAAATAGCTCAGTAGAGACCTCTACTGGTCTCTACCAGTAGTGGGAGTGTGAACTTCTGATATAGAAAGAAAGATCTCAGTTTCCAGAGCAAAGGCCAACATTCCTGCCTGAATGAGAGCACAAGGAGAGGAAACCCTTTGGAGGAAATACCCAGACCAAGGGGAAAATCTTGTCTTTGGCTCTTTGCTCCTCTACTTACTGCACCATTAAGCAAGAGGGAGATTGTCAGAACCATTAGAAGCTGTTGCATTAATCCCCAGGGATAGGTGGCATAGTTTTGTATTGGTTCTCTACATTTCTCTCTGGGTGTTCGCTCCAGGTTAGTGCTGCAACTTATTTTCAGCCCTAGTTCTTTTGATTATAGGGATGCATCAAGGTTTGGTTCATGCACTGTTTTTTTTTTTTAATGCATTTGAGAGTCCCTTAGCAATGTTTATTCAATCCTTAGGACTTGGTCCATATTTTTTTGCAGACAATATTCAAATTCTTTATTGTACCGTGATACACCTAACATCACTTTACTTAATAACAGTCTTACTAAGATTTCTTCATGGCTTCTATTTCATCACATTATTCTTAATCCCACTAAATGTCAGCCTTTACATATTCTTATAAGACAGATAGAGGCATATTTTCAAAGCACTTAGACTTACAAAGGTACAAAGGAGTCTATGGAACTTTGTAAGTCTAAGTGCTTTGAAAATGAGGCCCATAGTTAATACCTCATCTTTAAAAAATTGGAGCCGTTTTTGATCCTGACCTTTTGAGGAACATATGTTGTGAAATCTTGTTTCTTTGCCCTACGGCAAATACGTTCTTTCCATTCCTTTCTTACAAAGGATGCTGTCTGTACCTTGATACATGCCCTCATTACCAGTAGATTAAACCCTTGCTCAGCGGTTCATGCCAACCAAACTTACATTGCTTGCAGTTAATCCAGAATATGGCTATTCTCCTGCTCAAAGGTCTATAAGAGCATCTGTAGACTGTAGAGCAGATAAATAAGGTTTGTGCTGCTATTGATTTGGACCACGTTAAATAGCAAACGGCATGAGGTCATACCCATCTTTCAACTAGATGAGGGAATTGAAAAACTAGCACAAAACAGGCATTCATTGCTCACTGAAATTGTACAAGTTATTATAACAGTGAAGAATCCAGTTACACAGATACTAGTGAGTTATATCATCATTTAGTAAAATGATAGAAATAGAGAAAAAAAAAGTTGTGCACTACTAAATTGCAAAACCCTTAAATCATCCCAAGAGAGTTTTATACAGTCTAATCTTTAACCTCTTCATTAAAAAAAAAATGGACCCCTATGGAGTTCCTAGTGATGCCGGATAAGTTAAATTGCTTTAAATTGGAAATGGACCAAAACTGATGTTCCAATTATCCAAACAATAGTATTAGAATGGGTGACTGATGGCCCAGGTGGCATCTGGAAAGATTTTACTATTATTCACAAAAAACAAGATAACATTTTTCAAAGGCTGACTAGTGCAGCCTATGCCCTTGATCCTTGCCCTGTATCAGTTTTAAGTGTTTCAAGAATAACATGGCAAAGGATTTAACACTGATCACTAATGCCTCATTAATACAGCTTCACCTCCTCTACTGTTTAAAACAAGCCACGATCAGTCCTGTCTTAAAGAAATCCTCACTGGACTGTCAAGATTCAATCAATCAGTCAGTCATCATCCTGTATCATCTTTGTCTTTGCTTGAAGAAACAATACAACAAACATTTTCTCAGGACTTGCAAGACCATATTAAGATAAAACTGATGATGTAAGAGTGAGTTTATTTCAGAGCTGGATATAACCCAAGAGACAATTTTGGATCATTAGTTAATGTAAGCCACATTGAGCCTGCAAATTGGAGGGAAAATGTGGGATACAAATGCTACAAATAAATAAAATACATAAATAAGCTTAGAAATCAGTGAAACCACAGTTTCTGCCTTTTTGGTTATTTTGGCAGCTTTAACAGGGTTATACACTGTGTTCTACTTCATTGACTTGAAGCAATTGGAATTTCACCTGGAGTACTCATCTGATTCACAACTTCATTATTTACCTCCACCCTGTGATACAATAGATAATGCAGGACTCATTTCAAATGCAAGCAGATGTTTATAGTGGAGTCTGTGGTTATATGGTCCCCTTTTACAGCCACCTAGTCTCAGAGAAGGCTGTAATTCTTTCTCTGATCCTTCTACTTACCATAAGAAATATACCAATAGAGTTTCTGCCTCCTAACACCCACCCCAAGATACAGTGGACCAGCCACCCCCAACATATGGGGTGACAGAAAAGACAGAGGCTACGTTCCTTCTACTGAAATAAACTTTATTCCTCACCAATTTAGATAATGACAAAGCAATCAGCCAATAACAAATAATAATTTGTTATGAGACGGAGAGAGACCACTGCTCACTGTTGATCATCTCAGCCTCTGTCTAAATACAACAGTGCCTTATATACAGTGGATTGGGTATCATCCCCCCTCCCCCCCCCAAATCATACAGCCTTGCAACTTCAGCTCATTTCTGTCTTACTTTATTGTTTACATAAAATGGAAAACACTATCTGAATGTTATGGAATACAGAACGCAATATCTAAATGTTTATTTTATTTATTTATTTATAGCGCTTATTAATGTGGAGGTCCTAAACTTGTTATAGGGTGTGGTGAGGATGAGGCAATGTTTTCTCAGCATTGAATTTGAATTTAAAAGTGTTGGCCCAATCCAGCATTGTACACAACCCAAGCTGTATGTTACTGGTTATTTCGCTCAAGTCTGTTTTAAAAGGAATAGAGATAGTGATATCCGCATAAATAAATGGGTTGAGAGCTAGTTTGGAAAGGGCTGTGGCCAGAGGTTGAAGAGTGTTGGGGAAAGCGGTGAGCCCTGAGGCACACCACAGCCTGCTTTCCAGCAAGGCGATAGGCTTGAGTTAGAGCTAACTTGTTATGTCCTGGTGGTTAAAAAACCCTTCAGCCATGCTAACACATTTCCACTGAGACCAAAGTAGTCAAGCAGCTGAAGCAGGATGTCATGGCTCACCATGTCAAAAGCACTACACATGTTGAATTGTAATAGCAGAATTTTCTTTCCTACAGCTATTTCCTTTTTAAAGTTGGTCAGGAGGGTGACAAGCACGGTTTTGGTACTATGGAGTGGACGGAATCCTCATTGTGACTCATGCAATATATTGAATTTTTCCAAGTACTCCTTGAGCTGTTTATATACCATGCTCTCCATTAATTTCACGAAAAGCGGAATAGATGCAATTGTTATGGAACACAGCATCTTATAACAAGTCCAAGGTTTCTTTTACAGGAGATTGTAGCCGTCACTTTGTTACGGGAATTTCTCCAAAACCCAGTCTTATCATTGTTTTGGCTAGAAACCTCAACACATCTTCCCTTTCAAACTGTGTACATTCTTAGGGTCCTTGTGATATAGAGTCAATGGCACCAATTCTGTCAGGAAGGGGAAGAGTGCTCCTTGCTGAATCAGCATGACCTCGAATTCACAGTTTCCAGCAGAAAGTACAGAGAGCACAGAAAGATGCAGCTTTCAGGCATTTTAAGTTTGAGCCTTTTAGCTATGCAGTTCATGGGTCATACTCATGTATTATGCTGGGAACCCCAGATATAGAGCATTAGAATAATCAACTGGGACAAAGACAAGCTGTCAGTTGTCAGAAAAGTGCAAATCAATTCACAGACAACATTGTTTTTTCTCCCCTAGACCTCTGATGTAAGAATCACCTTTAATAGTATGACAGAATAACCTCCAATTGGCTTAAGTCAAAGGGCCTGAGCCTGACTTGGAAATGCAGATTCTTGTGATTTGAAGAAATCAATCTCTGGGTCCTCTGACTTCACGGATGGTTGGTAATGTTACTCCAATATATTAAGAAGCACTAGATTCTGATCCATTTTATGAGGTCAGGTTTCTGAGGAGGTTGAGATTTCTTTGGACAGTGCTACAACAGCTTGTCTTTGTCCCAGTTGATTATTCTAATGCTCTATATCTGGGGTTCCCAGCATAATACATGAGTAGAGAGGTATGGTAGCCGTGTTAGTCCACTTTTAAAGGTAATCAATAGAAATAAAACTTAGAAAAGAAAATAAGATGATACCTTTTTTATTGGACATAACTTAATACATTTCTTGATTAGCTTTCGAAGGTTGCCCCCCTTCGTCAGACTGGAAATAAGCAAATGTTTGTAGATGACAGTATATATAAGTGAAACATCAAAGCATTTCAGTGACAGTCTAACAGGATGGGGGTGGATAGGTGAGAGACAGGAAGAGTCGGGTTGATGAGGGACAGGGAGATAAGCATGGAGATAGGAGGGTGACAAAGCAGTACAATTTTATGGTTTATAATGGGCTAGAAAACCCAGATCTTTGTTAAGTCCTGTCTGGCGGGTGTCAAAATATTTAATCATTCTGACTTCAAAGGTCTTACGTTCCTGTATTGTTTTAAAGTTCCCTTTCAGGATTTTTACCATGAAATTTTAAACAAAAGAACACTTATTTCACCCCACAGGATGGACAAAACAACAAGCTGGACAACTACATAGAAAGCTTCAGACATAGGAAAAAATCACAACTTTCCAGCAAACAAAAGAAAATTCTGTACAAAATAACCAACACATTATCATCAAACCCGCAGACAAAGGAGGCTCAGTGGTGATTATGGACACACAAAAATACATTGAAGAAGGGCACAGACAGCTCTCAGACAATACATACTACAGGAAACTAACTGAGGATCCCACACAGGATTATACAAAGCAGCTGAAAGACCTTATCAGAACATTTCCTAAACAAGTACAGCCATATCTGAAGAAACTCATACCAAACCAGCCTTCTGTGGGCACATTCTACATGCTACCGAAAATCCAAAAACCTGGAACCCTGGCAGACCAATCATATCAGGTATTGGCACACTCACGGAGGAAATATGTGGACTCAGAGGGGATTCTGAAACCTCTCGTGCACAAAACAAACAGCTTCATACATGACACAACAGACTTTCTGAATAAATTGAAAAATATCAAGCAATTACCACCGAGTACCCTTCTGGTCACGATGGATGTAGAATCACTATACAGCAACATTCCCCATGTGGATGGCATAGCTGCATGTGCGAAGCTCCTAAAAACATCCACACTGGACCATCAATACTCACCAGAAACTATTACAAAATTAATCAAACTTGTTTTAACTCGCAGCTATTTCCGCTTTAACAATGATATCTATCTACAAATAATGGGCACTGCGATGGACACCAGGACAGCAACCCAATATGCCAACCTCTTTATGGCTGAGCTGGAAGAGACATTTCTGAATACATACCAGACCAAACCCCTAAAATACTACCGGTACATCGATGACATTTTTATGATTTGGACTGAGGGGGAAGAAACAAACAATTTTACAATTCCTTCAATACATACCATCCTACAATCAGATTCAAAATTGACTACTCCCCAGAAAAAGTAAAATTTTTGGACACCACAGTCTCAATCAGCGATGGCTATATACAAACATCCATATACAAGAAACCCACAGACAAATGCAGCTACCTCTACAACTCCAGCTTCCACCCTTCACCTACAAAAAGATCCATTATTTACAGCCAAGCCATAAGGTACCACTGTATCTGCTCTGACCCAGGGGACAGAGACAGACACCTTGAAACCCTTACTGCATCCTTTGAACAGAAAGGCTACAACCCCAAAATAATCTTCAAGAATATTGCCTCCTCCCTCAAAACACCCAGGGAAAATCTGCTACAGAACAAAGAAAAAAAGACAAACAGAATCCCCCTTATAGTGACATACAACCCAGAGCTGGAAAAATTAAGAAAAATCATAAAAGATCTACAGCTTCTACTCCAGAGGATGAATTACTGAAAGAGATATTCCCATCCACACCAGTGCTGGCCTTCCGACAGCCACCCAACTTAAAACACAGGCTAATTAGAAGTAAGCTTCCCAACACAGATTCAAGAAGAAGAGAATGGCACACATCCTTGCAATATATCCAGCTGCAAACTATGCCAAAACATTTCACAGGACCCCACGGTCATTCACAAAGGAAAAATATTCAACATTAAGGAATCTTTCACGTGCTTATCTTCCAATGTGGTATACATCATTCAGTGTAAAAAATGCAACGAAGGCTGCTACATTGGAGAAACAAGTCAGATGCTAAAGAAGAGATTTAATTTACATAGACACCATATGAAAAATGCTAGTACCAATCAGGATGTCACCTCTGTGGGGCAGCACTTTACAAAACCAGAACACTGTACCAGTGATTTCATGGTAAGAATTCTGAAAGGGAACTTTAAAACAATACAGGAATGTAAGACCTTTGAAGTCAGAATGATTAAATATTTTGACACCCACCAGACAGGACTTAAAGATCTGGGTTTTCTAGCCCATTATAAACCATAAAATTGTACTGCTTTGGGACCCTCCTATCTCCATGCATATCTCCCTGTCCCTCATCCACCCGACTCTTCCTGTCTCTCACCTATCCACCCCCATCCTGTTAGACTGTCACTGAAATGCTTTGATGTTTCACTTATATATACTGTCATCTACCAACATTTGCTTATTTCCAATCTGACGAAGGGCAACCTTCAAAAGCTAATCAAGAAATGTATTAAGTTATGTCCAATAAAAAAAGGTCTCTTATTTTCTTTTCCACGTTTTATTTTGTTTTATTTCTATTGATTACCAGCATAATACATGAAAGCATTGCAACTGGTATAATATATTTTCATTTTATTTATTACTGTTTATATACCACTCTTATCCAGAGTGGGGTACAAAATAAACACATAATAAAAGATAGTGATTACTAACATACACAAAGATAACAACAGTACAAACAGACTCATCACTGTACTGTGTCCTTACTATTTCAAAGTCAATTTCTAGCTTGCATCAAAAAATTTAAAAAAATGCTGCTTCAACAGGTTTTTTTTTTTTTTTTTTTTTTTTTTTTTAATAATCCCGAATTCTTCTGGCTCCTAAGGGCACCTGGAAATTTATTCCATTGTTGGGCCTGCTACCGAAAAAAATTCTCCTCTGGCTACATTCCAATCAAGAATGGCGAAAGTCAGGTATCTCCACTGTACAGGAATTGCCATCTGCCGCTTCAGATGATACCAATGAAGAGAGTCCGATAAATACTGGGATGACTTATGATACATAGAAACATGACGGCAGATAAAGGCCATATTACCCATCCAGTCTGCCCATCCTCTGTAAACCCTAATTCTTCCTGTTCCTAAGCGATCCCACATGCTTATCCCCATGCCTTTTTAAATTCTGGAACAGTCCTCGACTCCACCACCTCCACCGGGAGGCCGTTCCATGCCTCCACCACCCTTTCCGTGAAATAATACTTCCTTAGGTTTCTCCTAAGCCTATTCCCTCTTAACTTTGTCGTATGCCCCCTCATTCCAGAGCTCTCCTTCATTTGAGAAAGGCTATCTTCCTGTACGTAAATGCCCTTGAGATATTTAAACGTTTCTATTATGTCTCCTCTCTCCCAGCGTATACATGTTGAGGTTCATAAGCCTGTCCCTATAATTTTTGCATTCAAGACCGCTTACTAATTTTGTAGCCGCCCTCTGGACCAACTCCACCCTGTTTAGATCTTTCTGTAGGTGCGGTCTCCAGAACTGCACACAGTACTCCAAATGAGGCCACACCAGAGACTTATACAACGGCACCATCACCCCCTTTTTCCTGCTGGTCATGCCTCTTTTTATGCACTCAAGCATCCTTCTGGCTTTGGCTGTTGCTTTTTCTACCTGTTTGAAAGCTTTAAGGTCGTCAGACACAATCACCCCCAAGTCCCGCTCTTCCTTCGCACACTGAAGCACTACACCCCCTATACTGTACCATTCCCTCGGATTTTTGCGACCCAAGTGCATGACCCTGCATTTTTTGGGATTAAACCAATTAAACATTCTGATGGACCATCACCATAAGCTTAAACTTAATCCTATCTTGCATGAATAACCAGAACAATCGCTGAAGAAAAGGGAGTATATGTTCATGTTTAGACAAACCATATAGCAAACTAACTGTAGAATTCATCACAACTTGCAAAACTTGAATATGTACAGCAGGCAATCCAACATAAATACTACAATAGTCTAAACCTGACAAAATTAAACTCTGCAAGACCTGTCGAAAGTCACATTAAGGAATGAGCAGACAATTTACTACTCAAACACAACTTGAAAAATAACTTCACCACAGACTGAATCTGAGCTGAAAAAGACAATGTAGTATCAAAAAGTACCCCCCAAATTCTTTACCACAGAGGAGATCTTAATTATGGTATCAGATACTACAACCTCAGAAGGGAAATGGAGAGTCACTGGTCATAAAAAAAAAATCTCAGTTTTAGACATGTTGAGATTTAATCGATTCTCAAACATCCAATGATTCAACTCATCCAAAACTGTTTGCAACTGAGTAACCATAACAGGGACCAGTTCTGTCAACGGCACAAAAATAAAACCCAAAAAACTGGATGTCATTCGCATAAAAGCAAATACTAAATATGGCAAGTACTAAAATTTAAAGCACATATTTTATCTTCAGTTGCTTTACACTGGTTACCCATAGTCCAGTGGTTCCTCAACCTGGTCCTGGAGGCACCCCAGACTGCCAGGTTTCCAGGATGTCCACAATGAATATTCATGAGATTTGCATGAGGTGGAGGCAGTACATGCAAATCTCTTTCAAATCTTGCAATGATCTCTTGGAACCAAGGAGTGGAAGGAGGAAACCTGATATCTATGCACTCTGAGGTACTCGCATTTGGCCAGTCAGATACAAAAGACAATAAGGAAACATTGGCATATCCTGGAGGGCCATGAATGCTTTACAAACAAGGAATAAAACCAGGAATAAAACTTCAAGGAAAAGTTCGTACCATCAGCCCTTCCTGACAACATCTGTGACCCCCTGGCCTGGAAGATCTTCATTTAGGACACAGACCCTGTGGGAAATGCAGTGTCTGCCCAAATGCTCTAACAGGCACTGCTTTTAGACATCCACTCTCCGATAAAGTATATAAGCTGACACACTCCTCAAACTGTAACACCTGTAATGTTATCTATATTATTGTTTGTCCCTGCCATAACATTTATGTTGGCAAAACCAAACATGCAATTAAGACCCGCATCACTGAACACAGCAGTTGTATTAGCCGAGTGAGCGTCCCCCCTTGTACAGCACTGGTATGACAGAAACCACAGTATCTCTGACCTCAAATTCCTAGTTTTTAAAGTATTTAAATCTACCTGGAGAGGGGGTGACTGATACACGTTTACTGAAAGAACAGAAAGTGATATTTCATATGAACTCAGTGAGTCCTTATGGTTTGAACACTGCAATTGAACTTATACACTTTTTGTAACTGTAGGCTCCTGTATGTACCTATACATTTCCATCTTTGCTATGTGTATTTTATACATGCATTTTTTAGTTTTTATAGTGGTTGATATATTTATGTTTTTATAGGACAGATACATGCATTTTTGTTTGTCCTGTATATTCTGTTTATCGTTTCATACTGTTTCTATTTTTTTTCTTTTATACTATTTCATTTATTATTTTTATACTATTCCATTTTTTAGCATTCCACGTAGCAATTTAAGACTGGTACGACGCCAACATCTGACCCTCGTCAGCTGAGTAGTTCATCTCAGTCTTTATGGTGCCTTGGATTGAAATATTTCCATATGCATGGGAGTCCATTAAAATGCAATAGATACACATTTAAATTCACCACGTCATCATCACGGCTCCCTTCTGTTGTCGAACTGACGCCTTCAGGCTACACTTTTTGTCTGGAGAAAATTTTGGTACGTTTTTCACTTCTCTACTTAGCAGTGCACACAGATTCTCAGTGGCTTATTCTCAATATTGCATATTAGCACCATTACCTTTAGATTACTACTACTACTACTTATCATTTCTATAGCGCTACTAGACGTACGCAGCACTGTACACTTGAACATGAAGAGACAGTCCCTGCTCGACAGAGCTTACAATCTAAATTAGGACAGACAAACAGGACAAACAAGAGATAAGGGAATATTAAGGTGAAGATGATAAAATAAGGGTTCTGAACAAGTGAAAGGGTTAGGAGTTAAAAGCAGCATCAAAAAGGTACAAAAATTCTATACATGTTATTCCTGGAATTGTGGATTTTTCCCAAGTCCATTCAGTAGTGGTTTATGGACTTGTCCTTTACGAAACCGTCCAACCCCACCCCCCAAACTCCGCTAAGCCAACCGCCTCCACCACGCTCTCCCGCAACGAATTCCATTCTAGCCTCGGTGTTTACCTCCTGGTGTATGTTACTGAGTTTTGGACCTTTTTGCTTTTTCTCTCCACCTGGTGTTTGCAAATTAGCTGTGTTGTTTTCTCTTCCTTTTTTTAAAATGAAAGTAGTCGTGCTTTTTAGCACTCAGCATGCAGCCCAGCCGGTTTCATTTTCACATGCCGATGCTTTTGAGTCCCTCGGCATGATTTTTAAAAATTTTTTTCTGCCAGTGCTGCAATTCACCCTTCCTATAGCAGCCTTTTATGGTCACATATTTTCTTAGACCATGTCTTTGTGACACTGCTGGATGCAGATTTAAGTTTTATTCTTTTTCAATCCGAATTTTCAGTTTCATTTTATAATAGATTGACTTGTTTAATTTGGCAGCTTTGTGTACCTTCTCTCTCTGCCCTCTTTCAATTTGGCTTTACGTTTTAAACTCTTTGACCTCCCCTGGCCTTTCCATATATTTTTCAGTATAATATGGTATTTTTCATTCGTTTGCGCTCTACTTTTTACAGGTCACTTTGGGCAATTTCTTTTTTAGTAACACACCGACGAGTCAGCTGATTCCATATTAGACATATTTCCTTTGGTTTATGAACAGCAGCTTATACTTTGAGTACAATATGTCTTTTATTTCTTATTTTTAGAATGGAGTTGTCTGGATATTGTTATCTATTGACATCCGTTTGGTGAGTCTTGCAGTCTGAATTTCATATATATAATCTGTTTTTTCTATGTGGTGGAATCCATAAATTCCATTTTAGTCTGTCTTTTCATTTTTGTTGCCCTTTGCCTGACACCACAGTTTATTCATTTATCAGTATCACCTTGGTTTTATCATTCTTTTATTCTATTAATATATCATTCACACATTACATATTACTTATTTTTATTGCATTTTGGTGTTGTTCTATAGTACTTTTTGTATTATCTTTTTCCATTGGTCCATTGTGAACTTGAATCACTGGCTGTCATCATTTTTATGTCTCTATTTGTCATTTGATTTGCTCCTTATTTAAATGAGAATCCTTTTATATTGTAATTGTATATGCTTTCATTTTTATGATTTACATACCCAGTATATATCTTTTAATTAAGTTTTGCAATTGTTCTAAGATTTTATTTCTTTCATATGTTTTTAGAATATCATTGTGACCCCTGAGGCAGGCATTCCGTTACCCCAAAACACGGACCGTGTCGGGTCCTGCTGTACAAGCATTGAATAAAGTATATTTTAAGCTCCATTTCCTGAGTTGGAGTGTCAATTACCCATCCTCTGCTCCTTTTTGATTGGATTTTCTGCGTGGAGGCTTTTCCTGTTCGCCCATGGCTCCTGATCACTTATACTTCTACCCAGATCCAGTGCCACAGAAAAGAGGTACCTTAAGGTTACCAGTCTCTACACTGATCATCACTCCTGTACAAGTTTTTCTGTACACTGTTTCTGTAATTATGAATACATCAAAGGTGTCCCAGACAAATTTGATGTAAGCAATGCCCAAGATGAAACTATTTTAGTGTTTGTCTCTCACTTCCTTCTTTCTGCTAGTTTGCTCAATCAGATCTGTTTCATACATATAGGGTGTTCACCACGTTGCAAAATTGCTTTGCAGGCTTTGGGCCATTGCTTGCAGTGCTCTTGAAACCTGCCCCTGGATGGTTGCCAAACTAGACGTGCCCTGCATTAATCATCTGCCTTATGGAAAAGCAGAATGCAAAACCAGAACCCAAGTGATTCTCATCAAGCTTGAAAAGATGCCATGGTTTTTGTATTTCTGCTACTACCTTATAGACAGCATGCTCTCAATTAGGCACGTCAACACAAAAAGATGGGTACAATGTTAACACAATGACCATGTGCTAAAAAATAACTCTCTCTTCAGTCAGTATCATTAATCTGTGAAGAAAGTTTGGCTTGCCCGATTTCCGATCTGCATACAGCGGCAAGCTCTGAACTTCACATTACTGATGCTGTTTATGGTTAACACTGGTGTCTTGTAAAAATTCAGGTCTAAATTAGTACATGATGTGGAATTTGGATACTATTTTAAGCTATATTTACTGAAGAGTACTACAGCCTGGCTGACTCAGGCCTTGTCAACCTGAAATACTCCTTCTGAATGTACAATATTAACATGTCACTATTCAAAGATAATCCTTGTTCCATTGCGCTTCATGGCCTTTAGATTAAACACTAAGTAAGAGATGAATTCCCTTCTTTGCCTTCATGCTAAAACTTATACAACACAGGAGACTAATGTTCTGCTGCCTAAACCCACAGGGAACACAATTGTATTAAAAACATTGCGAAACTAGGATAATTAAACCTCCTGTAAAAAAAAAAAAATTAAGTTAATGAGTTCAGCACTGACATGAAAGAAGGGTCTGAAGCTCCACAGTGCTGAAGCAGCTACCTGACAACCTTAGGGACCACAGGACCACCAGGTACACAACACACTAACCCCTGGATTCTGTATAGCACACCTAGAATTGTGTGCGATTCCACATGTAAATCTAGGTGTATTTTATAACTACGCATGTAGATTGTTTTAACAAGCTGTTAAGCGTTAACTGTTCTTAACAAGCAAAAACAAAACACTAATTGGCAAAAATTAGAATTTATTATGTGCGTACATCACTAAGCGTATTCTGTAATGTACTGTGCCTAAATTTTAACACGTACAGGTAAAAATGGGTATGTTGCGGGTGTTCCAAAATCTACACCCGTTATAAAATATGGGCTAGTGCATGTAAACCTACATGCAGGGATTTACACCAGCTTTTCATTGTCACAAATGGATGTGCATAGATTCAGCTGCATTAACTACGCCTAAGTGTATTCTAAATACCACACATAGATTTACGTGCGGTATTCAGAATATGATTAGGCGTAATTGCTTAAAGCACGTTAATTTTAGATGCCATATATAGAATCAGGCCCTAAGGGGCCCTTTTACTACTAATGTGTGCTTACCACAGGTTAAAATGCACTATTACAGGTCACGTTCAGGCATCCTGCAGTAGCTTTTGCATGCGAGTGCACTACTCACATGTTAAAATATAAAATTATTGTTTTGCTCTGGGGATGTGTTTGGGGGTTGAGAGTGGGCAAGGCTATGCTAATTGGTTATCGCATGGAATTGGCGTGCACTGGGGGCAGGCACTAGCACCCAGCTCCTGCTGTAGCCTGGTAGTAGTGCAAAATGATGCACGGCAAAGCAGTGGTATGGGTAGTAAATTTAAAACGATTTAGAGAAAAGTTTTCTCCACTCAATGTGTAATTAAACTCTGGAATTCGTTGCCAGAGAATGTGGTAAAAGTGGTTAGCTTAGTGGGGTTTAAAAAAAGGTTTGGACTGCTTCCTAAAGGAAAAGTCCATAGACCATTATTTAATAGACTTGGGGAAAATCAACTGCTTATGTCTGGGATAAGCAGCATAAAATGTTTTGTACTTTTTTGGGATCTTGCCAGGTATTTTGACCTGGATTGGCCACTGTTGGAAACAGGATGCTGGGCTTGATGGACCTTTGGTCTGGCCCAGTGTAGCAATACTTATATACTTATTTACTTATGGGTACCACCGCTTTGTAAAAGGGGTCCTTAGACCACTCCTGGGTTGCTTAGAATGTCATTGCACACAATTGGTGGGGGTTAACAGCTATGTGCACGTTACACCAATCATTATACTGACTTGGGTAAATACAGCTTGTGTGGTAAACATAATATCAACAGCAGGGGCGTAGCCAGACACCCAATTTTGGGTGGGCCTGGGCCCAAGATGGGTAGGCAGAAGAACTTTGCCTTGTCCCACAAGTGATTTGGTCTCTCCCTCTCTCGCCTGCATACCATATGGTCTCTCAAACATCCCCATCCGCATACCTTTTAAATACATTTTCACCAGCAGCAACTAATACACACTGCTCATGTTGGCCCTACAGCATGTATCAGTCGCTACTTGTTGCAGGTGAAGATCTATTTACAAGGTATGCAGGAGGGACAGTTGTTGGGAGTTTTCGGCTGGTGGGGCTTGGGAAGAATGCCTGCCAGCCACATCATAGGTGTGCTGCTATTGGATGGCCCTGAGCCCGAAGTGGGTGGGCCTGGGCCCACCCTTGGCTACGCCAACAGCATAAGATCTGTTTTACTGTATGAATTTGGTTTTATCATGTTATATCTTTACACAATTTAATTTGTATGTGTTTCTACAGTATAAGGTTATATTATTGCATTATTTATAACCAGGTTATACGTTCTTAAGTATATAAATAAAGAGGAATGCAGGCAGACACTTTTAATAGGCCTATTTTGCGACAAAGGGCCTGATCCACTTTTTGTCTCTGGGAAAACAACAACACAACAAAAACAAAAAAAAAAAAAAAACTTACCAGGAGAAATGTCTTGGGGCTGCTGAGACACGCCGCCGCCACCCCCACCCGCCCGCCGCTGACTCCCCGCCGCCTGACCACTGCTGCCAGAGCACCCCAGCCTGGTTCAATATTTCTCTTCTTTCCCTCCTCCCGTTGGCAGTGTTTCGGCTGCGGGCAGCATCAACAAAGCAGTAACTTACCTCTGCTCTGCCTGGCTTCCAACGTGTTTCCTTTGCTGTGTGTCCCGCCTGTGCGGATACGGGAAGTTTTGTCAGAGGAGGAGGAACAAAGCAGAGGGAACACGTCCAGGGCTAGCTGGAAACAGGTTGCTTTCTTTTTTTATGCTGCCAGTAGCTTGCAGGAACACTGACAAGGGGAGGACACTTATTGCCGGGCCCCCCTTGGAGGCTGGAATTTTGTCCCCCTGCCCCCCCCCCCTTCCATGGTCCTGAAATGTCTTCACAGAAACATATCCTAAAGTAGAACCCTTTGTGAAAAGGGTAGATGTTAGGTTCAAGTAAATTCTCCCTAGCCTGAAACTAAATGATAAAATTATTTCAAGCATTGCAGGAATTCAAGAATAGAAAGAAAGCTAATAGCCATACTCAAACACAGCAGCCCAGCTAGGATTAAACCCTTTGAAAGAACCTGTCCATATTTTGGCCTTATTTAAAAGAAACTGGCTATTTAGATCAACTGAACCTTCTCTCTACTAGAATTCAACGTGCATATAAGCAGGATTTTATCTGCAGAAAAAAAATGTCCCCCTCCCCAAACTGTCCTGGGCTGTCAGCAGTAAAAAGGGGCAAGACTGGGTGAGGCCCAGGAATCCTGCTCTATGTTAAATGCACATATATTGAACCAGCAAGTTAAAAAGAAACCAGCAGCACTACAAGCAGTGGGATTTGCAGGCTCTCAGGAACAAAGGGCCCATGGATTCTGCAAAGCTGCCAGCCAGTGCTGAAAATTGGCCTCATGTTGCAAATACTTGTTTGTGAACAGATTTAATTTGCCAAATATCAGCAGAAGCGTCACCCCATGTTACTGGGCAACAGAATCCCAGCTTGCCCATATATTGGCACAGTGAAGGAGGACCAGCCTTTAACTTGAAAAACATAATATAACTACTACTAATCATTTCTATAGGGGCTACTAGACGTATGCAGCGCTGTACACTTGAACATGAAGAGACAGCCCCTGCTTGACAGAGCTTACAATGTGTGCTAGTGACTGGTTCTAGTCACTTGCCAAACAGGGCACCTATGTGAAAACTCCACAAAGGTGCCTATTATATAAAGGCAATATAGGCATCTATGTGTCTTAATAAAATAGGCTCATACGGGGGTCTTTTACCAAGCCGTGATAGCGTTTTTAGCTTGAGGTAGAAATCAGCTGGTGATAAATGCCGAGACGCCCATTATATTTCTATGGGTGTCTCAGCGTTTACCGCCAGATGATTTCTACCACAAGCTAAAAATGCTACCATGGCAAAGTAAAAGACCACCACAATGACTACCAATAGCCCCACAAATGCTCATGTGCATATTTGCATCAGCTCCAGCAGTATATCAAGTCCCATCCCCTTTCCCTTTACTCTACACATGTACAGTGCAGCTTCACCCTTGATCCAACCAAACTCCACTTTTGGCAATACCTACTTGCAATACACATAAAAGTATATACCATCTTGATAAACTTGTGTACATATATGCGTACATTCAACATATGAAAAAAAAGTTTTTTACAAGTGGAAAATGCTTTTTAAAATTATTCCCATAATGTAGAAAACTTTCAAAAGTCTTTTACCTGTGCAAATAACTACTTAAAACAGATATCTGTTATGATTGGGGTCAGAACCCCTCTCAAACTTACCTCTTTCCTGGGGGTCAGCTTCTTAGCTGGCTTCTGTTTCTTTTCTCTGTCCTTTCTGAGCTGGCTCTGTCTCTCTGTGCTGGCAGCTTCCAGCAGCATGGGGTTAATTGTTTTACTTTACTACAGCTGTGTGGGTGGACTGAGTTAGCTCTACCTCTCTTTGGGTGTACTGGCTTCAAGTGCTTCATGGTGTTGCATTGGTGTGGGTTGGGCCTCTCTGGGTCAGTGTGCTTTTGCCTAGGTCTAGGGAGTGTGACATCATCAGGGAGGGCCTTGATAAGGAAGTGGTGTTGTTTCCTTCAGAGCCTTTGCAATGGTTGTGTTTGCTTTAGGTAGGGTGGTGCAGTGTGCACTTCTGACTTTGTGTCTAGTTTCCCTGCTTGATTTTGCTAAGGTCCAGGTTAGTGTTAGTGCAGTGTGCACTGGTGTTTGTGTGTTTAGCTTTCCTGCTTTTCCCTTGTGGTTCCCCTGCTTTTCCCTCTTGGTTTGGAAGCATTGCTGTGTGTAGGGCTTTGGAAGCTCTGTTGCTGTTAGAAGTACTTCAGGGTTTGGTGTTGTTAGGAACACTACAGATTTTGCTGTTAGAAGTACTTCTGGTGTTTGTGCTATTGGGAGCATTGCAGTCTTTGCTGTTTGGGTTTTGGGTGCTGTAGAAAGCACTTCAGTTTGCTGTTAGAAGTACTTCTGGGTTTGGTGCTGTTAGAGGCACTTCAGTTTGCTGTGAGAAGTACGTCAGTAGCTTGGTGCTTAGTGGAACCTGGGTTAGGTTAGTGCGGTGGTGCACTGCTGTAGCGTGGGGGCTTAGGGAGCTCCTTTGCTAGCGTGTGTTTGCTTTCCTGCTTTTTCCTTGTGCCTTCCCTGTCTTCCCTTTTAGTGCTAGGAGCTCTTTTGGTTGTTTGGTGCATAGGAGCACCTTAGTTAGTTTAGAGTTGTAGAGCACTGCTTGTAGCTTGGTGCTTAGTAGCACCTGTGTTAGCTTGTGTATTTAGTTCCCTGCTCTGTTAGTTTAGGGCTTAGAAAGTCCCTTTGTTGAGCAGGGCTTAGGAGCTCCTGTTTAGTATAGGGTTAGGAAGTGCTTTTGTCAGTTTTCTGTTAGGAACACTCCTGCTGGGTTAGGGCTTGGGAGCACTTAGATCAGTTTAGGTTTAGGAGTACTTCTGTTTCCAGTCCTGGTCCCTGTGTCATCCGGTATCCGGTAAGTCCTGCCGGCCACTCGAACCCAAGGGTTCAACCCTTTGGGGGGGGGGGGGGGTAGTGGCCAAGCACAGGTGAAGCTGTACGGACCAGTCCAGTGTGCTCCAGTCCAGTGTGTTCCGGTCCGGTGTGTGTTCCAGTCTGGTGCGCTCCAGTCCAGTGTGTTCCTGTCCGGTGTGTGTTCCAGTCCTGTGTCCTCCAGTCTGGGGGATTGCAGTCCAGTGTTCCAGTCCTGTGTCCTCCAGTCCAGGGGATTCCAGTCCATGTGTTCCAGTTCGCTGGGCAGTGCCTGCAGTCCCTGCCGGTGTGCTTACCCAGTGTTGGTTGGTGGGTTTTGCCTGCTGCTGTCGCTCCTCGGCAGCAGCCCAAGGGCTCACGTTTGCTCCAGAGCCCGGCCCCGCGGGCTCTGAACCTGAGAACCTGACAGATTGCAAAGGCCATGAGCCCGGCAAGAACCCCTGCCCAGCTGACCCAGCTGGGGTCCAGCTCCGTCATTGTGCTTGATCCTTCTATGACTCTTCGTCAGTATCGTGGGAAACTTTTGTCTCATCCTGTTTTGAAGAAGACCCCTGAAGCGGCAGCTGAGAGAAAACATGTCCGGCTGCTTGGGATCGTTGAAAATCCGGTTTCAGACATTGACCCTTACATCACGCTCTCAGAGTATCGCTGCAGCCTTGTCTTGAATCCAGCTTTGTGGGATACTCCTGAAGCTGTCGCTGAGAGGAGACGTCTAGGGAATTCTACGCTATGGGTTCAGCTGGAGTCCAGTCCAGTCCCAGCAGCACGCCCAGCCAAACCTCTGAAGCCAGGTCAAGCAGCGCGCCCAGCCACGCCTCTGAAGCCAGTCCGAGCAGTGCGTCCAGCCAAGCTTTTGAGTCCAGTCCGAGGGACGCTTCTGACCGAGCCTCCAATGCCAGTTCAAGTGGCGCTTCCACTAAAGCTTCAGAGTCCAGTCCGTGGGACGCTGCTGACCGAGCCTCCGATTCCAGTCCGAAGGGGGGGGGGGGCTTCTCAGTGAGCCTCCGGTGCCAGTCCAGATGGCACCTCCAAGCAAGCCTCGGAGTCCAGTCCGAGTGGGGCAGTTACTCGAGACTCCGAGTCCCATCCAAGCTGTGCTTCCAGGCAAGTCTCTGAGTCCAGTTCGAGTGGCGCTTCAAACCGAGCCTCCTAGTACCAGGTTGGATCCCAATTCCAACCCAATTTTTGATCTGGATCTGCTTATGACACTCCAGGATTACCGGGTTGCACTTTTGTCTGATCCAGCCTTGAAGGATACCCCTGAAGCTGCCACAGAGAGAAAGCGTGTCTCCTGGCTTGGGTTTGAAGAAAACCCAGTTTCTGCTATTGATCCCTCTACCAAGCTGTTCTTTTACCGCTTCCAACTCCTATTGGATCCAGCCCTGCGGAATACTCCTGAGGCCCAAGCTGAAAGAAGGTGGCTTAATAGTCCCGGCCAAGATGCTGAGTCCGGGTCAAGTTGGAGTTCCAGTTCCAGGCAAGATGCTGAGTCCGGATCAAGTTGCCATCCCGGTCAAGATGCTGAGTCCGGGTCAAGTTGGAGTTCCAGTCAAGATGCTGAGTCTGGAGCGAGTTGCAGTTCCAGTCAAGATGCTGAGTCTGGAGCAAGTTGCAGTTCCAGTCAAGATGCTGAGTCTGGATCGAGTTGCAGTTCCAGTCAAGATGCTGAGTCTGGATCGAGTTGCAGTTCCAGTCAAGATGCTGAGTCTGGATAATGTCAGCGAGCACTTTGGCTTTCTGGACAATGCACTGATTTTCCAAAAAGAGTCCTAAGCACAGATGGCATCTGCCTTTAAAAAAAAAAAAAAAAGTGAACTCTTGTCTTGCAAAGAAAGAAAAAGGGAGCTCTGGAATGAGGTTCGTAGGATGAGTGAAAAAAATAGATAGATGCAGGAATAATCTAAGGAACTTTTTCTTTACGGAAAAAGGTAGTGATTGTGTGGAACAGCCTTCCACTGGAAGTAGTGATGACAAAGACTATCTGAATTCAAGAAAGCAAGACACAAACACAGAAGATCCGAGAAAGACGATGAGAGTGAGCTTAGTAGTTGGTATGGATGAGCAGACTGGATAGGTTGTAAAGTCTTTATCTGCTATGACGTTCTGCTTTTCAGAAAATGTTTTAATCGCATCAAGTGCTATCAATAATGCATTGCAATCCAGCCAAACACAGCCAAAATGAATTACCCCAAAATTCTATATATGGCGCCTAAAGTTGCACGCTAATTTGTCTGTATGGCCAAATTGTCGCACAACTTAATTGAGCAACAAGCCAATCAGTGCCAGTTTCAGCGACGCAGAAATCCAAAATTGCTGGAGGAGACTGTCGGGCCAGTATTTAAAGAAAAATATTAAGCAGACATTCAGCACACAGGGAACCTTTAAATCAGCTGAAATGCCACCCCATTACTGCCCTGAACTCAGTTCTTCTGGCTCCATTTTCTTTGAATTGGGCAGGACTCTTGTATTACTGTATTATCTTTGCAGAACAGCAGTGCACATTTCACAATGTGGATTCTCTTATTTGAGAATTTCTGTACCTATTCAGAATTGATGTATCCCAACAGATTATTTTAAATTAATATTACCAATCAAAACAAGAAATTCTATAAAAGGCTAGCAAACCAAGATCTGGAGAGGGTAAGAAAGGTGCTGTAATGTTTTTTTATGGGGGTGGGTGGGTGGGGGAGTATTATTTCTAGGTGATAACCGAGATTGAACAAAAAACATGGGATAAAATTGAGCTCTTCAGAGCAAAAGCGAGCCACGTCCACTTTTTGCATTTCCAAGCAGAACTTTATCTTGCCATTTTTCTAAAAGTGAAGATATTCTAAACACTCACCTTATGTCAAAATTTCAGTCTAAAGAACAAGCAATGCCTGAATCAGCTTTAATCGGTCAGCAATCTACACACACGTGGTATTTCAGCTCTGCAAGACTTACAACATTGGACATGGTCTATTCTTGTTCCAAAAACAATAAAGAAAGTAGCACATGCATAAAGCCACTCACCAGATGTCAGAATTGGTTAGGTATGGACATGGTCCGGTTTTCCCCCTAACGTTTTAGGCCACAGAGACTAACACATTAGTCCGCTTTTTGCCCTGAAGAGCTCAGTTAATTCTTATACTGTCACACTGTGCATCCAGCCACCAAATGAACACTGGACAGACGCTGGAGAAACCTCTAGAGTGGATTCAAGTAAAGAAATGACATCCTTACCTTTCTTAACAGGAGATGTTTCATTTAAGCTTTCCTCTTGGCTCCAGTCGCTCCATAGGCTTGCAGAACAAAGTTCATCTACTTTTTCTCGTACTCTGACTGTGTAGTGCACATCAGGAAAGTATTTTCTGAGAATGACAAGACTGCGATCCTTGGAGACCTGTGACCAGTTAGGAATATATAAAAATGTTAATGTTTTTTGTCTTACATTCTGCAGTGCCTGCCTGGAAAGGCAAGACAACTTATCACCCTGTGACTTTGCTAACAGCTGTTCAAGATTTAAGCTGAGTGTTTGTGTTTTTATGGCCTTATGATATTTTTTTCCCAAATGATTTTTAAAATTGTCTTCCTTAAAAACTAATATACTAAACAGTTGTTAGGGCATCCCCTATGGAAAACCATAACAAATGCATGTTTTTAATTAGATTATCACAAGCTAGTCCAATATGACAATAAGAATAAAACCCCAGATTTACCTGGGGTGGAATAATGGGTGCATGAACACCCATCCCCCACCATTAGTTATTGCTTACCTCACAGTGGCTTTAGGATGGCTGGTATGGTTGGTTGAAGAATCAACCAATTACTTGTGGAGAGGTTTTGGCGGCATTCCATTGGGGTGGTCAAAGATGGTGCGGGGTTTTTGTTCGTGGGTCTCCTCAGAATACTTTGAGTTTAATTTTGCGCGACGTATTTTGAGCACTTTGCAATGTTTTGAAGTGTTTTTAACTGTTGGGGACAACACATGACGGTTTTGCAGTGGCTTTGTTTAATTTCACTTTACTAGCGGTTGTGGCTTTTGCGACATCTGTTTCTTCTTAAGGGTGTATGCGCAGCTGAGTAAAAACGGGACAGGAGAGTGTGGTCAGGAGGTGTGTAAATTATGGGGCTAGTGTTCTAATAAGACTGCTATTTGAAGTTTGTGCTGGCATATGACTGAAAAGGGTTTTGATAGGTGGTTGAAATGTGGGGTGGGGCGTGTATGAAGTGCAATTGTTCTTGAATTCTGTGAACTGCTGATTGAGCCTATGAGAAGTCGGGGGTGGGGAGAATTGTTGGCTTTGTGCTGGTAAGGATAAGTAATGCTGGGATTGATATGGCTCCAAAAACGAGAGGGGCTAAATTGGAAGAAAGTGGGGGGGGGGGGGGGGGGGGGGTGTCTGGGGTTGGAAAGAAATACGTTACACAGGTTGATGAATGTGAACAAGTGTACAAGTTCAACTTGTCAAGTCGGTGACTGGGGCCAGAAAGTGTGCAAAAAACATGAGGGCAAGTGGAAGATGTTGTAAGAAAAAAGGATGTTGGAAAAAATGTAAAGGTGGACAGGAGAAAGAGTATGCCTTCAAAGATTTCAGTGAAGTCTGTACTTAATCCAGACATATCTAAGAGATAGAAGCGTTTGTCTGGACAGCAGCACAAGTGATCTCAAGCGGTGACTGGTGACTGAGGATTCTTCCGAGTCTGACCATTTGAATGGTGATAATGAATTGGGATGTGAAAAGAAGGTTGATGGGAGGCGTGGAAAAAAAGTATGGGGTAGGGACTGTGCAAGCATTTGAAGGATAAGAAATTTATGCGCAATTTGTGGCGTGTGTTAAAAGCATTCAGGCAGTGAAAAGCATATGCGAAAAGATACTGGGCAAAATCCAGTTGATGTGTGGGAATCAATGGAGTCTTCAGATTCTTCCGAGTCTTTATCTTCAGGAAGTGATTCTGACGATGGGTTTGGTGTGAGGTCTCAGAAGTCCGGTGTGGTTTCATGTGTTGGTAATGAGGGTAATGTTAGTCAAGCCTTAAATAAAAGTGGTCATACCTTCAGTGCTTTGGTGCCTCTTGGAACCCATATTTCTTTAAAAGTCAAAAGAATCTTGAAAGGAAAATTTGTGGACTTCTGTGCATTATTAGTAAGGGAACAAGATTACAAGGTAAAAAGAATAAGGATGGAAAGGAGAGGTTGAAAGTGCCAAAATATATATACAATTGGTTATTGGGTTTTAATATCTATGCTGCTGTTTTGGGGGAGACTAAACCTGAATTATATCCATGTTTTTTGAGGTATTCGGATAGGATTTTGAAGGCTTATAGGATGTATTGTGGATGGTCATGGTTAAACTATGACACTCATTTTAGGAAATGTTTGGCAAAGGATAGGTCTAATGCCTGGGGGCTTTAGGGGATGTAGACATCTGGTTGACAGAGATGACTTTTTTGGCCCTGGTCCTTTTATGGTTTCACGCCGCAAAATGTCATCTCTGGGATTGTGGGAGGGGCAGGAAGTCAGGCAGAAAATAATACCCGGGGAAATTTTCAGCCGAATATATTAGGAGGGGCTGTTTCTCAGGACCAGGTGTTGGAGTTGCTTTCACTTTAACGCACGGCAACATGTGCGGCAGTCCTGTAAATTTAGACATAAGTGTTCCATCTGTAGAGGGACTCATCTTTCGTTGTAATGTTAAAGAGAATACGGCTTCCAAGGGGTATGGATCCAGATCAGTGCCCTCTGGAGTTTTTGTGCAAGGCTCCATCTCCAATTAATTTGGATTTTGGAAGAATGGTTAAGGAATTATCCAATGAAGGAGGATGTAAAATTGTTATTAGAAGGTTTCAGTGAGGGATTTAGGATTCCTTTTTATGGCCCTGTGTTGGTGCTCAAGTTGCTTAATTCATCTTCTGTGATTATTCATAGTGATATTGTGGTAGCGAAGTTGTGCAAAGAAATTGATCGGAGAACAGCTGGGCCATTTTCTAGTCCTCCATTTGATTTAATCATTTCACCATTGGGGATTGCCCCTAAGAAGGAATTGGAACATATTGGCTAATTCATAATTTATCTTACCAATTGGAGCTGGTGTTAATGCATTCATTGACCTTAATGATTATTCCATAAGATATGCTTCATTGGATCAAGCAGTCTTATTATTGAGGTCTTGTGGTAAGGGTGTATTAATGGCAAAGACAAGACAATACTGAATCAGCCTCTAGGTTGTTACCAGCGCACCCGGAATCCTTTTTTGTCTGCTCGGTTTTAAATTTCAGTCACAGTTCTTTTTTGATCAAGCTATGCCAATGAGATGTTCGATCTCTTGCTCAAGTTTTGAAGCATTTTCCACTTTCATTCATTGGGTCATTGAACAGGTTGCTGGTGATAGAAATGTTATACATTATTTAGATGATTTTCTTTTTGTGGGCCCGGAAAAAATGTGTTTGTAAGGATCTGGTCGATACATTTCAAAATCATTTTGGTATTCCATTGGCTAAGGACAAGTCTGAGGGTCCTTGCACAACACTGACCTTTCTAGATGTGGAATTGGATTCTTTACAGATGCAGTGTATTGCCAGCTGAGGTGGTTAACAGATTTGTTGAAGCCATTGAGGTCACAGGAGCCGACTCTGGGTGCTGTGGGTGCTTGAGCACCCCCAATATTGAGAAAATTCCTTGTATGTGTCCAAGGAAGGGTTATTTCCACTGGGCTTAGCACCCCCAATAATTTTGAAAAGTTGGCTCCTATGATTGAGGCTGCTTGGCTGTAAAAAAGCTTGACATCGAAACAGGTTCAGGTCTTTGACTGGACTGATTACATTTTGCGTGTGCAGTTAATTCCAATGGTGTGAGTTTTTATTAGGAGTTTATCCTATTTAACCAGAGGCGATGGAAAAGCACATTATTTTATCAGGATTCCATCTCAAGTGAAGGGAGATTTTACGTTATGGAGAATGTTTTAAAAATATTTTAATGGGGTAACAGTTTGGCAGACTCCAACCTTATTCAGGATTTACTCAGGGAATTGGATGACAGTGTTAGTAATTTTATGCAAGGTCATATACCTACCTATTTGGTTCCCTCTGATGTCATCCACGCTGCTTTTGCCAAAGTTACCTGTATGCCAGGGTCAGGGGCATTCACTAAAGATGAACGCGCTGTTATAGAACTCGGATTTACATCAGGTTTCAGTTGGGCAAATTGCCACCCTATATGAACTGCAGTTTGTATTTATGTACTTATTTATAATATTAGATCCCAGATTAGACATGAATTAGATTGAAACCTAGCTTGGGGGTGTATGGGGGAGGCATAGGTAGAGTAGTAATTTGTTATATAAATTGTAATCAGTGTGTCATTTTGAGGGGCTAAATTAGATTGAAACCTAGCTGGGGGGGGGGGGGGGTTGGGGGGCATTCACCCCCCCCCACCCCCCCACATGAACTGCAATTTGTGTTTATCTATTTACTTATTTATGACATTTAGATCTTGGATAAAACATGAATTAGGTTGAAGCCTAGTTTGGGGGGTGTGGGGGGTATTGCCCCCCCATATACAAACTGTATGTCTGGAAAGGGATATGTAACAGATAATGTTGGGGGTGTGAGGGGGTACTGGCCCCCCCCCCCCCCCACATGATCTGGAAGAAAAAAGGGAGGGAGATTACTTGTCCTAGTGTGTTTTGTATTTTTTGGGTTATGAGTGGGAATTGTCCTCCCTGGTATGGTGGGAATTGTCCAGATGGGAATTGAACTAGAACCATGCTGTTTTATTTATTTGTTACATTCGTATCCCACATTTTCCCACCTATTTGTAGGCTCAACGTGGCTTACATAGTACCGGAGAGGCCTTTGCAGGCTCCGGTGTGAACAAATACAGGGTGATGTTGTGGTAAGATCAAGTTCATGTGGCACAGCCACATTAGGGAATCGGAGAACGGAAGACTTGTGTATTGTCCATTACGCGCTTTAGTTTGGTTGTGTTGCAGAGATTAGGCATTTAAGTTGGATCAGTAGGGTATGCCTTTTTAAACAGGTTGGTTTTTAGTGATTTCCGGAATTTTAGGTGGTCGTACGTCGTTTTCAAGGCTTTTGGTAATGCGTTCCACAGTTGTGTGCCGTTTCTAGAATGCTCAGCACTCAACTTCTTCAGCACTCAAATTTGGGAGCCATTTACTGAATCTAGTCTAAGTTTATATGCATATATCTCAGGCAATTTTATATGTGCTTAATTCTGAATGTAAAATGCTGTTTGAGCCACAGAAATGGTTAATAAAATTACCCTCTATACAGTTTCATTGCCCTTTCTGGGTATTAGAGGGGCATGACAGTTGTGTAAGCAGTGAACTCAGGGCCTGCATATGAATCCCAAAAGTACACCTTGCATTTAGAGACATTAACAAGAATTCCAGGTCAGCTGTATATGAGATTTATTGGTACCATTAAACTGCCATAGATTGACATATAAATTCAAATTAAAGGTTTCACTACATACAACCCACTGGCAACAAAAAGAGACCTCTGAAATCAGTTTTTGTGCTTTCCAACATATGGAATGTTGAATAGAATTATGTAAAAGGACTAATATCTGTCCATAGGCACAATAACTATAAGAAAGGAACAAATTAATTCTCCAAGTCTGGCAAGCAGGAATTTGTGACTGATGATCCTTGACAGTGCTATGGTGAATGTGTGTATATTGCCATTCTAAAATAGGGAACACATGTACAGGGCTGAGGCAAAAAAGTAACCGACTAAAGGTTTTTGTTGTTTTCTCAGCAACCACTAAATATTTCAGTGTGAAAATTTACGGCTTTGTTATTATTTATGTGCCAAGTGGAATGAGTATCTTTAAACACAGCAAAGTTACAAACATTTTAGTGTGACAACCCAATGCAGGGTGCGGACTGACCATAAGGGCAATCAGACAGTGCCCGAGGGCCCAAAGGCTCTCCCCCTCCCTCTGGTCCTGGTTAGATCCCCACTCTTTGCTCCCCGCTGCTCTGCCCAGCACCGCTACATTTTCAAAATGGTTGCTGAGACTTTCCTGCAGCAGTCTCACGAGACTGCCGAGACCCACAAGACTACTGCAGGAAGTCTCGGCAGCCATTTTGAAAACATGGCAGCATTGGGCAGAGCAGCGGGAAGGAAACAGTGGGGATCTTTTCTACTCTGGAAAAGGCCACTAGACCACCAGGGTCCTTAAATGTAGGACCAGGGAGGACGCACTAGTGCGCAGGGTGTGGAGGGGGCAGTGCTGCCCGGGGGCCCAGAGCACCATCAGTCCATCCCGACCCAGCAATTTTCATGCGTTCAAAAAAGCTTTGCACTGTAAACTACCATTATTAAAAACAAAAAACAGGATACCAGCTTACTGATAATGACTTCACAGTGACGAAGACTTTTGCCTGATAGGGTTACTGTATCTCTCCAGAAAAAGGAGGATAGATTGAGCCAGTCTGGGTTTTACTTCCATTGCTTTCAATGGAAGCAAAACCCGGACTGGATCAATGGTGTCCTCCTTTTTCTGGAGACATATAGTAACCCTATTTGGGGAGCAATGTTGGGGGCCTATCACAAGCTCCACCCAAAGCCACAAACAATCGCTGAAACGCTGCATATGATCTGAGATAGCCTGCCACGGGGACTGATTGACCTCAAACACCTCTCTCCTTCTCCCTTGCCTCCTCTCTTCAATCCTTTTCATCACACTGAGCCCCTCCCTCTTTCAATTAAAGCTAAGGGTGGACACCGAGCATTCACAGAGACCAAAATTCTGACACATTGCTAATTTTATCATTTGAATGACATTAGTTTACTGTGTTTTAGCTAGTACATTTTTTATGCGCAAAAATCAGCTCTTAACGCTACAATGTCAGTATCATCAACATAGCTTAAGATAATTAAATGTTTATTAATAATACTTAGGTATGATGACTAAATAAGTACATACAAATTTCTCATTGAACTTCAAAGTGGTTGCTAAGGAAATGGCAAAAAACTAGGGGGTTACTTCCCCCCCCCCCTGTATACATTCAAGGAACATTCTGAGTATGTCCATCTGAAATGTCTGCATGCTGCCAGCTACACTTAACAGAACTTTTTCAAAAATTGTTGCTTTTATGTGTATAACAATTTACACATAAATCTGTTTTAGATATGTATTTTAGATTGACTTACCACCCAGGAATGCTAAAAGATCATCCCGCACAGTCCTTAATCTGCACTTCCCCAACTGCAGAGGTCTAAAATACAAACTAATGCATGCGTCAAACTTTACCTACTTCAGCACACAGTTATAGAACGCACTACCGCGCAACTTAAAAACGATTTACGAACTAACCAAATTCCGCAAACTACTGAAGACCCATCTCTTTAATAAGGCATACCACAAAGATCAACAAATGTGAACATACACAACTCCTCCACATATATTCAGAACTGTCTTATAATATCTGCTTGTTATATTACTATCATGTTTTATCATTATCATGTTACCCAAGATCCTTCTGTAACACTAAATGTCTATTTTCTAATATATTTCCACTATTCATGATTATTGTAAGCCACACTGAGTCTGCAAAGAGGTGGGAAAATATGGGATACAAATGCAATAAATAAATAAACAACATCAAATACAGGTAAACTTCCTGCCCGACAATCACCCCATAGCAGTCAGCAATTTTAAAGCGGCCGACTGTTGAGGACTGAATCTAACCATGTTCAAGCACCAACTTTGACTATCTGGGTCAGCCATGGACCCAGAAGTTATGTGAGTGCAGCTGATAATCAGTGCTGGCACCAGCATAGCTAAGTGGACAAAAGGAGTACCTTTTGTGTGGTCTTATCTGCCTGGTTAGTGATGTGGGTACTGGAATTGAATATGGTCAATGTCCACATAACTGCCGGCTCCTCCCTGACTCTATCCAAAGAGGTTTTATCACAGTAGATGGCATGAGCCTATCTGGCCCATTCTGTGGGCTGAAGCCAGTGGGTGGAGCTTGCAGCCATATTGTGCGACTCCAAAAATTTGAAGACACTATTAAAAACAATAGCAAACTTGTGAGGTTTATGACTACCCATGTGTATGTGTTTTTTTTTTTTTTTTAAATTTGAGAGCTTTTTTTAAAAATTTGTTTTAAAAGCCTCCCATATGTAACCGAAGCTTTTTTTAAATCATGGGGGGAGTCCTCGGGGGGCTGAGCCGCGGTCGCAGGCACTCCGGAGAGGTAGACTTGTTTTTGGAGTCACAGGAGTGCCCACAACTCAGCGCTGGGACCTTTCTTAAAGCTGCCTCCTACAAACAAAAAAAAAACCCCAAACACATTTGAGCCTCCCGAGGCTCCAAAAATGAGTCTGCTGCTCCGGAGCACCCAAACCTACGGCGGGACCTTGGTTCACCCCAAAGGGCCCCCTCCCCCTCAGAGATTAAAAAAAAAAAAAAAAAAACTCTCGTTACATATGGGAAGCTTTCAAATAAATAAAAAGCTGTCAAATTAAAAAAAAAAAACAACCTCCCCCCCCCCACCCCCACAGACAGGCAGTAGCATACAAAGGGCAGGGTGGTCCTCCTCTGGTGCAGGCAGCAAGGGGGTGTACAGAGCTGCCACATTGCTGTTGGTCTGTGGGTCCTCTGCCCCATGCACCCCCCCTTGCTAGGAAAAAGGTTGGTAGGGGTCATGTGGCTTGGGGGTGTGTGATGCACCTTGGTGGAGTGGCTCAGTGGCGACCCACCCCAGGTGGCAAGCAAGCTAAGTATGCTACTGCACATACAGTGATAAACCTCACAAAATTTGCTACTGTTTTCAATAGCATCTGCAAATGTTTGGGGGTCACACAATATGGCAGTTGTACGGGGGAGACAGCTTCAACTTTTTGACATCATGCCATGTCATCTCCTGTCATAAAACCTCCTTGACTCTGCCCACAGACCACTCCAGCACTCCACTGGACAGTGCTGAAGGAATTACAGCCAAAATTCAGTGGCATTGCGCCTGGTTAACTGCTGCTGAATATTGGTGGCCATCCTGCTCAACAGTTTTAAGCAGGCAGAAGCCTCTTTTGCCTCCTTAACCCACAGTGAATATCATTCATTTCTAAATAAAGCAAACCAAAAAAATATTGCAAACTTACTGAAAATGTTCCCACGTCAAGCGCATTTTCCTTGACTTCCACTTGCGAACATAAGCAGGCATTATTCAGAAGCCATAGATTAGTCCAGCTCACATAGATTTCGTTATCTGAGATGTTCGATAGGTTAGTAATTCTTGGTGTACTAGGCTTTACTGAAACACAAAGGTCAGAGTTTAGGCCCTCAGGCTTCACTGATCATTAGAAAATAAAATACCCTCTATGTATAGGGGTCAACTGACTGAAAAAAAGAAAACTGTCAGAACGTTAACCAAAATCTCATTAGCTTCTTTGAGAATTCCCATCAATTACAAAAAAATTGGCAAAGCAGCAAATATTAGTATCCCCTGGGCTGCACTATAGGGGCAATAAAGGGCGCTAAAAATAAGGTACCCCAAATTGGTGCGCTACGATAATCTATAATAGCATTCGGGTTTCAACATTTAGGGCCCTGTTTACTAAGCCACATTATAGGCACGTTAGCATCTTTAACTCGCAAACATGTACGCGTGTTAACCATGTAGGCGCCTACAAGGTTAACGCATGTGCTAATTGTAGGCGCGTTACAAATGTTAATGCGCCTTAGTAAACAGGGCCCTTAGGTGCCAATGCTTACATCATGTAGAAGGTAGGTATAAACGTTAGCACTTAGATTCTGGCATCTAGATGCACAATTTACAGTAGACTTTATAAAGGACCCCTTTTGACTAAAGGGTTGTCTTATGGCACCCAGAATTACCACAGGCCCAACCTGGATGCCGGATGTTGTTCCACCCCCAGTGTGCGCCATTTCCCGTGCTAATGGAAATATTTAAAAAATATTTCCGCAGGGGGTTGGTTATCTGGCAGTAACTGGGCAGCATCAATGGGTGGCGGTAAGTGCTCCCCTACAAAACGGCTGTGCGGCAAGTGCAAACTTACCACACAGCCATTTCTTTTTTCAGCCTTTTTAACCCGCTGCGGTAAAAGGGGCCTTTGCACACAGCAAAAATGGCCAACGCCGCTAGCACAGGGCTCCTTTTACCTCGCTTAGTAAAAGGATCCCTAAGTTTGGTGTCTATGTGTGAACCACCCATACCCTGCCCATACCCCACCCACATTTAGGCCCCTTTGCAGTTAGGCACTAAAGCTCTTAGACGCTCACTTATAGAACAGCACCTAAGTGCAATTGAGTGCCTAACTTCTATTTGAATGCCTAATTGGCACCCTAACTTGGGGCTCACTATATAAAATTAGGGGTATATAGCTCTTTTGTAGCTGTTCTCTAAGCTTAGTGGGATCCACTAAAGGTGGTAGCCTTGCATTTGGGCCCTTCTACCTTGTATAAAGAAAAAGCGAGACAGTGGTCATTCTAGAGCCCTCTCAAGAACTTCGAGATATTTTCCCCTTCAAAGTGAGGAAGTCTTGCACAAAAGGGAGAACACACACTCCCCTTGGGCTGGCCTAGTGGCAACTGTGGCAAGCAGACCAGCAGTAATGAATTGCTATGCAGGTTTATTTAAAACAAACATCCAATGTGGCCACATTTTGCCCAAAGGCTGCATCAGAGGTTTAAAACTAAATAACGATATAATTAAAATCATAGAAATCATAAATAGTAATAATTCAACAACTCATAATACTTTAAAAATGGTGGCATATTGAGGCTTAAAATGTATCAAAAGAAACCGTCTAAAAGTGAATCCAACACATGCAGAAAAACAATATTGTGAAACACAATGGATTGACACAGATTATAATACTAAACAAAGTTCACCCTCTGTATGTGGTGCCATGCTAGAAAGTTGTGGAAAACAATCGTGCGATAATCTCAATTAAAAGTGAGGATGCTAAACAGAACCAAAAAAAGACACATACCTATAGGGGATTTGGATAAAACTTTCCCCTAATAGTTACAGCAAATCCAGATGCTTAACCCCCCCCCCCTCCCCACCACAGAAAGTGCCAAATAAAACTGATGCAGTATTAAACTTACTGCCATCACCTGGGATGAAATCAGAGTACCAAGGGAAGAAGCATAGATGGAGAAAAGAAGAGGTCCCAGGACAGATCCCTGAGGTACACTAACTGACAGTGGGACAGAAGTAGAAGAGGATCCACTAGAGTATACACTAAAGGTACGCTGGGAGAGATAAGAAGAAAACCAGGAAAGAACAGAGCCCTGAAATCCAAGTGAGGACAGCGTATCAAGGAGTAGGCTGTGATCAACAGTGTCAAAAGCAGTAGATAGATCAAGAAGGATGAGGATAGAGTAGAGACCTTTGGATCTGGCCAGGAACAGATCATTGGAGACTTTAGCAAGCACTGTTTCAGTTGAATGAAGGGGGCGAAAGCCAGATTGAAGTGGATCAAGAATAGCTTGAGATGAAAGAAAGTCAAGGCAACGGCAGTGAACAGCATGTTCTAGTATCTTGGATAGGAAAGGGAGGAGGGAGATGGGGCGATAGTTGGAAGGACAGGTAGGGTCCAATGAAGGTTTTTTAAGGAGTGGTGTGACTACGGCATGTTTGAAGGCATCAGGAACAGTCGCAGTGGACAGTGAAAGATTGAGGATATGAGAGATAAAAGGGATGACAGTAGGAGAGATAGTGTTAAGGATCAGAGAAACAGGTAGTTAGTTTTGAGGAGGAAAGAAGATGTGTAGGTTCCTCTTCAGTGATTTCACAAAAGGAAGAAAAGGAGGCAGGGGCTGGAGGGTTGAGAGAATGGACTAAGGGAAGGAGACCTGGTTGAGAATTCAAGTTTAATCTTGTGAACCTTATCATGAAAGAACTCAGCCAGAGTCTGGGGGGAAGGTGAAGGGGGGGTTGGAGGTGAAGGCACTTTGAGGAGAGAGTTCAGTGTGGCAAAGAGATGTCAAGGGTTTGAGCCAAGAGAATTTGTCAACTGGATGTAATAGTCCTGTTTGGCAAGTAAAAGAGCAAACTGGAAGGAGGTCAGCAAGAATTTGAAATGTATGAAGTCAGCATGGGCACAGGATTTCAGCCAAAGGCGTTCGGCAGAGCGGGCACAGGAACGTAGGTAGCGGATTCTAGAGGTCAGCCAGGGCTGGGGTTTGGTACGTTTTACAGAACGGGGAATGGGAGGAGCAAGAGTATTTGCGTGCGCAACTTAAGTCGCGCTATACAGAATCCCGGGGGTAATGTCTGTGGATAAATGGTCATAGTATAATGTGCCAACAATTCTATTGTGAGGTTTCCTAGGCTGTACTCTCAATAGAGAATCTGTTTTGTTATGCAGCTGTTTCAAATCCTTCTCTTAACTTATTTCCTAGGACAGCCTCTATCATTAAACTTGGAAGCCATGCATTTAGCTTATCCCATCATGTCCTGCTGTTCAGAGCAGATTCTTTTCAACCTCTGGAATTGGCTGAAAGGTAAATTTCCTTTTAGAGATCTATTAAATGAAGCTGTTTATTCGCATTTGTTGGCTTACGATAAATTGTAGTTCCAAAACTACCATTCCTGAAAAAGATTTTAGTATCTAAGAAAGAAATCTCCATTTTTATCATAATTCAACTGAAACCTTAAACTCTTATCTCTAGAGTTCAGCCAAGCATAAAATTCCAAAAGGGTATCCTCATTTCCTGCCCAGATTATGTACACATTGTAAATGTAGCTGCAGCACAAAAGAAGAATGTTACTTTGAAAAGTGCAATTAGAGGGGCATAATCGAAAGCGAACGCCTATCTCCATGGGCGTCTATGTCCGAAAACGGGTACGTGAAGAGGCGGGACAGACCGTATTTTCGAAAAAATGGCCGTTTTTCAGCTGGGCGTTTTTTGTTTTTTTTTTTAGTGATAATGGAAACTAAAAACGCCCAGCTCAAAAACGTCCTAATCCAAGCCATTTGGTCGTGGGAGGGGCCACGATTTGTAGTACACTCGCCCCCTGACATGCCAGGACACCAACTGGACACCCTAGAGGTCAGTGCGGTGGACTTCAGACAACGCTCCCACATGCATAGCTCCCTTACCACGGGTGCTGAGCCCCCAACCCCCCTCCCCCAAAACCCACAAATGTACAACACTACCATAGCTCTTAGGGGTGAAGGGGGCACCTACATGTGGGTACAGTGGGTTTTGGAGTCCTCCCATTTACCAGCACAAGTGTTACAGGTGGGGGGGGGATGGGTCTGGGTCCGCATGGCTGAAGTGCACTGCGGTACCCACTAAAAGTGCTCCAGGGACCTGCATACACGCAGGCCTCTAGGACTGGTTGCTGCTATATAACATTGGCACACCAGTTGACACCTGAAGACTAATCTCTCCGAAAATGTCCTCTATTGGAATAAGCACGCTTACTCACAGTTAACTGCAGATCAGAGGTTGTGCCCCACTGGCGAGTCTCCCTGGTACTGAGATGAGCAGTAGGTCAGAGCTGGCAGAATGCTGTACAATGCCCTCTTTCAGCCACATTCAAGGGAAGAACTAAGTTCTGTAACGTGGCTAACATGTGAAAGGGATCTAAAACTGGCTTACAAAAATGGCCACTACCTCATGGACTACCGGAAACAAAACAGGGCACACTCTGACCCAGTAAGCAGGGGGAAAAGCACCATGGGAGTAGAGCCTACCAACTACCAACATCGTGAGCATTTGCCACAAGCTAGTGGAATCACGGAGCCCAATACCCTACACCCACCACAATGCATTGCTGATGTGACTCTGCAGTGCGCATAACAGAAAAGGTGTCACACTCACCCGAGAGCCACATCAGAACCAGGGAAAGGCTGTCACAGGATAGAACACATTCTGCAGTCATAGAGGTGGGTACGGCTTTTGAGGCTGGCATAGAGCCTGGAAAAAAGTTTTTCAAGTAGGTTTTTTTTGGTGGGAGGGGGTTAGTGACCACTGGGGGAGTCCGGGGAGGTGATCCCCAATTCTCTCCAGTGGTCATCTGGTCAGTTGGGGCACTTTTTTGGGACCGGTTCGTGAAAAAAAAAGGGTCCAAAAAAGTGACCCAAAATCGCGGTAAAAAAGCCCTTTTTTTTCGATTATCAGCTAAAGAGGCCCATCTCTCCTCGGTCGATAACCACACCCGCCTTCACCACGCCTCCGACACGCCCCCCATCAACTTTACCCGTTTCCACGACGGATTGCAGTTGGAAACGCCCAAAATCGGCTTTCAATTATACCGATTTGGGCGCCCACGGGAGAAAGACGCCCATCTCCCGATTTGGGTCGAAATATAGGCGTTTTTCTCTGGTTAGTGTCCTCAAAGTTGGCTACATAGAGATTAGATATCGAGGGGACCATGGTGGCCCCCATGGCTGTGCCTTTTATTTGCTTATAAAAATGAACATTGAAAAAGAAATAATTCTCCTTTAAAGCTAGAGCAGCTAGTTCCACAATATATTCAGTTGGAATTCTCAAATTAATTGTCTTTTTAGTTAATGTATCCCTAACATCATCTAGGGCTTCATTCTGGGAGATATTTGTGTATAGTGATTCTACGTCTAGAGTAACCAAAAAAATATCTGTCCAGAGGTGTAGCCAGACTCGGCATTTTGGATGGCCCCTGAGGTAAATTGGATGGGCCCTTCCACAGGCATGTGCCCCTCCCCCAACCACACACCACAAGTATCTTCCCAGAGATATTTTTTTAAGAACATAAGAGGGTTTGTTTCACCTACCCCACATCTCCCTCTCCTGTGCGGCGTCCTGGCATCTGCGCTCCTGTCTCTGAGCTCCATCCCTTCCCGATGTCAGTACAGGCAGCCTCGGCACCTGCAGAGATTCATTCTCGCTGCTTGCACCAGTCCCGCAGGCTTCCATCTGCCATATCCCGCCCTTGCTGACATCATATCCTGTTCCCTGTCTGGCAGAACGTGGCGGATTGAAGCCTGCGGAGCTGACGCAAGCAGCGAGAATGAATTGCTGCAGGTGCCGAGGACATCTGTACCGACACCGGGGAGGGAAGGGGTACAGAGACCAGAGTGTAGATGCTGGGATGCTGCGGAGAAGAGGGGGAGGGGGGAGAGAGCAGTATGGTGCTGCAGTTGGGTGGGCATGAGCCAAAATTGGGTGAGCCAGTGCCCACCCATAGCTACGCCACTGCATCTGTCAACTTGAGATCATGAAGGATGTTAACAACATGGGTTGTACCACGAGTATATGATAGAATGAAGGGTACCATTGGTCTGAGGAATGTATCAAATATGGAAAGTGGCTCTAAAACAGATCCAGTTGCTAAAACCGTTGGTCTGCCAGGCAGATTCTTAAGTGATGTATTTATCGTAGGCAGTACGTAAATGACTGGAATTCTTGGAAATTGAGTTAGTGTGAAATTATATTTTTACTGTAAGGAATCCTGCCTGCTTGCCTATCGTTTATGTGTTAGTTTTAAACCCGTGATGCAGACTTTGGACGAAATGTGGCCACGTCTGGTGATTGTTTTAATAAACTTTCACAGCGCTTCATTATTTCTGGTCCACTTGTCTACTTGCTGCTACGCATAGTTGCGGATTATTGCCTCTTGTCATAAGTACATAAACACATAAGTATTGCCATACTGGGACAGACCAAAGGTCCATCAAGCCCAGCATCCTGTTTCCAACAGTGGCCAATCCAGGTCACAAATACCTGGCAAGATCCCAAAAAAGTACAAAACACTTTATGCTACATAGCCCAGAAATAAGCAGTGGATTTTCTCCAAGTCCATTTTAATAATGGTCTATGGACTTTTCCTTTAGGAAACCGTCCAAACCTTTTTTAAACCCCACTAAGCTAACCGCCTTTACCACATTCTCTGGCAACAAATTACACATTGAGTGAAGAAACATTTTCTCTGATTTGTTACTACTTTGCAGCTTCATTGCATGCCCCCTAGTCCTAGTATTTTTAGAAAGGCATAAAATAATTCTGCGCGCACCCGAAACACGCGTCTACACTACCGGGGGGGGGGGGGGGGCTGAGCTAAACGTGCTGTGAGAGACTTCCAAGTCTCTCAGCTGAGTGAAGCACATCTATAAAGGAAGTCCCTGACAAGCACTTTTTTTCCCGATTTTTTTTTTTTGTAACATTTATAGACGTTTTTCAATCCCGCGCACCTCCGACAGGTACAGACCTCTCGTTAGATTTTCCAGCGTTAAGGCAATCGGAAAAGGTTAGTGCATCTCATTACAATAGGGTTTCTACACAATTTGCTCATCTGCATTCCGTTTTCGTTAGCTGCTACCGTCGTCAGAAAATGGCTCGGAGAAGTCTTTAGTGCATGCCAGGGTTTACTACTTGCTCGTTAAAGGCTCGTTAAGTTTAGTGCATCTGGCCCATAGTACTCGGTAGGTGACAGGCTGGCAGAAGTGCATCATACACTTCCATTGGAACCCCCGCAGGAACTGCTTGCGTACACTTCCATTGGAACCCCCGCAGGAACTGCTTGCATCCCCAAGGGAACCCCCGCATGTTCCGTGGGATTCCCGCGAACCCCGTTCAAGTCTCTACTTTGAAACAGAGATGAAGCTGAACTGGTTGCAGATCTTGGTGAACAGACATATGTCTCTCACAACAGACTGCTGGACATCCCATGGAAAACTTTACATTGGCATCCTTGCACAATAAAGTGGTTAATAGCTCCATAAAATTGCAATACTGTATGAGCACAGGATATCAAATATGTATAAAACATGTTTAAACTTACAGACTGAATAAAGATCTACATCAGTGTAGAATGATCTAAGGCTCTCAGAATGGTCTGTGACCATCAAATAGATTTTGCTTTCCTCACAAAGTTCATCTTTTGAAAAGTGACATCCAATACGTGTCTGGTTCTCAAAGATATACTTCGGGCACTCACGATCACTGTTCAGTTGTTCATATCTGCAGAAAAAAAAATGCAAGCAAGCTCTTTCATTTGAGGCAACAGAAAAACTAAGTTTACTAAGGTGCGTTGAAAAATGGCCTACGGTAGTGTAGATGCGTGTTTCGGGTGCGTGCAGAATTATTTTTTAGCGCATCTACAGAAAATGCCTTTTTTTTTTTTGCCAAAATGGACGTGCGGCAAAATGAAAATTGCTGTGCGGCCATTTTGGGTCTGAGCCCTTACCGCAAGCCATTGACCTAGCGGTAAGGTCTCAAGCGGTAACCGGGCAGTAATGGTCTACGCGAGGCAAATTCCACCTGACATGTGTAGCTGCCACACGTCAGAAAATAAAACATTTTTCAGACAAGCGTAACGAACGCACGCACGCCAAAATCGAAATTACAAGGGCCATGCGGTGACCAGGCGATAACTCCAATTTGGCACACGTAGGCGCCTAATCGGCTTAGTAAAAGGGCCCCTAAGAAAAATATTTCCACATTCCATGACCAGCTTTTAGTGTATATCCAACATCAAAACGTGTGGGAGTGGTTTGAACGGCAGATGCAAGTTTTTTCTCATTTTATTATTTATATTTAACTATGATTTTTTCTTGATTTTGTAATTTTAATTCTGTTGATATTTTTATTTATACAAAATACCACCACTCATCCACTATCAGGATCATAGTGTGTTGTATTTAAAAACACATCTGTTGGATCACCATAAAGAATTCACACTGGTGATCTAGAAGCCTATTGCAAAGTTAGAGGTTAGTTTGGGCAAATTTCTACAACAACAGAAAATGCCACAAATTTTTTGGATGACACCAAACAGTTTAGGATTGTATGTTTTTTGGCATTGTATATTATAATGTATTTAAGTGGTATCAATGAAGAACAATTTTAAAACAATTTTTTAAAAACCCCACACATTTCTCAGTAGACAATATATCAACTTTCCAAAGAACACAACCCCATACAGCATTATTAAATTAAAACATAAAGCCTCAATTCCAGATTCACTTCAGATCCTTATATCACAAAATTAAAAGCTAATGAGAAATGCCATGTATTTAACTTTCTTCTGAAATGACAAGTTGATTCATGCTGAGTTAAAGGCAGGAGTTGAAGTTATTCAACTCATGCCTTAATGCAGCATGAATCAAATTTCAGAGCGACGGCAGCAACCAAAGAAACACACATTCGTGTTCCCCTGAATTCTATAACAACACATGTAAACTTAATTGACACACTAACATGCCTACATTCCACCCCTTTTCAGCAATGCGCATTGGAATTTGCATGTACCTCTTTAGAATACGCCTACAAAATGCACATAAATTGCAATTACAATTAGTGATGATTGGTTGTTATCAGCCAATCACTAGTTGCCTCTTTACTCAATTGAGTAGTTCACGTAAATTGGCCATGCGCGCAATTTTTAGTGTGCTACTCGCTGCACCTTCTGTAGAATCTGTCCATTAGTGTGTGAATTATTATGAACTGTTAGCACTTGGCCCTGGTAATACTTACTGCCCTGTTATGACAATATGGGCTAAGTCACATGGTAAATGCATAGTGGAGAATGGGGTGAGGAATAAGTGAGAAATGGACATAGACTATATCATGCAATTAGCATGAAGTAAGTTACTGCACAGTAACTGTTACCTCAACAGGCGGTTTTAAGTGCATCCACATTATTGGCAATGCTGCCAACATGTATTAAATGTTTCTTCCGTGTGGTAACTATGGGGAGGTGAAACCCATGGGAGAGGTAGCCATACTGGACATGATGCTTGCAAATGAAAAAGTATTTTTGATCTTACTCTCATCTCTCCCTACATTCCTCCCCAGGAACTCCGTTCACTGGGTAAATCTCTCTTATCTGCACCCTTCTTCTCCACCGCTAACTCCAGACTCCGTTCCTTTTATCTTGCTGTACCATATGCCTGGAACAGACTTCCTGAGCCAGTCCGTCAAGCTCCATCTCTGGCCGTCTTCAAATCTAGGCTAAAAGCCCACCTTTTTGATGCTGCTTTTAACTCACTTGTTCAGTACCATTATTTTATCATCCCCACCTCAGTAATTCCCTTATCTCTTATTTGTGCTGTTTGTCTGTCCTAATTAGATTGTAAGCTCTGTCGAGCAGGGACTGTCTCTTCGTGTTCAAGTGTACAGCGCAGCGCACTATAGAAATGATAAGTAGTAGTAGTATGATCCTCTGGCATCCAGTGATCACCAGATGGTGTGGTTCAATATTAGGACACACTTGGAAAGGGTTCATTAAAAAGTGAGGTCTCAGACTTTAAAAATCTAAATGTATCAAGATGAGGGAATATTTCTAGCAGTCATTAGCTGGAGGAAGAAGCAGAAAAGCAGTAGACAAAACTGAAATGAGATATTTTACGGGCAAACCATTTTGTTAGGAAAGTCAATAAAAGAGGAAAAGAGGCCACTATGGCTCTTGAAAGAAGTAGCTGAAAAGGTAAAATAAATGATAGTGCCTCTGTATAAGTGTCGGGTGGGACCTCATTTGGAGTACTGTGTACAATTCTGAAGACCACACCTTCAAAAAGATGAAAACAGGATGGAGCTGGTCCAGAGCGAAGCTACAGAAAAGGTCAGTGATCATCAAAACATATGGAGAAAGACTTAAAAGAACTCAATATAAATTTACACAAAGAAAGGTGAGAGAGGGGAGATATGATACAGACATTTAAATACTTCTGTGGTATAAATGAGTGGGCCTCTGTCAACTGAAACGAAGCTCTTTAAAGAGGAGCATAGGATGAAAGTGAAAGGGGAGAGACTCAGGAGTAATCTAAGGGCATAGGCGCCCGGTATAAGAGGCTTGGGGAGGCTAAGCCTCCCCAGGCCAACCGCTGCCCCCACCCCGTGAGCTGCAGACTTCCCCGTCTGCCATTTCCTGCCTTCTTCCAGCCCCACCGATCCCCCAACCCCCGCTCTCCCCCGTCGCCATCGTCAATCATCTGACGTCTGCCCGATAGCCCTCGTTCCCTTCCTGCCCTCGCCCTACCTTAAAACAGTGTAATTCTCCTCGAGCGGGCGGCACAGGCATTGCAAGCAGCAGCAGACTCCAGCCTTCCCTCGCATGGCTCCACCCTCTTGATGTGTTTCCGCAAGGGAGGAGCCATGTGTGGGAAGGCTGGAGCCTGCTGCTGCTTGCAATGCCTGCGCCGCCCGCTCGAGGAGAATTACACTATTTTTTTTAATTTTCATGAAGTCTTTATTAATTAGTAATACACAGAATCTGAAACATATTACAACATGCGTATCGTATTACATGTCAATTGTGCAGAACACAAGTCTCTAGAAGTATAGCGAGTAAATAATACAAAGAGTAGTAAAAATCTCATGCTATACAAAAAGAAAACTTCTTACTGTGTTAAGATACCTAGTGAATTATTCAGAATAACCAGATCAAAACTTCAACTTTTTAAAAAAAATTTTGTGTGTTAAACCCCGCTTCCATGTCACTCTTGTCACTCAGAACCCCAACCCAAGAATTACACTATTTTAAGGTAGGGCGAGGGCAGGACGGGAACGAGGGCTATCGGGCAGACGTCAGATGAGTGACGACGGCGACGGGGGATCGGTGGAGGGGGGCTGGAAGAAGGCAGGAAATGGCTGGCAGAAGGGAGATGGTTTACATGGGCTGCTGGATGGAGGGGAGAGGAGGGTTGATGGTGCTGGACATGGATGAATGGAGGGGAGGGTAGAGAAGGGTTGATGGACATGGTGGATGGAGGGGAAGGCAGGGGGAGAGGAGGGTTGCTGGACATGGGAGGATGGAGGGGAGTGCAGGGGAGAGGAGAGTTGCTGGACATGGGTGGATGGAGGGGAGGGAAGAGTGAGGAAGGAGATGAGACGAGGGAAAAGGAAGAGAGAAAAACTGCACATAGAGGAAGAAAACAGGCAGAAGCTGAGGACCAGAAATGAAGAAGAAAGGAGGAAAGGAAAGAAATAAATGGAAAGGAAGCCCTGGAAACGGAGTTAAGAGGACAGATAGTGGCAGAATCGGATACTGGGCCAGCATGATCAGAAAAACAAAGTCACCAGACAACAAAGGTAGAAAAAAATCATTTTATTTTCATTATAGTGTTTGGAATATGTCCACTTTGAGAATCAGGTGCTCAACGTTAAAAGTTTATATTTATTTACTTATTTATGGCATTTTATCCCACATTCAACATGAATTAGGGTGTTTTGTGGCTCTACATGTATCATGATATGATCCCTTGTTTCATATTGTTGACAGTCTGCATTTTCCGTATGGGTGGTATATTGGTGTATTAGGTTCTGCCCAGTGTAATATTTATGGTACAGTAAGGTTCCGAGTGTGTTTTTGCACAAAGTTGTGCATAGTGTTTTGCAGTTGAGCGATTGTGGTTAGTATATGCTTTGAGCAACCACTTTATTCTTTGACATATGATACATATTTAATAAAAGGTATTAATTGTGACTTATTTTTATTTTTTCTGTGTATTATCAGACAATTATGGATTTAAGCTCCACCCCCAATCCTGCCCCCTTTAGCCTCCCCAAACAGTTGGGCCACCGACCGCCTATCAGTGTTGCCAGGTGGGCGGTTTTACCGCCCAATTGGGCGGTTTTCCGCGACCCGCCGCGGGAAATTTTTGCCCGCGGCGGGTTGCGGTTTTTTGGGCTTCTTTTGGGTGGTTTTTAAAGCGGTTTTTTCGGCCGCGGGGGCGGGGTTAGTGACATTTTGGGCGGAGTTAGTGACGTTCTGGGCGGGGCCGATGACAGGGGAGGCGGGGGCGGGGTTGATGATGGCGGGGGCAGGGGGTGTCAGGGGCGGGGTTTGACTTTGGGCGGGTTTTGGGCTGGATTTGGGCTCGTTTGGGTGGGAAAAAATTTTTCCACCTGGCAACCCTGCCGCCTATATCTAAGGGGGTTTTTCACTAAAGGTTAGCTCAAGTTATCTGCAGCAAGGCCCATAGGAATAAAATGGGCCCTGCTTCAGATAACTCAAGCTAATCTTTAGTAAAAGACCCCCCTAAGGAAATATCTTTATGGAAAGGAAAGTGGATGCGTAGAATGGTCTCCAAGCGGAGGTGGTGGAGATGAGGATTGTATTTGAATTCAAGAAAGCATGAAACAAGCACAGAGGGTTTTCTAGGGGGAAGGAAGGGATTGTAGAGCTTAGTAGTCATGGATGGGCAGACTTCATAGTCCATATGCTTTTTTTTATCTGCCGTCATTTTCTGTGGTTTTTTTTGCTGGGCTCACTCTCCCAGAGTTTCCCCAGAACCTTTGTGGTTCCCACACTACGTTTTGTGACTAGTAGGTGGTAAGTGGCATCCTAACTGGACAGGAAACCGATGAAGGCTTTCAAGCAACAAAACAGCATGGTTCCTGGCCTTTTTTGCTCCAGCAAAAACCAAGCCAGTTCAACAATTTTGTTTATATTATATGTTTACTAGTAAAAAAAGGCCCGTTTCTGTTTGAAAGGAAGCAGGCACTAGCAAGGTTTTCCTCTGAGTGTGTATGTTTGAGAGAGTAACTGTGTGAGAGAGGCTTCTGTTCCTGCTGCTGTGCATTCCCAGTGTTGTGCTGATTCGCTGCTCCCTGTATCGTGGCTCCGCCCCTCTCCCTTCTACTGGCCAATCTGGTGTGGGTTGTGTGACATCACTATTATCTATTACATGAGGGACACCACCTCCAGCGGAAACAATGGTTCCAGGCAGCCTCAGAATGTTGGAGGTGAGAATTATTATATAGGATATTACTTCTACTGTGCCTTGAGCACATTCTTGGATAGCTACAAGACATAAAAATGTAATGCCTATTTCTTATATATATTTAGTCAGCTTTAGAGCAGCGGTGCCTTCTACTCTGTGATAGCGTAGGACATACTTTACTACACTAAGGAGTCTTTTTACTAAGGTGCGGCAAGCATTGGCACAAGCTCACTGCAACTTAAAATGGATAACCACAGAAAAAGCTCTGGTATCCTGTGGTAAGATCCTAATCTGCATGCATTACCCGTGTGCTAAAAAAAAAAAAAAAAAAAGTTTATTTTTGCATGGAGGGGGTGTGTCTGGGGAAGGAGAATGGGCATTTCTGTGCTGATCAGTTAGCACAGCTACATTACCGTACACTAACTGATTAGCGCAGGATTACCACGTGAGCCCTTACTACCTACAAAATAGGTGTTGGTAAGTGCTAAATCTTTTTTTTTTTTTTTTTAAATGGCCGCACACTAATGATGACATTAGCACATGGGTATTAATGCAAAAAAACTTAAATTACTCATTTTACCGCTACGGTAAAAATGGCCTTAGTGCAGGGGAACAACCCACATAAGGGCACACTAAGACCACTTTCTACCGCAGCTTAGTAAAAGAATCCTTAAAGGTAGATAGCTGAGTTCCAGTAAAACAAAGCAGACACTCCCAGAAAGAACAAAATTACTGCTTAATTAGCTTTGTGCTCCATCTCAGCCCTGTTTGTCTTGCCCTCTAAAAGCCTCATCAGGTTATCAAAAAGGAAGATCAGCAGGACATAAGCAGAGCTGCTGGCCGTTTTACCAGCTCTTCCTCAACTAACTTAAGTTATTTTAAAAAAACAGCAGCAGCAAAATGCTCCCAAATTTGAATTACATACAAGACACACAGCTTGACTAAAAGAAAATCATTCTGCTTCCAGGACACCAATCAAAACCAACATAATTATACTGGGTAACAGCCCATTTCTTGGCCCAAACACATTTGGCAAGACCTCAAAAAGATAAACAGGAATAATATTTGAAAATACAATATCACAGATCAAAATAAACCCTTGAAACACAAAGGAGAAACTTCTATTTCTGAGTCACCCCTCAATCATGTCTATAAACCTTGAGGATGTAAAGGGGCAGTTCTACAAAATGAAGAGTAGCAAATCTCCTGGCCCAGATGGTATTCATCCCAGAGTACTGATAGAACTGAAAAATGAACTTGCGGAGCTATTGTTAGTAATATGTAATTTATCCTTAAAATCGAGCTTGGTACTGGAAGATTGGAGGGTGGCCAATGTAACGCCGACTTTGAAAAAAGGTTCCAGAGGAGATCTGGGAAATTATAGACCGGCGAGTCTGACGTCAGTGCCAGGCAAAATGGTAAGAGACTATTATAAAGAACAAAATTACAGAGCATATTCAAAAGCATGGATTAATGAGACAAAGCCAACATGGCTTTAGTGAAGGGAAATCTTGCCTCACCAATCTATTAAATTTCTTTGAAGGGGGTGAACAAACATATGGATTGTCAGAAGGCGTTTGACAAAGTAGCTCATGAAAGACTCCAGAGGAAATTGGAGAGTCATGGGATAGCAGGTACTGTCCTATTGTGGATTAAAAACTGGTTAAAAGATAGAAAACAAAGAGTAAGGTTAAATAGTCAGTATTCTCAATGGAGAAGGGTAGTTAGTGGAGTTCCCCAGACACACCTATAATATATGAGGGAACCCCCCCCCCCCCCCCCCCCCCCGAGAAACGTGTTTCATAATAAGTTAGATGAATCAGTTACTGTATACTTTACTTCTTCTAAATGGTTCACTCCACAAATTGTTAAGGATTATTTTAGGTTCTCGATGCTGTACTTGGGCAACTCCCTGGGGCACAAGTAAGCCAAGCCATGCCACAAACAACATCGGAAAGAGTGAAGTAAGCACTCAGCTCTCTTCCCTTGGCCACCTGGAGCACAGGATAGCTCAAGGGTAGACCAATCTGTAGCTTTGCCTGCTCTACAAGGAGTTTTACTGTATTGGTTTTCCCACATTTTTACTGCATTTGCTGTACATTTGTTTTACTGCATTTATTCTATTCCTTTAAAATTTTATATTTGCCTTATGTATTCTGCTGTGTATTTGTTGTTTCACCTTGAGCAGGGAAAGGTAGATAAGAAATAAAGATCACTGATTGATATACTCACAAAAACTTAAAAGGCAAGTAAAAAGGGGGGAGGGGAGGGAATGAGATTTGATATACTGCCTGTGGAACAATCAAAGTGGTTTACATTTTTCTTATAAGATACTTTCTCACTCTGTTTTTGTGCCTGACGCAATGGCGCATTAAGAGCCAGTTCTATATAAGGTGCCTAAAAAATCCACGTGGTAAACACATCTGCCCAAGCGTATTCTATAAGTGCTGCCTAGATTTAGAATACGCTTAGTTGATATCCCAGCGCCTAAAACTATGCACCTCTATTTACACCAACAAAAATGTGGTGTAAATCCCTGTGCGTAGATTTACGTGGACTAAGCCATATTCTATAACTACGCGCATAAATTTTATAACGCTCCTGGAAACACCCATTTCCCCGCCCATAACCACAGCCCTTTTGAATTGCACATATTAGAATTTAGGCACAGTTCGTTACAGGTTGTGCACGTAAATTCTTATTGCTAATTAGTGCTCATTATTTCTTGTTAAGTGCCATTATCAACGCTGACTAGCTAAAGTCAATTATGTGCATTGTTACAGAATACACCTGGATTTCAGCATGGATCTTGTAGGTGTGCTATATAGAATCTGGGAGTAAGTGACTTGCCCAGAGACCCAAGGCACTGAAGTGAGGCTTGAACCTAGTTTCCCCGGTTCTCTGCCCACTGCATTAAAAGTGTTTTATGTCTTTAATACAAACCTGTAGTAGAAAACGTATTTGGTATCAGGAGGTGTGTGCTTCCCAGGCTGCCATGTGCAGTTCATGTAGTCCATGTTGTACCACACACAAGCAAACTTGGTAACAGAAGTGTCTGGATCACCTTGTAATAAAAAGCAAGCATCAGTATACACGTTTATGCTAGACTAATTTTCTACAACTTCCCTTTTCTCTCTTACAGCCTTATGCGAGACAAAACAAGAGCACCTTCTATGTGTAGGCACTCGCACCTACACAGAGAAATGAAACCCACAGCGGGTTTTTTGTAATTGGCAAGAAGCAGACGCACAGCAGTACATCTTTGGAGAAGATGAGAAGCTTGCACATGCGCTAGGATCTAGGGACTCTGACCTCTCCTCAGTCACCTCAGCTTATCTGTGTTTATCATCTTTACCTATATTTTTATTACCTTTGCTGAAAGATGAAGGCGAGGTAAACAAAAATTAAGCTGGAGAACAAACAAAACAAAACAAAAAAATTGCTGTTCCTGAATTCAGACCAAACTCTAACCCCTGTGGATGCCAAAATATCTTTCCCCTCCTAGGCAGGGTCTGAATGAGACATTGCAAACTAAGGATATACCTAGGACCCAAATCAATGTTTAGGGGAGCCCTCTCAGATGTGCTCAGGACAGGGGGCTAGAATTACCAACCATCTGGATTTTTTCCACGACTGTGCTGATTTTTGCAGGAAGCCAGAATAGCTAAAATATCTGAAAAACGTCAATGATCTAGATCTTTGCCTGCAACTCTCTTCAGTCCTCCCCCTGCATGAGCTAGGCTGCCCTGCTTGCTGCCAGTAGCACTAGCACCACCACCACCAGCAAGCACCACCAGCAAGCCAATCAGCTTCCAGTTCTGCTGATTAATACTATGTAGAAAGGACCCATGAGACATGTCACAGAAGACAGTGTGTAGGATCCAGCCAATGTGAAGGAACTGGGAGCAGGAACAGTGGAAGCCAGTGGGTGAATGACCTTGCAGAGAGCCAGTGGAGCCATTAAGCATATTGGTTGGGGGCATATCTCCCCTCAGCTGCCTTTTCTCTAAAGCGGCTAGGGCTCTTCAGCTTGGAGAAAAGGCTGCTGAGGGGAGATATGATAGAGGTCTATAAAATAATGAGTGGAGTTGAACGGGTAGATGTGAAGCATCTGTTTACGCTTTCCAAAAATACTAGGATTAGGAGGCATGAGATGAAGCTACAGTGTAGTAAATTTAAAATGAATCAGAGAAAAAGTTTCTTCATTCAACGTGTAATTAAACTCTGGAATTCGTTGCCAGAGAATGTGGTAAAGGCTGTTAGCTTAGCGGTGTTTAAAAAAAAGTTTGGACGGCTTCCTAAAGGAAAAGTCCATAGACCATTATTAAATGGACTTGGGGAAAATCCACTATTTCTGGGATAAGCAGTATAAAATGTTTTGTACTTTTTGGGGATCTTGCCAGGTATTCGTGACCTGGATTGGCCACTGTTGGAAACAGGATGCTGGGCTTGATGGACCTTTGGTCTGTCCCAGTATGGCAATACTTATGTACTTATGTAATGAAAAAGAATAGGAATTGGGGAAGGGATAATGTGAGGGAGCTCCTGCAGGCTAAGGAAAAGACTGCAATTGCAACAGGGCACTACATTCCTAGGAGCTCTGCTGCAACATGTCCCCTTGTCTCAAACCCCCTCCCCCAACTTAAAACAGCATTTCTCCATAGAGGGCTAAGGGCAGCAGTAGCAATTCACATAGGCTGTCTGCTGACCCCACCACAGCCTGCTCTCTGCTGCGACCCTTCTAATACAGCTTCCTGCTTCTGCAAGGGTTGGACACAGCGGACAGCAGGCTCTGGGGTTGGTGCAGACAGTGCTGCCCTCCGCCCTCTACGGAGAAATGCATGTTTTAAGGTAGGGGGTGGGTTCAGAGACAGACCCACCCCAAACTTGTCCACTTAGGGCACCACAGTTGTTAAGGCTAGTCCTGACTGCAGTTGCAAGAGTTTTGCATGATAGGCAGAGTTTGGTGGAAGGGGTGAGCACATGAGCAGCAGACCACACTAGAAGACTGAGTGAATGAGTGTGTGTGACATCCCCCCCCCCCCCCCCTCTGTCTGAAGAGTGACCAAGTGCAAATGTCTCCTCTGTATGTGTTTCTGTCATCCTCTGGTTGGGATGACTCACACTTTCCCTTTTGAAGTTTGGGCTGAAGAAATTTCACTGGTAAAAAAAAAAGTTTAAGTGCATAAGTGAAAAATGTTCAGTCTGGGAAATTTACCTAGGTAGTTATTTACCTGTGTAAACTCATTTGAAGTCTGTCCTAATACTACCTCATCTCTATCTAAATCCTTTCAGAGACGCACAAGAAAGCTAAATATTTTCTGTTCCTTATTCATTAGAAAGTGGAAAAGAACTGAAAACAGTAAGTGGAGGATCCATGGTAGGGGTCTACAAACCTATGTTTGCATAGAGCCCAGTATAGCAGTAATCCGGCCTTGCTCCTGGTATCTCAGGGCAGCTACACTTCTCTGGCTGTTGGAATACCTAGTTCCAATGCTTCTCCTCTTACCAGGACTTCAGAGCCGCTGACTTGGATCTCTCTTTCCTCTCCCCCCCCCCCCCCCCCCCCCCAAAGTACCCAACTTGGATTGCTCTCTCCTCCCAGAGAGTCACAGTGATTATTTAGAAATTTCTTAACACATCAAAAATTGATTACTAAAAAGTGATTTTACCAAATGTACATGTTCTGTAATATAATCATCTCTATGAAAACAATGGAGCCACCCATGAGGAGGCCACAGAGGGCTGTATTGAGGAAAGGTGAAAATATTAGTAGCAGGGATTTCACACAGATATTTTAAAAGTCAAAGTCCAGTACTTGTGTCCCTTCTGTTTGTGGGGAGAGGTGAATAGTTTTTGGAGAGATGCAAGTATAACCAGACTCTACATGAAAGGTTATCTATATGAAAAAAGCAGTCAAATATGCCACAGACATGAGTAATTTTCTCCATATGTATCTTTCCTAGATGGTTCTGGGCAAACTATATATGTGAAAATATAATAAAATACAAACATTTATATAAGTCACACGGCAAAAGATATGCCCTCAAAAATGTGGCTTTACCTTTAGAAAGTAATGTACAATTCCGTATCCAGCTGCTTAATCCATACAAATCATTTTTAACACATCCGGCTCTCACTTTGAGACAAGCTGTATCATTTGGGTATGATCCTTTATACTCAGAACGCCAAAGACGTTTGCTCTGTTGCTAAATTGATACAAAAATGAGTTTGAAAATAGCGTACAAGTCAAACTTATTACAGGAATCAAATGAATACAAAGAATGAAATAGTGAGGAGCTGAAGAGCTGAGCTCAGTAAAAAGTGAGGGTCACCCTAGACAACCAGGGGCCAATAAGACAAAAGGCTTCTCGCCTACAGTGTGAACACTTTCTTAGAGGGATGTTATTTCATCCAACAACCAAGTTTGCAAAACAACCTCACAATATTTTCTCTGGTTTACACAGAGAAAGGTCGTTAAAAAAAAACCCCAAAACCAAAGAACCCCAAAATACAAGAGAAGCCATAAGAGGCCTTCGGCAAATATCTACATGAGACAATGTAGGATATTTTAGAAGCCTTATTTGCAATTTCCACAAGGAAATTTCAGTATTTTCATGTGAAAATGGTGATTTTTAGAATGGGCTCAGTTTACACGTGAATGTCCATACTTATCTACTGTACCTGAATGGACACCACTTCAATAGCTTTTGGGTTTATAGGTGGTGTATAATTCCAGTGCTGTTACATATGTGTATAATTTTGATACTGTTTCACGGTATTATTAGGTTTCAATTTACTGTTTTCAAGTTTACCTCATTTATTGTATTTATGTTTATTCTGGTTATTTTACTATTGTTATGTAACATAGTAACATAGTAGATGACGGCAGAAAAAGACCTGCACGGTCCATCTAGTCTGCCCACGATAAACTCATGTGTATACCTTACCTTGATTTGTACCTGTCTTTTTCAGGGCACAGACCATATAAGTCTGTGCAGCAGTATTTCCCGCCTCCCAACCACCAGTCCCGCCTCCCATCACCGGCTCCGGCACAGACCCCGTATAAGTCTGCCCTCCCCCATCCTAGCCTCTCAACCACCAACCCCTCTTCCCCCCGCCACCCAATTTCAGCTAAGCTTCTGTGGATCCATTCCTTCTGCACAGGATTCCTTTATGCCTGTCCCACGCATGCTTGAATTCCGTTACCGTTTTCATCTCCACCACCTCCCGCGGGAGGGCATTCCAAGCGTTCACCACCCTCTCCGTGAAGAAATACTTCCTGACATCTTTCCTGAGTCTGCCCCCCTTCAATCTCATTTCATGTCCTCTCGTACTACCGCCTTCCCCTCTCCGGAAAAGATTCGTTTGCGGATTAATACCTTTCAAATATTTGAACGTCTGTATCATATCACCCCTGTTCCTCCTTTCCTCCAGAGTATACATGTTCAGGTCAGCAAGTCTCTCTTCATACGTCTTGGAATGCAACTCCCATACCATCCTTGTAGCTTTTCTTTGTACCGCTTCCATTTTTTTAACATCCTTCGCAAGGTATGGCCTCCAAAACTGAACACAATACTCCAGGTGGGGCCTCACCAACGTCTTATACAGGGGCATTAAAACCTCCTTTTTTCTGCTGGTCACACCTCTCTCTATACAGCCTAGCAACCTTCTCGCTACGGCCACCGCCTTGTTGCACTGTTTCATAGCCTTTAGGTCCTCAGGTACTATCACCCCAAGATCCCTCTCCCCGTCCGTGACTATCAGGCTCTCCCCACCTAACACATACGCCTCCCTTGGATTTCTACTCCCTAAGTGCATCACTTTGCATTTCTTCGCATTGAATTTTAATTGCCAAACGTTAGACCATTGTTCCAGCTTCTTCAGATCTTTTTTCATGTTTTCCACTCCCTCCGGGGTGTCCACTCTGTTGCAAATCTTGGTGTCATCCGCAAAAAGGCAAACTTTACCTTGTAACCCTTCGGCAATGTCACTCACAAATATATTGAACAGAATGGGCCCCAGCACCGATCCCTGAGGCACTCCACTACTCACCTTTCCCTCCTCCGAGCGAACTCCATTCACTACCACCCTCTGGCGTCTGCCCGTCAACCAGTTCCTAATCCAGGTAACCACTTCGGGTCCTATCTTCAGCCCTTCTAGTTTATTCAAGAGCCTCCTGTGGGGAACCGTGTCAAAAGCCTTGCTGAAATCTAAGTAGATGACGTCCATAGCACGTCCTTGATTTACCGTATTTTTCGGACTATAAGACGCACTTTTTTCCCAAAAAATTTGGGAGGAAAATGGGGGGTGCGTCTTATAGTCCGAAGGTAGCGTTTTTTGACCTCCGTTCCGTACTTACAGGATTCCATGTTCCCTGGTGGTCTAGTGACCGTCGGAAAGCATTGAGAAGCACGGAGAGCAGCGCGATGGGCAGGAAAGAGGGGGCTCTTTCCTGCCCCGACGTCACTAGACCACCAGGGAACACGGAATCCTGTAAGTACGGGACGGAGGTCCAAAACCCGGACAATACGCACCGGAGCACCTAGGTTTTAGAGGAGGGAAAGAGGAAAAATTTTTTTTTCCTATTTCCCTCCTCTAAAACCTAGGTGTGTCTTATGGTCCGGTGCGTCTTATAGTCCGAAAAATACGGTAATTCTCCCGTCACCCAGTCAAAGAATTCAATGAGATTCGTTTGGCATGACTTCCCTTTGGTGAAACCATGTTGTCTCGGATCTTGCAACTTATTGGCTTCCAGGAAATTCACTATCCTTTCCTTCAGCATGGCTTCCATTACTTTTCCAATAACCGAAGTGAGGCTTACCGGCCTGTAGTTTCCAGCTTCTTCCCTATCCCCACTTTTGTGAAGAGGGACCACCTCCGCCATTCTCCAATCCCTCGGAACCTCTCCCGTCTCCAAGGATTTATTAAACAAATCTTTAAGAGGACCCGCCAGAACCTCTCTGAGCTCCCTCAGTATTCTGGGGTGGATCCTGTCCGGCCCCATGGCTTTGTCCACCTTTAGCTTTCCAAGTTGTTCATATACACTCTCTTCCGTGAACGGTGCTCTATCCACTTCGTTTTCAGGTGTACTTTTGCCAGTCCCTCTCGGTCCTTTCCCAGGATTTTCTTCAGTAAAAACAGAACAAAAGTATCTATTTAGCAAATTGGCTTTTTCTTCATCATTTTCTACATAGCGTTTTGCTGTATCTTTTAGTCTCAATCCCCTTTTTAGTCTTTCTCCTTTCACTAATATACCTGAAGAAGTTTATGCTGTTAACAAAATTGAAAGTTTTATGTTAAACTGTACCTGTGTACACCACCTTGGGTGAATCTCTTCATAAAGGCAATTAATAAATCCCAATAAATAAATAAAATAAATTAAAAGAGAATTAAATAAGGTGGAAATTGCAAGTCAGTGTGTTGTGGTGTAGTTTGGGCGTGGCCAGGGCAGGCCAAAAATCTACACTTGTATTCCCATTTTATAAGGAACATGTAAGACTTAATATTTTCATGTGGGGATTTATAGCTGCTCCCTGGCATGACTTGCTCATGTTGGCCAGCCCTGTACAGGAGGAATACAGGGAGTTATCTTCCATAACCCCCTATTTCTCCCTCCAAATTAAAAATAAAGATCGTGGCCTCAGTTGTTTAATTAGCAACATTCACATATGCCAGTGGATCCCAATCCTGATCCTGGAGGCACCCCAGCCAGTCAGGTTTTCAGGATATCTACAACAAATATTCATGATGCATGCAAATCTCTTTCATGAATATTCATTTTGGATATCCTGAAAACCTGACTGCCTGGGGTGCCTCCAGGACCAGGTTTGGGAACCATCAACATATACATTTACAAATGACATGTATGTGCTGACACTTACATGTATTAGTTGTGAACTACCAACTCACATGCAGTGGACTAGATTCTATATATCACGCCTATAAAAAGTGATGCCAGAAGAAAAAAAAAAAAACAGCTAGGTGTATTTTATAAAGTATGCCTAAATCTAGGCATACTTTATAGAATAAGCCTAAATTTTCATGCTGTTTATAGAATACGCCGAGAACCCATCCATGTAACTAAATTTAGTCTCAGGCAGTTGCGCCAAGTAAAACTTGGTATAAATGCAGATTACACACGGACGGGGTATATTTTATAACTACACGCATAGATTTTAGAAATGCCCATTACCCACCCACGGCCACACCCCCTTTTCAACTCTGACTTAGAACTTCCGCACATCACGTTATAGAATACATTTAGTTCTGAATGTAAATTCTAATGCCAATTAGTGTCAATAATTGCTTAAGTGGCAATTGTCAGCACTGATTGGCTTATTAACTAGTTAAATTGTGTGTGCAAATCCAGAATATATATAGAATCCCGGGGACTGTGTGTAAGTTGATGAGATTCCTCCATTGATTGTAAAGTGGCAGCTCCCGTTGACCATGCCAGCATTTGTACTCCCACAGGTAATTTAGATAAGGCTCTAAGGGGTCCTTTTACTAAGCCGTGGTAAAAAAAAGTGGCCTGCGGTAGTGTGACCACGCCTTTTGGGTGTGCGCTGGGCCATTTTTGTTTACCATGTCTAGGAAAAAGGCCTTTTTTTAAGGGGCCAGAAAATGGACGTGCACTAAAATTGAAACCGGCACATGTCCATTTTTGGCCTGACACCTTACCGCCACCCACTGACCCTAGCGGTGAGGTCTCACTCGCTACCTGCACAGTAAGCATGTGTGCGCCAACTGCTGTTTACCACCACGTAAGCGGCCCAAGGTAGAAAACAGAAAATTATTTTCTACCGCGGGATTAAGCGCGCACCACATTCGGAATTACTGCATGGCTCACGCGCTAGCCAGACAGTAGTGCTAATTTGGCGTCTGCTGTACACGCATAGGCCCTCCCACACCTTTACAAGAGGGTTCCTAAGTTGGCAGATCCTTTCCTAAGATACCACCAAAACTGAGCCTGTCCCAATCTAGATATCTCAGTTGTGATCGCTACATTCTATGTAAGAATTATAGTGTCTGTGCCAGAGGCGGGACTGGTGGTTGGGAGGCAGGGATAGTGCTGGGCAGACTTATACGGTCTGTGCCAGAGCCGGTGGTGGGAGGCGGGGATAGTGCTGACCAGACTTATACGGTCTGTGCCCTGAAGAGGACAGGTACAAATCAAAGTAGGATATACACAAAAAGTAGCACATATGAGTTTATCTTGTTGGGCAGACTGGATGGACTGTGCAGGTCTTTTTCTGCCGTCATCTACTATGTTACTATGGGGCTCCACAAGTTAAAACAGTTTTGATTATGTGCTTGAAATACCACTTATCGAGAAGGGTCTTATGCAATAGGCTCACCAAAACATTCAATTTTTTTTAAATACTTTACATTAAAAATCTTGGGTTCTTCAGTCACTTAACATGGAGGGAGAAAAAAAAAAGCATGACGTGTACAAACTCCTGTATATCTCAGGCAATATTTCATAAGAACAATTTTCAAAAGGCATTTGCCCAGTTAGACTTCCCTAGTTCCCTTACACAGTTAAAAGTACTACACACGTGCTCTCACAACAAGTGTATATTTTAACCAGACTCTAAAAAGAGGCATTTGGGGCACACAGGTTAGGTCAGGGGAAGAAAAGCAACACACACTTGGTTTTCAGACACATGTGCACCATTTTACAACTGATCAGCCGCCCACAGAAAGCGCAGTTGCAAATGTTAAGTACAGGGCCGTGCCAATACGGTAAGCGGGGTAAGCATGGCAGGGGGCGCCGTCCTTTGGGGGGCGCCGCCGCACCATGCTTACCTCGCCCTCCTGCTCCCGCAAGAAGATCCCTTTCCTTTTTTTTTCTTTTAATTTTACCTCCGTCCGGCAGCGCAGCGTCAGTGAAGGAGGCGGCGCTCCCGACGTGTCTACTGTCTAGCCTTCCCCTTCGCTTATGTTCCGCCTTCTTCTGACGGGTGGCCTGGCATTTGAGTACCGGCACCTTTTTCGTTAGAAAAAATGCACTGGTTCAGTCTGATTATACCTGGTATAATCAGGCCAGGCTGCAATATTAACGATAGCTTCTGATTGGGTTTGCAGGTATTAATCAGGGGAAATTGTCTGAAACACTTGATTTCCGTAAGGAAAAAAAATGCTTTCAACCATCATCGTTATCAGGGCTTTTTTTTTTTTTGAGGGGGTACTGAGTACCGGCACCTTTTCCATTGTCTGCTAAAATTGATCCATGGTCCCTACGTTTTAATGAAAGAGCTCAAGCTCTACACACCAATTCTGCCTTTAGTCATAGATTCTGTGACTGGTTGCAGGGGGCCTCGCTATTCTGGGGTGGGTCCCTCAGTGATCACCTCACTAATCGCTACCATCATCTGCATTAGACGTAGTGCTAATTCATCACTTGCATCTTCATCTGCCTTATTATTGTCATGCTGTCCAGTTACAGAGAAGGCTTTTGCAAAGTTGGACTCATTTATCTGTTGTTGTTCTAATTTTCATCGGGTGGCAAACTCTGTTTGAATATCTTCAATAACCAATGCAAGAACATCAAATGTGTGGGAACCCTCAAGACCAGACAAACAGTCTTCCTCTCTAAAGAGTGTCAATCCAGTAGACAGCCACTCCAATGTAGAATTTTCCACCGGATGACCAGCAGTCTAATGTGATAGAGACATACGTCATCAAGAATTCTAACCAGTTTCAGCTTCTTCTCCGTTTCAAAGTAACCCAATCATCACTGTTCTGTTTGGCTGGAGACCAGTAACCAGTTCAACACAGGCAATTCCACTGAACAGCAAAATTTAAGATGAAATGATCCACTGTTTGTGTACTAAAGTTGGCAATAACATCCTGTTCCACGTTTTGCTGTTTTACTTCTTGGCTTACATCTTGCTTCCACTTTAAGCATCAGATGTGAATGAGTAAAAGTAGTAAAAATTGGGGAAATTACTTCAGTAAAAGTAAAAATGTTGACACAGCCCATTCACTTTAAGTAAGGCGCAGACACAGGAAAGTAAGAGGCCGGGGGTGGCGGTGGGCCTCGGCCTGAGTGAGGAGATGACTGTGGTGGCCCTGCCCCGGCTCTGTCTCTCGGCAGCCCTGGTTGTTCAAAATGGCTTCCTTCACTTAGCTACAGTAGAATTAGGACTTCTGTTCTTAGGTGTTCAAATATAAAATGTGGGTGTTTTGATAATTAGGTTGTTTTTCAGATAATCAGGTGGTTCTTTAAAGGTCAAAAATAAAATTAAAAAAAAAAATGTATCTGTGTTTTCATACCACTGGTACTATTGCTGGACACCTTTCCAGTGGAATCAAATATGCACACGTGTCACTTGGAAGTTGCCAGCACAGAAAATGTGTAAGACCTGAGTGGAGGATACAAGACAAGACAGGGAAGGAGTAAGAGAATACTAGGGGAAATAGTGGTTATCCAATAAGCACCTTTTTTTTTTTCTCTCATCACAGTTGTTTTATTGATGTTGGTTAAATTCAAAGTCAGACGCTTTAAGTGTAATACTTGACAGTGTATGACTACAAGCATCGTGGAAACTGCATTCTGCTTACCGTGGATTTATTGTCCTTGTTTGTCATACTCTGATAACATTCTTGATCGAGAGGAATGTTTTCAGAGGGGAACCATGTCCAGTTTAGGGTGAAACGGTCCTGGACAAGAACAAGACTGGATGGAGGCGGAAGATGTTCTGTTCACAGAAAAAGATCAAAAGGAAGTGGGCTTATTTCAATGAATGAGTACAAGAGGCAAACATTAAGGGCACCTTTTACCAAAACAGTGGTAAAAAGGGGCCTTAGTGTGCACTTAATACTTGGTTTCTCAAAGGCTCTTAACACAGTCCCAACTTAACAAAAGTAATATAAATCAACAAAATGGTGGACCGTTCGTTCACCGTGACGGGCAAGCCTCATTTATCACCGGGTAACATTGTTGAAAAACCTTTAGGTGATTAATATAATCATAGACAAAAAAAAATCCTTCCATCCAGATAAAGGGATTCAAAAATGGTATGTGTTTAAATGAAGTGATGCAGTGAGCCAAAGCTAAGTTCAGCCCTGCAACAGTTTCTAAGTTTATTGCCTGTCATCCAGTATAACATTTATTGCATTATTTAAACACTTACCATTTTTGAGTCACTTTATCTGGATGGAGAATTTGTTGATGATTATATTAACCACCTAAGGGTTTTTCAACGATGTTACCCGATGATAAATGAGACTCTCCCCCCCCCCCCCCCCCCAATCTGGCCTCATATAAATATAATTTCATGGTGAACGAACGGTCCACCATTTTGTTAATATATTACTTAGTGTGCCTTTATGCAGGTCTTTCCTGCACGCCAAGGCCATTTCTACCACCAAGGTAACATGGCAGAATTTCCTTTTTTTTTTGCATTAGATGGCCACACGGTCATTTTGCCATTAGCGAGTGGCCATTAAAACAGATTAGCATGTGAGCCCTTACTGCCCCCCCCCCCATTATGTAGGTGGTAAGGGCTCACGTACTAAACACGAACTAATCATTAGCACATGGCAATATAGCTGTGCTAATCAATTAGAACAGAACATGCCCACCGTCCACCTGCAGACATGCCCCCATTGCAAAAAAAAAATAAATTTTACTTCTTAGCACACGGGTAGCGCACGCACATCCCAAAATTACCATGGGATGCCTTAACGTGCCCCACGGTACACCACTGTTTTGCTGCGGTAAGCACGCATTAGTGCCTAGCGCAGCTTGGTAAAAGGGCCCCTAAGAATTCTAAATTGTATATTTACCAATCTTATCAGCTCATTAACCAGATTAGAATTAGGGAAATGCTTTCATTAAAAAAAAAAAAACCCACACAAACATGTACAACATTCCTTTATTTTTTTATGATTTTTAAAAAGAGAGCAAAACCCAATATATTTGTTTTAGCACCACTAAAATCATTTAGTGCGCATCAAACAAAATCACTAACTACCGCCCAGTAGCATCAATCCCACTGGTGGTCAAACTGATGGAAAGCATGGTAACCAAACAACTTACTGATTATATAAACAAATTCACAATATTACATGAATCACAATCAGGATTTCGCCCTCTCCATAGCACAGAAACAGTACTAATTACCCTCCTAGCCAAATTCAAGCAGGAAATAGCAACAGGCAAAAGCTCCAATTCGACATGTCCAGTGCGTTCGACATGGTAAACCAAAAATACTACTAAGACTCCTAGATTACTTCGGGATTGGCGGACACATACTTAGTTGTATCAAGGGTTTCCTAACCACTAGAACATATCAAGTGAAATCAAGCTCAAACATATCACCACCGTGGAAAGCAGAATGCGGAGTACCTCAAGGATCACCACTATCACCGATCCTTTTCAACCTAATGACCCCACTAGCCAAATCCTTATCCAACCAAGGCCTTAACCCTTTCATCTATGCAGATGTCACAATATACATTCCTAACAAACGTGATCTGACAGAAATCACCAACGAAATCAAGCTCAGCTTGAATATCATGGCCTCATGGGCAAATACATTTGAACTAAAACTCAACACAGAAAAAACACACTGTCTCATCCCAATACAATACAAACAAACCCACAAACATAAACACCCCAGATTACACCCTCCCTATCTCAGACAGCCTGAAAATTCTCGGTGTTACAATCGACCGTAACCTCACACTAGAGAACCAAATGAAATCTACAACAAAGAAAATGTTCCACTCAATGTGGAAACTCAAACGCATGAAACCACTCTTCCCGAGGGAAACATTTCGCAACTTGATACTATCAATGGTACTAAGCCATGTAGACTACTGCAATGGAATTTATGCGGGATGCAACGAACAAATTATAAAGAAACTTCAGACCGCTCAAAACACGGTAGCCAGGCTTATATTTGGAAAAACGTGATTCGAAAGCATCAAACCCCTCCAAGAAAAACCACACTGGCTCCCAATCAAAGAACGTATTGCTTTCAAAATCTGCACCCTGGTTCATAAAATTATCTACGGCGAAGCCCCAGGATACATGACAGACCTTAGACCTACCAACCGGAAACACAACAGGATCAACACAAACATACCTAAATCTTCACTACCCAAGCTGCAAAGGACTCAAATACAAATCAACCTATGCATCCAGCTTTTCCTACATAAGCACACAACTATGGAACACATTACCAAAAGCCGTGAAAACTTATGATCACCTAAACTTCCGGAAATCATTAAAAACTAACCTGTTCAAAAAGGCATACCCTACTGACCCAACCTAAATGCCTGTACCCTGCAACACAATGAAACCAAAGCTCATAATGGACGTATAATAGCTCTTCCTCTCTAAGATTCCCTAATGTGTCTAAGCACACGAACTTTATTCTACCACAACGTTACTGTATTTGTTCATACCGGAATTGGTGAACGCCTTTACGGTACTATGTAAGCCACATTGAGCCTACAAATGGGTGGGAAAATGTGGGATACAAATGTAACAAATAAAATAAATAAATACTCCTGGATTCTATATAGCGCGAATTCTATAACAATCGCGTAACCTAACAAGCTAATGAGCGCTGATAACTGCGCTTAACAAGCAATAATGAGCACTAACTGTCACTGATGAGAATTTAGGCACACAACTCACGCCAAACTTCTAACGTGCTGGCAAATGGATATTTCGTAGGCATTCTGAAATTTACATGCCTAGTTATAGAATATGGCCCAGTGCACCTGAAATTACACGCTGGGATTTACGCCACATTTTCATTGGTGTAAATGGATGCATGTAGATTTAGACACCGAAATATCAACTAACCTTATTCTTTAATCAGTGCCTAAATCTAGGTGCAGATTATAGAATACGATTAGTTGGCACTGATTTCAGCTCATTTTTCAGGCACCATATATAGAATCTCCACCAAAGGGGTAATTATATCAAGTGAGTGTTAATTTACACACTGATCATGTGTGTAAATGATTAGAACAAATGCTGCATACACAAGTAAATGCCAAAATTCTGTCTAAGCCAAATTAATCAATCACAGTGCTCAATTCTCATGAACACTCTTCAATCACAACTTGAGCTTCATTTTTTTTTTTTTAAGAATGAGAAATAAATGCTGTTTATCCTGAAGAGTTCATAAGGAGAAAACAATATCCCACTGAATCTCTTCACCGGTTCAATTCCAATCCATCTCATTTTGTCTTTCCATCCAGTTATTAATTATTCAGCTCTTCTATACCTCAATAGCCATCCTTCTGAAACTTCATTTGAGTCCTTGCCAGAGCCGGTGGTTGGGAGGCAGGGATAGTGCTGGGCAGACTTATACGGTCTGTGCCAGAGCCGGTTGGTGGGAGGCAGGGATAGTGCTGGGCAGACTTATACGGTCTGTGCCAGAGCCAGTGGTGGGAGGCGGGGCTGGTGGTTGGGAGGCGGGGATAGTGCTGGGCAGACTTATACGGTCTGTGCCAGAGCCAGTGGTGGGAGGCGGGGCTGGTGGTTGGGAGGCGGGGATAGTGCTGGGCAGACTTATACGGTCTGTGCCAGAGCCGGTGGTTGGGAGGTGGGGCTGGTGGTTGGGAGGCGGGGATAGTGCTGGGCAGACTTATACAATCTGTGCCAGAGCCGGTGGTGGGAGGCAGGGATAGTGCGGGGCAGCCTTATACAGTCTGTGCCAGAGCCGGTGGTGGGAGGTGGGGCTGGTGGTTGGGAGGCGTGGATAGTGCTGGGCAGACTTATACGGTCTGTGCCCTGAAGAGCACAGGTACAAGTCAAAGTAGGGTATACACAAAAAGTAGCACATATGAGTTATCTTGTTGGGCAGACTGGATGGACCGTGCAGGTCTTTTTCTGCCGTCATCTACTATGTTACTATTGCAATGTTCATCTGTCTTCAATTCACTACAAAAGTTTATGTTTAAATTCAACTAATCTTGTCTGTTCATATGCAGAATATGTGAAGAAATACAGAGTGATGCATTCGGGGTACAGAAATCTAAAGATGCTGCATGTAAGCAGAGGAGAGAGGCTGATGTACACAGATACTGAGTCACGCTAGACCCAGCCCTTTTTATAATCTGCATTGTCTCTGAAATGTATCCATTTTCCCTTTCTTAATATCCTGTTTAAACACATTTACGTGTTCATTGACATCTTTCATCACAATTTCAAAATATATATCTTCCCCTTTTAAGGCTTCTGTCTGAGTGTTAACAATAGCTTTACCACTATCTATCCTTTGTTTTGATGTTTCAATGAGCAGGATAATCCAGGGAACATTTAATGAGAGTAGACCACCATTTGTCCAGGCACGCAATAAAGCTATGAAGTAGTAAATTAACAAATTAGAGAAAATATTTCTTCACTCGATGTGTAATTAAACTCGAATTCGTTGCCAGAGAATGTGGTAAAAGCTGTTAGCTTAGTGGGGTTTAAAAAAAACCCGATTTGGATAACTTCCTAAAAGAAAAGTCCATAAGTCATTATTAAGAGAAAGGGACTTGATATACTGCTTTTCTGTGGTTTTTGCAACTATATTCAAGTGGTTTGTATATCATATATAGGTACTTATTTGCACCTGGGACTTGCTCTGAGTCACAAGGAGCTGAAATGAGAATTGAACGCAGTTCCCCAGAATCAAAGTCTACTTCACTAACCACTGGGCTACTCCCCCTCCAAGACGGACTTGGGGGAAAATCCACTGCTTATTTCTAGGATAAGCAGCATAAAATGAGCAGTGGAGGAGTGGCCTAGTGGTTAGAGTGGTGGACTTTGGTCCTGGGGAACTGGGTTTGATTCTCACTGCAGGCACAGGCAGCTCCTTGTGACTCTGGGCAAGTCACTTAACCCTTCATTGCCCCAGGTACAAATAAGTACCTAAGCCGTATTGAGCCTGCCATGAGTGGGAAAGCGCGGGGTACAAATAAAATGTATTGTACTGTTTTAGGATCTTGCCAGGTACTTGTAACCTGAATTGGCCACTGTTGGAAACAGGATGCTGGGCATGATGGACCTTTGGTCTCTCCCAGAATGACAACGCTTATGTTCTTACTAGTAAAAAAAGGCCCGTTTCTGACACAAATGAAACGGGTGCAAGGTTTACCTCGGAGTGTGTATGCGAGAGTGACTGTGTGTATGTGTGAGAGAGAGAGTGAGTCTGGGTGCGAGTGTGTCTGTGAGAGAGAGAGTGTGTGCATGAGAATGAGAGTGTGTGCAAGTGCATATGTGAGACACAGTGTGAGAGAGAGTGTTTCACACAGATACAGTGTGTGCGAGAGTGTGTGAGACATAGACTCTCTGTGAGACTGAGTGCATGAGACCAAGAGAGTGTGTGAGTGACTGTGTGACACAGAGAGTGAATGTGATAGTGTGAGACAGAGTGTGTGAGAGCCAGTGTGTGAGAGTGAGAGAGAGAAAGACATTGACTGTGAGAGAGAGTGTGTGTGTGAGAGAGAGAGTGTGTGTGTGACAGAGATACCCCCCTCTCTGGTGTCAGCCCCCCCCCCCCCTCTCTCTCTGGTGTCTGAGCGTTACTGTGCAGGACGCTGAGCTCTGGCTGTGCTTCAAGGAACTGACCAATCCTATTTAATAGAATGCACCTTCAACATTCTGAAGCCGAGAAACCTCGTGTGGTTGGTCACTTCTGCTTGTGACGAACCTGGAAGTACATGATGTCAATTCAGGAGATGGATACAGAGAGCAGGAATGCCTCAGCCATGCAGTCAGCTTCAGAATGTTGGAGGTGCGTTTTATTATATAGGATATTAAAATGCCGAGGACTAAGGACTGATAATAAACTAGGCTCAACTGAAGCCAGGATTTTTTAGAAGCTGCCATAATTTGGGCTCCATGGACAAAGAAGAATTCAGTATCACCCTTAGGTTACATACTTCCAAGAGCAAAGAGAGAGAAATCCCACCTAACTGTAAACTTGCCAGACCTTGTAGAACCGGGGAGATTACCAACCTAAATAATTTAAATTTTCCCTACATTCAACTGCAAATGAATGGCTCCCAGTCAGAAAATTATGCAATAATTTTGGACACTTTAAGGATACAAAGATCTTTATGTCAGCAACATAAATGAAAGGCTGAAGACCAAAAGAACAAATCTTACTCTTACTGCCTGATGTTAAGAATGGGTGACAGAGAACTCCTAAGGGACACCCCATGTCAATAGCACAAATTTAGATTGCAGTTCCTGATGATAAACTACAAAAGATCTTGATAAGAACTCATGAAGCCAGGCCTAGACTTTCCCCCAAATGCCTAAGGAAGTCCATTCAGCAAAACTGCATCATTCATGGTGTCAAAAGTGGTGGAAATATTGGAGGAGAACTAGGAAATCTGACTTCCCTTGATCCTATGAATGCCACATATCATCCACAAGTGCTACCGGCACTGTCCCAGTACTGAACCCAAGTCAGCAAATGGAGTGGCCACAGACAACATTGCACAAGGTCAATTCACAAGGATGACTTTATTGGAATGGACACATCATAGATCATGTTTTGACACTTTGCCTGCATCAGGGGTCTACTACATATAAAAGCCAGTACTTTTAAAAACAAAATAATATACAAAAAATACACAGGTAAAAAAAAATGCATACATCAAAAGCTCCTACGAGGAGCCCCAATCCGAGATTGCAGCAGCTAGCTGATCTCTGACTGATGAGTCTCTATTACCTCGATTATTTTTCTTGATGGGGATAGGGAAGTGGAAGGCATGGCAATGCATGGTGGTTTCCAAGCCTGTAGCCCCTACCTCGACTAGCTTGATGGATCAATTTGTGCAGCGTGCTGGAGCTCAAGGTGAATGATCCAGAAGTACCCAGCTTTAGCATTGCCAACGGAGGGAGCAAGCAGCATGCCTATCGGAGAAGTTACTTTGAGTCTAGACCAGAAAGCGATTCTCCCACAGCCACAGGCTCAAAGCACCAACTTCTGTGCTGCCATATGTAAGCACAATATGGTCTGGGGAAGCAGAAACTCCAAGAGTCAGACAGCTAGAAAGCACAGTCCAGAAGGACTCAAGATATGTTTGGAGCATGTGACAGGGAGGAAATGGAACTGAAGACCTACTATTCTGCCACAAGTCTCAGATGGATCCTTGATCTTACAGACCCTTGAGAATGTTTCAGGCTTGATTATGCCCGATGTCTCCAATGAGGGATGAGACAGGAGCACAATATGGGAAGCTGTATCTGAGTTTACTGAATTACACAGAACTCGCATTAATTTGCTGACTCAAAAGTAAAAGTCTTAGTGGTTCAACATAGTATGGAAATGACTCAAGTGAAGGGGTAAATTAATAAATGTTGAACAGTTTATGGGTGTGGTTAAAGATCTGCAAGTTATTTTGGCAATGAAGTTTAACACTGAAAATTTGAAGAACTCTTTTCGGAGTTGTAATTTGCATTTACTGAATTTTCCAAGATTACCCACAGTATCAGAAATGGAAATGTTCAAGAAATCTCTTATGAACGTACTGAATGTTTCAGAAATGAATATTCTGCCTGTTGTGCAAATGTATTATTATGTACCAAATAAGAAGTGTGTTTTACATGATCAAAAATCTTGGAAATGGTTGATGTTGAAGTGGATAGATTGGACATCACATCGTTACTCAAAACCTCAGATTTTGAACAGTGTGCTTCAGCACCTTCAATGGCAATTCTTCTTTTACTTTCCGATCAGGAATGGCTTCTCAAGTTGTTCTCTAGTAAACAGGAAACTCCTGATGTGGTGAGAGAGCGCGTGCTAATTTTGCCATTGGTGCATGACCATTACACGTATTAGTGCATGAGCACTTACCAACACCTAGTTTATAAGCAGTAAGGGTTTAAGTGCTGATCAGTTAGCACAGGGCACAACAAAGTTTCTTAGGATCTAGGAGCCAGACTTGTAATGATTGGAATTTTTACTCATTTATGCACATTTATAAACTGCAGATTCATAATGTGCTCAAGATGACACACAGCAAGTTGTTTAACACAGTAGCAAGGAAGGAGCAGATAGGAAGCAACTGCTCTCCCCTTTGCCCACCATCTGGCAATGGAGAGGGGTTTTAGGCTGTGGTTGGTGGGGTAACAGGAGAGAAGCCAAAGCTGCAGCTACTAAGGGTGGGTGGGACAGTGCACCCACCCAAATACCCTGAAGAGCTGCAGCCTTAGGGGCCCTTTTACTAAGCCATGTAAGCATCTACGTGCCAAAATGCAGCTACTGCCCGACTACCGCGTGGGTCTTGCGGTAATTTCATTTTTGGCACGTGGTTGATACTCGCGGCCAAAACATAATTTTTAATTTCGGACGTGCGCCAAGTGGCATTTAACGCATGTAGGTCATTACCGCCCAGTTACTGCGTGAGACTTTACCACTAAGTCAATGGCTGGCGGTAAGGTCGCAGATCCAAAATGGACGCACAGCAATTTTGATTTTGCCGCACATCCATTTTTTGGCAAAAATTTAAGAAGCTTTTTTTACAGGCGCACTGAAAAATGGATCGGCAAGTGCCCAAAACCAGGGCCTACACTACCGCAAGCCATTTTTCAGCGCACCTTAGTAAAAGGACCCCTTAGTCTCTTTCCATTGATCACCTTCCCCCAGCCGCTGCAGTTTTAACCTTTCTCCACCGCTAGTCTCCTTCACTCCCAGCAAACACAGCCACTCGTCTACCCCAGCAGCAGCCTTGGTTCCAAGTATCCTCTTGATCAAGGTGGCTCTGTGTGGACTGCCTCTCCAGGGTGAATACCCCCAAGTTTTTCTCTCTCTCTTCATCACCCACCCCCCCCCCCCCCCCCCCTCAGTGTGCAATTTTTTTGCCTCCCTCCAGCACACATACACACACCATAGCTCTCTGCCTCCCCCTCCCCCCAGCATACAGACACACAGCACACAGGTACTAACTTTTCAGAATGATTGGGGTTGTTAAGCCCATCACAAATTATCCCTCCTTTCACAAAGTGAAGACATTTGCTCAGTATTGAGGGTGCTCAAGAACACACACTCCTAGTTCACTCTCTCTGCCCCCCCCCCCCCCCAGCCACACACACACATTCACAGATCTGACAACTGCCACCTCCTGTGGCATATACTCCTCCCCCACCCCTGGGTAGCTGTCTCCCAATGATGACCTCCCCCACCAAACTGAATTCTCAATACTGCTGTCCACCTGCATATACCTCCCCAGTTCATTTACACCAGTTCGCTTCACCCCTCCCCTCCCTCCAGTAGTGGACACCACACCAGTTCACTTCACGCCTCCCCTCCCTCCAGTAGTACGGGCACCACACTCAGTTCATGCGCCCCCCACCACCAGTAATACTAGAGAAACAAAAATGGAAATTCAAGGTATCAGAGATGCTCCATTTCTCTCTCCCATCCTCACATGCTGTATTGCCTCTGTCTCTTTCTCCCCATGCCATCCATCATCTGTCTCTCCACCCCCCATACAACAGTGCCCCCCCACTTGTCTGTCTGTCTCTCTCCCACACACCACTCAACATTGTCCCACTTGTCTGTCTGCCTTAACTTGCTGGTCCTCTGGCAATGAATTTAACAGAGGCAACAGGCAGCTGCCTCTGCTTTTTAACCACTAACTGGAATGAAAGTATAAAACGAGTAAGAGGGGCATTTTCAATATGGCATCTAAGTCCGACTAGGAAAGAAGGTCTTTTCTGAAAAAGTGAAAGTCTTTTTTTTTTTTTCTGAAAATACCATTTCAAACAAAGTTTTGTGCTTTATATAGTTTTGTTTTTTTCTTTTAACCATTTTCAGAAAAAAAAATGTCCACATGAAAAATGTAGGGGGGGGGGGTAATCAAGCCATTGGATGTAGCCAGCATATTTACTAGGCTGGTCCCCCAGACGTCCAAGGAAAGCAATGAAGAACCTTAAGGTATACAACTCCCATTGCTCCCTTATCTTGTCTGCTGAGCCCCCCAAAACCTACTACCCCCAACTGTACACCACTGCAATAGCCCTTATGGGTGAAGGGGGCATCTATATCTGGGTACAGTGGGTTTCTGGTGAATTTTAGAGGGCTCACAGTTTCCACCACAAGTAGGGGGAGGTATGAGCCTGGGTCCTCCTGTCTGCAGTGCACTGCACCCACCACTAGACTACACCAGAGACCTGCATGCTGCTGTAATGGACCTGAGTAGAACATCTGAGGCTGGCAAGTAATGTTTTTAATCACATTTTTGGGGGAGGTGGGAGGGGGTCAGTGACCTTGGGGGAGTAAGGGGAGGTCATCCCTGATTCTCTCCAGTGGTCATCTGGTCATTTAGGGCACCTTGTTGTGCCTTACTCATTATAAAAACAGGTCTAGCTCTAGCCCTGAAAGGTTTTGTTTTGTGCTATTATGGCTGAAAAATGTCCAAGTCTTAGGAATGCCCAAATCCTGCCCTTAACGTGCCCCAACACGCCCCCTTGAGATTTGGACGCACTGCAGATGAACAGCATAGAAAAATATCTGAAAAATAGGTTTCAAAAATACCAATTTTGACATTTTTGTGAGAAAAACATCTAAATGCTGCTTTATGCCACTTTTTAGATATTTTTCTTTTTCGAAAATGAAGCCCTAAGAGTATCAAACCATAATCTTATTGAATAAACCAGTCTTAACCTTCAATATTTTATATTTCTAAAAAATAGGGAAGCTGAAAAATTAAAGAAAAACTTTTACGTACCCTTTCTTTACACAATATAATTAAAGTTTTGTTAAAAGTGGGCTCAATGAATATAGTAGGTTTGTTTCTGATTTTGCATTACTCCATTTTTTAGCAATTTGTGTTGTCATGTTTTTAACACCTTCTCCAAAAACACGTTTTGAGAGTAAAATTTTTTGTGAAAGCTTTTTATATCTATTTTAAATATGTTGTGTTTTACTTTAAAAGTATTGATTTTATATATTTTTAAAAAATATGTACTAGATCTCTGACACATGCAAAGTGCCAAAAACACAGTCTATGTCACATCTGTTACAATAAAGTCATCCTTGTGAATTTGCCTACTATTGTCTGACTCACTCTATTTGCTGAATTTTGTGGTGTTCAGAATCCTCTCTTTTGGTTGGACTTTATTTGAAGGACAGTTATGGCCTTTAAATAGTGGGATGTGTTCAGTTTCACAGAACATTTGACTAGATTACTTCAAGACCCTCTTTTTGGAATGGAGGAATAGCCTAGTGGTTAGTGCAGTGGACTTTGATCTTGGGTTCAATTCCCACTGCAGCTCCTTGTGACCTTGGATAAGTCATTTAACCCTCCATTGCCCCACGTACCAAAGCTTAGATTGTCAGCCCTCTAGGGACAGAGAAAGTACCTGCATATAATGTGTACAGCACTGTGCGTGTCTAGTAGTGCTATAGAAATGATCAGTAGTAGTTTTTGAAGAGGAATCATATGCAAGCAAGTGGTTGGATCTTAAAAGAATTAAGTAATAAATGATCCAGGATGAACTTCACTATGCAACTTTACTGGAATATTGTAGAATTCAACTTATTCTGACAGGACCAAGTATACTTAAGGAAGCCAAGCTGATTTGTGATAATATCTTCTTTTCTTTTAAAAGAAAAGATGACATTCAGTTCTAAACAAATGCTGCTTATGATATTAATTGTGAAAACATCTACAAAGAAAGTAGATGGTTACAAAAAATTAGATTAACTGAAAAATTAAAAATGAAGACAGTTGATTTGACAAACTTCCAAGAGAATTTAATAAAACGAAAATAGAGGACTTCAGAAAAGAATTTAAAAGTTGACGCTTGAAAAATTTTAAAACCAGATGATGAAAAAAAGGTACCTGCACCCATGGTTTAAAGAGAGAAAATTTGTTTTAAAGAAGATTCTTTCAGTTGATGAGGTAGAACATAATGGGCTGAGAGAAGTGAAAATAATCATAATAAAAACACACGCATGAAGTAACTCCCATGATCTCTTCACATCCCTAGTGATGACTCCCAATAAGACACATACAGCACTAAGGGCCCTGTTTACTAAGCAATGCTAACAATTAAATTAGCCCTCAATGCGAAACCAGCTGTTCTGGGGGGGGGGGGGGGGGGGGGAGTCAGTACTTGGCCGGTTAAGTGCCGATATTCAGCACTTAACTGGTCAATGCAACCCCATAAGTAGGACCTCATAAAAGTCACTTCTATCTTTGTGGTTCACTGTAGCCAGTTAAGTGATAAGTATCACACTAAACTGGCTATGTTTGTGCTGCTTCCATATACCCGGAAATTCAATGCCAGAGCCCAGACATGGCCTGTCTTTGAATTTCCGGGGATAACACTTGTGGCAGTCAGCAAAATGATGATCGCTGCCAACTGAATATCAGGCCTATAATTTATACTGGCATATTCAGCAGCACTAGCTGTACATGTAGCACCACTGAATATAGGAATAATTTGAATTGTTTAGCTTAGAAGTTTTACATTATTCCATAGACATTTTTCTGAATATTGACCTGATTACTTTGTGGGTTCTGTGACATCCAGGCTAATATTTGAAAAATCTTAAGCTCAGCAGGATTCATGGAAAAGGAAATGGATTGAAGTGTTAGTCACCCATAGACATGCATTGGAGCCAGGAAATGCTGGCTGGCAGAAGTAGGAATCTGTGTGGTAAATTAAATTAGTTCATCTTATTGGGCAGACTGGATGGACCATAGAGGTCTTTATCTGCCGTCATTTACTATGTTACTATTTAAGGGTGTGCTAGCATTTTTAGCGCACGCTAAAGATTAGTGTGTGCTAAACGCTAAAGACACCCATAGGAATATATTGGTTTCTCTGGCGTTTAGCACATGTTAATTTTAGGCATGCGCTAAACACTAGCGCATCTTAGTAATCAGGGCCCTAAATGATTTTTTTAAATTAGATCAGAGTTGGCAGAAATATTTTGGGAAGAAGGGTTCAATGACAGACATGAATTTGAGAGGCAGAGTAGAATTCAATACGACAGAGAGAGGCAGAAGAAGATTTTGTTGTATACTTATAGCTATACATCTGTCAGATTAATTAGCACATACAAAATTGTTAAAAGGTTTTTTTCTTTGTACCTGCACAATGTACAGTGACTTCCAAACACTTGCATAATTTGTTGCTTTCTGCTAAACTTAAACAAAAACTACATTATTTTTCTAAAAGCATGATAAGCACATCTGATCTATCCTGTTGATATGCAGTTTTAAATCAATATATACTGAGATTTAGAAATTTGGGAAAAAAGGAAATCTAAGACCTATTTTAACCTAAGTAGAAATATGCGGCTATCGAGGTCCCTGTTTACAAAAGCGCGTAGTGATTTTAGTACGCACTAACCGTATAGACTCATATTCCTAGCACACACTAAAAACGCTAACACGCCTTTGTAAACAGGTCCCTAAAAGTTTAATAAAAAGCGACAATATACTATGCCATATTTTGTATTTGAATATTTTTACTGCTGTAATTGCCTATTGCTCGTGTTTGTTCTATTCTTACTGTACACTGCCTTTAGGGGACCTTTTACAAAGGCGTGCTGAAAAAATGGCCTGCGGCAGTGTAGACACGTGGTTTGGGCGCACGCAGAATCATTTTTCAGCGCACCTGTAAAAAAATGCCTTTTTAAAAATTCTTGACGAACATGAATGTGTGGCAAAATGAAAATTGCCGGGCGTCCATTTTTGGTCTGAGACCTTACCGCCAGCCACTGACCTAGCGGTAAGGTCTCATGTGGTAACCAGGCAGTAATGGTCTACATGTGTAGAATGAGGATTACCGCCCGTGCGCCAGAAAATAAAAATATTTTTAGTGGGCGTGTGTCAAAAATGAAATTACCGCAAGGGCCACGCGATAGCCGGGCGGAAACTCTAAACTGACGCGCGTTGGGCACGAGTAGGCACCTACGCAGCTTAGTAAAAGGGCACCCGAGTGAATGCCTTCAAAAAGGTGGTAAATAAAGCCTCATAAATAAATCAGTATATACAGTGGGGGAAATAAGTATTTGATCCCTTGCTGATTTTGTAAGTTTGCCCACTGACAAAGACATGAGCAGCCCATAATTGAAGGGTAGGTTATTGGTAACAGTGAGAGATAGCACATCACAAATTAAATCCGGAAAATCACATTGTGGAAAGTATATGAATTTATTTGCATTCTGCAGAGGGAAATAAGTATTTGATCCCCCACCAACCAGTAAGAGATCTGGCCCCTACAGACCAGGTAGATGCTCCAAATCAACTCGTTACCTGCATGACAGACAGCTGTCGGCAATGGTCACCTGTATGAAAGACACCTGTCCACAGACTCAGTGAATCAGTCAGACTCTAACCTCTACAAAATGGCCAAGAGCAAGGAGCTGTCTAAGGATGTCAGGGACAAGATCATACACCTGCACAAGGCTGGAATGGGCTACAAAACCATCAGTAAGACGCTGGGCGAGAAGGAGACAACTGTTGGTGCCATAGTAAGAAAATGGAAGAAGTACAAAATGACTGTCAATCGACAAAGATCTGGGGCTCCACGAAAAATCTCACCTCGTGGGATATCCTTGATCATGAGGAAGGTTAGAAATCAGCCTACAACTACAAGGGGGGAACTTGTCAATGATCTCAAGGCAGCTGGGACCACTGTCACCACGAAAACCATTGGTAACACATTACGACATAACGGATTGCAATCCTGCAGTGCCCGCAAGGTCCCCCTGCTCCGGAAGGCACATGTGACGGCCCGTCTGAAGTTTGCCAATGAACACCTGGATGATGCCGAGAGTGATTGGGAGAAGGTGCTGTGGTCAGATGAGACAAAAATTGAGCTCTTTGGCATGAACTCAACTCGCCGTGTTTGGAGGAAGAGAAATGCTGCCTATGACCCAAAGAACACCGTCCCCACTGTCAAGCATGGAGGTGGAAATGTTATGTTTTGGGGGTGTTTCTCTGCTAAGGGCACAGGACTACTTCACCGCATCAATGGGAGAATGGATGGGGCCATGTACCGTACAATTCTGAGTGACAACCTCCTTCCCTCCGCCAGGGCCTTAAAAATGGGTCGTGGCTGGGTCTTCCAGCACGACAATGACCCAAAACATACAGCCAAGGCAACAAAGGAGTGGCTCAGGAAGAAGCACATTAGGGTCATGGAGTGGCCTAGCCAGTCACCAGACCTTAATCCCATTGAAAACTTATGGAGGGAGCTGAAGCTGCGAGTTGCCAAGCGACAGCCCAGAACTCTTAATGATTTAGAGATGATCTGCAAAGAGGAGTGGACCAAAATTCCTCCTGACATGTGTGCAAACCTCATCATCAACTACAGAAGACGTCTGACCGCTGTGCTTGCCAACAAGGGTTTTGCCACCAAGTATTAGGTCTTGTTTGCCAGAGGGATTAAATACTTATTTCCCTCTGCAGAATGCAAATAAATTCATATACTTTCCACAATGTGATTTTCCGGATTTAATTTGTGATGTGCTATCTCTCACTGTTACCAATAACCTACCCTTCAATTATGGGCTGCTCATGTCTTTGTCAGTGGGCAAACTTACAAAATCAGCAAGGGATCAAATACTTATTTCCCCCACTGTATGCTAGTCAAGCCTGCTGACAAAGAAGGAAGCATTGTTGTGTTAAAAGAGATGAGTTGTCATATTGTTAATTCTTGTACTTTTGGAGGTTGTGCCAGTGATCGAGTTTGACAAAAATGTGACTCGTATGTCATTAAGATTCAAGAATAGGGGCTATCCCCAAAAACTGTTATCACTGAAGAATATTAGAAAGTAAAAAAGGGCCGACAGAATGATCATAAAAGAAAATTTAAAAAGCCAGATGTTGCATGTCCTTTGAGATTTTCATCTCCAAGAATACACAAAATCTTTTAAGAATACAATGGTATATTTTACACGGCCATGAATGTTTCAGAAACCAATATTTTATAATCAGCTACTCTAGAGGGAAAAATGTCAAAGATAGATTAATTCCATCAGCATTACCAGAAAAGCCAAGCAACACGGGGATCACAGACCATAGCAGATGTGGTAACTATTTTTGTCCTATTTTTTAAATATAAATATCACTTATTTTACTCATCCCCACTACAAGGCAAATGTTTAAATGGAGACAGAGGTCTGACTGCAATATGGCCGAAATCATTTATATCATCCTATTCCCATGTAAGTTAATATATGTAGGAAAGACTGGAGCATAAGAGCTGTATCAACTGCAAGACAAAAACAGCCCCTTCAGTTAACATTACTTAGAATTTGGCAATGTGGTTAAATGTTTCTTATTCCAGCATGGAGAGTGGTGGAATTAATATGATGTTGCTTTGTGATGAACAAATGTTCATTTTTGAATTAAATACTGTAATACCAGCTGGATAATCAGAATTATCCCCTCTAGGATTCTTGGTTTTATATTGGATTCACAACTTACTATAAACATTAGATTAAGAACTTCAGCAAAAAAATCTTTTTTCAAACTGTGTTAGATTAGGGCAATACGATCATTTTTTTTTTCCCCAGAACCGTTTATGCTACATGTTCAAGTGATTGTTCTACCCCAACCTGATTGACTTATATGCAGAGACATTCACCAGGGTTTTCAAGTAAAATTGCAATTTTTGCAAACTTGTGCAGCAAGACTCATTTTTAATTGTTAAGAAGTTTGATCATGTTACTCCGCTCTTGAAAGATCTTCACTGGTTGCCTGTCAGGGCCCAAATCAATTTTAAAATGGCTAGTTTAATATTTAAAATTTTTAATGGTAATTGTCCTTTAGATCATATATCGTTGGTAACCTATCCAAGAATTCATACATCCACTGTTCCAATTATTTGCTAAATTTGGGTTTTCCAGCTGTTAATAAGATTTGTTTGACGCACTTTCATGATCTTGCAGTTAAATTATGTAATTCCACTCCAGTTCATATATGGAATATAGATGCTAAAAACTTGTTTGACAGATTTTTCTGATTGCTGTTTAATGTTTGAATCTGATGTAACCTGCTTTGACTCTTTTAAGCAGGATATAAATGCCAGAAATGGAATAGAATTTTTGATAGTAGTTCCTTGTCTCCTCACCCTTTTACTTTTTTGGTTGTTCTATTTTTATTTTTTTCACCCCTTATTCCTTTTCTTGCTTTCCTCTTCCCCTCCCTCATTTCATCCTCTAACCCCCTTCCCTTCCTCCGTTTTTCCTGCATGTGCTTTCCCCCTCCCTTGTCCTCCCACGTATATGGAGAAAATAGTAAAAGGTGAGATGTTTTAAATTGCTTAACATAAGTTTATACTGTACTTCTTTTGTGAATAGTAAACTAATAAAGAAGTCTACTTATCCAGCCATTTACAGAGACTGATCATTAAGATACTTTTAAAGCTTTTTATAGACAGATAATTCACTTGCCAGCACAATACCCTGGTTCACAGATTAAGGGTTTGTTCAATGCTGTTTTGATAAAAAGTAAAATTTATATGCTGCACTCAATTTACGAAAAAATGTGCTTCCTTTTTTACAAACGAAGTACAGCATTCAGGTTTTTGTGTTTCTTTAGGATTAAGAATATGGCTATTTTAAACTATTAATGTGGACATGCATCATATAAATTGCCAAATGAAGTGGCTTCAAAAATACTTTGTTTTAAAAGCATGATCCAGAGAGATGTGTCAGTGTATAGGAGTGAGCTTGACTTTTTCGTTTTAGTTTGTCAGCTTCTCTGTTCTTTAGAAAATCAAAATGTTGAAGGCTAAGCCTATGATTTATTTAATAATAATAAAACTATGGTATGCTGCTCTGTTGTTCATTCGTTGCTCATTCATTCTTGGATTTTCCCAAGTCCATCTTAATAACAGCTTATGAACTTTTAGGAAGATATCCAAACCTTTTTTAACCCCCCCCCCCCCCCCTAAGGTAACTGCTTTTACCACATTCTCTGGCAACAAATTCCAGAATTTAATTGCACATTGAGTGAAGAAATATTGTCTCCGCTTTGTTTTAAATTTACTACTTTGTGGCTTTCATTGTGTGCCCCCTAATCCTAGTATTCCATTGCGGGGGGGGGGGGGCGAATGAGTAACGAGTTCAGTAGTTCAGTACCCTGTCAATTTAGTAACATGAAACACCCACTATTACTAGACTGCAAGGGCACTAAAATGACGATTATAGACGTTATATGCGTGTGTCTGTGTCTCTCTCAAGCTACTAGTGCAGCTCAAAGTTCACTGTTTTCCCCAATTAGTCAATAATTAACAGCAGGAAGTTTCCTTCGGAGAAAAGCTAAGGACGGCTTTTCGCTGTCACGAACTGGACATTTTCCCAGAAAGGATCGGGGGAGTAGGGGGGGGGGGGCACTGCGTTTTCGGCAGAGGAAAGATGACGGGATCCCCCAGGGAGAGAGAGAGAGAGAGAGAGAGAAATGCTTCCCGTTTGTCTGTCCAAGGTTAGGCAGTCAACATATACCTGTGCCCAGAATCCCTAAGAAATAGAGGAAGAGAAATCCCACCTGCCAGGAATTCAAGCAAAAGTCCAGTGTGGAATCTGCTTTGAAAGAACGCAGTGGAATAAAAAAAAAAACCCACTAAACTTCCCTGAAGTTTTTCTTACTTACCTTTGGAGGAATTTGCCCCGTCGACATTCTTCATCAGCTGAAGACCATTTAAACCCAATAAAATGAAACTGAAAAAGTTCCCGCACCAAGCCCAGGCTCCCACTGCCATCCCTCTCCCTCGGAAAATACCCAAGCCAGACCTTCGAACGGATCCCATCCGGCAAAACCTGAATGGGAGCAAGGAAACCAAAAGCTCCCCTCTTCCCTCACTCCTTCCGATCACCCCACCACCTCCTTCTTCCACATTTCCTCCTCCCCTTCTGATCACCTCGCAGTTCCTCTTTCCACACTCCTCCCCCCCTCCCCCCGCTTCCTTCACCTCTCAGACCACAGCACCCTCTTGAGTTCCCACTTTTCCCGTACCCACCACCCTCATGGGAGCCAACTTTTCAAAATTACTGAGGGTTCTATGCCCAGTGGAAATAGCCCCTCCCTGGACATCTACAAGGAAGGAGTTTTCTCAATATTAGTGTTGGAGGGGGGGGGGGGTCCCTTCTTCTAAAATCCCTCCTTTTTCCGCACTGCATCCGCCTCGGAGCATTAATCTCTCTTCTTCTACCACAGCCCTATCCTCTTGCTCCGCCTCTCAGGGGAGTGGTTTCTAGGTCTGCTTCTTCTTATTGGATGAGGATGATGTGTAAAGGAAATGTGGGTCGATGGGTGGGAAAAGGGATCGGCTGGGCTAGGATAAGTTTACTGAAAAATCGATTTGTAAAAGTGAAACTAACAACTCGTTATCACAGCTGTGTTTGCAAGCTGATCCAGAATTACAGGCACTGTTCAATGAGCCCTTCCTGGGCACCGTGATGGTGTTTTTGTGACAGTGGGGGTGCTCAGGCTCCTGCAGAGCTGACACCTCTATGGGCATGTTGCATTATTGTTCTTTGTAGGAAGACATTCATACCCTCATGATCAAAAGCCCCGCGCTGTTCCAAACAGCGCTCTAAAATAGCGCTGGAACAGCGCGGGGCTTTACCGCACCGATGATCAGAGATAATGCATGCAAATTTAAGCAGCGCAATTATCTCTAATCATGGGGTAGAAGTGCGGGCGAATTGTGCGGAGCATGCGCTCAGCACAATCCTCCCGCAGTTGTTTGACAGGTCTGGGCTGTCAAAATCCCAAACCCGTCAAACACAGGGGCTGGAGGTCCATGGGACCACCAGGCCCTGACTACCCCTGCCCCGAGCAACGGGGGCTGGAGGTCAGGCGGTCCTCCGGTCCCCCCTGACAATCCCATCCAGGGCTAGATTCTATAAGCAGTGTTTAAAAAAATTGGTGCCAACAAAAACACTTAAGCAGTATTCTATAAGCCACGCCTAAAGCCTGCAAATAGGTGGGAAAATGTGGGGTACAAATGTAACAAATAAAATAAATAGAATAATGCATAAGTGGAGAGATCATGCGTAAATTTAGGTGCTGCCATTTGCCCCTAAATTTACTGTGATGCCCCCACAGTCTATAATTACACACATAACTCAAAACCACACACCTCAATCCTCCCCAAAATGCCATGACCCTCCCATTTCCATGCACCCCTTTTTCAGGTCACATGTAAATTTTGGTGTGGATCCTGTGCCTAAATTTATGCATGTTAGTCACAATTAAATTTAATTAGTGCCAATAATTGCTTGTTAAAAGCCACCAATTGACACGTTATTCTATTCAATTGTGCACATAAATTGGCAGTGCTCCTAAATTTGTGCACACAGTTTTTGGCGTCTTTTATGGAATCAAGGGGTCAGAGGGTAATTTTATTAGCAGGAAACTCATTTAAGGTTGCCAGAACCCACCTATTTTGTGCTTATTTTATAAAGAAAAGTAGGCGCCTACCTTAATTATAAACTACTAGCTTAAATGGTGGATAATGTGCCTTAATTTAAGGTGCAGTCACTTGCACCAGCCCCACAACTGCTGTAGGGGGCCCTTTTACTAAAGGGTTGCCACATGGCAACCCAGAACTACCCCTTGCCCAGCGCAGGTGCCAGCAGTAGTTCCACCCCCAGCGTGTGCCATTTCCGGGTCAGCGCAGAAGCCCTTACCACCTCCTCAATGGGTGGCGGAAAGTACTCCCTCCGAAATGGCCACACAGCAAATGTGAACCTACTGCATGGCCATTTCTTTTTTCAATTCTTTTACCTGCTGCAGTAAAAGGGAGCCTGGCGCATAGCAAAACAGCCACCGCCGCTAACGCAGGGTCCCTTTTACCGCAGTTTAGTAAAAGGGCCCCTAAATGAGGACACCTACATTTTGCAAATATGCGGTTTATAATCAGTATCTTAGTGGAGATTGGGAGGCAGGGCTGGTGTTTGGGAGGCAGGGCTAGTGCTGGGCAGGACTTCTACGGTCTGTGCCCTGAAAATGGCAGATACAAATCAAAGTAAGGTATACACAAAAAGTAGCACATATGAGTTTATCTTGTTGGGCAGACTGGATGGACTGTGCAGGTCTTTTTCTGCCGTCATCAACTATGTTACTATGTTGTATAATCCATGTGTGTACATGCTGACAGCACCTATGTTCCTTCCAAACTCCACCCATGTGCATGCTCAGAGGGAAAGGTCACAACATCCTAACAGCAGCTACTGGTATTTCATAGCAGGTTTTTTTAAATACATAAATGGCCATTTGCACAGATAAATAATTATTTTACTGTAAAACGCCTTGATGCTTGTGTGGAAGGCAGTATATCAAGCCCAAAGAACCATAAACCATTCAAATATTTCCATTTCTATAAGTTAATGGCATCTAAAACTAGATAGGTCTTTTACAAATTAACCCCTCAGTGTGCAAACAATGCAAAAGTAGTTTGTGGTTTTTTTATTGCTTCAAGTGGGAGTATAGATTGTTGTTGGATAGGGTTTTCAAATAATTTACTATATTTTTGTATACTTAGGGGGTCTTTTACTAAGGTGCGCTAGTGTTTTTAGCTCATGCTAAAAATCAGCTGGTGCTAAATGTTGAGATGCCTGTAGGGTGTCAGCTCCAGCTGATTTTTAGCGCAAGCTAAAAACGCTAGCTCGCCTTAATTTTTATACACTTCTATTGCTTTTAGCTGTTTGTAGAAAAGGGATAGGGCCACTCCTATCTATAGAGAATGTACTGTCTCTTATGCATCTGTAAAGCACTAGCTATATAGAATTATAGTGCTACGAGTAGTATACCTACACATAGTACTGGATGTTGCTTGCTAAGACACAAACAGGTGCTGAATGTGCGATTCTTTTGTGAATTCTGCTCATGACAGAAGTGTGATTAGCGTTGTTGTAATATGTTGGATTTGCTAGAAATATCTTTTAAAATAACTTTACTTTTATTAAATGTAAAAAATGCGAATAAGGAAAATTCACATTTACAATAAATGAAAATATGCAATCATTATCAACAATCAGGATTGCTGGAAATTTCAACAAAAAAGCTAAGTATAATAATTGGCCCAATATTCAGCTGGCGGTCAGCATTTCTTAAATATGAGCCAGGGACAGACTGACCATTCGGGCAGCTGGGCAGTACCCGAGGGCCCAGAGGCTCTAGGGGGCCCAGAGGCTCTGCCTGGATGCCTGCCGCACACTACAGCCCTCCCCGGTTCTACCTTTAAAGGTAAGCCACTGGTGATCTAGTGGTCTCTGCAGGGGGGAGCATGTTGTTTCCTACCCACTGCACTGCCGCTATTCCCCTGCCTACTGGCACCACCATACTTTCAAAATGGCAGCCAAGACTCCCTGTGGAAGTCACGCGAGACTGTTAAGACCTGTGAAACTACTGTGGGAAGTCTCGGCCGCCATTTTGAAAATACAGCGGCGCCAGCAGGCGGGGGAATAGCGGCAGCACAGTGGGCAGGAAAGAACATGCTCCCCCCTGCAGAGACCACTAGATCACCAGTGGCTTACCTTTAAAGGTAGAACCGGGGAGGGCTGTAGTGTGCGGCGGGCATCTTGGCAGAGCTGAGTCACCCTTCAGGTAGGATCGGGGCAGTGGGGGCATCAGACGCAGCGGTAGGGGGCAGCAGCAATTTTCCAATGCCTACATTGCTGAACCCTTCTGGGAGAAGAGCACTGCTTTGGCACAACTACATTACCCCAGACTTCAAAGAGAATCAACCCCAACATATACATATACTTTGCACCTGCTGCTTTGCGTGGGTGGCTAAGCGGGAAATCATTGCATCTTTTTACAAAAACGGCCACCCCTTAACCTATACTTTCAAGGGAACTAAAACAGTGACCACACTATTTGGGCCTCTAGTTAAGTTGAACGTCTGTAATTTCGTAGCTAAGTAAACCACACTGCAAAAATCTAGTGATGAGTACTTATAAAAAATGCAAAGCCCAGACCTTGTTTTGACTGGGGTGAAGATTCTTTGCACACACATGGACTGATTTAGGGGACTGCACAAATGCCAAAATAATAACCATGCAGGCATTTAGAAAATGTCTTCTGCCGTGCCAGACCCAAAACGACTGTATGCCACAGCTGAAGTTAATTCACATTATTCACAGCACATATAAGGTCCTTCTTAATAAATTCTGGTGCTTATGAATGATCGTAGATTAACAGCATTGAAAACCAAAGTCACATAAAGCAGGTACTACTAGAAAAACGAGATTCCTACTATTCCTCACATTGCCTTGAAAGAGTGTGTTGACTACATGAGCATCTAATCATCTAGACTAGAGGTGGGTTTTCCAGAACAGGAGTTGCTCTCCAACTAGGCCCCCTTTTACCAAGCTGCGGCAAAAGGGGGCCTGCGCTGGTGTTACACACCAAAGCCCCCTTTTACCACAGTGGGTAAAAGGGAAGTCTCTTTTTCCTGCAGGAAATGGCCATGTGGCAGGTAAAGCTGACATTTCGAGGGGGGGGAGAGCCCTTACTGCCACCCATTGAGGTGGCAGTAAGGGCTCCCACGCTAACCCGGCAGTAACCAGGCAACATGCAGCACTGCCCAATTACCACTGGGTACACTCCAGCGCTACATATATTTTTGTAGTGCTGGATATGAGGGCTCTAGGGGTGGGAAGTACCACTGGGCTGCTGCGGTAGCCAGGAGGTTCTTCCTGTTTAGCGAGCGGTAAGCCCGCATGGGGCTTACCGCCACTTAGTAAAAGAGACTCTGAGTTCTTAGTCCAATACCACCCACAAGCATGCCCAGGGGTCAGGGCCAGAGCAAGGGTATTGGATGCACTAGAACACATTTCAGCCTCACACTCCCTCCCTAATGAACTTTCAAGCCCCTAATCCCCACCATGACATCATTTATTTATGTATTTATTATTATTTCCAAGACTTTCAATACCGCTCTAGCTGACAAGAAGAGCAGAACAGTGCACATACTAAAAATAAAGAAGGAAAGGCACTCCATTAAATTATAAGAAAGCAATGCAATCATATCCGAGGTTCAAGAAGAAGTAATTCAATATAACATAAAAAGGGGAACATCAACATCATATTGGGCACGTGGAAAAAGGATAGGCAGGAGAGAGTAAACAACAGAAGTGAACGGAATAGGCAGTGTTAACAAGTTAGCCAGTCTCCCCGAAAGCCTGCTGAAAAAGCCAGGTTTTTAAGTCTGCTTTGAAACTCTTACATAGTAACATAGTAGATGACGGCAGAAAAAGACCTGCACGGTCCATCTAGTCTGCCCACGATAAACTCATATGTGTATACCTTACCTTGATTTGTACCTCTCTTTTTCAGGGCACAGACCGTATAAGTCTGTGCAGCAGTATTTCCCGCCTCCCAACCACCAGTCCTGCCTCCCATCACCGGCTCTGGCACAGACCCCGTATAAGTCTGCCCTCCCCCATCCTAGCCTCTCAACCACCAACCCCTCTTCCCCCCGCCACCCAATTTCAGCTAAGCTTCTGTGGATTTATTCCTTCTGCACAGGATTCCTTTATGCCTGTCCCACGCATGCTTGAATTCCGTTACTGTTTTCATCTCCACCACCTCCCGCGGGAGGGCATTCCAAGCGTTCACCACCCTCTCCGTGAAGAAATACTTCCTGACATCTTTCCTGAGTCTGCCCCCCTTCAATCTCATTTCATGTCCTCTCGTTCTACCGCCTTCCCATCTCCGGAAAAGATTCGTTTGCGGATTAATACCTTTCAAATATTTGAACGTCTGTATCATATCACCCCTGTTCCTCCTTTCCTCCAGAGTATACATGTTCAGGTCAGCAAGTCTCTCTTCATACGTCTTGGAACGCAACTCCCATACCATCCTCGTAGCTTTTCTTTGTACCGCTTCCATTTTTTTAACATCCTTCGCAAGGTACGGCCTCCAAAACTGAACACAATACTCCAGGTGGGGCCTCACCAACGTCTTATACAGGGGCATTAAAACCTCCTTTTTTCTGCTGGTCACACCTCTCTCTATACAGCCTAGCAACCTTCTCGCTACGGCCACCGCCTTGTCGCACTGTTTCATCGCCTTTAGGTCCTCAGATACTATCACCCCAAGATCCCTCTCCCCGTCCGTGTCTATCAGGCTCTCCCCACCTAACACATACGCCTCCCTTGGATTTCTACTCCCTAAGTGCATCACTTTGCATTTCTTCGCATTGAATTTTAATTGCCAAACGTTAGACCATTTTTCCAGCTTCTTCAGATCTTTTTTCATGTTTTCCACTCCCTCCGGGGTGTCCACTCTGTTGCAAATCTTGGTGTCATCCGCAAAAAGGCAAACTTTACCTTGTAACCCTTCGGCAATGTCACTCACAAATATATTGAACAGAATGGGCCCCAGCACCGATCCCTGAGGCACTCCACTACTCACCTTTCCCTCCTCCGAGCAAACTCCGTTCACTACCACCCTCTGGCGTCGGCCCATCAACCAGTTCCTAATCCAGTTCACCACTTCGGGTCCTATCTTCAGCCCTTCTAGTTTATTCAAGAGCCTCCTGTGGGGAACCGTGTCAAAAGCCTTGCTGAAATCTAAGTAGATGACGTCCATAGCATGTCCTTGATTTAATTCTCCCGTCACCCAGTCAAAGAATTCAATGAGATTCGTTTGGCACGACTTCCCTTTGGTGAAACCATGTTGTCTCGGATCTTGCAACTTATTTGCTTCCAGGAAATTCACTATCCTTTCCTTCAGCATGGCTTCCATTACTTTTCCAATAACCGAAGTGAGGCTTACCGGCCTGTAGTTTCCAGCTTCTTCCCTATCCCCACTTTTGTGAAGAGGGACCACCTCCGCCATTCTCCAATCCCTCGGAACCTCTCCTGTCTCCAAGGATTTATTAAACAAATCTTTAAGAGGACCCGCCAGAACCTCTCTGAGTTCCCTCAGTATTCTGGGGTGGATCCTGTCCGGCCCCATGGCTTTGTCCACCTTTAGCTTTCCAAGTTGATCATATACACTCTCTTCCGTGAACGGTGCTCTATCCACTTCGTTTTCAGGTGTACTTTTGCCAGTCCCTCTCGGTCCTTCCCCAGAATTTTCTTCAGTAAAAACAGAACAAAAGTATCTATTTAGCAAATTGGCTTTTTCTTCATCATTTTCTACATAGTGTTTTGCTGTATCTTTTAGTCTCACAATCCCCTTTTTAGTCTTTCTCCTTTCACTAATATACCTGAAGAAGTTTTTGTCTCCCCTCCGTACATTTCTAGCTATTTGTTCTTCCGCTTGTGCCTTCGCTAGACGTACCTCTCTCTTGGCTTCTTTCAGTTTCATCCGGTATTCCTCCCCGTGTTCCTCTACTTGAGATTTTTTGTATTTCTGGAACGCTAACTCTTTAGCCTTTATTTTCTCAGCCACTTGCTTTGAAAACCATATCGGTTTCCTTTTTCTCTTGCTTTTATTTACCCTCCTTACATAAAGGTCTGTGGCCCTGTTTATTACTTCTTTTAGCCTGGACCACTGTCCTTCCACTTTTCATATGCCCTCCCAGCCCATCAGCTCCTTCCTCAGGTATTCTTCCATTTTGTTAAAGTCAGCTCGCTTGAAATCCAGGACTTTGAGTTTAGAGTGGCCGCCATCCACATGAGCCGTTACATCAAAACAAACCGTTTGATGGTCACTGTTTCCCAGGTGTGCAGCCACTCGGACATTTGACACACTATCCCCATTCGTGAGCACCAGATCCAACGTGGCTCCCTCCCTCGTGGGTTCGTTCACCATTTGTCTGAGCAGAGCACTTTGGAAAGCATCCACAATCTCTCTACTTCTTTCCGAATTTGCAGACGGAACCTTCCAATCTACATCCGGCAGATTAAAATCTCCCAACAGCAGCACCTCTCTTTTCTTCCCCAACTTTTGAATATCAGCAATCAGATCTTTATCTAGTTCTTCCAATTGTGTCGGGGGTCTATAGACAACACCCAAGTGGACCAAGGTTCTATCCTCTCTTTTTAAGGTGATCCATATTGCTTCTTCCTTTCCCCACTTCCCTGTCATTTCAGTTGCTGCGATATCATCTCTCACATAGAGAGCTACTCCTCCACCTTTACGTCCCTCTCTATCCTTCCTAAAAAGATTATAGCCTGGTATGTTTACATCCCATTCATGGGAACCATGGAGCCATGTCTCTGTGACTGCAACTATGTCCAAGTCAGTCTCCAACATCAGGGCTTGAAGGTCATGAATTTTATTGCTTAGACTGTGAGCATTTGTGGTCATTGCTTTCCAACTACATTTCCTAGTATGTGTTTTGGGTTTAGTGATTTGTGAGTGTCTTTTGTCTTTGGGTACCTTCTCCTCTTTTTGTTCCCTCTTCCTTGCTTTTTCTTTTTTTTCTGCTTCAATTTTAGTTTCAGGAACATCACAGTGCTGTAGTGGAGCAAAAGAATTTTGTAGTGGCAACACTTGTGCGGGTGGATGCTGCTGTGTCACATGACGAATTCTGCCTGAGCCTACTGTGAGCCATCTGTTCCTTTGTGGTTTTATTCTCTGAGGCAGTGGTGAGAAGTTATGATTCTGCACAGTCCTATAAGTTGGTTTAATTGTATCTAATTCTTGCATTACTTTATAGAGCTCTTGTTTTAAAGTAGATAGCTGAAGACAGATAGGACAAGCTTTAAGTTTCCAGATGATTTGCCTTGAAACTAAAGCAGCACAATTATTGCAGAGAATAAAAGTCATCCTGATTGGTTGAAATGGGTATGAACAGGTGTACTATGTTGGAGTATCAGCCTGCAAGACTGCCTGTGTATGACTGAGGAGTAAAGTTAATGAGGTTTAGTTTGTCTATAAATGTGTGGAAAACCCTGGGGTGGGTGGGATTATAAGTCCCAAAGTGTCAGCGAAGTGCTGCTATCAAGGGAATTCTCTAGCTTAATGGACCCAAATGGTAGTGTCTGATCAAGGACCTTACAGTTTATTTAACTTTTAAAACTACCCTAGATATTAATAACTTTCCTTTTGAATAAATCTAGATATTGTCAATAATTCTAGCAGTTTCAGCTATGTAAAAATGCCCCTCCCCTTTATCAGAGCTTGGCAGGAACAGAAAGAAAGCAAGAAAGACAGAAAGAGAGGTTTCCCAGTGCTAATTAAATTGATTAAGCAACAAGCCTTAAAATTTAGGACAAAATATCAGGTAGTTTCTCACCTAAGCCAGTCAATTTGAGAAGTAAGGGATTTAGGGGTCAGAATAAACCTGTCCTTTTTGCAGGAGCTTGGTTCAGTAGTCCCAGCACCTGGAAGTTAGAAGTAAAAGTAGTATGTCCTTTAGTTTGAGGCCAACCCTGCTTGCCCCCAGCTGTGGGGGTGCTTAAGTCCCAAAGTGTCAGCGAGGAGAGCTTATTGTATTCCTCTCTACCATGATCTACTCCATTTATGTTATGTTCCATGTACGTTCCACTGTATATTTCTTAACATGTATGTCCGCACATTAATGCAATGCCATTTCCGGGTAATAGAATTACAGATGGTATCTGCCATTACGGCAAATGTAAGCCACATTGAGCCTGCAAATTGGTGGGAAAATGTGGGATACAAATGCTACAAATAAATAAATAAATAAATAACTTTGTAAGGTGAGGGGTAAACTATTCCAAGAAAGCTCTGTACTGGGTAGATTCTAGATAGGCTAGTCTTGGACTGGGTAGTACTAACCTATGATCATTTACTGAATGGAGAGATCTAGTGGGGCAGTAGGGATAATAAGGCAGGACAGATAGGGACACCAATACAAAGAGCTTTGAAGGAAAGTAGAACAACTTTGTAGGTGATCCATTGTGTGTGTGATTATTTGAAAATGTCCCACTCTTTTTGAATGTAAAAGTATGTATTGATGGTCGAGTTTGTGTGACTGTCAGAATTTGATTGTTCTGTTTTGATTGCAACTGATCATTTCTGTCCACCTGAAGCTGCTGCCCTAGATGACTGCCTAGTCTTGCCTAAGTGGTGTCTACTCTGATTTTTTTTTAGTTAGGAGACCATACGGGGGCTCATTTACAAAGTTGCATAGGCTGCTATCAGGCTTATTTTCGAAAGAGAAGGGCGCCCATCTTTCGACACAAATCGCAAGATGAGCATCCTTCTCATGGGGTCACCCAAATCAGCATAATCAAAGCTGATTTTGGGCGTCCTCAACTGCTTTCCGTCGCGGGGATGACCAAAGATCACGGGGGCGTGTTGGAAGCGTAGTGAAGGTGGGACTGGGGCGTGCCTAACACATGGGCGTCCTCGACTGATAATGGAAAAAAGAAGGGCATCCCTGACGAACACTTGGATGACTTTACTTGGTCCTTTTTTTCTTACGACCAAGCCACAAAAATGTGCCCTAAATGACCAGATGACCACCGGATGGAATCAGGGATGACCTCCCCTCCCCCCCAGTGGTCACTAACCCCCTTCCACCCTCAAAAAATAATTTTAAAAATATTTTTTCTAGCCTCTATGCCATCCTCAAATATCATACCCAGCTCCATGACAGCAGTATGCAGGTCCCTGGAACAGTTTTAGTGGGTGCAGTGCACTTCAGGCAGGCAGACCTAGGCCCATCCCCCCCTACCTGTTACACTTGTGGTGGTAAATGTGAGCCCTCCAAAACCCACCAGAAACCCACTGTACCCATATCTAGGTGTCCCCCTTCACCCATAAGGGCTATGGTAGTGGTGTACGGTTGTGGGTAGTGGGTTTTGGGGGGGGGGGCTCAGCACACACGGTAAGGGAGCTATGCACCTGGGAGCAATTTCTGAAGTCCACTGCAGTGCCCCCTAGGGTGCCCGGTTGGTGTCCTGGCATGTCAGGGGGACCAGTGCACTATGAATGCTGGCTCCTCCCATGACCAAAGGGCTTGGATTTGGTTGTTTCTGAGATGGGCGTCCTCAGTTTCCATTATCGCCGAAAATCAGAAACGACCAAGTCTAAGGACGACCATCTCTAAGGTTGACCTAAATTTCCAGATTTGGGCGTCCACGACCGTATTATCGAAACAAAAGATGGACGTCCATCTTGTTTTGATAATACGGGTTTTGTCCGCCCCTTCACGGGGACGTCCTGCAAGGCCGTCCTCAGAAAAACTTGGGCATCCCTTTCGATTATGCCCCTCTTTGTATGCCAATACTTTAGAATCTTAGAGTCCTGTTTACTAAGTCATGCTAGAGGTGCATTATACATACTAACCGTATAGATGCCCATAATATTCTTATGGGTGTTTACACGGTTAGTGCATGTTAACTTTTAGCACATACTAAAAATGCAAGTGCACCATAGTAAACAGGGCCCTTAAAGTCAATCCTATAACGTTTAGGTAACCAATGATAATGTTTAAAGAGAAGAGTGACGTGGAGGGTCATAATTGAACGGGGCCGGCCATCTATATGGGCAGCCATCTCTAAGGCCGGCCCCGTAAAGTGGCATACCCGACTGTATTATCGAAACAAGACGACCGGCCAACTTTTGTTTTGATAATACGGTCGGGGCTGGCCAAATCTCAACTTTTGGGCCACCCTTAGAGGTCGCCGGCATTAGAGATGGCCGGCATTGGTTTTCACCGATAATGGAAACTAATGCCGGCCATCTCAAACCCGGCCAAATCCAAGGCATTTGGTTGTGGGAGGAGCCAGCATTTGTAGTGCACTGGTCTCCCTCACATACCAGGACACCAACCGGGCACCCTAGGGGGCACTGCAGTGAACTTCATTAATTGCTCCCAGGTACATAGCTCCCTTCCCTTGGGTGCTGAGCCCCCCAAATCACCCCCAAAACCCACTCCCCACAACTGTACACCACTACCATAGCCCTTATGGGTGAAGAGGGGCACCTAGATGTGGGTACAGTGGGTTTCGGGTGGGTTTTGGAGGGCTCCCATTTACCACCACAAGTGTAACAGGTAGGGGGGGATGGGCCTGGGTCCGCCTGCCTGAAGTGCACTGCACCCACTAAAAACTGCTTCAGGGACCTGCATACTACTGTCATGGAGCTGGGTATGACATTTGAGGCTGGCAAAAAAATGTTTATTAAGTTTTTTTTTGGGTGGGAAGGGGTGGTAAGGGGAGGTGATCCCCTATTCCCTCCAGTGGTCATCTGGTCAATTGGGGCACTTTTTTGAGGCTTGGTCCTAAAAATAAATGGACCGAGTAAAGTCGGCCAAGTGCTAGTCAGAGCCGGCCTTCTTTTTTCCATTATCGGCCGAAGACGGCCATCTCTTAACCACGCCCCTGTCCTGCCTTCGGTACCCTGCCGACACACCCCCTTGAACTTTGGCCAGCCCTGTGACGGAAAGCAGTTGAAGCCGGCCAAAATCGGCTTTCGATTATACCGATTTGGCCAGGTTTAGGAGATGGCCGGCCATCTCCTGATTTGTGTCGGAAGATGGCCGGCCTCCTTCGAAAATAAGCAGGATGGTCATATTTATGGACATTCCCTAGAACTTTAATAGCTGAATCAGTGTAACATGCGAATACACAACATTTGTTAAGGCTAGGTCACACTGTCAAGCACCGAGCTGCTCTCTTTATCAGGATTCCTCAGTTTGATCTCAAACTATATTTTCAGCCTTAACACTTAAAAACTTGCAGGTTGATATTTAAAGTGATTTAACCAGCCAGAAACAGCTTCTGACTGGTTAAATCGCTTGTTCTAGGCTAACCGCTCATTTTCAGTGGCACTTAATTGATTAGTGCTGTTGAAAATGTCCGGTTAACGCCCAACTCAAAATCAGTTATTTTGGAGATGTTCCTGGGTTGGAGTCAGCACTTAACTTGCCAAGATAACTGCATAAATGGTACTGCCTAAATATCAGTCTTATCTTTATGTGGTAACCCACATATGTTTATTAGGTGTATCATTAGTATTACTAGTAAAAAAAACCCGTTTCTGATGCAAATGAAACGGGGGCTAGCAAGGTTTTCTTCAGAGTGTGCATGTGGGAGTGTGTGTGTCCCTGCCCTCTGCCCTCTCTCCCTCCCCTTCCCCCTCCCCCTCCGAGTCCAGTCCTTCAGTGTTGTTTCCTGTTGTTCTGTGTTTTTGTTACAGAGAGAGTGAGGGCATCTCTCTTCCCTCCCCCCTCTGAGGCCTTCACTGTGTGAGATTTCGTGCTGTGCTGTTTTCCTTCACTCATGGGGAAACCGGATATCTCTGGCGCTTCACACTTCCGGCTGGAGGCTTCAGTGGTGCCTTTTATATATATAGATACTAATATTGCATTATCTCTGGTATTTGAATTCCAGTGCTGTTAAATGTGTGTATTTTTGATACTGTTTCACAGTAGTTCTATTATTAGATTTCAGTTTACTGTTTTCAAGTTTACATCATTTACTGAATTTATACTTGGTTATTTTACTATTGTTATGCTGTTAACAAAATTGTAAGTTTTATGTTAAACTGTACCTGCTGCCTTAGGTGAATCTCTTCCTAAAGGCGGTTAATAAATCCCAATAAATAAATAACCTATAGCCAGTTGTGTGCTGAATATTGCACTCAGGGGGTCTTTTACAAAGGCGCAGTAGTATTTTTAGTGCATGCTAATGATTAGCACACGCTAAACGCTAGAGATGCCCAAAGGAATATATGGGCATCTCTAGCATTTAGCAAATGCTTATTTTTAGCATACGGTAAAAACGCTAGTGCACCCCTGTAAAAGGACCCCTTAATTGGCTGTGCTTTAGACAGCTCTGCAAAACCGTAAATTCAATGCTGAAGCCCAGACATAGCCTGGCATTGAATTTCCAGGCATAACTCTGGTGATGGTCAGCAAAATGCTGAGCACCACCGGCTGAATATCGACCCTGCACCATCCTCAGACATGTAACATCACTTTGACTCCATTTAACTTTTTCTTACCCTTAGTTATAACTATCATACATTTCTTCTCATGCCGCATGGCCAACAAACTAACAATATTTGCCAGGTAGCCAGCACATACAAAGCTTAGTGTCCAGCAAAAATGTTCACTGTTCAGAAACCTACCAGATATTGAAGTGTATTATTCACTTTTAGGGGGCAAAGAACATATGCAATGTGCAAACCAAGGTCACTGTTTGTTAATAGCTACTTTTGTTGATAAGATTGTACAAAAAAAATGTAAAGTTTACAGATACCTATATTTAGTGAGCAAAACACCAATGAGGACAAGGCTGTTCAGGTTAGGGCCGATTTATGCTACTACATTGCACTGCTCACTTCATGGCAAACTTGATTAATTTTATTAGCTGACTGGGCCATTTTTGGTGAACACCTGAGTTCTCTGATCAAGACACAGTCACACTACTGGGACTAATGAGGTTGCTTATCTTGGGTGAAACTCCATTGATAGGACCTCACTGGTGGTCGGGCCCTGAGTAGGGCAAAATGTTGTTTTAATCCTCAAGTGTTGAGACAACAAAGTTCTCCGGACTATTTTCTATTCTGGTCTGCTCCTTTTCTGCCTCCTTACCCCTTCAGTGGACCGAAGCTCATTTAACCAGGACTTGCCAAGTACCAGGACTAAGTAACAACTTCCATCTGTTTAGACATGGACGTTCCTTCCCCTTCTGTGATCAGAGTTGGACATCCATAGTTTGGGCCCTCTTCAGTCCTGCCCAGACCGGCGCCCTGCCATATGGATGTCCTGCAGTGTTAGACATCAATATGACATCCGTGCAAAACCGGTTTTCAGACGTCCAAAACAAGAGTAGAGCTTCTAAAATAACCACCAAAATGTTATTTTATTTCTACTCATTTTCATTTGTTAATGACATGCAGCAGCATGGGACTGCATGGGACATGTTTTTAACATATCTTATGTTGTTGCAAATGATAACCTTTCCCTAGTTAGCAAGCACAATTAATATGCATAAGCTTGACTATCCTGCTTATAATCGAATGAGAAAAACGCCCAAGTTCCAACCTAAATCGGGAGATGGACGTTTATCTCACAAAAACGAATAAAGCGGTATAATCGAAAGCCGATTTTTGGACGTTTTCAACTGCAATCCGTCGCGGATGCGGACAAAGTTGATGGGGGCGTGTCAGAGGTGTGGCGAAGGCGGAACTGGGGCGTTGTTATCTGCCGAACAGAGATGGGCGCATTTCACCGATAATGGGAAAAAAGTATGCGTTTTTAGCTAGAATTTAGGACACTTTTCCTGGACCCTGTTTTTTCACGAATAAGGCCCCAAAAAGTGCCCTAAATGACCAGATGACCACTGGAGGGAATCGGGGATGACCTCCCCTGACTCCCCCAGTGGTCACTAACCCCCTCCCACCACAAAAAATGAAGTTTCTCAACTTTTTATTTTCACCCTCAAATGTCATACCCAGCTCCCTGACAGCAGTATGCAGGTCACTGGAGGAGTTGTTAGGGGGTGCAGTGGACTTCAGGCAGGTGGACCCAGGCCCATCCCCCCTACCTGTTACAATTGTGCTGCTTAATGCTTATTAGTCGTCCAACCCCCCCAAACCCACTGTACCCACATGTAGGTGCCCCCCTTCACCTCTTAGGGCTATAGTAATGGTGTAGACTTGTGGGCAGTGGGTTTTGAGGGGGATTTGGGGGGCTCAACACACAAGGGAAGGGTGCTATGAACCTGGGAGCTCTTTTACCTGTTTTTTTGGTTTTGTAAAAGTGCCCCCTAGGGTGCCCGGTTGATGTCCTGGCATGTGAGGGGGACCAGTGCACTACGAATCCTGGCCCCTCCCACGAACAAATGCCTTGGATTTATTCGTTTTTGAGCTGGGCGCTTTCATTTTCCATTATCGCTGAAAAACAAAAACGCCCAGCTCACACATTGTTGAATAAAACATGGGCGTCTATTTTTTCCCAAAATACGGTTCGGTCCGCCCCTTCACGGACCCGTTCTTGGAGATAAACACCCATGGAGATAGGCGTTTTCGTTCAATTATGCCCCTCCATGTAAATGCAAAATATATGGTAATAAGATAATGAGATGCAAAAAGTATGCAAAGTAGCCCATTATGTATAACCATGGTGTTAAATATACAAAACAGAATGCAGATAAATTGGAGCCAAGAATTTAACCGCATCTTGGAAAACTGTAATTACGTTTTTGCGTTGCCATCCACATTAATGCGCCTGCTTTGACAGAGTACTTCAATGGGTTTGTACACATTACAGGTCAATGAGGTATGTTTACTGAATGGTTTTAAGCCCTTAATGAGTGGTTAGCGCAGAACGCATTAAAGCGCTTTGCAGTATTCTGCCTGTTAGTGTGTGCTAACCCACGTGTTGCTGATTTTTTAGATATTTTTCTGGAGGAGAGTGTGTTATGGGGCAGAGGATGGTGTTCCCACATTATTCAGCTTTCCCATTATGATTAGTGCGGGCTAAAGGGTATATTGTATAAGCAGCACCTAAAAATAAGTGCTGAACATTTAACATGCTTAGTGCAATTCTATAAAGAGCATGCGTCCTTTATAGAATCGCACTTAGGCATAAACTGCACCTAACTATAGGCACCTGTGATTAGGCCTGCTATGAGTAGTTTAAATGCCGGCACCTATAGTTAGGTGCACTTTGGCCATATTCTATATCAACGCACATAAACATTTGGGAATGCTCCTATCCATGCCCCCAAATATGTACGAGTGATTTACATACACATCATTATAGAATAAGATATGCGTGAAACCAAATTATTGCCAATTAGTGCTGATAATTGGTTATCACCGACTTTCAGTGCTGATTGGCTCAGTACTCAATTAAGTTACACACATTAAATTGGGTACACACCCAATTTAATGCGCATAACTCTTAGCGCCATATATAGAATTTGTTCCTAATTGGATAACGCAAGAGCAGTTAGCGTCTCCTAAATAGGAGGAACTGACTGCTCTTGTGTTAATTCTTAGCAGCTGCTTTGTGCTAATGGGAACATTAACCCACAACCTGCAATTAAAACTATAGAAAAAGCCCTAAAATATGCCATGCTCAATCTAAGCTTAGTGAGGGGAAAGTCCCGTGGTAACTCATGTTAAGCCCAGATTTACCATGGCTTAGTAAACCGATTTCAGTATTGATATACTTTAGTCAACTACAGCAACAAAAAATAGGGTGTGGAATTACAAAATCGTTAAAGATAAACAAATGCAAAGTAATCCACTCAATGAAAAATAACTATATCAAATTTTTTGTAAAAAAGGAAGGAAAAGTCTCAAAGTCTATTTCTTTTATCAGTATTTATCATTTATATCATTGTACTGTGGTCCTTGCTGTCTTTCAACATTAGTGGCCCTCAATGGTTAATGATACAAATAGGGAAAAGCACTTATCTAAAAAAAAACCAAAAACAAACCTCGTATACAGTGCAGGGTAAGAATCAAGCCAAATTCTTCAAGCTTTCACACATCCCTGGGCCAACGATGGCCAGTGTTTCACTTAGCTGCTTCAGGGTCCCAGATGGCGGGGCTTTAAATCATCCAGTCAGAAACCTATTTTTGGTTTTGTTTTTTTCTGGCCTTTTCCGATTGGATGATTTAATAATGGCATCTGACGTCACTCCTGTATTAAGTAGAGGCCATTTTGAATGGCTGTGTTTGACCGTGGCAGTACAGAAGGATCAAGAGTGTTGTCTACCAAAGTACAAGACGGTGATTGAATTGTAATTCTATATGCTGTTTTGAGAGCTTCATGTATTCTTCTGTTTCTCTTTAGAGATGCCCCGCCACCAAGGACTGTAGTACAATGATATAAATGATAAATACTGATACAAGAAATAGACAAACGTTTTTTGGGAAGGTTTCTGCCAGTGATGAAGAGGAGATCTTTTGGATCATTTCAGCTCTATAAATCTGTTTTGAGCTGTTTAAGACTTTTCCTTCCTCTTTTTACAAAAATGTCATATACTTTAGTACAGGGATGGGCAACCTTTATACAGAGGGCTGCATAAATGTCAATACTATCCCTAGCAGCTTGCAATACTACACAATGTTGGGACCGGGAATGCACAGAGCTTCACATAAATAAATAAGTAAAAATGTAGGGTCTGATATTCAGCTGGCAGCTGTGAGCAAAGTGCTCACTGTTGATGGCATCCTTGGATATTCAACGCTGGACCCTGTCTGGGCTTCGGTTTTGACTATCACATTATTTCTAAGCGGTGAGTCTATGCGGCTTAGTAAAAGAGCCCTTCAGTGTTTTTCACCCACTAGTTCACAAGAAATACTTTCTTCCACTAGATTTAGAAAGAGAAGTTTGAAAATCACTGCTGTAGGCTGTTCCCTGCTGCTTTAGAAGGAGAGCAACTGCCTGCGAAGAGGGGAGGACGGAGATAGGGTTACCATATGTCCGGTTTTACCCGGACATATCCTCTTTTCCGGACAAACGGGCAGGCTGGCCTAATGGTGTCCTATCCTAGTCCCCTCCCCTTACCTTACTCTATTGCCCTGGTGGTCTAGTGACCTCTTCGGGGCAGGAAAGAGCCCCCTCAATCCTGCCCGGAGCGCTGCCCTGCATTCTGTTCCCCTTGCAATGCTGACGGGGGGTGTGGCATGTGTCCTCTTTTTGGGGGGACTAAATATGGTAACCCTAGACGGACTAAAAATGGTAACCCTAGACAGAGGGGAAGAGAGAAACAGCAGATGATAGGGTAATACTTCCACTGCTGCAGAAGGCAAAGCTGTGTCGGGGCTGTGCTGAAACAATTAAACCATATTTTGTTTTGTAATTTTTATTTACACAACTTTCCTATTTCACCCCCAAAGTATTTATAGCTAGTTAAGATAAATTAAACAAGGCATTTTTTTTTTATAAATGGGAAAATCTAAAACATTACATTACAGAGTAGTGGGGAGGGTAATTCTGAATATTTGTGCCAGTTGCAGAAACAGTTGATCCTGCCACTGGTCTTTCAAACAATGTGGATCAGCACTGATACATTCTGGGATTTACTGCCAATGAACATAACCTTTGACCTGCTTCCTAAACAAGAAATGATACTTTCCTTTACCTTTTTTTTGGTGTGTTCAATAGCCTTTGCAATATAATAGACACTAAAACTGTGATTTATAACAACTTTCTTTCATACATAAAAGTCTCTGCCAAACAACGGGGTCCTTTTACTAAGGTGCACTGAAAAATGGCCTGCGGTAGTGTAGGCGCTGGTTTTGGGTGTGCGCAGATCCATTTTTCAGCGCGCCTGTAAAAAATGCCCTTTTTTCACATTTTTGCAGAAAATGGATGTGCGGCAAAATAAAAACTGGTGCGCCTCTATTTTGGGTCTGAGACCTTACCGCCACCCACTGACTTAGCGGTAAGGTCTCACGTATTAACTGGGTGGTAATAATCTATGTCTGTAGAATGCCAATTGATGCATGTAGTTGACACACGTCAGAAAATAAAAATTTTGGATGCACGTCAAAAATGAAATTACTGCCCGGGCCACGCGGTAGCCGGGCGGTAACTCCAAACTGGTGCGCGTTGGGTGCGTGTAGGCACCTACGCGGCTTAATAAAAGGGTCCCAAACACACGGCTTTGACTTTATTCCTCTCTTCTTCACATCTTGCTTGAACTCGGGAAAAGAATATTTCATATTTTTTTATTATTATCTTTCACAGAGAAAGGTTAATTTGAGTCACTGCAATTTTTAGCAATATGGTCAAGCTATTTAGCGATATTTTATCAATATATGTCTTTCAGTGTATACATTCAACTAAAACCAAAGTAAAAAATAATCAGTCAGGCACTTCTTTGTTCAACACATATTTACAAGCCAAGGGCCTGATTCATTACAGGAGTTCTGCTGGGTTTAAAAATAAAACCGTACGCAGTCGATATTTAAATGCTTGAGCCAGAGCATCGGTGGTATAGTGGTAAGCATAGCTGTGTTCCAAGCTGTTGACCTGGGTTCAATTCCTGCCCAATGCAGCCCTGATTTCTTGATTTAATTGGGCAGGAGAGGCTCATATCTACTTAAATCACACTGGCCAGCTCTAGAGAAATATTCAATGACACAACTGTACACTGCCACTGAATATCTGTTCTGTTAGTGCCAGGATGGTCTAGGAGCAGAGTTGGGGTGGACCCAGAGATTATCCAGGCACTTTTGATATTTATTGCCGGAGCCGGGATAGCAAACCAGGCATGTTGGAGTGCACAGGAGTCCTAAGTATGCTTGGTTAGCTATCCAGATATGGTACTGAATTTTGGTCCATACCCAGGTAACTTTCAGGGGCTGCCAAACACCCGGATAATCAGTGCTGGTACCCAGAGACGGGCCAGCACTGAAAATCCAGGTTTAACTTAGCTGACCGCCACTGGCCGAACGCTGTCCCTAAGGGGCTCAAATGCTAATTAAGCATCACACTGGGAGAAAGCAATGCAATTTATAAATAAAATACCGAACAAGCCTGGACGGGTATTACAATTTTACCATCCCCCTCTGCATGTGGCCACATATTCCTGAGAGATATGGAGTGGGCTTTGATGGCAACTCCAGTGGTTGGGAAGTTAGGCCAGTGCTGGGCAGAGTTCTATCGTCCGTCCCATAAATGGCAAAGACAGGTCAGGATCAAGTATGTGTATTTTATATTTCATTTATATCATCTGGTATGAGTGTAGATGTTATGTTTCTCTATTGGCATCATATGGAACTGCAAATATGTGATGGGCACGGTAACAAATTGCCAACTGCCCTGGTTGTGATGCCAGTGTTCCATCTTGAAGGAGTGTAACCTGCAGAGAATGGAGGGTGCAGTTCTGGCCGCCTTGTTAGGCAGACTGGATGGACCATGCAGATCTTTATCTGCCGTCATTTACTGTATACAAATTGTGGGATTTGAAATTTGCATCTCCTTATTTGGCGTTTCTGAAAAGAATCTATTCAGTCGCTGTTCCACTGATTGCGCAAAAGACATGGAGCGAGTTCTGCAGCCAATGGGAATGCATCGTGTCTTCCTGATAAATCTGCAACGCAAAGGAGGCGCAAGTCAGTTCAGGTTTATCATCATTCGTTGGATTTCACGTATGAGTTATATAGCAAAACATTATCCAACCTGGTCTTCAAAGCTGTAGAGCAAAGGCAGCATTTAAAAACAAGACAAAGAGGTTATTCATAGATTAGAAGAGATCTTCAAAACATTTTTTTTGCAACTTCAAGATTAAGGGCTCCATTGTGCAAAATTCAGAGAAAATGTTATGGGGTCAGTTTACAAAGGGATCTAAGTTATTTGAATAAGGATTAGCTGGCTAGATCAAAACCTCTGAAAACTGAGCAGGCCGAGTCTAAATTTAGCACCCTCTGTTTCTCTAAGCAGCCAATTTTAAAACCAGTTCTGAGCCAAAAAGTAGTATTTTATGAGTAGTAGAAAAAGGCACTTATAAAACAGCACATATGCAGGGCCAGCTCCAGCCATGAGCAGTAAGTGTAACGTGCCAGCTGGCTAAAATTTCCCACTCTCTGCCTATGACAAGCTTCCTGAAAAATTCTGAAAAAATTCAGTAACGTGGTTTAATGTGCAGAAAACAGGCAAGGTCCCATAAAAACCCCTAACGCAGTAGCCTGTTTCCTTAAGTTAACTGCACGTTAACCCCCAATTTGCATGCAAAATTTAATTGAATAATGAGCCAATTAGTACCAATAATTGGGCGCTAACAATCAATTATTAATGCTAATCGGCAACAATCTGAATTTATGGGTGCATCTTCCTAGTTGGTATTGTATAAAGATGTGCACATAAATTCTTATGAATGGATCTGAAAAGGGGGCATGGCCATGGGAGGGGCATAAGTGGGTCAGGGTGTTCCTAGAATTTGTGTGCAATAGAATATGGCAGATTCGCGCAGGGCCGGCCCAAGGCATGATGCCACCTGAGGTGGAGCTAACATGCCACCCTCCCCGGGCCAAGATGCCAACCCCCCGGGCGTTTGACCTCATCAGGGTGATGTTCCAAACCCGGCAGCAATTCCCATATGCTGCCCTGCCGCCTTTGGCACCCACCTCTGCCCTTTACTGTGGTTGCCTGAGCCTCTGACGAAACAGGAAGTTACTTCAGAGAGGCGGCTACAGTAAAGGGAAGAGGCAGGTGTCAACAGCGGCAGGACAGAGTACTGGAATCGCTGCTGAGGCTGGGTTTGAAATGTCACCGTGATGAGGTAAAATGCTGCAAAGCTGCTCCCCGAGATGCCACTCCTAAACAGTGCCGCTTGAAGCCCCCGACTCAGGTGGCCTAATGGTTGGGCCGCCCCTGGATTTGCACATAATTTAGGTGCGAGAATTTACACTCCGTTTCAGTTGGTGTAAATTCTTGCACCCAAAACTGGAGGCAGATCCTGGTGCTAAGCACCGTTTACAGAATAGCACTTAGCCCTTATTTGTTTTCAGTGTCCAAATTTGGGTACCATTTACAAAATCTAGTCCTAAGGGGCTCTTACTAAAGGGCTGACGCGCAGCAACCGGAACTACTGGCGGCCCAACGCAAGAGCCGGCGGTAGTTCCATCCCCAGCGTGCACCATTTCCGGCACTAGCGGAACTATTTAAAAAATAGTTCTGCAGGGGGTTATCTCCGGGTTAGCGAGGAAGCCCTTATCGCCACCTCAATGGGTGACGGTAAGTGCTTCCCCCCCCCCCCCGAAATGGCCGCGTGGCAAGTACGAACTTACTGCATGGCCATTTCTTTTTTTGGCCTTTTTACCTGCTGCGGTAAAGGAGGCCCTGGCATGTGGGGAAAAACGGCCACCGCCGCTATTGCAGGGCCCTTTGTACCACAGCTTATTAGAAGGGCCCCAAAGTGCTTAACACACTAGAAGGCCTCATAATTTGTAAACAGCTTTTATGGAAGGCCAACAAAGCTAGCAATATAGGGGCCCTTTTATAGAGCGGTGGTAAGCCCAAAATGGCTTGTGTGACAGTAAGAACAGTATTGCCTAGACACATTTTCAGCGAAATTAATGTAAAGACCCACTTAACAAGCTGAAATTTCAAATAATAGTGTCGACGTCTTAGAGTCAGTGGGCGCCATTTTGAAAGAATTTAGGCACAACGAAAGGCTGTAATTCGCTTAGCCCCTTGAGGAAGCTCAATAGCAGAGTGAAATGGAGAGCCCCATTGGGTGGAGATTTAAGCTAAGTGCTAAAAAAATATATATATCTTATATGCCTCAGAATAATTATTAAAAACCATAAAAAAATTTATAAAATGAATAAAATGTGGAGGTTTTTGACCAATGATAATACTGGAGTCTAAATAAAGCTGGCACTTAGAAATTCTTGATCTGCTGCCAAGCATAGACTGTTGAGGTCTTTTCCTCCATGAATATCAATATAAAAAAGAATTATATTATACATTAGCTCACAGTGATAAGTTATTATTGTGTGACAGTAACCCAGCTGTAATCAGGCATCTCCGCGCTCTGCCCGGTTACCACTGGGTTAGTGCAGGAGCCCTTATCACCACCTCAATGGGTGGAGGTAAGGGCTTCCTGCTGCATGACCATGTGGTAAGAGTTCTCTTATCGCATAGCCATATATGTCTGGGGGCTTTTACTCGCTGCGGTAAAAAGGACCCTGGCGTGTGGGGAAAAACGGCCCCCACCGCTAGCACAGGGCCCTTTTTCTCGCAGCTTGGTAAAATAACCCTATAGTTATTTAAAGTTTATGATTGTTTATTTATAGCCCACTGGAACCAAAGCAGGTAACAAAAATACATAATTAAATAATAAACTTACAATAAAACAATGCAACAACATATTTAAATAAGCAGATACCATGGCATGCATCAGCATCTTTAAAGTGGCTAGACCCAAGAAGAGTCAAAGTAGGCGAACAAGGCATATCTTCCAAAAATCTATGGTTGCAGAGATAACTCTTTGATCCTCCATATATTATGAAGTCTTTTTGAATACTCCTAGAAGAATTTATGATATGTTTTCTCTTCTGCCCCATTTTCTTGTCATCCATGCTAGGTCAGACCGATCATCCTTTAAGCCTATCATCTGTTCCATTATGGACTTCTCTTACCTTCCTCTGAGTTATCAGTTAATCAAAAGAAGATTGGACTTGATGGATCTGGTCATCTTTCAAAAAGTAACTGAGTAACCACCAAATGACATGTCTATTTCATAAGCGATTAGTACTCGATATACCACCTTAACTGGTGCACAGACCAAAGCAGTCCACAATAAGTTCTGGTCACTATATCTCAAAAAAGATATAGCGGAATTAGAAAAGGTTCAAAGAAGAGCGACCAAAATAATAAAGGGGATGGAACTCCTCTCGTATGAGGAAAGGCTAAAGAGGTTAGGGCTCTTCAGCTTGGAAAACAGACGGCTGAGGGGAGATATGATTAAGGTCTACAAAATCCTGAGTGGTGTAGAACGAGTAGAAGTAAATTGATTTTTTACTTGTTCCAAAAGTATAAAGACTAGGGAACACGCGAGGAAGTTATATGGAAATACTTTTAAAACAAATAGGAGGAAATATTTTTTTCACTCAACGAATAGTTAAGCTCTGGAAATCTTTGCCGGAGGAGGTGGTAACAGCAGTTAGTGTATCTGGGTTAAAAACAGGTTTGGACAAATTCCTGGAGGAAACGTCTATGGTCTGCTATTGAGAAATACATGGGAAGCAACTGCTTGCCCTGGGATTTGTAGTATGGAGTGTTGCCACGATTTGCTTTTCTGCCAGGTACTTGTGACCTGGCTTGGCCACTATTTGGAAAACAGAATACTGGGCTAGATGGACCATTGGTCTGACACAGTATGGGTACTCTTATGTTCTTATAATATACACAGAAAAATGAAGGAACTACAATATCATATACGATGGCTGGTGGCTAACACAGAGTTGATATGGGATGACCTACCTCCCCTAAATAGGAGGTGCTAAGTGCGTCCAGTTAACCAGGAGTTGGTACCACCAATTACTCTGAATGCTAACACATGACCGGTAATAAAAAATAGTGGGAAAGCCCTTTCATGATGCAGTGTTAGTTTTGGGCTTGCCGGGCATTAAGAAACTGCATTATAGCACGTTAAGGGCCTGATTCTATATATGGCACTTAAAAAATCTGCGTGGAAAACATTTCCACCTACAGGCATTCTATAAGCAGCACCTAGATTTAGGCCCGGTATATAGAATACGCTCAGTCGATATCCTAGTGCCTAAAACTATGCGCAACCATTTACACCAATGAAAGCATGGCGTAAATCCCATCGTGTAGATTTACGTGCACTGGGCCATACCTTATCACTATGTGCGTAAATTTTGAAACACCCATAAAGTGCCCATTTCCCCGCCCCTAACCATGCTTTTTGCCTGCATACATTAAAATTTAGGCACAGCGCGTTACAGAATACGCTTAGGGAGTCGTGTGCATAAATTCTAATTATTGCCAAATAGTGCTCCTTATTGCTTGTTAAGTGCTGTTAACAACGCTGATTGGCTTGTTAAGACAATTAAATTATGCGCATTGTTACAGAATATGCTTGGATTTTGGTACAGAAAGCTAGGCGCGCTATAAAGAATCTGGGGGTAAGTCCATAACAATGCATTTTAGTAGAAGGAACTCTATATGATAGGACCCAAAGTGCTGAACTGGATAGGAAAATACTTGACTGACAGATGACAGAAGGTGGAGGTAAATGGAATCCGCTTGGAGGAAAGGAAGGTGAGTAGCGGAGTGCCATAGGGACCAGACTTATTCTATTTAATATATTTGTGAGCAACTTTGCTGAAGGGGTTAAAAGAAAAAAATCTGCCTTTTTGCAGATGACATGAAGATTACCAACAGAGTGGACACTCTGAAGGGAATAGTAAACATGAGATCTCCAAAAATTAGATGAATGGTCTAAGGTCTGGTAGCTAAAATTTAATGTGAAGAAATGCAGAGTGATGCACTTGGGATGCAGAATCCAAAGGAGCTGTACGAGATAGAAGGTAAGAGATTGATAAGCACATTTCATGAGAGGGTCCTTGGGGTGATAGTATCTGAGGATCTCAAGGTGACAAAACAATGTGACAAAGTAGTAGCCACAGCCAGAAGGATGCTAGGCTGCATAGAGAGAGGTATTAAGATTGGGTTATCCTACTGTTAAAAATGTTCAGCTTAAACATTTTCATGATAGTTCATTTAATTATCAATCTAGTAAAATTTGAAACTCAATTCCAGTTCAAATTCAGAGATTATCTAATTATTTGCAATTTTGAAAAGCTCCGAAGACCTACTTTTTTTCAGAAAATATTTTAACTCTACTTAATAAGTGTTAATTGTAATTCATTTAATTTTGTAACCTGCTTTGATTCCATGTAGATATAAGTGGGATATAAATGCTGGGAATAGAATAAAATAGAATAGTATAACCAGCAGAAGAAAGGAGGGGTTAATGCCTCTGTACAAGTCATTGCTGAGGCCCTATTTGGAATACTGTGCTCAGTTTTGGAGGCCATATCTTGCTAAGAACATAAAAAGACTTGAAGCGGTTCAGAGAAAAATTACCAAAATAGTGTGGGGTTTGCCCACAGGATGCATCAGAAAAGACTTTGAGGTCCTTTTACTAAGCCACGTAAGCATCTACGTGTGCCCAACGTGCACCAAAATGGAGTTACCACCCGACTACCATGTGGCTCTTTCAGTAATTTCACTTTTGGCATGCATCCAATATGCACATCTGAAAAATATTTTTTATTTTTGGATGCATGTAATGGACGCTCGCCAAGTGGCACTTGACACGCATAGGTCATTAACGCCTGGATTCCTTACCACTAGGTCAATGGCTGGCGGTAAGGTCTCAGACCCAAAATGGACACGCGGCAATTTTGATTTTGCCACACGTTCATTTTTGGCAAAAAAAAAAGTCCTTTTTCACAGGCATGCTGAAAAATGGATTGGTGCGTGCCCAAAACCCGTGCCTACACTACCGCAAGCCATTTTCCAGCGCTGTAATAAAAAGGATTTTAGAGATTGCTTTTCAACTCTATCTGCCTTGACCAACAAGTGCACTTGGGGTCTGTATTTGTGATTAGAAGTAATTCTATTTAAAAATGATTGTTTAACTTTGATTGTGTGAAAACAAGTTGGAATGTAGAAGATAAGACAGCTCTAATTAATTTGGTATGTGAAGAGGGGGATGGTGCTTGTTTTTGAGTTTAGACTGGCCACCTGGACTTGGAAACATGTGACCACATTCCCACAGTATGGCTTGTTTACCTATTCTCAAGCATTCTGTAATTTTCCTTGGCTCTGAAAATAAGCTTTAGCTTAATAAAAAGGGGGGCTTGTTGCAGCAGCAGAGCTCTGAGGCTCATCTGTGGGTGGATGCATCGTGCAGAAAAGACTGTTCCTGGTCATAAAGAGACTTCGAGCTTTTGCTGCAACAGGCCTCCTGGCTGATGAGATAAGGGCCTGAAATTCCTGACCAGTGATGTTGTATGTATAATATGTATATATCTGTCTTATAGCTTTCTTTTAGTTAGATGATTTCATCATTGTATATATCTTAATCATTGTAGATTTTAGCACCTCTAATAAAAGTCTCATTTACCTAATACGAATCCAAAAGAATCCACAGTAATTACTGAGTAGTCTGTGTTAGTGAAGCAGGCTGTAAATCCATAGCAGTATATGTGCGTCTTTGTAAAAGGACCTGAATATGTACTTATACTTTATTAGATTTGCTAGACTGCTCTAGCTGCCTGGGCAGAGAGAAATACATTCACACTAAGAAAAATATAATACATTCATGCAAAGAAAATTATAAAGCAAACACCCGAGAATAACGGTTGATTCACCTAACCAACAGACAACAACTTTCTGCTAATTCTGATCTCCAGAAGCTTGTCTGAAAAGCCGGGCTTTCAGGTTTAGTTTAAAGTTCTTAAGGTATAGTTCACCACAAAGAGAAAGAGGCAAAGAGTTCCAAATATGAGGAGATAGAAAAAAGAAGGCACGGTGTCTAGTTGTTTCTAGCTGGGCAAGTTTTGGACCTGGAAGGACGAGACGATGGTTGTTTAAATAAGCGGAGGACTCTTGCTGGTGAGCAGGAAATAGTAAGACGCGAGAGACAGTCTGCAGTACCCAATCTAAAAGCCTTGAAAGTCAACAGAACGATTTTTAAGTAATTCGAAATTCTACAGGAAGCCAGTGATGTTGTTTAAGTAGGGAGGATGTGTGATCAAAGTGACCAGCATGACAGAGTAATCTGATAGCAGTGTTCTGTAATGTTTGAAGTTTCTTGAGAGCTGAATAAGGTAGACCAGAACAATGTTGCAATAGTCAAGATGTGAAGTAAAGAACACAAGAATAAGTGAACGGAAATTGCCATGATTCAAAAGGTGACGAATAGTCAATAGTATCAATTAGTGAAAAAGCATAGCTTGGTTAAGTGTGAAATGTGTTGTGAAGAAGAGAGTGAAGAGTCAAGAATTACCTCCAAATAGTGAAAGTAGGAGACTGGAGTGACTGCTGTCCCAAAAAGAGGAATAGGTGCAGAGGGAGGATTCACTGAACTAGAGAACCAACAAGCCATAGCATTTAGGACTGGTTGCCAATTAGCAACGGAATCTAGGCAAGATTGAAAAGGAAAGATGGAAACAGAAGATGCATTGGTTGGATAAAGTAGTAGAATATCATCCACACAGAAGTAAAAAGATACCCCAAACGGTTGAATGTCAGGGGTCAGCGGAATTAAATAGAGGTTGAAGAGGTGAAAGGGTTTGACCTTGACGAACTCCACAGTGGAAATCCATCTTGATAGAGGTCGAGGTGAAGGTAACAATTTGGAAGGCGTGGTTAGATAGAAAAGAAATAAACCAAGATAGGACCTCACTCAAGATACCCAGCAAAGACGGATGAGAGATCAAGAGGGACTGGTTAACCAGGTCGAAGGCAGATAGATCCAGTGAGACTGCTAAAGCAAGTATGTTTATCAAAATCAGAATGAATTTCACTTAATAGAGCCGTCATAACGCTTCAGTGCTGTAATTAGTCCTAAAGCCAGATTGATGAGGATGTAAAGCGAGTGTCTTTTCAGCAAAATCTGAAAGCTGTAGGAACATTTATTTATTTGTTACATTTGTACCCCGCGCTTTCCCATTCATGGCAGGCTCAATGCGGCTTACATGGGGCAATGGAGGGTTAAGTGACTTGCCCAGAGTCACAAGGAGCTGCCTGTGCCTGAAGTGGGAATTGAACTCAGTTCCTCAGGACCAAAATCCACCACCCTAACCACTAGGCCACTCCTTCGAGAACTTTGGACATAAAGGTGAGACTGAATTTTGCTGTGACTAATATTTGGTTCCTCTTGAGCTTTTCTGGATGAACGTGAAAGATGTTCTACAACTGTGTGGTGATGCAGTATAGCACAGTCTCAATTCTCCAACCTTCACTAATCCGACCATACGGCATATCCAACAGACCCCCCTCCCGCCGGAGATATTATTGCGTTTTTCTATTAAAAATCTTTGTTTTAGAACAATTTTTGCAAATCGGGAACTTTATGCCGTTGTTTATTCATTGTTTTTCGAATTATCTGGATCTTCACTTATCCAACAATGGGTTGGATCCTTTTATGTACCTTATCTGTTCCTAATTTATATTAGCTCCCTCAAGGAGTTAGAGTTATTAATCAGAAGGGGGGCTTTGACTCTAATAACTCTCCGGATAATTGAGATATGACTGCATTTTTAGAGTCCTCACAAGATTTCATAACAAGAAGAGCAATTTTTTCTACAGAAGTTCAAAAGCTGTTAGTTTTAAAATCCTATTTTCCAAAGAAAAATATTTTATTTTCTGGTCAACCTATTACAATGTTTCCCGATGTCTCTAGGTCTATTTATTTAGGGGCCCTTTTACTAAAGGGTTGCTGTGCGGCCCAAAGTGGCTGCCGGCAGTAGTTCCACCCCCAGTGTTTCCGGTGCTGCTGGAATTTTTGAAAAATTAATACCGAAGGGGGTTACCTAGTGGTAATCGGCACTGCCTAATTACTGCCAGTTGGCACGGGAGCCCTTACCGCCACCTCAATGGGTGGCAATTAGTGCTCCCCCCAAAATTGCTGCACCATTTCTTTTTTACACCTTTTTACCCACATGCAGTAAAAGGGGCATTGTGCACGGCAAAAACTCGCACAGCTGCTAGATCAGGGCCGCTTTTACCGCAGCTTAGTAAAAGGGGCCCTTAAAAAGGAAGGCTTTCCCTCAGCTAACGCCTATGGGCTTCTTTTACAAAGCCACGCTACCGATTCTCGGTGCAGCAAATGAGAGAAAGCCCGTTCAATTCCTATGGGCTTCCTCTAATTTGCCATGTGGGAATTGCTAGTGCAGCTTTGTAAAAGATGCCCTAAGGTTTTAGCATTGGGAACATCCTATTTGCCAGTCATTTTAATGCTAAATAAATAAATATATATTTATTTTTTTTGTCATCTTTAACTTTTATCTTTAATATGTTTTACATTATGTTCATTTATAAATTTTAAGTGTATTGTTTATTCTTATTTTTTATTTAATCTGTTTGTCATTGTGTTCTGCAAAGGCAAAATATGTCTCAAAAAAAATAAAAATTACGTCTTTACTATATACCTTTTCAACATGAGATAAAGAAACAGGCAGTTGCTAAGAAGGAAAGCTTAGCGCCGATAAGAAAAAGCACTATGGTGACAGCCTATATTTGTTCCAAAATGGATCATGGGCAAAAAAGAATGGTAATGGTGCTTTTATTTCCATAATTTGCTTTTAGTTTGCATATTATGGGTACTAAAACTCAGAGTGCCAACAGAAACAGCAGTGTGCAAATGATAGGTTTGTGTACAGTGAGGGTAATTCTATAAATGGGTGTCTAATTTTAGGTGTCAAGAACACACCGTTTGGAACTTATTCTATACAGAAAAGTAGGCACCTACTTTTCTATATAGAGTACTAGCATAACAGGTCAAATATACACCTATATTTTAGATGCAAGCACTTACACCAGCCTTACAGGCCCTTTTACTAAGCCATGTAGGCGCTTACACACGCCCGACACGCATCAATTTGGAATTACTGCCTGGCTACTGCGTGGCCCGGGCGGTAATTTCAGTTTTTTACGTGCGTCCACTATCCAGCTTATAATCGAAAGAGAAAAACGCCTATATTTTGACCCAAATCGGGAGATGGGCGTTTTTCTTGCAAAGGTGCCCAAATTGGTATAATCGAAAGCTGATTTTGGGCGTTTCCAACTGCACTCCGTCGCGGAAACGAATAAAGTTGACGGGAGCGTGTTGGAGGCGGGACTGGGGCGTGGTTATCAGCCGAGGAGAGATGGGCGTCTTTAGCTGATAATCGAAAAAAAAGGTGTTTTTACCGCGATTTTGGGTCACTTTTTTTGGACCCTTTTTTTTCACGAACAAGTCCCAAAAAAGTGCCCCAACTGCCCAGATGACCACTGGAGGGAATCGAGGATGACCTCCCCGGACTCCCCCAATGGTCACTAACCCCCTCCCACCAAATAAACCTCACTTTAAAAGCTTTTTTTCCAGCCTCTATGCCAGCCTCAAATGCCGTACCCACCTCCATGACAGCAGAATATGTTCGATCCTCTCACAGCCTTTCCCTGGGTCAGATGTGGCTTTCGGGTGCACTACAGGGTCACATCAGCATTGCATTGTGGTGGGTGTAGGGTATTGGGCTCCATGATTTCATTAGCTTGTGTTACAGTCTCATGATGTTGGTAGTTGGTAGGCTCTTCTCCCATGGTGCTTTTCCCCTTGCCTACTGGGTCAGAGTGTGTCCAGTTTTGTTTCCGGTAGTCCATGAGGTAGTGGCCATTTTTGTAAGCCAGTTTTAGATCCCTTTCACATGTTAGCCATGTTCTTCCCTTGAATGTGGCTGAAAGAGGGCATTGTACAGCATTCTGCCAGCTCGGACCTACTGCTAATCTCACTACCAGGGAGACTCGTTGCCAGTGGGGCACAACCTCTGATCTGCAGTTAACTGTGAGTAAGAGTGCTTATTCCAATAAAGGACGTTTTCGGAGAGATTAGTCTTCAGGTGTAAACTGGTGTGCCAATGTTATACAGCAGTAACAAGTCCTAGAGGCCTGCGTTTATGCAGGTCCCTGGATCACTTTTAGTGGGTACCGCAGTGCACTTCAGCCAGGTGGACCCAGGCCCATCCCCCCCCCTACCTGTAACACTTGTGCTGGTAAATGGGAGGCCTCCAAAACCCACTGTACCCACATGTAGGTGCGCCCTTCACCCCTAAGAGCTATGGTAGTGTTGTACATTTGTGGGTAGTGGGTTTTGGGGGAGGGGGTTGGGAGCTCAGCACCCGTGGTAAGGGAGCTATGCATGTGGGAGCTTTTTCTGAAGTCCACCGCACTGACTTAGGGTGCCCAGTTGGTGTCCTGGCATATCAGGGGGGCCAGTGTACTACGAATTCTGGCCCCTCCCACGACCAAATGGCTTGGATTAGGACGTTTTTGAGCTGGGCATTTTTAGTTTCCATTATCGCTAAAAACGTCCATTTTTTTCGAAAATACGGTTCGGCCCGCCCCTTCACGGACCCGTTCTCGGAGATAAATGCCCATGGAGATAGGCGTTTCCGTTCGATTATGCCCCTCCATGTGCACCAGAAAATATTTTTATTTTCCGGCACGTGGGCGGTAATCGGCATTTGAACACATGTTGACCACTACCACCCGGTTAATGCGTAAGACCTTACCGCTAAGTGAATGGGTGGCGGTAAGGTCTCAGACCCAAAATGAACGCGTGACACTTTTCATTTTGCCGCACGTCCATTTTCAGCCCTCCCCCCCAAAAATGGCATTTTTTTTACAGGTGCGCTGAAAAATGGATCTGCGCGTGTCCAAAACACGTGCCTACACTAGCGCAGGCCACTTTTTAGCGCACCTTAGTAAAAGGACCCCTTAGACCTGGTGTTAATGCTAGAGCATCGATTGTGAAAGAATGCATATAGATCATAATATTGCATAATTGATAAGCATTATTATGTGCCCCACCCACACTGCCCAAACTCCACCCATGTGAACGCCCACCTGCAAAGTATGCACCACTGAATATTGGTGAGCACTTACAGAATGCCACATAGCCAGAAAATGGTCACTGATGTGTGTTCTTGCCACTTAAATCTAACTTTTACTAGGCCGCATTAGGCCTACCGCACGTTAATCCTGCACTAGAAAATATTTTTTATTATTTTCCAGCATGGAAGGTGTATCTGGGGGCATAGGCATGCCTGTGCTAATTGGGTAGTGCGGGAACATTACTGAGCGCTACCCGATTAGAACAGGAGTTAACGCAGGAGCCCTTACCGCTACCTAAACAGGTGGCAGTAAGGGCTCCCAGGGGTAATGTCCACACACTAATGGGGAAATTAGCATGTGACCATTAAAAAAAAAAAAAGAAAAGCTCACCACGGTCATAATCAGCCGCGACAGAAAGCAGCGCACAGCAAACCCATGCATTACTCGCAGCGTCAAACACTTTCTAGTGCGCCTTAGTAAAAGGACCCTTAAGTGTCGCTTTATAGAATTACCCCCAATGGGGTAATAAGGTCTTTTATAAATGTGTGTAAAAGTACGCATAGCAAAAAGAATACATGTACTTTGTCTTTGTAAAACTGTTAATCAAGGGAATACTTGTCTTGAAAACAAGTCTCCTCCAAGTGAAATTGCTCCCTCAAGGATTGGTCCAATGATAAAGAAGGACTTCTTGCTAAACTCTGAATACCTCTGGCTGTCATAGTTTCCATTAAAAATGAATTCTAGCTCCCTTTATGGTTTAGGGTTCTCTTCCCATGTGATCTTAACGTAATGCATTACTTTATTTTATCTTTTCAATGTATTCCCAATTGTTTATGTTTTGTTGCAGTTGTAATTAACTTTTGCTAATCAAGAAGATCCTTCTATATTTTTGAAAATTCAATAAAGTAAAAAAAAAATGCATGTACTTTCATGTGATGCAGGTGAAGGCGTGTTTGGGGGTGGAGTCTGGGCAGAGCGTAGGAGGATTCACAATTTATGCATGTTTGTTTATAAAATATGTGAATACATGTTTACTTTACATGTGAACATTTACACTGGCTTCTGAGCAGGTGTAAATGTCTGTGTCTTCTTTTTTAGCCACAAGTTCTGCAGGTTTGGTGGGCACCTTGTGCTTTTATAAAATAGGCTTGAAATAGGTACCTATTTTGCCTACACACTTAGGCCCCGATGCTCAAAACTCCAATGCGGTACAGAACAGCGCTGGGACACCGCAGCATTACAATTCCCTTGTGCTCATTGCTAATGGTATGTAAATATAGGCACGCTGTTAGCAAAGCTCATGTGCTCATGCCTAGTCTGGGGAGCAGAAGAGCCCTGCATGGTGTGAGGAGCCCCTGAGGGTCAGGGAAGAAGGGATTCGGGAGAGGAGCAAGATGGGTAGGTTTCATACGCGGGATTCCAATTACAAGTCCCAGGATCCTAGGGGCTGGGAAGCCACGCCCCCATGGAGGCATAAGTTTCCCAAGAGCCGGAGAAGGGAGTAGGACTACAGTTCCCAAGAACACCTGCAAAGCCCTGGGGGCAAGCAAAGGGAGCAGCAAGGGAACTACAAGTCCCAGGATCCTGAGGGAGAGAAGGGGGATTGGCTGAGGAGGAATAATCAGGCGGGAGAGGACCAGCTGGGGACCATAAAGGGAGAGGAGCCCATGGAATGGGAGGTGGAGAAAGAGGTCGGAGAGGAGATCCAAGCCCAAGATGACTGAGGAAGTGAGCTTATGGAGACTGCTGCTCTAGCTCAGGTACAAGGGAAGAAGTTGAAAGGCTTCATATCAAACCTTCTTCAAGGCTGCGGAAAGCTTGGAGGAAACGTTAAGCAGCTGTTCCCCTCAAGGGGAAGAGAGGTGCCATGCTGTAAAGCAGTGAATGATTTCCGCTGTGGCCAGAAGTCAGACCCGCCTGGAGAAAACAGGTAGTGATTTGAACTATGTCCAGAAGTCATGCCATGCTGGGGAGGCAGTGAGTAATTTAAACTGTGTCCAGAAGTCATGCCATGCTGGGGAAGCAGTGAGTGATTTCAACTGTGTCCAGAAGTGGTGCCATGCTGGGGAAACAGTGAGTGATTTAAAACTGTGTCCTGGAATCAGGCTATGCTGGGGAAGCAGTGAATGATTTAAACTGTATCCAGAAACTGTGGCCAGCAGGGGGGAGAAGGAACAAGGGGTGATATGTGCTGTAACCAAGGACTGTGTCTGGAAGAGGAAATGTCTTGGCCTTGCTGATGGAATAAAGCGGTTTTAAGCATATTTTTGGAGTCTGCTTCTGGGAGTGCTGTGTCCAGGGAAGGGCCCCTCCAGGGTCAGCCGAGTTCAAACCTGCAGGAAGGCCTGAAGGTGGTGGCCTGCTGACAATGAGTGCCGTTGATCCTTAAGTGTTGGAGGTGGGGGAAAGAATAGAGCTGCAGCCTGATGTTCTGAGCTGCTTTGCAAAAGTCATAAAATAGCGAGGCCAAGATCATCATAAAAAGTACAGGTGGAAGCACTGCAACATCCAAGCCAGATCACTAATCAGAAAGAAGATCCCCCCAGGCTCGGGTTTATTAGCAGTAGCAACAATTTCCTGAACGGGCCAAACATCCAATCCGAAAGGAGGCCCCCTCCCCCTCCCATCCAATCCTAGCGGTTGTCCATGTCCCTGTTTCTGTTGTAGTCTATTACAGAGGACTTGAATGGGGATGTCATAATAAGAGACCCTAACGCCCTAAGATTTACAGTAGAGTAAGGGCACCCTTGTTCAGCACGCTGTTGTCTGAGCATAAGAGAGAATAGGAAATGACCTCATCAGCATCCTTTTGACTACATTAGCATGCTCATTGTGCTGTTCTTTGGCGCACTCGTTTGTTCCCGCGCTGAAGCCTCTGAACATTCTGTGGTAGTAAATGCGGATGCTAATCCACGTTTACTTCTGAGCATTGGCTCCTTCAAGGCGTATTTTTAAAAGCATTTAGACTTACAAAGTTACACAGTAACTAAGTGCTTTGAAAATGAGCCCCATAGGCAACCTGTTATAAAATTACCCTCAATGGCTCTATCTTCAAATAGTTTTGCTGTTGCTCAACGTATGTGATGCAACCTAATTTATGGCACATGAAGCAGAAACAAGAAGACAAAAGGATTAAGTCTTTTTCCCCTTAGAGTGCTCTAAAACTTCAATCACTTGCCTGTTCATGGATAATGTTGGAAAGTTCCTTCACCATCTCTCTGAAGTTTGTCTTCAGGTCTTCATGGTATTCTGCTTGGTCCTCTTTAATAAGACGCTCATTCAGCTCAAGTGCAAGGCTACAAGCCTGTATGAACTTCCTGTTAAACAATGATAACAACTTTAAAAGAGGCTGCCGTGTTAGTCTGTTGCATCAAAATGACAGATGCAGATGGCAACTTTTAGCAATTTATTGAGGCATGACATTTTGAGGACCAGAGTCCACTTGGTCGGATGCAACATGCCATCCCTCCTTTCCCCATGCAGAAGCAGGAACAAATACAGAGTGAAGAGTCCTATCTTCTCCCTCCTTCTGCTGCCAAGAATCATGGACAGCACAGAACAGAAGAGGCCCTGAATTTCCTGTTTGTAGCATACCGCAAGACTAAGTCTAAGTCCGTGAGTAGGAAACTTAGGACCTCTGCAGGGGGCGGGGGGAGGATGGGACAGATGAGGAGCGGTGGAAGGGAAAAGAAGAAGTCAAATTTTGCATATTCAGGGATGCCCAAGCCCTGCCAGCTAAAGAGCTCCACATCCCGAACCTCCCCCGGTGTGAAGAAGTTGGCGGCATGCTTTCCAGTCACCGACGCCGGTACTCCTCGCTCATGCTCAGCTTAAGCATGCAACCTGAGTATGCGCGGAGTGTCGGCGTTGGCTGCTAGAAAGTATGCCGCTGACTTCTTCACACCAGAGGAGGTTCGGGCCGCAGAGTTTTTTGGTTGTTGGGGCTTGGGCACCCCGTCAGCCACTCGGGGTATTACAGTTGGGGGGGGGGGGACCGAGTCCAAAGTGGTGGGGCCGAGGGAGGCAGGGCCCAAAGAATCTTGCTCCCTGCCCACCTCCCCTCAGCGGTCCTGTTTTAACTCAATCATCCCTTTAAATAGAGTACAGACACACCGAGAAGCTCATGAAGGGGGGGGGGGGGGGGGGGGGGAGCAGGGCAGAAATAGAGTAGCACTGGCCCTGTGTTAAAGACCATATTTACCTGAATGAATAAAAAGATTCCCCATTCAAAAAAGTAAAAAATAAATGGCCTCCGATTGTGCTTATGGTGTCATTATTTTACATCTATGAATATGAAGTATATTATGCAATATAACATCACATCGCATTGACATTACCTGAACATGTCCTTTAGTTCATTCACTTTTTTACTGGGATATTTGCTGGACTGGCTGTCATCTAGAAAGGCTCTGGCATAAGCCAATGGGCCAGCATTTACCTGAAAGATAAAACAGCAAAATCTTTTTTTTTTTCATAAAATTAAGAAGCTACATGCAGTCACAAATGCAGAGCCTTTCAAAAGGGCCATCCTTTTTTGGGTCTATGTGACGCCAGAATCATGGATTCTACTGCAAAGCACTCAGGACTTGTGAAACTACAGTATTAAAAAGCTGCCTGGGTATGAAATTATGAAAGAGATACTGTTTTTTGTTTTCCTACTGTGTACGTGCAATGAGTTTGAATCCATGCAATCAGAGAGACTGCTTCCAGTGTTCAGGTATTTGCATACAGCACTGATAATGAAGACTAAGACTATTAATTGTCTACAGACACAAAGACTTTGCCTTATGCCACAGGCATTTTGCCAATTTTTCCTTCTACAGATTTCGCCCAAGACACTGTTGGGCATACCATCTCTGGCCTGCCAATTGAGGCAACACCCTAAGACTCACAGAGTCTTTGGGACATGAGACTTTCTCATCTACCTCTCCATATGCTATTGTGCCCTTATCTTTAGGACCACACATGCAGCTCACTGACCTGAGGACTGGGTTGGCTGGACCCAGCATAAGGAAATAAATCCTGCCCTACTCTTGAGTAGCTGTTGTTTGTTGGAGCCTGACCCTGCGTCAGTGTCTTGATTGCCATAAAAGGTTGTATGGCTGTTGGTTTTATTTTCCTTTTGGCTTGGGGTCTTGGAAATGTGAGCCAAGCTTTCTGAAACCTTGGTTTATTTATTTATTTAACATATTTGGTTTAGGTTTCATTAGGGAAAATATATTAGCTGTTGTAAGATTTACAACAAAATTACTGCTAAGAAATAATTTGACTGACTGTACATTTGTCCTTTAGATTGTAAGCTCCTTTGAGCAGGGACTGTCCTTCTATGTTAAATTGTACAGCGCTGCGTAACCCTAGTAGCGCTTTAGAAATGTCAAGTAGTAGTAGTAGTAGGGCCCTTTTACAAAGCTGCATTATACAGTTAACACTTTAGGGACTATCAATAAAACTCCTTATATGTAAGGATGCCCCTAGTGGTAGTCTTACAGATTACTACTAGGATGCAGAGGCACCATTTTGAAGGACGGCACTGACCCATGCGGCAGCGGAAGGAGACCGTTGCCACCCAGCTTAACTATACCACTATTGATGGACCCCTGGGTGAGTCCCTGAGTGCCAGGAGGGTTGGGGATGGGGGAGGGAGGGAAGGAAGCAAGGGCAGGGTTTGATTGTAGGGAGCAAAGCATGGACATCAGGGGATGGGGTTTGGTTGCTGGGGGGTGGAGGAGTTCCGGAGGCACCTAGGGATGTTGGGGTAGATCAGACATGGGGAGCGGGATGGGATGCTTAACAAATACGGAATGTCAGGGACATCAGGAATTGGAACGTGTAATAAGTGGGGGTTGCTGGGGACATTGGGGTTTAGGATGTTTAACGAGTAGGGGATGTCAAGAAGGAGTACCACTGTGGGACTGGCCTTTTTCCTTTATTTCTTTCCTCAGCCTCCTTCCACTTTACATGTGCTGCTTGAGAGATGGGAAGGACAGATAGGGTTGCAGTAGATGTGATAATAGCAGAAGAAGAGCAATGGTGGATGCAGAAGGGGATACAGTGCTCTGATGGGGAAAGAGGAGGGGGTGGAGGAATTGCCTGTGGAATAGAAAGGAGGAAAAAGAGGAACTATGTTTCACATGAAAGTGGGGTGTTAATGGGGTTCAGAAGGGATTCCAGAATCATTCAGCCCATGAGAGGTCCTGTCACTGCTAATGTGGCCCCCTCACCTCTGCTCTAAGGAAAGGACTCAACTAATCCCAATTTGAACTTTTATTTGTAACCTTCTATTTATCTTCTTGAATTTTCTCTCTTTTTGTTTCTTTTTGTGTAAGTGTTGATTTTTGTACTGGAATATAGCAAAAAAACGAAAAAACAAACAAAAAAAACCCTCTAAATATTTTGCCAAATCATTGAATCAGTGTAATTACACTTCTCTTAGTGATAACAAATATGTATTGTACATTCCTTTTCTAGGCTGCAGTAATTTATTTGCATGCTTATTCAGTTCTTTTAGAGTCATAACAATTTTTTTGTACCCATCCATAGTTTTCTTTTGTTCCTTTGAGCATCCTGCTCAATCAGAGCCAGCATCTGCTAACCCCATGGTACCATATGCCATCATTTACAGCTACCTGAGAGGAAAGGAAGGTTCTCAATTTTTGACCTTCTGTCTCCACCCATCTGGTTTGATCACTGCAGTGGCTGACTCAACAGCCAACGGGGATCATTTCCAAAACAAACAAAAAAAAAAATGTCCAAAAAAACGTTGTAAGGTGGCAGGACATTCTTTTCTCACAAACGTCCAGGTTGTGATTTTTGACACCTCAATTTTAGATGTTTTGCTCCAATTTCAAGGGAGCATATTGGGGCTGTGTTTTGGGCGGGACATGAGTGGCACCAAAAGATAGACATTTTTCTGCAATAATGGAACAAAATGAAAACGTCTAGAGCCAAAATCATGACTAAGGGGCCTTTCACCAAATGGTGGAAAAAGGTCATTTTCTTTAAAGGGCCAGTAAATGGTCACGCACTAACAAAGCAGAATGGTGCTTGGCCATTTGCATGAAGAGCCCTTACTGCCTCTGATTACCACTGGGCACACCCATGGCACTAGAAAATAAAAAAAACATTTCCCAGTGCCGAAACAGTGTGCTGGAAGCTGGAACTACCACTGGGCTCTTCAGAGAACCAGGTGAAGGGCCAATTTCCTTTGTGCAAACTTGGCGGTAACCCTACCGCTGGGTAGTAAAAGGGCCCCTAAGTAACCAAAAGGTGCCCTAATTGATCAAATGACCACTGGAGGGATTAAGGCATAATCCCCCTTACTCCACCAGTGGTCACTGACCCTCCAGCCCCCAAAGATGTGACGGTGACACTTTATTTTACTTTTTAAATTGTTAACCGCTTCGACCCAACCTTTGTTGCATTGGCGGTATACCAAATTTTAAATAAACTATAAACTACAAACCAGACTCTAAGACAACTTCAGATATGATGGTCATTCCTATTAGAGCAATAAGCAGGTCCTTGGAGTTGCCTAGTGGTTGGTGCAGCGGACTATAGAGAAAGGGACCCAGGCTCATATTCCACTCTAACTGGTACACTTGTGGTGCAATGTGTGAGCCCTCCAAAAACATTAAATAGGTGACACCTGCAGACATAAGGCCTATTGTAGCGGTATACAGTTAGGTACAGTAGGTTTTTGGTGGATTTTGAGGACTCACCATACAACATACAGGAGTAATGTTGAGATGTGTATCTGGGACCATTTAGGTGTCCACTGCTCTGCTAGGATGTCTGTGTGGTCAGTCTACTAGGAATGTCCCCCCCCCCCCCCCCCCCCAATACATCCCAATGGCTTGTTTTTGTGCGTTTTTCCCTAGGACATTTTTTTCAAAAATGGACAAAAAGATAGATGCACTGAGCACAAAAACATCTAGAAGACGGCCATTTTCGAAACAAAAAGTTGTAAATTTTTCTGGTCTGAAAATGGCCATGTTCGCTACTGGATTTTTGGACATTTTTCGCAAAACTTCCAAAATCAGATTTAGACGTCATATCAAAAATGCCCCATCCACAGCTTTATCTAAAATATGACTGTGAAGCTCCTTTACTAGGCCAAAAGATTTAATCATGTTACACCACTACTCAAAGAAGATCACTGGCTTCCTACCTTGGAAAGAATCAAATTTAAATGTCTCATACTCGGCTTCTGTGTCCTGTCTACTGCTTCCCTTCTTTCTGCACACCACCATGATCCGTAAGGTCTTCACAGGGCAAATTTTTCCATTTAAGATCAGGTTGGAACTAACTAGGTTCTCTGTCTTTATTTACCTAGATCACGCTTCTTTGGAGCACCTTAATTCTTGACCTCAGAATTGAAAGTTGCTATTGCAAATTTAAAACCAGGCTGTAGTTCTGTATTCAGCAGTACACTGTGACCTCTTCCCTATCATCTCCTTTTCTGCTTGATTTTAACTACCCAACAATCAAATCATATCTCTACCCAAATCTTAAAGATTTTATCAGTGTTCTCCCATTAGCAAATTTCCAGATATCTCAAAGAACATTTTTCATAAATATTAAAAAGACTAGTAAATAAGTAAGTGGAGAAAAAAGACCTTGGTAAAAAATTTCACAACCACTAGCACAACAGCTAAATGGCTGGAAGTTTATTATCACAGCCTGGGGAAAAAAACTCCACTTATCCAAGCAGAAGATCTCTATACTGTGACAAAACAGACATTCCACTATTCCTACTCCACTTAATAAATATAGGGGTAGATACTCAAAAGTTGAAGTTAAATACCGTGTGTGTTTATAGCAGTGGTTGAACATAGTAACATAGTAGATGACGGCAGAAAAAGACCTGCACGGTCCATCCAGACTGCCCAACAAGATAACTCATATTTGCTGCTTTTTGTGTATACCCTACTTTGATTTGTACCTGTGCTCTTCAGGGCACAGACTGTGTAAGTCTGCCCCGCACTATCCCCGCCTCCCAACCACCAGCCCCACCTCCCAACCACCGGCTCTGGCACAGGCACAGACCGTATAAGTCTGCCCAGCACTATTCTCACCTCCCCAGCCCTGCCTCCCAACCCCGGCTCTGGCACAGACCGTCCAAGTCTGCCCAGCCCTATCCCCGCCTCCCAACCACCAGCCCCGCAAAACAGCGACCGATGCTCAAAAGAAATCACTTCAAATGAGATGCACGGAAATTCTGGAAGCGGCTCGGTAGGGAAAGCGCCTAGCACGTGCGCAGAACAGTCTCTAGGTAAGCGTCCATGTTTAATGCTTGCCCGCTTACAGGACTCCTCTCTTCTACTGACTCTCCTCTCACCCGGGTGTACTAGAGCTCACACTGTGGCTCCCTCGTGCGGCTGATCACCTCTATGCAGCTTAGCTGCTCTGGGCTTGTACTTGCTTTCCCTCAGGCTGCCCCCGATTGATTTTGCCAGTGCGCTTGGGAATCTTTTTTTTTCTGCTACTTCGGGGCTAAACTCTGCCTCTTCACTGATGTCGCTCTTGACATAGGCTGACCCCATAGAGGTTTTCCACAGCCGATTGACTATTTGCTTTTGCTTCTCTGCCCCTTGTGGGAGAGATTTCTCACATTATAGTGGCTTTCCCCAACCGATTGCCTATTTCATTCCTCCTCCCTTGTCGGAGGGATTTCTGACATTACAGGAGTTTTCCCCAGCCAATTGGGGAAAGCTTCTATGATGTCAGAAATTCCTCTCAGAAGGGGCGGAGAAACATAAGCAAACAGCCAATCAGGTGGGGAAAGCCCCTATGATGTCAGCTTATGTCAAGAGTGACATCAGCAAATAGGTGGAGTCAGGGCTGCTGAGAGACTGAGCCGGGCCCAGGGCAAGGCTGCCCCCAGTCCCCCCCCCAAGGATCGCTGCCACCTCGCCCCCGCCTCTCCCCAATCGCTACTGCTGTTGCCTCCTTCTCCTGCTCCCAGGCCACCAGTGCCACAGTCCCCAGTCTCCACCTACCTACCCTCAGCTCCCTTCTGTCTGCCATCCGACCACCTTCATTTAAAAAGAAAAAAAAATCTCGAAATCGGCAGCACAGCGCCTTCTGTGTGAAAGCGGCAGATCGCCTCGGGTGGATCTTCCCTCACTGTGTCCCTCCCTTGCGGAAATAGGAAATTACATCAGATGAGGGCGGGACACAGTGAGGGAAGGCCCACCCAAGGCGACCTGATGCTTTCACATAGAAGGTGCTGCGCTGTTGATTTCAAGCTTTTTTTTTTTTTTTAATTAAGGTGGTCAGATGGCAGACAGAAGTGAGCTGAGGGTAGGTAGGTGCAGACTGGGGACTATGGCGCTGGTGGCCTGGGAGCAGGAGAGGGCGAGAGACCCCAGCGTCAGGCCCTCCTTGGAGTCCTGGGCCCGAGGAATTTTGTCCCCCCTCTCGGCGGCCCTGGGTGGACTTTAGCCCCAAAGTGGCAGAAAAAATAAAGATTCCCAAGAAGATGGGCAAAATCAATTGGGGGGGGGGGGTGTGCGCTCTTGTTTTGGTAATGAAGATACTGGTCCTCGGCAAATCCAGGCGTGAGAGCTTCCCCAGTTCAGGGTTTGAAAACCTTCAGGAGCTGTTTTCTGATCTCCAACACTGTTGATCAGCTGTTTTGCTCATCCCTCTATTCCAATGCTACACATGTGCAGATACTATTAAGAAATGAAAGTAGACTGTTCCTCCAAGAAGTCACCCTCATGGAACGACAGCTCCAGACCTGCCGGAAAATTTTACATGCTAAAGGTAGGTATTCCTTTCTGTGCATCACATGAAAACATCTGTGCTTTGTGAATTGGGCCCATAAAGTCTATTCAGAAACTTCAAAGTCATATGAAGTGATATAAGAAACTTATCTTTCAATGGATTCTCATAGAGCACACATTAAGTTCCATTCAAATTAACATTTTCTGTTCTGTGATTATAAACTTCCAACCCAGCTGTGTGACTGTGGTTGTGAAAGTTTTACTGAGGTCTTTTTTCTTCACTTATTTACTAGTCTTTCCAAAATTTATGAAAAATGTTCATTGAGATACATCTGGAAATTTGCTGATGGAAGAACACTCATGAAATCTGATTTGGGTGGAGATTTATTCTATTCATGTTCTCCATTGTTCATTGTTCTCCATTGTATTTTCTACCCTCATGTTATCTATTACTTTTCTAGTCTTTGTTGTGTTTTCATAGTTTGACAGTTCTTATGACTTGCTGTAAGTCACTTTGATGTCAGTCCCTGAGCTGTCTTCATTTTAAGATAAGTTCTATTTTTTTGAGCTAAGTTTGTTTGGACATGAGGTTTGTTTGCCATTTTTGGGATTGTTTAGGATTCTGAGTACATTGTGGAGGCATTTCATAAAACTGGAGTCCTGGGATGTTACAGCTCAGCAGCGATTTGTAGCATTGGTGGCACTTTAAGTGCTGTTTACTGGGGTCTCTTTTATATTTCAATATATGCATATATCCCAGTGTTTCCCAAGTCCAGTCCTGGAGTACCCCTTGTCAGTCAGGTTTTTAGGACATTCACAATGAATATGTACATAAGTACATAAGTATTGCCACACTGGGACAGACCAAAGGTCCATCAAGCCCAGCATCCTGTTTCCAACAGTGGACAATCCAGGTCACAAATACCTGGCAAGATACTCAAAAAGTTTAATACATGTTATGCTGCTTATCCCAGAAATAGCAGTGGATTTTCCTCAAGTGAATTTAATAATGGTCTATGGACTTTTCTTTTAGAAAGCCATCCAAACCTTTTTTAAATCCCTTTTAAATCCCACTAAGCTAACCGCCTTTACCAGATTCTCTGGCAATTAATTCCAGAATTTAATTACACGTTGAGTGAAGAAAACTTTTCTCAGATTCATTTTAAATGTACTACTTTGCAGCTTTATTGCATGCCCCCTAGTCCTAGTATTTTTGGAAGGAGTAAACAAATGATTCACGTCTACCCGTTCCATTCCACTCGTTATTTTATAGACCTCTATCATATCTCCCCTCAGCCGCCTTTTCTTCAAGCTGAAGAGCCCTAGCCGCTTCAGCCTTTCCTTATAGGGAAGTCGTTCCATCCCCTTTATTATTTTCGTTGCCCTTCTCTGTACCTTTTTTAATTCCACTATATCTTTTTTGAGATGTGGCAACCAAAATTGAACACAATATTTGAGGTACGGTTGCATTTTGGAGTGATACAAAGGCATTATAACATTCTCATTTTTGTTTCTTTCCTTTCCTAATAATACCTCACGTTCTATTTGCTTTCTTTTTTTTTCCACTTTAAATTTTTTATTATAATAATAGTTTTGTAACAGTCAACTTTCACAAAGAACACAACTTGCTCACTCTAGCCCGCACAGGGGCCAACAATTACTGAACTAAGACATCTTGTACAAGCTTATCAGCTACATAAACTTCTCTACAGTATGTGTTTTTATAATAGTCCTACAGACAACTTCCACACCCCAAGTAAACTGTGCGCCAATATTAGGCACCATCCCCTCTCCCAGCCCCCCAACCACTTCCAGCCCCTTCACAATATGAGAATGCCCCTTGGTTCTTTGGGACACGCTCCCTCTCCCCCTCCCTTTATCCACCCCCTCCAAGCCCACCTGCCTCCTCTAAGTCTCCACCATCCTAAATGCGTGTTAATCGCTGTTGGAATTGAGCCCACCCACCTTTATGTCGCAGAAACCCCTCCCTGCAGTATGCCGTAAGGCACTTCATTTGTATTAACTGAACCAATTTGCACTTCCAATCACCTATGTCAGGGGGTCTACTTTCTTCCAATGCTGTGCTATGAGGCACCTGGCTGCTGCCAGCCCCCATCGCAACCATTTGCTCTCCTCCCAAGAATCCCTCTCGTTATGTAAACCCAAGAGACATACCAAAGGACTGCACACCAAAGATGACTCAATCAGAATTACCAATGCTTTCATAACAGCCTGCCAAAAGGGTACCACTCTGGGGCAGGTCTACCATATATGTAAAAATGAGCCCAGTTGTGATTTACACCTCCAGCATAAGCCCGATGTACTAGATACATCCGATGCAGTCTATCTGGTGAGGACTTTGTATGCATTTTCCTGCACCAAAACACACACCAAGGCTTTTTGAACCTCCCCACAAATAACTTCCCACTCCTGATCAGAAAAGCGGCACTTTAGATCTTCTTCCCAAGTCCCCTGAAAACTAAATGGCCTGGGATCACATCCCCTAAGAAATGTATAAATCATTGATATTGGTCGGGGCACCCTCCTCAACAAAAGCCACAGGTTTTCCAGACCTTCCATCTCTTGAGGGGTCTCCCCCCTCCAACCCAGTGTCCCCACAAAGTGCTGAATCTGTAAATAGGAAAAAATATCTCCCCCGGGCAGGCCATACATGGAGCACAGCGTATCAAAACTCTTCATCCTACTCCCCTGCAGCACAGCTCAGAAATTCAATATACCTACTTGTTCCCACTGCACAAATATGGCATTTTCTCTCCCAGCCCCAAATTTTGGCTCCCATCGCAAAGGCGCAAGTGTAGATACCCTATCAATCTGGCCCCATTTCCTCTGCACTTCTCCCCACAGTTCCACCAGATGCCTCACAAACGGATTTTGTACTCCAGCCAAAATCACTCCCACTCCTTCAGTAGTCCACAAGTAGGAACTCGTTGGCCTATGAGGGCTATACGACTGCTCCACCTGACTAGCTGGCTTTGATTTCCCCCTCTCCAAGTCTATAATCATCCGCAGTTGGGCAGCAAAATAATACCACTCAATATTGGGCACCGCTCTACCCCCCCTCTCAGAAGCCCCCCCACAACACACATCCTGCCAAACGGGGATGTCTGCCCTCCCAAATAAACTGTGCCAGAAAACCCTGCAGTCATTTAAGTGTCCGCCTCGGAACCGCCACTGGCAGTGACTGAAACAGAAATAACAATCTAGGCAGCACATTTATCTTCACTGCCATGCCCCCCCACCCCACCCCAGGAAAGCCACAACCCCTTCCATCAGGATAACTCCACCTGAATTTGGTCCACGATCCTCCCATAATTTAAACTATACACCCTTCCCAGATCCCTGGGAATCTGAATCTCCAATTATCGAATGTGATTCTTGGCCCATTTGAAATCAAACAGTGCTCTCAATCTACTTTCCTCCATATGGGTTAGAGACATCCCCAATAGCTCACTTTTATCCATATTAACCTTTAGACCAGCATATCTTTCAAATTCCCTAAGGATCTCCAACACTGTAGGTAGCGTCTGCTCCGTATCCACCACATAAAGTAGCACATCATCCGCAAACAGCGCAATACGATGTTCCATTCCCCCAAACCTAATACCCCGAAGATCTGGATGTTGACGTATCATTTCTGCTAATGGCTCTATGTACAGTGCAAATAGAAGGGGCGACAAGGGATATCCCTGCCTAGTCCCTCTACTAATTGGAAAAAAAGATGTATATCCCCCATTAAGGCATGCCTTCAGATCTGCATATAAGGCTGCCAGCCAGGTACCAAAATTATCTCCAAGGCCCATGCGATTTATCACTGCTCGCAAAACCCCCAACTGACCAGGTCAAAGGCCTTTTCTGTGTCTATGGCTGTACTAGACCGGGATCTTTGTGCCTCCCATATTAAATGAAGAATACGCCCAGTGTGGTTTTTCTAGCATAAAAGGTGGCGGTACTCAAATGCTAGGCCACCCTTCAGGGATTGGGTGATCACATAGGGACCCAACACACAATAGCCAGGCTCCTGCAACCAGTCACAGAATCTATGACAAGGCAGAATTGGTGTGTAGGGCCTGAGCTCTTTCATTAAAACTTGGGGATCATGGGTCAATTTTAGCAGACAATGAAAAAGGTGCCGGTACTCAGTACCCCCTCAAAAAAAGCCCTGTGTACGCCTTATGTTATCCCCTACCTGCCTCTTTGGGATAAATCCAGATTGATCTATATGAATCAGTTTCGGCAGTACCCTAGCCAATCTGTTAGCCAGGATCTTAGTCACTATCTTTGCGTTCACATTCAGAAGTGAAATAGGTCTATATGAACCACAAACAGTGGGGTCTTTCCATAGGCGTAGACTGGGGGGGGCGAGGGGGGGCAATGCCCCCCCAAACGACGCGAGGCGCCGCCGCGGCATTAGTTAAAAAAAAAAAAAACACATGCAGGCACGCGCTCCTCTCCATCCGCTTGGCTTCCCTGCCCTCTCTATCTGCGTCCCGCCTTCCTCTGACGTCATTTCCTTTCGGGCGGGACGCAGACAGAGAGGGCAGAGAAGCCAAGTGGACGGAGAGGAGCGTGTCCGTCTACCTCTCTCTCTTCCTCCCTCCCTCCGGCGCAGGCAGCAGTCTTTTCCAGCGTTCCTGGCAGCGGTAGCGTTGTACACTCTGCCTTTGGCTCTGCCCCGAAGCCTTCTCTTCAAGTTCCTGTTCCCGCATAGGTGGGAACAGGAACTTGAAGAGAAAGCTTCCGGGGCAGACCGAAGGCAGCGTGTACATCACTACCGTTGCCAGGAACGCTGGAAAAGACTGCTGCCTGCGCCGGAGGGAGGGAGGAAGAGAGGGGGTAAACGGAGTCACCATCTTGGACCTCGCGGGGGGGGGGGGGGAGCAGAGGGAAGATGGATGGGACAGAGGGATGGTGAGCAGAGGGAAGGAGCAAGAGATGGATGGGACTGGGAGGGGTGGGGGAGCAGAGGGAAGGAGCAAGAGATGGATGGGACTGGGAGGGGTGGGGAGCAGAGGGAAGGAGCAGGAGATGGATGGAACTGGGAGGGGTGGGGAGCAGAGGGAAGGAGCAAGAGATGGATGGGACTGCGAGGGGTGGGGAGCAGAGGGAAGGAGCAGGAGATGGATGGGACTGGGAGGGGTGGGGAGCAGAGGGATGGACCAGGAGATGGATGGGATTGGGAGAGGTCAGGCACAGCAGAGGGAAGGAGCAGAAAATGGATGGGACGGAGGGATGGTGAGCAGAGGGAAGGAACAGAAGATGGATGGGACTGGGAGGGGTGGAGAGCAGAGTGAAGGAGCAAGAGATGGATGGGACTGGGAGGGTGGGGAGCAGAGGGAAGCCTACTGGAAAGAAGACACTGCATAAAACAGAAGACACTGGGATCAAAGCGAATAGAAAAACTAAATGATCAGACAACAAAGGTAAATAAAAGTATTTTATTCATAATTTATTAATTGAAATGTGTCAGCTTTTTGAAATGTGCATCTGTGATATTTTGCCTGTAAATTTCATTTCCTTCCTCCATATTAGCATATTCATTTGCATATGTATATATGCAAATGATATGCTAATATGCTCCGCCCATTCTTTGCCCCCCAAATGAAACAGTCAAACTACGCCTATGGGTCTTTCCCAGGTTTAGGTGGGACCGTTACCCCAGCCTCAGACATGGATACCGGGAGCCCATTGCCCTCCCAAACGTCATTACCCACTCGCACCAATAAATCTCCCAGCTCCTCCACAAAACACTTGTAAAACCTCACTGAGTATCCATCTAATCCTGGGGCCTTACCATTAGGAAGCCTTTTTATCACCCCCTGTACCTCTCCTAGTCTAATAGGTTCCCCAAGCTGAGCCCTTTCAGACTCATCCAATCGTTGTAATGGAACCTGATCCAAATAATGAGCTATATCTGCAGCCAATGCACCCTCAGAGGCACTATATAAGTCTTGGTAATATTGCACAAAGCATTTTCCAATATCTGAATCAGCATAATGCCAACCTCCCCCACCATCTTTCAACTTTTGGATAAAGAAGCGCCCTCTTCTCGCCCATAAATAACGGGCCAACATTGCACTTGATTTATTGGCAAACTCAAAATATTGCTGCTTTAGCTTAGTTCTCACGAAATCAACGTCTGCCATCTGCAATTGTGCTATTTCCCCTCTCACTTGTTTAAGGCCTTCCCATATCTGTGGTGTAGGGTTTCGTTTGTGCAGCTTTTCTAAGTGCAATAACCTCATAAGCAAAATTAGCGAGTGTTGTCCTTTTTCCCTTTTCTTGCGTGATCCCCACTTAATCAAGGCCCCCCCCTCACCACTACCTTCAACGCATCCCATAATACCCCGTCAGTTACTTCCCCATTATTATTAAAGCGACGGAACTCTTGAATATTAAGCTTAATATCTTCCTTCACTTTCTCATCGCCTAGCAGTGACTCATTAAGTCTCCAGACTCCTTGTCGCCTGCAGTGACTCAACCCAGTTTAATTCACATTGGCGCATGATCAGAAACACAAATTGTCTCTATCTCAGCCGCCTCCACCATATGCCATCCATTGCGATGCACCCACAACCCACCTATACGGGAATAGGTCTGCGCTGCATGCGAGTAAAAGGTGTAATTCCGCTGCACCCCATGTAGCAACCTCCAACAATCCACCACTTCCAACCCCTTTATAAATTGCAACAATGCCTTCCGCCCAGGACCACTCTGCTGCTCTCCTCCTGACGAATGGTCTAACCTTGCATCCGGGGCAAGATTAAAATCCCCCCCTACCACTACCTGCCCTCCCACAAATCCCAGAATCTCTTCTTTTAATGTTTGAAAGAATTTCTTCTGCCCCACATTTGGTGCATAAATATTGATCAATGTCAGCTCCTTGCCCTGCAACCACCCTATAAGGGCTACACAGCGCCCACTAGTATCTCAAAACACCTTTTTAATCACAATCCCACAATTTTGTCTTATCAAAATGGCCACTCCCTCCATCCTCTTTAGTCCTTCTCCCTGATGTACCACCACTTCCTGAAAAGGCCTACGACGCAGCATGTGAGTATCTCTTGGTCTTAAGTGTGTTTCTTGTAAAAGCGCTACATCCCACTCCAGCCTGCTCAACTCCTTAAATACTCTACTGCACTTCCCCTGATTATTGAGCCCGTTCACATTCCATGTACCCACCAGTAAGGCCTCTCCTCTCCCCCCCAGGCCAATCCCCGTCCCTCCCCCTGCTCCAAACCCACTCTACCCTGCTTTAACATATCCACGGTCCCTCCCCCATCTTCCTCAACCTTCCCCCTCTGTTTAGCCGATCTCTCTATCAGTAGATCAGCCATCCCACGAGGAATAAATGCACTCTCCCAGGCTTTGGCCTCACAACAGTCCATCTCCTGCCCTCCAGTCACCCCACACTCCTCCACATCTGCTACATTCGGTGCTGGGGCCGATTCTGTTCAATATATTTGTGAGTGACCTTGCCGAAGGGTTAGAAGGTAAAGTTTGCCTATTTGCGGATGATACTAAGATCTGTAACAGAGTGGACACCCCGGAGGGAGTGGAAAACATGAAAAAGGATTTGAAGAAGCTAGAACAATGGTCTAAGGTCTGGCAATTAAAATTCAATGCGAAGAAATGCAAAGTGATGCACTTAGGGAATAGAAATCCACGGGAGACGTATGTGTTAGGTGGCGAGAGTCTGATAGGTTCAGACGGGGAGAGGGACCTTGGGGTGATAGTATCTGAGGATTTGAAGGTGACGAAACAGTGTGACAAGGCGGTGGCTGTGTCTAGAAGGTTGTTGGGCTGTATAGAGAGAGGTGTGACCAGCAGAAGAAAGGGGGTGTTGATGCCTCTGTATAAGTCGTTGGTGAGGCCCCATCTAGAGTATTGTGTTCAGTTTTGGAGGCCGTATCTTGCTAAGGATGTAAAAAGAATCGAAGCGGTGCAAAGAAAAGCTACGAGAATGGTATGGGATTTGCGTAACAAGACGTATGAGGAGAGACTTGCTGACCTGAACATGTATACCCTGGAGGAAAGGAGAAACAGGGGTGATATGATACAGACGTTCAAATATTTGAAAGGTATTAATCCGCAAACGAACCTTTTCCGGAGATACGAAAACGGTAGAACGAGAGGACATGAAATGAGATTGAAGGGGGGCAGTCTCAAGAAAAATGTCAGGAAGTATTTCTTCACGGAGAGAGTGGTGGATGCTTGGAATGCCCTCCCGCGGGAGGTGGTGGAGAGGAAAACGGTAACGGAATTCAAACATGCGTGGGATAAACATAAAGGAATCCTGTTCAGAAGGAAAGGATCCTCAGGAGCTTAACCGAGATTGGATAGCAGAGCCGGTAGTGGGAGGCGGGGCTGGAGGTTGGGAGGCGGGGATAGTGCGGGGCAGACTTATACGGTCTGAGTCAGTGGTGGGAGGCGGGACTGGAGGTTGGGAGGCAGGGATAGCGCTGGGCAGACTTATACGGTCTGTGCCAGAGCCGGTGGTGGGAGGCGGGGATAGTGCTGGGCAGACTTATACGGTCTATGCCACAGCCGGTGGTTGGGAGGCGGGGCTAGTGCTGGGCAGACTTATACGGTCTGTGCCCTGCAGAGCACAGGTACAAATCAAAGTAGGGTATACACAAAAGTAGCACACATGAGTTGTCTTGTTGGGCAGACTGGATGGACCTTGCAGGTCTTTTTCTGCCGTCATCTACTATGTTACTATGTTACATTCACTTAACCGTTACCCTCCCGTCTAGCATCCCTCCACCCTCCTACCTCCAGACCCACACAATTATATTTCCCACACTCCAAATCCCTCCATTTCAATCTCTCAGCTCACCCCTCACAATGTTCCAACATGCTCCCATGCTCTTCACTCTCACCAGGGTGCCATGCCTGCCCTCTCCCCACCCGACCCCCTATGTATAGCACCCCCTGAAATGGTTGCTTATCTGCATAAAGTCCTCAGCAAATTAATCAATCTGCCGCCAGTCCACTTAAGTCTGTTTTCCTTCAGGAAGCCTGCTTGTCAGTTTTCTGTCCCCGATCCACCACTGTCTGCCACGCTGAATCCGCTCTGGGTTCCTTGGCAGTCTCCGGTAACTCCGTCTGTACTGGAACACTTCTACACCCCAAAGATCGTAATGTTGACCCGGTGTCACCCTGGGTCTTTACTTTGTGTGACTTCCCATCCACCGTTAGCCACATCGCAAAGGGGAATAGCCACCTGTAGCAGATCCCCCTTGACCTCATGAATATCGTGACTTCTCTAAAGGATCGACGCTTTTGTAAAATAGTCCATGCTAGATCTTTAAACACTCCAATCTTGCAGTTCTTCCAAAGAATCTCTTTTTGCTGCCTCGCTTTAGACAATATCTGCTCCTTCGTGGGAAAATCAGCAAAACACACTAGAATGTCCCTTGGGTTGGAATCTCGCTGTGGGCCAGCCACTCTGTGCACTCTCTGGATGTGGAGGTCCGGTAAATGACCCCCTTTCTCGGGATTCAATATGTGCCCACACAGCTCTCGAATCACTGCTTCACAGTTGCTGAACATATCCAAGTCTGGGATTCCTTTAAATCTCAAATTATCTTGGCACAACCTATTCTCTAGATCTTCCAGCTACTCCTTTAGTTGTTGCACTTCCACCATGTCAGCATTCACTACTTTATGGAGTTTTCCCATGTCCTGCTTAAGAGTCTCCATCCCCTCCTCCACCTCACCGACATGCATTCCCAGGTCGCGGATTTCAGCCCTAATTTCTCTCAGGGCATTTTGGACATCCTTTCAGACCCCTGCCAGATCGGCCTTCAAGTTCTGAAACCAACACACCCCATCCAATTTAGTAATCTCGCCAGAGTCCTCCAGTCCTTCCTCAGCATGCTCCTCCTCGGCTGCAGCTGGGATCGCCTCCATCTTGGACTTGTTCCGCTCTGGCCCCGCCGAGATTGCCGGCGTTTTTTTGCTTTGTTTTGCCGTGAAACGGAATTGCTCCAGCCCCTTTGGCAGCACAGCTCTGGGACCTCTCCCCTGCGATCCAAGCTTTGAGATACTGCTCAAATCTGCAGGATTTGCTCACTTTTAATAGCGCCCCAATGGAGCTCCACTTTCAAGCTGCCATCTTGTCCGTGACATCACTTCCTCCTCTATTTGCTTTTTTAGCCACCAAAGCACGCTGAGCAGAGGGTTTCAATGTATCATCAATGGCGACACCTAGATCCCTTTCTAGGTCGGTGACTCGTAACGTGGAACCTTGCATTATGTAGCTATAATTCGGGTTCCCCTTTCCCACATGCATCATTTTGCATTTGCTTACATTAAACCTCATCTGCCATTAGCATGATTTGCATACACTGCCTCCATTATATGCAATCTTTTTAATGCATATTCATTGTGGATATCCTGGAAACCTGACTGGTAAAGGGTACTGCAGGACTGGACTGGACTTGGGAAACACTGATACACAGTATGTTCCCTCAGTCTGGAAACATACTGTATATCAGTGTTTCCCAGACTGAGGGAAACACTGATATACATCTAGTCATTACACACTAATGACTAGATGTTATTAATGTGTAATGTCTGGGACTCTCTCCACCCTCTCCCTCCCCTCCTGTGATGGGGAATGAACTCCAAATCTATTGCAGAGCAGCATGCAGTGCTTTTACTAGGCCAGCATACAAGTCTCCTGTTAGCCCTAACTGAAATTCCTGGAATAATAATATTATGCTATTGAAGAACATAATAACATAAGTGTTGCCATACTAGGAGAGACCGAAGATCCATCAAGCCCAGTATCCTGTTTCCAACAGTGGCCAATCCAGGTCACAAGTATCTGGCAAGATCCCAAAAGAGTCAAACAGATTTTATGCTGCTTATTCTAGAAATAAGCAGTGGATTTTCTCCAAGTCCATTTTAATAATGTCTTATGGACTTTTCTTTTAGGAAACTATCCAAACCTTTTTTAAATCCTGCTAAGCTAACTGCTTTTACCATACTGAAAAGGTTTGCGATATAATTCTAACCTTGAGGGTTTCAAGGCAAACATATTTGAATACACTTTTACAGAATGTTTTCATTTTATTGCACATTTTTGGTTTAAGAGATCACAGCTGGTTGACAAGATACTCCTACACATTCAATTAGAGGCACAGTACCAAAAAAAGGTATACACAGAGGCCTTGGAAGAATTCCTATTAAATATAAACAGTATATGTAGTAGATAGCTCGACTGTACTGGTTAATTATTTCGTTTAAATAAATATGCAATAATCCTAACTTATTGGTGCTTAAGAATTACCTGTACGGAAACACAGCCCTGCAATTTCAATTGCAGCTGGATCATGTCAACATCAGCTGGGGAGCAAAGTTTCTGCAGCTCTGCTGTTTTGTCTTTTATCTCATTAGTAGCAACATCAATGGGTTTCAGGTCCTCCTGATTTTCTTTAGTTACTGGTATCCTCTTTTTAACGTATGGAAAAGTATTTGAAGCTAAAAATTTAGCAAACAGAATACAGAATTTGCAAGCATCCAACTGAGAAAGTTACAATAAATAACAGGAAATTATAAAATCAAAACCCAAGTATAATAGAATTATATGCTCTTCCACGATATCCTTGTTTAATTGAAACTAGTATTTTCTTATATAATGAAAAGGGTATAAATGAAACACAATATTGCACAAAGTAGGAACAATAAGACTTATTTAGAATTAGAGTGTGAATTCTTAAGTGAACTGCTATTTTCTTAGAGCAATCAGGGGCTGATGCACAAAGGTCCCCAGAGGGAACTGTTTGCTATTTCCACCTTGGTAAGTTACCGAGGTGGAAATAACGAGTGATTCCCAAAGGAAATTACATGCAAATGAGCTGCTCACAAAAGCAGCAAGCAGCTCCATAGGGGAAAGCCAGCTGGTAAGCTGTGCATGCGCAGAACAGTCAATCGCTAAGTGTGGCTGCTCTGCACATGCTCAGAACAGTGTGTGCTACTTATGGCTTTTATACATGCATACAAACAGCGTGTATGAAAGCTGTGGGTAGAGGAAGGTTGGGAGCTTTTGCCGGTCCTTCTTAGAGTCTCTCCTCGGGACTGCAATTGGAGCAGCAGGGGAAGCCCCAGTAATCCAACCCACACAACTCAGCAGGTGCCCAGCAGGAAGTTTGGGTCCATTCAGTGAAAGGAATCCCAGTGATGTTGGAGAAGGTGTCTTTATTTGGGCATTAGACAGTGACATCTGCAGGGAAGCCCAGTCAGGAGAAGGAGTTTGCTACTAGCTTAGCCAATCATGGCGGCAACTTGCTAACACAGGAGCCACCCCACACCCAGGGAGCTAATTGAGACTGGCAGGGGGCGGAGCCTATTTCACAACAGCAGGGCAAGAAGCAGAGACTGGTGATGTGACCTTCTGCCCTGCTCTTTACACGTGAAACAACCTGGGTAGCAGATTTGTGCTTTGTAAGGAGAAGTTCTTGTTCTGCCACTGCCCTGCCCTGGGGTAGGTTCTGACAAGAAGCGGGAGCGGCAGAGGAGAGGGAGGTAAAGGAGAGCCCCGGAGCACTTGAAGTGACTTTTAAAAGTTTTAACCCATCCTGCCCGGCTCGATTTGTGTTAAGTAGGCAGGAGTGAAATGCACAACTCTGGGATAATTTTATAAATGACTTTTTTGGTGAGTAAAATGGGGTTTATCTGCAAAAAAAAAAAAAAAAATCTTAGAAACTTACCCCAAATTCTGAAAGACTCTAGAAAAAAAGCAAAGGCACAATCCACATTTTTCAAAAAATTCTAGTAGCACATTAAAAGCAAAGTCTCTCTTACTTGTCAGAATTGTTTTTCGCTTGCACTGTTCTTCTACAGATCCATGTTTTTTCCCAGATAACGTGTAAGGAGTTTCGAAAACAAATCTGTTAATGTTGTGATTCTTTTCAAAGTCAGTTTTCCTTTCAGAGAGCTCCTTCTCCTCCATGTAGGGCTTCACATATGTGACTTGGATATAAGCATACTTGGGATCAAGATCTTTGACATTCACCTATATAACACAGTATGTTTTAAATTCCTTATGTACAAGGCCTCATGAAAATGTATATACACAGATTGTCATATTTGTTCAAAAATGTCACGTCTTAACTACAGTAGCTTCATCAAAACAAAAGTTTTCACATAATGATAGATTCACACTCTCTATATTATTACTTTTACAGAAAATCTAAACTATGAAACATAAAACATTTTCTTTAAGGCAACACCACATAGCTGTACTTGAGGGAACCTATGTGAAAGATGTTTTAATAACATAACATCATGTTCCCAACAACAAATCAGCTGATAATTTTGACACGTGCCCTCCAAAAAACACTGCCATGCCCCAATATTTACAAGTGGCTAGGTATTCAGGTTCACCTATTTGTGGTGCCTATAGTCAAACATAGGGCCCCTTTTACCAAGCTGCGGCATAAGGTGGCTGGTGCTGGTGTCAGCAAGTGCTTTATAAGCGAGCCGAGGCCCCCTTTTACCGCAGCTTGTAAAAGGGAAGTCCCGCTTTCCTACAGGAAATGGCCGTATGGCAAGTAAAGCACTTGCCGCACAGCCATTTCGGGGGGGGGGCGGCTTACTGCCACCAATTGAGGTGGCAGCAAGGGCTCTCGCGTTGACCCGACGGTAACCTGGCAGTGCACGGCACTGCCCGATTACCGCCAGGTACACTCTGGCGCTACAAAAATAAATACATTTTTGTAGCGCCAGAAATGACAATGTGCTGTGGTAGCCTGGCGGTACTTCCTGTATAGCAAGTGGTAAGCCCGTGTTGGGCTTACCGCTGCTTAGTAAAAGGAGCCCATATTGACTTACTGCATGTTCTCTGATACCCCATATATTTGTAGACAGTACTGCATAAGAGAATTTTATCTTGTTTCCAGCTATGCACAAAAAACTGAGGTTAAGGGTCCTGTTTACTAAGCCGTGCCAGAGGCGCATTAGCGTTTTTAGCGCATTCTAAGCATGTAGATGCCCATAATATTCCTATGGTTGTCTACACGGTTAGCTTAGTAAACAGGGCTCTTAATTTGAAAGAAGGCTTGCCTTGACTCTAGGTTGTACGTAAAAATATAACTGTTGCATAGCATCTAAATAATAGAGTGGAGGAGTAGCCTAGTGGTTAGTGCAGTGAACTTTGATCCTGGGGAACTGAGTTCAATTCCCACTGCAGCTCCTTGTGACTCTTGGCAAGTCACCTAACCCTCCATTGCCCCTGGTACAAAATAAGTACCTGAATACATGTAAACCACTTTGAATGTAGTTGCAAAAACCTCAGAAAGGCAGTATATCAAGTCCCATTTCCTTTTCCTTTCTGTAACTATAACAATATTGGAATCCACTAGAACAACCTAATTTCCTTGCTCCAAAACAACCATCATAGGAGAATGGACCTTGAGAACCTACTCAAGAATTCCATGACATTTTTAGTGGCAAGTTCAACTGTTATCATGGGATGCAATGTTTCTTCTTTTTTAATCCAGCTTGCTAACATTTCATATTTAAGTCTTACTTAGGCTGGTACCTTGTTAGAGTCCGGAATCATTTTTACATTATCAGCACCAAATTTTTCTCCATAAAGTTTTAGAAGCCTTAGGGATATTTCTGAAAGTCCTGTAAGTTTTGGTTCCTTGTAGATATATTCTTTTCTGTCTTCATCTTCAAAGAAAGCCTAAACCCACCCAAAATAAATCCCAAAGTACACATTTAAATTAAATGCATGCTTAATTTCACACTCATAGTTCATATGAAGGGATTGCATTAAGGAGTTTTAAATCACAATTGGATGCATACCAGAAAACTTGAAATCAAATGGAACTGAATAGAATGCTACAGAATAGACCTAGAGCCATTAATTCTCAATTTGAACAGATGTGTTACAAAAATAACATATTTAAAAAGACTAATTTTTCACCCTATTATCGGGTACCTAGGATTAATAGAAAGGAGATAGTACGGCACTGCTCTTCCACAAGAGTTTGGGTTTTCAATTAGAATCAACTTGCATTTTGTGAGAAAATTCATATTAAATTCAAGGTTGGTATGGGGATTATAGTTATTTATCTTGCTTCCTCATCCAATCTCAATATTTTAGCAAGATTGAATGAATTCATAAGTGAGTGTAAGTTAGGAATTCAGGATTTAATTGCAATGGTTGATTTTTAATATTCATTTTGGAAGTCATTTATCACTGTCTTTAAAAAGCTTTTCGAAGACTGACCTAATTTAAGTACAACAAAGATAGGGGAGGATTTTGGTGTGATTCATGGAAAGCCAGCTCCATAATCTGACCACTTGTTATTTTTAGCATAGTTGTGGCTGGGATCAGTCAGCTTATAATTTTAGAAAACAGGGGTGTGGCCAAGATGGCGGCAGTTGAGTGCAGCTCGCCATGTCGCTTTTCCTAACACTCTAGTTTTATGGGAAAGAAGAAGGGGAAGACAAAGGTTTTTCCCTCGAAGCCCTCGGGAGTCCCCCTCAAGGACTGATGGGCAAATTTGTGACTTACAGAGTTCTCCAAGAACACGGAGCTGAGGTATTTGGGCTGCGTGAAGGCTCCAAGGTACAGATATCTTCTATGAAAGATGTACAAAACGTATTAATAAAAGATAATATTAATTTAAGATTTAAAGTCAAAATGCTGGAAAATCAGGATATGGCTTTGAATCTATGAGTTATTAACTTTCCAAAGATGCCTTTAATATCACCTTGAGAAGTGTTTATTAGATATTTGACTGAAATGTTGAAGATACCAAAAGAATCTTTACCACATATTATTTGCCCTTAAATAAGAAGAAAGTAGAAAGCATAAAACAATCTGATATGGGTGCAGTAGCTTCAGGTGTTTCACAGATTCTGATTCAGAATTGAAAGAGCTCACAAAGAGCTGATGGTGGTTTTAGCCTTGAAAACTGACAGGGACCTGTTTTTGCATCTTTTCTTTAAATATAAGGAAGATTTGTTTACGGATACTAAAATAAGGATATGTCCAGACGTCTCACGGGAGACCCAGAAACTTAGAAGAGACTTCTTATTGACGAGACCTGCAGTACTCAAAGTGGGAGTGCTTTTCTTTCTAAAATTTCCCTGTAAATGTATTAAGTTCAGGTCTATTAAGTATGTCTTTTTTCTTATCCTGCTCAATTATCCAACTTCCTGGCTAACAAGAAGGTTGGATCTACATAAGGAGGATCACCCTTAGATGTAGTATAATGCTTGGCTTGAAAAATTGTTGCACTCATCTACCTTGCCTTTTCATGATTTATTAGATGTTTTCTTCAGTTTAAGTGATGGACCTCTCCCCCACATATAATGGACTTTAGTGGTCAAATCTTAAGCTCCAGAGTTTTCTGCTTGATTTCTTTTATGTTTTCCATTTTTCAACTATATTGTATGGATTTAATCACTTTTCTGTACTAGTGAGTATGCTTGGTCATTTATGTTTATATTCATAATTAAAAAGCAAAAAAAAAGTTTTAGAAAACATATAGTATACAGACAGAGGGTGGTGACAGAAGCTATTTTTGTAGGGGCAGTGAAGTATAATGATGAAGATTTTCATGGCAAGGATACTTGCCTGCTTATAATCGAAATAGAAAAACGCCTATATTGTGACCCAAATCGGGAGATAGACGTTTATCTCACAAAAACGAATAAAGCGGTATAATCGAAAGCCGAATTTGGACGTTTTCAACTGCACTCCGTCGCGGATGCGGACAAAGTTGATGGGGGCGTGTCGAAGGCGTGGTGAAGGCGGAACTGGGGCGTGGTTATCGGGCGATCAGAGATGGGCGCCTTTCGCCGATAATGGAAAAAAAATATGCGTTTTTAGCGAGAATTTAGGGCACTTTTCCTGGACCCTGTTTTTCCACGAATAAGGCCCCCAAAAGTGCCCTAAATGACCAGATGACCACTGGAGGGAATCGGGGATGACCTCCCCTGACTCCCCCAGTGGTCACAAACCCCCTCCCACCACAAAATATGCCGTTTCACAACTTTTTATTTTCACCCTCAAATGTCATACCCACCTCCCTGGCAGCAGTATGCAGGTCACTGGAGCAGTTATTAGGGGGTGCAGTGGACTTCAGGCAGGTGGACCCAGGCACATCCCCCCCCCCCACCTGTTACACTTGTGCTGGTAAATGGGAGCCCTCCAAACCGCTCCCCAAACCCACTGTACCCACATGTAGGTGCCCCCCTTCACCCCTTAGGGCTATAGTAATGGTGTAGACTTGTGGGCAGTGGGTTTTGAGGGGGATTTGGGGGGCTCAACACCCAAGGGAAGGGTGCTATGCACCTGGGAGCTGTTTTACCTTGTTTTTGTTTTTTTGTAAAAGTGCCCCCTAGGGTGCCCGGTTGGTGTCCTGGCATGTGAGGGGGACCAGTGCACTACGAATCCTGGCCCCTCCCACAAATAAATGTCTTGGAGTTATTCATTTTTGAGCTGGGCGCTTTCGGTTTCCATTATCGCTGAAAAACAAAAACACCCAGCTCAAAAAAAGATAAACGTCCATGTTTTTCGAAAATACGCTTCGGTCCGCCCCTTCACGGACCCGTTCTCGGAGATAAACGCCCATGGAGATAGACGTTTTCATTCAATTATGCCCCTCTTGGAAACATAAGCTTACTAATGCTGCAAATACGTTGCTACTGAGGAGGAAAATGAAATTGAATGCTGGGAAGTCTTACTGGTGTTACATAGACATGCTAGATATTTAGAAACAAAATGAAAGAAGTGTACTGTGGAGGGTTTAGGGAAGTTTAAAGACCATTGGAACAACTCAATGTGCAGGATGACAGATCTCAGCATTTGTTTGGACTGTTAAAGAAATTTACTAATGATATGGGATCAAATCTTTTTTTTTTATTAAGAAGGCTATTAACATCAAGGAGCAGATGGGACAGGGGACATTCCAAGAAGTAGATGATGAAAGTCTAGAGAACAGAAAACCAGAGTTGTTGATGGGCCATTTTTCTCCAGTGTCAGTAAAGGAAATAGGGTATATGTTGGATGAAATGAGGGCTACATCATGTTAGCAGGACCCTGTTCCAACAAGCCATCTTAAGGAAAGTAAGGAATGGGTGGTCCCTTTGCTGCTACATTTTTAGAGAGTAAGTCACTGGCTTATAGGTAGTTTCTGCAGTTGTTAAAAGGGTGGTTCAACCAATTATTAAAGGTAATGAGTTAAATGGGCTGAATTTATCAATTTATTGGCCAGTTTTTCAGCTTTTCTTTGTAGGGAAATTCATTGAGAAGTTTGTCTACAGACAATTAGTTAAGTCAGTGGTTCCCAAACCTGGTCCTGGAGGCACCCTAGCCAGTCAGGTTTTTATATCCACAATGAACATTCATGAGACAGATTTGCATGCAGTGGAGGCAGTGCATGCAGATCTCTCTCATGAATATTCATTGTGGGTATCCTGAAAACCTGACTGGCTGGGGTGCCTCCAGGACCAGGTTTGGGAATCACTGAGTTAAGTTCTCGCAGACAATAGGTGGTTTCAGTCCTAGGCAGTCAGGATTTTGAAAAGGTCATGGGACAGAGATGGTATTGATCATTAGATAGGGGAAATGATATTCTGCTTGTCTTGTTAGATCCAACTGTGACAGCTATCCATTGTTATTTCCAAAGGATTAGTTGAAATAGTGTTCTCCTGTCTGTCACCCAAGGAAGGAGTGAGATCTAAAACCAACAAGTCCAAAGAGTCCAACAATAATTTAAAAACTTCTATATATTTTGTAAGAAACAGCAACGGGATCAACACTTGCAAGAGGAGAAGCATGTCTTAACACGGCCATGTTTCGACAAGGGTATCTGTATCAATGTGTGGCAATGGCCAAAAAAGCAAATGGGATGCTAGGAATTATTAGGAAAGGGATGATAAATAAGACCAAGAATACTATAATGCCTCTGTATCACTCCAAAATGCGACCTCACCTTGAATATTATGTACAATACTGGTTGCTGTATCTCAAAAAACATATAGAAAAGATTCAAAGTACAGCGACCAAAATGATAAAGGAGATGGAACTCCTCTGGTATAAGGAAAGGCTAAAGACATTAGGCCTCTTTAACTAAAAAAGAGACAGATGAGGGGAGATATAATTAAGGTCTAGATATGATTGATGTGTACAAAATCTTGAGTGGTGTAGAACGAGAAGAAGTGAATCGATTTTTTACTCTTTCAAAAAGTAAAAGACTAGGGGACACTCAATGAAGTTACATGGAAATACTTTTAACTACTACTACTACTACTACTTAACATTTCTAGAGTGCTACTAGGGTTATGCAGCGCTGTACAGTTTAACAAGAAGGATAGTCCCTGCTCAAAGGAGCTTACAATCTAAAAGACGAAATGTCAAGTTGGGGCAGTCTAGATTTCCTGAATAAAGATATGGGGGTTAGGTGCCAAAGGTGACATTGAAGAGGTGGGTTTTGAGCAAGGATTTGAAGATGGGCAGGGAGGAAGCCTGGCGAATGGGCTCAGGGAGTTTATTCCAAGCATGGGGCGAGGCGAGGCAGAAAGGGCGGAAAACAAATAGGAGGAAATATTTTTTCACTCAATGAATAGTTAAGCTCTCAAACCCGTTGCCAGAGGATGTGGTAACAGCGGTTAACATATCTGGGTTTACAAAAGGTTTTGGACAAGTTCCTGGAGGAAAAGTCCATATACTTTTGAGATAGACATGGGAAGCCACTGCTTACCCTGAGATTGGTAGAATGGAATGTTGCTATTATTTTGGTTTCTGCCAGGTACTTGTGACCTGGGTTGGCCACTGTTGGAAACAGGATACTGGGCTAGATAGACAATTAGTTTGACCCAGTATGGCTATTCTTATGAGTCCAATGCACTACAACACCTTTTGACTTGTTGGTTTTAATCCTCACTTCTTCCTTTGGTGTTTGTTACTCATGAGGATCTCGCTCTCCTTTTTCCTGCCTGTTTTATTGGCTGTCAACTGTTTTGTCAGCTAGCACACAAAAAGTGATTTGGGAGGGTCAGGAGTCGAAGGCTGTCCCAGTGACCTGTGGGTTATCACAAGAAACAGTTTTGTCACTTCTTTTTATTAATCTCTACTTGTGCACAGTGGTTCAGATAAAGCATTGTTACGGACTGTCTTGCCAGTTATTTCCTGAAGTTAAAGGAATGCCATTCCTACTGCTGTATATTTCCAATGAAAGTATACATTTTTGTTATTGTTGCTTCTTTGTTTTTGTCTTTTGGGGAAAAAATGAAGAACCTTGAATATTTTTAGCATTCAAGTCACATTTATGCCATACAACATTTTGATTGGTTGAAGAAACAAGTAGTTAAAGCATCAGTATCTAAGTTGATCAAGGTGTCAACATTTTTCCTTTCTCTGGTAATTTTTTTTTCATGGTGCTCCTTTCTCTTTTTGTTTTATTACATTCAGTATTTTACACTGTTGCACGTGTGCTTGATGTTTTGAATTGCTTATTGTCTAATAAAAATTGCATTAAATTAAAAAACAAAAAAAAATGTTTGTATACTTACAGTGGGGGAAATAAGTATTTGATCCCTTGCTGATTTTGTAAGTTTGCCCACTGACAAAGACATGAGCAGCCCATAATTGAAGGGTAGGTTATTGGTAACAGTGAGAGATAGCACATCACAAATTAAATCCGGAAAATCACATTGTGGAAAGTATATGAATTTATTTGCATTCTGCAGAGGGAAATAAGTATTTGATCCCTCTGGCAAACAAGACCTAATACTTGGTGGCAAAACCCTTGTTGGCAAGCACAGCGGTCAGACGTCTTCTGTAGTTGATGATGAGGTTTGCACACATGTCAGGAGGAATTTTGGTCCACTCCTCTTTGCAGATCATCTCTAAATCATTAAGAGTTCTGGGCTGTCGCTTGGCAACTCGCAGCTTCAGCTCCCTCCATAAGTTTTCAATGGGATTAAGGTCTGGTGACTGGCTAGGCCACTCCATGACCCTAATGTGCTTCTTCCTGAGCCACTCCTTTGTTGCCTTGGCTGTATGTTTTGGGTCATTGTCGTGCTGGAAGACCCAGCCACGACCCATTTTTAAGGCCCTGGCGGAGGGAAGGAGGTTGTCACTCAGAATTGTACGGTACATGGCCCCATCCATTCTCCCATTGATGCGGTGAAGTAGTCCTGTGCCCTTAGCAGAGAAACACCCCCAAAACATAACATTTCCACCTCCATGCTTGACAGTGGGGACGGTGTTCTTTGGGTCATAGGCAGCATTTCTCTTCCTCCAAACACGGCGAGTTGAGTTCATGCCAAAGAGCTCAATTTTTGTCTCATCTGACCACAGCACCTTCTCCCAATCACTCTCGGCATCATCCAGGTATTCACTGGCAAACTTCAGACGGGCCGTCACATGTGCCTTCCGGAGCAGGGGGACCTTGCGGGCACTGCAGGATTGCAATCCGTTATGTCGTAATGTGTTACCAATGGTTTTCGTGGTGACAGTGGTCCCAGCTGCCTTGAGATCATTGACAAGTTCCCCCCTTGTAGTTGTAGGCTGATTTCTAACCTTCCTCATGATCAAGGATACCCCACGAGATGAGATTTTGCATGGAGCCCCAGATCTTTGTCGATTGACAGTCATTTTGTACTTCTTCCATTTTCTTACTATGGCACCAACAGTTGTCTCCTTCTCGCCCAGCGTCTTACTGATGGTTTTGTAGCCCATTCCAGCCTTGTGCAGGTGTATGATCTTGTCCCTGACATCCTTAGACAGCTCCTTGCTCTTGGCCATTTTGTAGAGGTTAGAGTCTGACTGATTCACTGAGTCTGTGGACAGGTGTCTTTCATACAGGTGACCATTGCCGACAGCTGTCTGTCATGCAGGTAACGAGTTGATTTGGAGCATCTACCTGGTCTGTAGGGGCCAGATCTCTTACTGGTTGGTGGGGGATCAAATACTTATTTCCCTCTGCAGAATGCAAATAAATTCATATACTTTCCACAATGTGATTTTCCGGATTTAATTTGTGATGTGCTATCTCTCACTGTTACCAATAACCTACCCTTCAATTATGGGCTGCTCATGTCTTTGTCAGTGGGCAAACTTACAAAATCAGCAAGGGATCAAATACTTATTTCCCCCACTGTATATGGGATTCTAAGATGCTGATGCACTGAAAGGTAGAACCATCCATAAACCACACTTCTCAAGCAAAACTCTCAAAATTTCATTTGCAACCCAGATTGCAGAACTTTCTGTAGGTTTTGGCCTTGGCTGTCTTGTTTGCACATAATCCAGCACATGCAAAGTGATATCCAAATTTCAAATTAATGAGCTACTGCAAAGTGATATCAGGCAAAGCAGCTCATTAATTACAAATATTGAGAAAGCAAGTATGCAAAAACAATGATTAGCGTCTAGGTGCTATTCTATAAAATATGCATTTATGTCCCTTAGCCTAAAACCTCTTTTCATGTATTTCCCAGGAAGCTTTGAATGTTTCTATAGAATGTCTATTACAGTTTTGTTATTTTTGTTTTGTTAAACTGGAGAGCGTCTGGATTGCTCTACTGGCTTGCAAAGAGATAACATATATTTCTCCTTTACAGTGAACTGTTTGAATAAAGCATTTTTAATTGCATCAAACTTACTTGCCCATAGAAGGCCACTCTGAAAAAAGTACCCAAAAGCCTCTTTCCTGTGTGCATGACTTCCAAGATTTTAGTATAAGCACCATGGAGAGTTCGATATAGCTGAGTAAGTTTCTGGAAAACAGAAAAGGGTCAGGTTCAGCGAGAATCTGGATTTAAACACTGTCACGATATGTCCACAGCTGATGCATGATGACACCCATTCAAATGTATCCCTACAGAATCACACCTTTAATACCCAGACATAAAGGTTAACAATACCTTTTATTGGACTACCAATCCATTTCAAGGGCAATTCTATAACACGTCGATAACATTTACGCACTAGTAGAAAAAGCACAAGGGGCCTCCAAGAACAGGTTGATGTTAAAATATGGCTTTATTAAAAGACCCGACACTGTCCATGTTTCGGCAGCCTGTCTGCATCAGGGGTCTTAATAATAATTAGTTATTATGTGCAGTGATCCAATAGATCAATAGACAAAGCCAATCAGAGCGCTTTCAGGAGTGCAGCTACATACATACAAAACAATTGCCAATGTGAAACAGTATCATGTTATGGAAGCCTGTGCCATCAGAGAAAGTAGCGTGTTTTGTTTACTTTGTGATCAATGTGCTAGTTTCTCTGATGGTGCATGCTACCATGAGCTGATACTGTTTCTCACTGGCAGTTGTTTTGTGCATATGTAGCTGAACTCCTGAAAGCACTCTGATTGGCTTTCTTTATTAATGCACTGGATCACTGCAGATAATAACTAATTATTATTAAGACCCCTGACACAGGCAGGTTGCCAAAACATGGACCGCGTCAGGTCTTTTAGTAAAGCCATATTTTGACGTCAATCTGTTCTAGGAGGCCCCTTGTGCTTTTTCTACTAACTGGTTTTTACTACTGTTTTTTCCCTCTCTTCTGTCTGCTTAAATTTACACAACTGTGCACCTAAATGTATAGAATACTGACATTTAGGCACCTAAGTGTTGACTTACTTGTGAAAATGTCATTTGGGCACCTAAGTGGTATTCTACAAATAGGCACTCAAATGGCATAATGCATATTTGTAAGGGGGGTGTTCACTTGAGCGGGGCTTACATTTAGGTGGGCAACTTACAGGATACTGTAAGTTGTGTTCCTTCAACTTTGAGGACCCCTCAATTACACCAGGCCTACGGCAGGGTGCATCTAAATGTCCACTAATATCAGTAAGCACACTTGCAGGCTCATTTTTGAAACAGAAGGACGCTCATCTTTTGACACAAATTGGAAGATGGGCGTCCGTCTCACAGGGTCGCCCAAATCGGTATAATTGAAAGCCGATTTGGGCGTCCCCAACTGCTTTCTGTTGCAGGTACGACCAAAGTCCATGGGGGCGTGTCGGAGGCATAGTGAAGGCGGGACTTGGGCGTGCTTAACACATGGATGTCCTCTACCCATAATGGAAAAAAAAGGGTGTCCCTGATGAGCATTTGGACGACTTTACCTGGTCCTGTTTTTCTTACGACCAAGCCACAAAAAAGTGCCCAAACTGACCAGATGACCACCGGATAGAATCGGGGATGACCTCCCCTTACTCCTCCAGTGGTCACTAACCCCCTCTCACCCTCAAAAAATATCTTTAAAAGTATTTTGTGCCAGCCTCTATGCCAGCCTCAAATGTCATACTCAGGTCCATCACAGCAGTATGCAAGTCCCTGGAGCAGTTTTAGTGGGTGCAGTGCACTTCAGGAAGGTGAACCCAGGCCCATCCCCCCCACCTGTTACACTTGTGGTGGTAAATGTGAGCCCTCCAAAACCCACCAGAAACCTACTGTACCCACATCTAGGTGCCCCCCCTTCACCTGTAAGGGCTATGGTAGTGGTGTACAGTTGTGGGTAATGGTTTTTTTTTTTGGGGGGGGGGGTTGGGGGGCTCAGCATACAAGGTAAGGGAGCTATGTACCTGGGAGCAATTTATGAAGTCCACTGTAGTGCCCCCTAGGGTGCCGGGTTGGTGTCCTGGCATGTCAGGGGGACCAGTGCACTACGAATGCTGGCTCCTCCCATGACCAAAGGGCTTGCATTTGGTCGTTTCTGAGATGGGTGTCCTTGGTTTCCATTATTGCCGAAAATCAGAAATGACCAAGTCTAGGGACGACCATTTCTAAGGACAACCTAAATTTCTGGATTTCTGCGTCCCCGACCGTATTTTCGAAAGGAAAGATGGATGTCCATCTTGTTTCGATAATAGGGGTTTCCCCACCCCTCCATCGGGACGTTTTCCCCAAGTTAAGCTTGTACAGCGCTGCGTAACCCTGGCAGCGCTATAGAAATGCTAAGTAGTAGTAGTAGTAGTAGACGTCCTCAGCAAAACTTGGACGTCCCTTTCAGGATTTCCCCAATGAATATGCATGAGATCTATTTGCATATGATGGAGGCAGTGCATTAAATAGATCTCATACATCTTCATTGAAAATTATTTTATTAAATACAATATCCCATTAAATTTAACACACACCTAAACATATTTATATTACCACCTGTGATACTCTATAAGCCATTTTTCACAAACATAAAACGTCATCAAAGTCACATGACTTATCTGTCTTCATCGCTGACGACGAAATGTTCCATATAGTTCATGAAAAAATATCCTTAAATAGTCCGTTGGTAACCACAATCACAGGCAAAGTGAAGTCTATAGTATAGTATCGTCCACAGAGTAGGTCAATAGTCTCAACAAATGAGTGACTCCACTCTAACCGAATTCTTCAATCGGATTTTCTTCACAAAGATGTCCAAATTTAAACAAAAGCATCCATAGATCTCAACACAGGCCGTGTTTCATTCAAAACTTCATCAGGAGATCCTATTATACAAACATATAACAACATCCACATAACAAAAATCATACACTCTATTACAAAAGATTTTTATTATAAAATCTTACCAGCGACATTTAGAACACTGAGTTCAAAACCGGAAATCCTTTCTGAGAATTCACGTCATCATGATAGATTGAACGATCTAACTTTACTTAAACCTCTACTCTTATACAGACATCAACAAAGCCCAATCAACCTCTTTATTCAGGCCATTATTAGGAAAGCTACAGATAGAAATGCTATCCTGCATTTTAATAGTCATCATCCTAGAAAATTGAAGGAAAGTATCCCCATTGGACAGTTTCTTAGGATTAAGCGTTTATGCTCCAGTCCGGTGGAATTTAATCAACAGGCTATTTCAATGGCGAAAAGATTTCAGAAGCGTGGTTATCCACAGTACGCTATTAAATCAGCTCATAAGCGAGCAAAATATGCTCAGAGATGTTGGTTAAACCACGAGGTATCCTCTGGTAGCATTCAGGGTTCGCAAGTTAATTGTATTCTTCCGTTTTATAAGCAAACACGAGATATACAAGATATTATTCTTAAACATTGGTCGGTATTATCTCTTCACCATAATTTACAGATTAAACCAAGATTCGCTTGCAATCGTGAGAGGAATGTAGGTGAAATTCTGTCAAAAAAGAAATTTGATCAATATGTTAAATATCAGGAAGGAGGGGGACATACTTGTTGTAATGCCTGTGTGTATTGCAGATATGCTTTATGCACTAATCGTATTTGGGTACAATCTTTAAATAGATATTTTATATTGCGATCTAATACAGACTGCAATACACAAAATGTAGTGTATGCAATATGTTGTCCCTGTCAACTTTGGTACATAGGAGAAACCACAAGGAAAATTAAATTACGTATTGCTCAACATTTAAGCAATATTCGATTGCAGAAAGTGGAGACACCATTGGTTAGCCATTGGTTACAATACAATCATTCAGTTGATGATTTGAGGTTTGTGATCATTAATAACATGCAGGGGGGTTATGGTAATGTGGAATGTGAATTGATTCGTAGAGAGCAGCGATTTATTTTTAATTGGAGGACTGTGCACCCATATGGCCTGAATAAAGAGGTTGATTGGGCTTTGTTGATGTCTGTATAAGAGTAGAGGTTTAAGTAAAGTTAGATCGTTCAATCTATCATGATGACGTGAATTCTCAGAAAGGATTTCCGGTTTTGAACTCAGTGTTCTAAATGTCGCTGGTAAGATTTTATAATAAAAATCTTTTGTAATAGAGTGTATGATTTTTGTTATGTTGAGTGTTGTTATATGTTTGTATAATAGGATCTCCTGATGAAGTTTTGAATGAAACACGGCCTGTGTTGAGATCTATGGATGCTTTTGTTTAAATTTGGACATCTTTGTGAAGAAAATCCGATTGAAGAATTCGGTTAGAGTGGAGTCACTCATTTGTTGAGACTATTGACCTACTCTGTGGACGATACTATACTATAGACTTCACTTTGCCTGTGATTGTGGTTACCAACGGACTATTTAAGGATATTTTTTCATGAACTATATGGAACATTTCGTCGTCAGCGATGAAGACAGATAAGTCATGTGACTTTGATGACGTTTTATGTTTGTGAAAAATGGCTTATAGAGTATCACAGGTGGTAATATAAATATGTTTAGGTGTGTGTTAAATTTAATGGGATATTGTATTTAATAAAATAATTTTTGATAATTTTGATAACAGAAGAATAGGTCATTAATAATAAAGGATATTAGCTGAATTTGACCGATAATTAAGATATTTTACCCAGGTTAGTAGTGATACATCTTCATTGGGGACATCCTGAAAACCCAACTGGGCTGCAGCCCTCGAAGACTGACATCGAGCCATATAAAATAGGTTCTCACTCCACATTATCAGGATTATTTAGTTAAAAATTTCTAATCTGCCTACAACTAAGGGGAGTACATAAAAACATAATAAAAACAGCCAAAAGGACAAACTATTTCTAATCAGGCCACAGAAAAAGGATCAGCCCTACGCTTTAATAAAAAAGTGTGTTTTTAGGCTTTTCGTAAACTTCTCCACATTCTTACATAACCTCAAGTATCCAGGCAGCCTATTCCATAAAGTAGGATGTCTCAATGGAGGTGCACTGTGTAAGGGGTTACTGAGAAGACGGCCTCAAGGAAAGCGAGACATTTGCAAATCCCTTATGGACGAGGAACGCGCCCTCTGGTGGTCAAGAGACCGATTAGAATAAGGGATAAGCCTAGGAACCACGATTCCCACAATGCACCTGACCCAATACAGGACTCACAGGAAGTGGAGGGGGAGGAGCAGGATTGGGAGATGGACTCTAATCAGGGTGATGAGGAGCAGCTGAGGGAGCCCTGTGAGGAGGTAGAAGAGATGGAATGGGATAAAAGGGAGGATTTGCACAGACTGCTGGTGCTAAGGTGAGGAGTTTCTTGACCAAGGTATTTCCTCAACTGTCTGAAAGGGGAAAGACAGAATTGATGCAGCTGGGAAGAAACCTGTGGCAGCAAGTAATTAAGAAGGTTAAGGGTACTAGAAGTTAAATACTGTGTGTTGTAAGGAACTGATGTTTAACCTGATAATTAGTGACTAACTGAGAAGAAGAAGGTGGTGTTAGATGACATTGGACTTATGTTCAGCAAATTAACAGGAAATCTCTGGCACTGTGAACGTGAAAACTGTCAGACTTTAAAGTGAGATCGTTTTACTGTGTTGCTGAAGTCACTATAACTGAACTGATGTAAATAAAAGTGAACCCCTTTATTATAAGACTGTTGGAGTTTCTGTCCGTTTGTTGGGGTTATCATTAAATGGCAAGCTAAAGGCGCAGTCAATCAAGGAAGCTGTGGCTGAAGGGGTAGAGAACTGGAATTAACCGGTGCTGCGAGGGAGAAAGGTCAGCAGTGAAGCATATCAGCTAAGCAGGGTCGACCTGGGCCGAAGAGAGGAAGGGGGACCTGCTGATAACTGTTATACAATTACTCCCTTCTTGACTGGTTTTCGGGAGCTGATGCTCACTTCCAAAGGTCAAAACAAAGTGAGCATATATAAATTATAAAATCATTCCAATGATAGTATGAAGCACAAAGGTGATAGTGGGGGTGGGTGGAAGGGTGATCAAAAGATGATAAGCAGCAAATTTTATGACTCACAGAGGGGCATAATTGAAAGGGGCGCCCAAGTTTTCCTGGGGACGTCCTCGCAGGACATCCCGGTGAAGGCGCTGGAAAACCCGTATTATCGAAACAAGATGGGCAGCCATCTTTCGTTTCGATAATACTGTTGGGGAGGCCCAAATAGCAAAATTTAGGTCGACCTTAGAGATAGTCGTCCACGATTTTTGACGATAATGGAAACCAAGGATGCCCATCTCAGAAACGACCAAATCCAAGCCATTTGGTCGTGGGAGGAGCCAGCATTCGTAGTGCACTAGTCCCCCTGACATGCCAAGACACCAACCAGGCACCCTAGGGGGCACTGCAGTGGACTTCAGAAATTGCTCCCAGGTGAATAGCTCCCTTACCTTGTGTACTGAGCCCCCCAAAACCCACTCCCAACTGTAAACCACTACAAGAGCCCTTATGGGTGAAGGGGGCACCTAGATGTGGGTACAGTGGGTTTCTGGTGGGTTTTGAAGGGCTCACATTTACCACCACAAGTGTAACAGGTAGTGGGGGGATGGGCCTGGGTCCGCCTGCCTGAAGTGCACTGCACCCACTAAAACTGCTCCAGGGACCTGCATACTGCTGTCATGGAGCTGGGTATGACATTTGAGGCTGGCACAAAAATGTTTAAAAAATTTTTTTGAGGGTGGGAGGGGGTTAGTGACCATTGGGGGAGTAAGAGGAGGTCATCCCCGATTCCCTCCAATGGTCATCTGGTCAGTTTGGGCACCTTTTTGAGGCTTGGTCGTAACAAAAAATGGACCAAGTAAAGTCGCCCAAGTGCTCATCAGGGACGCCCTTCTTTTTTCCATTATCAGTCGAGGATGCCCATGTGTTAGGCACGTCCGAGTCCCGCCTTCGCTACCCTTCTGACATGCTCCCGGGAACTTTGGTCATCCCCACGACGGAAATCAGTTAGGGACGCCCAAAATCGGCTTTCGATTATGCCGATTTGGGCGACCCTGGGAGAAGGACGCCCATCTCCCAATTTGTGTTGAAAGATGGGCGCCCTTCTCTATCGAAAATAAGCCTGACAGTGAGTTAAAAAGCACAGATCTCCATTCAGTTCTTTCTTGCTAGTTCTAAGTGTCTGATCATTTCAACACCAATGTTTTAAGGTCCTGCAATATTTTAAAATTACCTTTGTTCCTGTTAACCTTTATTTCTGTGCATTCAATTGTAGTAACACTGCAACCACAGTACTCTTAACCTTGAATGACAAAAGCCTTATCAAAGTACACATGGAAGAAAGGACACAGTTGATCGGGAAGGTACACAGCAAATCAGAAAACAGATATGCATGGATTCTTTGCATGCTAGATGTACCTCATTTACAAAGACAACAATACTGAGCAAAAACGACCCACTGCAGAGAATGAACTTGGATATATCACACAGTGCACAGTGAAAAATGTTTAGGAAATGGAGGAGCAGCTACCCATTTATAGCCACACAATAAGTATATCTGCAATGTACCATAAACCGAAATATGCACCTGTCCCTTACATTGAGAGAAGAGGAATGTAGCATATTGGTCACAATGGAGGGGATGGTGGACCTGTACTAATAAAAAAATACAGAAATAATAACGTGATTGGTTCTTGCAAGCAGTGACTATAAAATAAGGCATTAAAATGAAGACATGCCAGATTTTTTCATTGAGTTTCTGAGTTACATAAATCAAAAGCTGGGCAATGTTGTCGACTACATGTTGGCATGCGTTATTTATTTATTTGTTGCATTTGCATCCCACATTTTCCCACCTTTTTGCAGGCTCGATGTGGCTTACAGTATGCCGTAGTGGCGATCACCATTTCCGGAATGAGAAGTACAAAGTGGCATTGCATTAAGTTCATAAATGGCAGAGTAAATTATAGAGTAAATTAGATAATCAGTTCATTTCTGACGTGAGAAATAAGGTGGTAGTGCGTTAACGTTCGTTAGTGACAGAGTGACTGAAGCAGTCAGGTATAGAGTGTTCGGTTTTGTCACGTTCTGGAAGATTTTTGTTGCTGGTATTTAGGATGGATCACTGCGGTATGCCTTTTTGAACAGGTTGGTTTTTAGTAATTTTCGGAAGATTGTTAGGTTGTGTGTTGTTTTTATGGCATTTGGTAGTGTATTCCATAGTTGCGTGCTAATGTAGGAAAAGCTGGATGTATATGGTGATTTATATTTATGATGAAAAAAAAAAAAGAAAGCAGTACTAGAAATCCAGTCATCATGTGTTTCTGATTCTAAACAAATCACCACACTGCACTTCCTGTATCTTCAACTCTTCCAAACAGAATTTGTAGCTTCCTTTATGCAATAAACATTTCAGGGAGTTTGGAGACTGGATGGCTCAGAGTTATGGAGCCTCTCACCTCTAGGTCACTTCTCTGGTGGTCTATGTGAAATGAGATAAGTCTATTTTCAGCCATATCATTTCCCAGCAATCATTGCAAATGGTTCAAAATTCAGCAATGCGTTTGCTGTTTAATTTGTCCAAGTTTGATCATATCACTGTATATTTAAAAAGCTTGAATTGGTTGCCAATCAAAGCTACTTTTGATGTTGCATAAAGTTTTGCTTCAGAAATCCTCTTTATATTTGCCGTGTGCAGTGCAAAAGTACGTTCTATCACTGATGTCTTGTGATTTTGTATTGCCTGCTTTGAATTGTGTGCATTTGGACATAACGCGAAGAGGAACTTTCTCTTTAGCCGGACCATCAACGTGGAATGAATTGCAGAGATATCTCAAAAATGAACGACATGCACTGACATTTAGCCAGCTGAAAAGACATTTGTTATGCTTGACATACTATACATCTGACGATGCTTCCTTTTTGATAACTTAAAGGGCCTGGATGTTACTTTTTGGCAGTGCGTTTTTTTCTAGCAAAAAAGGTGCCGGTATTCAAATGCTAGGCCACCCTTCAGGGGTGGGGTGATCACTGAGGGACTCATCCCACAATAGCCAGGCCCCCTGCAACCAGTCACAGAATCTATGATAAGGCAAAATTGGTGTGTAGAGCCTGAGCTTTTTCAATAAAACTTGGGGACCATGGGTCAATTTTTTAGCAGACAATAGAAAAACTGCCGGTACTCAGTACCTCCAAGTACCCCCTCAAAAAAAGCCCAGCTTTTTGGTATGTTCGGCCTGGCATATTATGCATTTGCTGATACTAATCCTTTGGCTCACCTAAAGGGCTTGGATGTTATTGTTTGGCATAATTGTGTATCACGTTATTGTGTATTCAGAAGATTTTATGCATATGTTTACAAAATTTTGTGTACATGTTTACATGATTTTATTTATTTTTGTAAACCGCCTTGGACAAAGGCGGATTAAAAATAATAAATTCAAATCCAAAAACAGTGTCTCTATCAACTTATGACTGTATGATCACACTTTCTCATCAGGCAGTCTATTTTCAGTTGCAGGAGGCCAGAGCAGAAGCATTTCACAGCTCCCGTGGTTTCTGCTTCGTACTGCACTATTCTACTGATGTGACCAAAACAGAACTGAAGAGAAAGACCACTACTGAAAATTTATACATTTCGACAAGGTGTGTCCAGCACTATACAGATACTCATAATAGAAAATCCCTGCTTCTGGAGATTATGGTCAAAAAATGTGTTTGGGGAGAATTAGGAGAACGATCTCAAGTAGCATAGGTGGAATTTAATTGAAGACAGGAGACCAAGCTCTGTAACTGGGTAACTGTAATATGCTGACAGAGCCTATTCAAAGTGAGGCCCTGAATCTTTGTCCTGCAAAACAAGAAAACAGGATGAGTGGGAAGGTTAAATGCTTCTTCCTTCCTTATAACCTGTATTTTACTTGAATGTAAGTGCATTTCAAAAGGAGCCACCCCCCCCCCCCCCCCACTGGCTGGGTGATGATATATTGTTTAGTCCAGTGGTTCCCAAACCTGATCCAGAGGAGGCAGTTTATGCAAATCTCTCTCATGAATATTCATTATGGTTATCCTGAAAACCTGACTGGCTAAGGTGCCTCCAGGACCAGGTTTGGGAACCACTGACTTAGTCCCTTGAATTAAGACACCCCTCCCCACTGCAGGATGAGAAGCGCTGCAGGATCTTGGAAGATCAGCTATTCTGCTTGGTAGGGCTGCCGAGAGGGAGGGGCAGGGGGGACAAAATTCCTCAGGCCTGGGCCTCCAAGGGGGGCCCGGTGCCGGGGTCAGGCCGCCGGCGTTGCAGTTCCCGGTCTCACCTGCCTGCCTCCTCGGCTCCGAGCGCCCTGCATTCGAAGTGGCAGTCACAGATCACCTCATTTCAGGCCTTCCCTCCTTGTGTCCTGCCCTCGCGGAAACCGGAAATTACATCAGATGAGGGTGGGACACAGGGAGGGAAGGCCAGAAGAGAGGCGATCTGTGACTGCCGCCTTGAATGTAGGGGGCTCGGAGCCGTGGAGGCAGGCAGGTGAGATCGCGGACTGCAGCAGCGGGGGGAGTAACGGGGGGGGGGGGGGGGCCGGCAGCGGCGGGGGGAGCAACAGCGGCAGGGGGAGCGACAGGGGCGGCAGTGGCAGCGGCGGAGGTGGGGCGACCTTGCCCTGGGCCTGACCTAGTCTCTCGGCAGCCCTGCTGCTTGGATGATGTCGGTGACAACAGTGTTACTGAAGGAGCTGGAGCCCTGTTTGCTCCTTCTCTCTCAATAAAGATACTGATCACCAGAGAGGGTGGTACCAGAGTCTGGAGGCTGTTGTGAGCATGTTGTTGAGAGTCCAGAAATTTTAGTGAGACTTTGGTGCTCTTCTGTTGGACTGTCTATGATAAGTTCAAAGTGGGAAGTAAGAGCTCCTGTAGGTAACTGCTTGGGTGACTGAGGGACTTCATTCCAGGCGTACAGTGTGGGGTAGTGGCAAAACTCAATGATTTGATCTCTTGGGCTCATGTTGGGCAGTGGGATAGTTAATTGTCAAGGTCTACTGCTGTGGATGTGCCAATGTTTTCACCCCTCAGGTATATTACAAAGTCCATTGTCTAGGAAAATTTCTAAATAAAATGTATTGCAATGTTTTCCTCAAAGTATTAAGCCAAATCTTCTACAAAAACACGTAGGGTAGTCACTGAATGTGGCTTGTAGCCAGCTTTTTATCTCCTTCTTCCTTTCCTTTTCCTTTGTATCTGTAAGACACGATACCTTTCTCCTTGGTTCCCTCTCAGGTCCCACTGGACAGAGGCCCTCTGTGGTACTCTTATCCTGTGTTCCAGGCAACTTCCAGGCCAGGCCACGCAGTTTCCAACCAGCAAGGCAAGGACTTTTTGCAAGATTTTCCTCTCTTGTCCCAGGCACACCCGGTCTAGCCACCCCTTACTGCAGGGTAAAGGTACTCTTTCCTGTGTCCAGACTGCCTCTCAGGCATTATAAACTACTACATTACCTCACTTAGAGCCAATACCCTTTAGCTGTGTCACACAAAATACTTTACCCACTATGCTGATTCTGTGAGAGTCCAGATGCCACTCATAAATTACAGTGAACCTGAACAATTGAAGGGTATGGTTGTTTACCGCCAAATTTAATATACCAGAAGACATATTAACCTGAAGACGCTGGAATTTTATATTTGCTGACTTTGGTTCTCTGTGATAAATTATCACCCATACATAATTGGACTCATAGATCACAGGCATATCCATCCCTTGGACACCCAAGCTGCCATTAACCATATAGGCATCTTAGCTAACACACCAGAGGAAAAATTAGTTGTGTGATATAGCAATCCCCCTAAATGCAGTTACCTTGGAACCATTCTGGTCAATACTGGTAAAACTAGACTCCTCTGTCAATATTTTTTTCTTAAGACATTGTTACATAAGAACATAAGAATAGCCATACTGGGTCAGACCAATGGTCCATCTAACCCAGTATCCTGCTTCAAACAGTGACAATCCGGGTCACAAGTACCTGGCAGAAACCCAAATAGTGGCAACATCCCATGCTACCAATCCCAGGGCAAGCAGTGGCTTCCCCATGTCTATCTCAATAGCAGACTATGGACTTTTCCTCCAGGAACTTGTCCAAATCTTTTTTAAACCCAAATACGCTAACCGCTGTTACCATATCCTCCAGCAACGAGTTCCACAGCTTAACTCGTAACGGCTCTGATTTACTAAACCATGTTAAGTGCTTAATATGGGTTTCAGTGTGAACTCTCTTACTACGTAGCTAAAAAAAAAGTCAACATGCTGCATTAGCACCACAGGTTAAGTGCCACATTAATAACTGTGAATACATCAAACAACATAGAACAGGTGTAGAGGTATAGTTAATTGTATTCCTTGCTAGCTGTCATATTGTGAATGCACACCTCTGCCCAAAGTTAGCAACACGGTTGCCTATCCCCAAGTACGTGGAGCTTTCTCAGCTAGGACAAGTTAACTTTTGCAGTTAACAGATACTAACTGCAAAACTTTAATATGGCTTTTAAAACATCCAAAATCCGAATAGGAAAGAAGGTCATTTTCAAAAAAAGAAAAACGTACATCTTTTCGAAAATACTGTTTTGAACAAAGTTTTGTGATTTTGCCATTTTATTTTTTGGTCCATTTTCAAAAAGAAAAAAAAAAACCCCGGATAAGTGCAAAACATAGAGATTCATACCTTTGGGATGTAGGAGGAACCAGCATTTTTAGTAGGCTTGTCCCCCAGACATCCAAGGAGAGCAATGGGGCACCCTAGAGGGCAATTCTGTGCATTTCATAAAAATGCTCCCTTATCTTGTCCCCTGAAGCCCTCCAAAACATACTGTCCCCCACTGTACATCACTACAATAGCCCTTATGGGTGAAGGGGGCACCTATATGTAGGTACAGTAGGGTTTTGGTGACCTTGGGAGGGGTCACAGTTTCCACCACAAGTGTGACAGGTAGAGAGCAATAGGGACCTGGGTCCCTCATTGTATACTGTACTGACCACTATACTACTCCAGGGACCTGTATGCTGCTCCAACAGAACTGACTTTAACATTTACAGCTGTCAATAGAGGCTGGTAAGTCATACTTATATTCACATTTTTGGGGGGTGGGGAGGGGGTCAGTGACCACTGGGGGTATTGGGGGGTCACCCTTGATTCCCTCCAGTGGTCATCTGGTCATTTAGGGTACCTTTTTGTGTCTTATTCGTTCTGAAAACAGATCTAGACCAAAAAGTCTTGGTTTTAGTCCTGGACATTTTTATTTTGTTCCATTACAGCTGTAAAATGTCCAAGTGTTAGGCACGCTCTAATCCCGCTTTCAAAATATCCCTGACACGCTTCCCTTGTGATCTGAAAACACTTCTGACGGACTTTATAGAAAAACATCTAAAAACAGGTTTTGAAAATGCTAATTTGGATGTTTTTGTGAGAAAAACGTCCAAATGCTGCTTTGTGCCACTTTTTAGACTTTTTTCCTCTTTTGAAAATGAGCCCCTTTAAGTCTGATTGAGCCTCTAGTAAAATATTATGGGAATTCTCCACATCCTGACCTATACTTGTGAATTCCCCTTTCCATGTACTATCTAAAATCTTCCTCCATGTGTTACTTCATAGTGTCTGATAAAGGGAGGAGCTTGTGTTGTTCTTTTCCTAAAGTGATACCACAACCTGAATACAATTTTTTGTATGTTAGGCTGCACTTATGTTCTTATGATTACTACTGTTTTATTGCAGTTATGTTGCTTTCTGCCTTAAGCATTCTGGAAACCTGGACTTATATTTCCTTTAGTACATGACTAATTTGATCAGATGTTTCTGTAATGTGTTTGCTTTCTACACAACATTCTTCTTGTATATTTATAAAATGCAATAGATATAACATTTTTAAAAGATATGACTTAGGAGGTACATTATTTAATTGCTGTATTAATACAGATTAATAAGGCATTTATTTGTCATCAAAGTTGAAAGATATGCGGTAAATAATGGCAATTATTTTGTCGTAACATCAGGAAGGGTTTTAAAACCCTTTGCAGAATACTGTGATATGTGTTGAGGTGGTTGTCCTTATTGTAGACGTGTCTGGTCACCGCCTTCGGTGAATCTTTTCATAAAAACAGTTAATAAATCCAATAAATAAATAATAAGTCCTCATAAATAAAGATTAAATTAAGTAATGGAAAACTGCTTCCAGACATATCTTTAGATATAACTGATTTGTTTCCATATATGCATATGTGCTTTTAGCAGTGGTAGGTGTTTGAAATGTTTTAAGTGCACCCATGATGCATTAGAACTGTCGCAGACTACTTAGAAAGGTTAGGTGCACTCAAAGACATTATTTGTCAATAAGAGGATAATTAGTATGGCTCAGAACTGTATAACCCCACCCTTGGACCCCTCCTGAGAAAAATCAGTTTTGGTTGCGCCACTGCTGAACACTGAAATAGTAAAAACAGAAATGACCAATCTCTTGGGTGACAATCAGGGAATAAACTTGCTAAGCAGTGTACAGTGAAGAATTTTGTTTCGGAAACAGAAAGGGTAAAGTCAGCTGGTGATACAAAAGTTCAATAAGCTAAAACTACCTCAAACTCCCGACGTTTTTCATAAATTGGAATGATCAGCTTTGAAACCTCAGAAATAGTTTCATAGCGTTCGGCCTTCCATAGTCCGTCAACACATTGCTCCAGCAACTCCACCAGTACTTCCTGCATAAAGAAGAGACGTAGAACTGGTAAAACTAAAGAGATCTTGCCGACGGCACCTTTCCACACTGCACACGTTTCAGTCTTTACTAGAAAAGATGAGTAACAGTGGATCTTCAGTATTCACTGCAGTTATAGGTTTCTGTTATCAGTCCAATTTTGAATAAAAGCATCTGGGGATTGGACCGATTATTGGGTAAAGACACTGCGGGTGGGGGGGGGGGGGGGGGTAGGGAGTAGGGGTCTAGGGGGGGAAGTTAGATAAGGAGGGGTTAATGGAGCTAGCGCTTCTGGGTTCAGTGTACCTGGGTAAGGAGGTATGGTTGGGGAGGGAGGTGTTCAGATGTTCTCTGTGGGATTTATGTTGTACAGTTATGATTATGCGCAGTATGCTGTTTTTTCATATTTCAAAATTCAATAAAAAAAATTTATTGTTGGGAAAAAAACATCTGGGGAATAATTTCAAAAGTCTAATCTAGACGTTTCAAATGATCTGAACGTTCAAAGGCACAGCTGGAAGATACAACTCTGGCCAGTTTATTGGGCAGACTAGGAGGGCCATGCTGGTCTTTATCTGCTGCCATTCACTATATTACTAAGTATTCAGGGGTGTAATACATATATCAAGGGCTGCTGGACATGCAAGAATAACTAAACATAGAATTATGTGTAGAAATATTAAGAGCCGTAGAATGCTAGTGCTTTTAATTGTAAGCTACATGCACAAGTAGTAATTATCTTATACATCTGGTATATGTGTAGGGGCTGAATGTCAGCAGTCACATATATAACCTATAGGTATAGTTGCTGCTGGCCCTAGAACTTACACAGAAGACAGTGAAGATGACACAAGAATATGGTCTTGAGAAGATGTTAAAATAATACATTTGGATTTTTTAACATCGCCTCAAGACCATATTCTTGTGTCATCTTCGCTGTATTCTGTGTGATTTTAAGCGTGCGAAGACTGGTGTACTTCTGTGTTTACATTGACATAGAGTGGAGGAGTAGCCTAATGGTTAGTGTAGTGAGCTTTGATCCTGGTGACCTGGGTTCAATTCCCACTGCAGCTCCTTGTGACCTTGGGCAAGTCACTTAACCTTCTATTGCCCCAGGCACAAAAACTTAGATTGTGAGCCCCCTAGGGACAGAAAAAGTACCTGCATATAATGTGTACAGCGCTGCGTATATCTAGTAGCGCTATAGAAATGATTAGTAGCCATATCCATTCCTAGTCTGTACATTCCTGCTTAACTTACATAGTGCAGATTTGCAATGGACATATGGACAGAGCTTGGGTGGGTCTCAAACTGACTTGTGGAACTTACAGAACACTGTAAGGACCGGATATTCAGACCGCAGCAGCTAGCTGGGCTGCCTCCCACACTGAGCCTGGATATTCAATACCGGGCCGTTTCCAGTGACCCGTATTGAATATTTGGTTTATTTTTGGCCGCTAAGAACATAGCTGGCCAGGTCAATATTCAGCGCTGGCCGGCTAAGTTCATAGCGTCAAAAGATAGACCTGCTATTGGCACAGCCAGATTTGGCTGCCAATGCGCTGAAAAATCAGCGGATAGTAGGATATATTGCGTGATATAAGCAGCTATCCACTAAGCGCTAACCGGGAATATTCAGCAAGAGACAGACATCTCCCGCTGCAAATCAGTGGACAGCCAGTTAAGTACTAATTAACCAGCCAGGTGCCATTCCTGGCCAATTAAATGGTTTTGAACAGGTATATGCAGAAATTAGGTATTAGCATTTACATCAGCTCTATGGCTGGCATTAAGTACTAGCACCTAACATTTAGGCTTGCATCTACCAGGTTAGTCTACTTTCTAAAAAGCAAAGTAGGTACCTCTGTTCCTTCATAGAAAAGACTCCTACCAGGTGCCCTCCAGGTGTTTAATTGTAGACGCCCCTGTTACAGAACTGTCCTTATAGCACTACTAATGCAACCCAATATTTTTTAAAAAGGCATTTAGGCACAACACCAAGTGCTTTTTGAATATCAGGCTCAATGAGTTTTCTGAACAGAACAATTAATACAGTACATAGACGTGAATGCATATGAAAAGGTACTAAAATGTCAAGATCACAGCAGCTCTGTGATATTGAAGAAGGAATTTCAGAAACAAAAGAATAAGTAGTGGGGCTGGCCTGATCAAATCATGTGAGGAGAATCAGGTTGAAAGTCTGGATCTGATTCAGGTTCACTGGGCCAGCAGGGGCTGTGGATGCTGCTGGGAAGGGTGGGGAGCAGTCCTCAAAGCTCTGGGTGACAGGGTGTCCTGCCCACAGAAGTGACCTCAGCCTCAGAGTCCTAAACGGCTGGGAGTGGGGTTGAGGCAAGATCTAGCTGGACTGTGTAGGAAGGTGAGTCAAAAAAAAAAGAGTTGGCAGTCACCTGGAAAGTCAAACCCCAAGGCTAAGAGGGCACCCCCTCCCCCCTCAGTTCAGTGCTTAGGTTTTTTATTGTAAAATACGATGGCATGCTGTTCTTTGAAAAGATGAGAACACTGCTGCTGTTTCAGCACTACCTATTGTTTTGCCTTGAAATATTGTCCATCTATCTCATGTCTAACCTCACTGTAGTAGACATCCATCATGCCAGCATCTTCCTTCATGGCTTCTTCCTCATTAATATTTGGAGTAATCTTCTTAAAGCCTGAACATCCACTAGGAAATAACTCTGCAAAGAAAATTGAAAAAGCTGATGAATAACACAAACACTTGAGCATTCTTAGAAACTGATAGGGATGGCCAATTGTTTTAAATGATATGAGAAACATTTTCCCATTCCCAAAATGATAGGAACCGAACCGCCCCCCCCCACACACACACACAAAAAAATTCAGATTTCTGCTTCTGTCAGGAAAAATGCCCACTTTTCCCAAAGAGTGCATATGCTTTCCTAATAGTGCGCAATGCACCTTCTAAACACATTGCCTAAAAGAAACAAATAAAAATATAATGAACAAAAATGACCATAAATATCATAGGAAACAACACAAAATGGGAATGGGACTTGATACACTGCCTTTCTGTGGTTTTTGCAACTACATTCAAAGAGGTTTACATAGTATATGCAGGTACTTATTTGTACCTGGGGCAATGGAGGGTTAAGTGACTTGCCAAAATGAAAATTTTGGGGCTGCACACCTTCAAAGACTGACCACCCGGCATTCAAAGCGATTTAAACGGCCTGGAGAGGCTCCTGGCCGTTTAAATCCCTTGTCCAGGGCTAACCACGAATATTTAGTGGCACTTAACTGGTTAGTGCTGCTGAATATCTGCATTTTCCCACCTGATGTAACAACGCGCTGGCCAGCTCTGAACGCAATGAACATGCAAATACATGCTAAACAGGGCATTATCCAATCCTCCCTAATGCTCAGTGGGCATTGTGCCAAATATTGGTGTTGCTCCCACAGCAAACCCTACACCAGCTCAGAGCTGGCATTAGGATTTATGGAGCATTGGGGAGGAGTGTGGAGCCCTGTCCCGCATGCACTTGCATGCTTGCTGACCCCACAAACTCCACTCTCCCAAAAGCGATCAAGGCCCGGGGGGGTTGGAGATCTAACCCCCCCCCCAACACCCAAAAAAGAAGCCCTGGTGGCCCAAGTGGGCTGCCCCCCCCCCCAACATCCATCTTCCCTGGTGGTCTAGTGGAGCACTCCACCTCCCCCCCATACCTTTCTGACGGAGGATGGAGTAGCACACTCCCTCCTCATCGGCGCTGCCTTCAAAATGGTGGTGCCCTGCCCTGTGCATCCTGGGATGAGCTGGGCAGGGCTTCTCCACCATATAAGGGAGCTTCTGATATGGTGGAGAAGCCATGCCAAGCGCATCCTAGGATCTCCAGCCCCCGGGCCCTCGTGTTGAGGAGGTTGGGGGACTGGAGATCCGCTGGACCTCCTGCCCCCTCTTCCCCATGTCACTGTCTGGGGGGGGGGGGGGGGGTTTGGGGTAGCAGATGCCTATATTTGCCTTCTATTAGCTCTGATGATATGGGCGATATAGTCCCGTGTTGTTCCAGAGCTATTTTTAGAGTGCTGTTTGGAACAGAGCGGGGTTTCTGATCATCTGCCTGTGAAAGGGGAAGTTATCAACATAACTCAACTTAACAGTTGCTCAAGTCAAGTTATTTTAGCACAGGGGATAGAGGAAATTACTTGCAGGGTTGGAGGGGAATCCAGTGGGGGATAGGCGGGAATAGGTTAGATTCCAGTGGGGATGGGCGAGGATGGGGGAGATTCCAGTGGGGATGGGTGAAAGTTTTGTCCCCATGCAACTCTCTAGCACAAATTCATAACTGCTTCCCAGTAGGTGTAATTTATTTATTTACCAGGATTTGATATACTGCAAATAAAGCCAATACAGACGGATAAGTCGTTCACAACAATAAAAACAGAAATGTAGCTGGTGATGGGGGGTGAGGAGGGAGACAACAGACAAAGGGAGGGGGAAGAACATCAAGAAGAGAACAGTTACGAAGTCAGAGGATGAGGAGAAAAGAAAAGTTTTTAGCATAGCCTTGAAAACTTGGGGATCTCAGAGAAGAGGGGAGGGAATTCAAAACTTTCTCCACTATTAGGGATGAATCTAGGAGGCTATAAAGGCACAAACCCCTAGAAGATCATTTTCAAAGCTTTAAGTTGGTTGTCTCAAAATTCTCTTCCTTCAATCTAGCTAACTGTATGTGCAGATTTGGGCAGAGGCGTATTTTTAGTGGGTTCTAAAAATAACTCACATAGACTGAAGTGTCAAATCTATGTTCATTATTTTCCGGCAAAAGTCTGCCTGCATTAAAAGCAGGTGCTAAGGCCTTTGCTTTGACATTTGCTGTGAAGTATGTGGGAAACAAATAACCTTGGATTCTGGATCAAGGGAGGGAATTTGAAAATGGGACTGTTAGGTATTATTTTTTACACTCAGTAATGTTGGTGAGGTAAGCACATTGAACATTTGGAGATAATACAAAGCTTACTTTTTTTGAGCAGGAACTCTGCAACCAGAGCTGCTATATGAACATAACACATGGCTGCCTGTGGAGGACAATGAATAAATACACATCAGTAACCACAAGTTCATCTGTACACCTCAGCCTCATTTTCATGCTTTTTCAAATGAGTCAGTCACCTCTGAATAATCTCCATTTTTCACATGAATCTTGGCCATGCTGTCCAGCCAAGTCTTACGAAGCTCTGGGGTACTTGCGTAGGACTTTGCCAAACTGTACTGCAGATCTACCAGCATTTCTGGATCCTTCTCATGCTCCTTCATCTGTGCTGTAGCCATAATTACTGTACGGATTCTCTTAGTCAAATCTTTGACCTCTGAAGGAAAAGCAGTTGCCTATCAGAAAACATATCTAAATTAGAGGCTAAAGGCTGGCATTTGGTTATTGAAGAAAAAGAAACCCGTTGTGTTCAATGTCAAGAATGTACTGCCTGGAATTTGTCATTAAGAAGTCAGTAGAAGATGGCAGAATACCATTGACTGAAGGCACCATTATTCATTTATCACGAGAGTCGGTAACCTGCAGTGCTAAGCTACTGCCGATTGGTGACTCGAATGAAAAATCAACGTGCAGTAAAAGCCAGACTTTTCAAATGAAAAATCAACGTGCAGTAAAAGCCAGACTTTTACCACACCTTGATAACTACCCTCCTCAGTCCAGGAGAATGAGGATAGTTGGGTGGGATGGTTAGGCTTAGGGGTTATATTTAAGGACTGTACAGAGAGTTAGTCTAGGTGAAAGAGGGTAGTTGGTTAGATAATTAGTTTAGGTCAATAAAGACTGGGTTGGGACTACTTTTATTTTGTGTTATTGTTTCACATTTTAGACTGATTGTTGAAAAATGGAATCAAATAGTGTGAAATAAATAAATAAATGTCTTCTGCCCCCCCCCCCCCCCCAGGAATATTGACAGCAGCACATGTAATGGTAAACCTTTCAGAGATCTTAACAAAGCCTGAGAATATAAATACCTTTTTTTGAAATGGAAACAAGTTCAAAATCAGTTAGCTTAGCAGGGTTTAAAAAAGGTCTGAATAATTTCCTAAAAGAAAAGGCCATAAGCCATTATTAAGATGGACTTGGAAAAATCCACTGCTTATTTCTAGGATAAGCAGCATAAAACCTGTTTTACTGTCCTGGAATCTTGCCAGGTACTTGTAACCTGGCTTGATCACTACTGGAAACAGGATAAGGCTTGATGGACCTTTGGTCTGTCCCAGTATGACAACACTTATGTTCTTATAAAACAAACTCCCCAAACATCTAACCAAACCATACTAAACTCTAGCCTGACTGAGCAATTCTACACAGGAATAAAAGGATAAGTACAGCATTAGGAAGGATCAGGTTCCAGAACTGCTAAGACTGCAAAGTTATTTCCACCTTATGATCCTTAGGTAACAGGAAAGGTTCATTTTCAGGTTTATCTTTATTTGATATATCGCCAAAGGGATGTACCATCTTAGTGGTTAACAATAATAAAACTATGATAACAGGAAAAGGAACTACAAAATTAATACGAGAGAGGAAAGCTGTACCCTTAGGGACTCACCATATCGATACACACACACGAAACACACCCTCTCCACTCTCACACATTAGGTTTTCCTCACCCACTCCTAATGCACACAGTGGGAGTCTGGAGTGGAGATGCACAGAGCACATCTAAGATTACAGAATAGGTGAAGAAGTAAGTGTGAGAGAACAAGGTATGCCACGGAAGGTGCAATCTTGTTTTGGGTTCTAGTTAGCCTAAGAGAACAAGCACTGTCCAATCAAAGTGGGAAACTCCCACAATTGTGGGGAACCAAAAAAACGTGGTAGGTGTTCACATTAAACTACTAGTGGCAGAGAAATTAGAGAAAGGAGAGAAAAATCCCAACCAGAGGATATATACTCTCCATCAACACTCGAAATATACAAAAGTTGAGGTTTCAGCTGACTGAGAGAAGAGAAATAATGAAGCCATGTGATATTACTGTATTACTGAGTCAAGGAAAATTAGTAGAGCAATCTCCTTTGTAAAGCAAAGAATTGCAGGGTCCAGATAGGAGAAACACAGGCCTCATCCTATCCACTAACTCCTAAACAGAGACCAGGAGAATTTAGGAGAGGGGGAGAAGAACGCATTAGTCTGATGGAGCTGCAGAAAGGCATTCTTGGTTCAGGATGCTATATTGTGTCACGACTGTAGATTTGACCATGTCGCTCTACCGTTTAAGCCACCATTGGCTTCCTGTAGAGCAGCATATAGTATTCAAACTTCTGACTCTTTACCTTCAAAGCTCATAGAACCAGACCCCCCTCCCCCCCCAAATCTGGCTTCCTTTACTATTCCATATTCCCCCAATCGTCTTCTCCGTGCTATAAATGATCATCATTTAATCCTTCCCTGGTCCCAGATCTGCTCAGTTAGAATTGACCAGACCGTGCCTTTTACTTCACAGCCCCTTCATTTTGGAATTCATTTCCATTAGTTATCCATGCTAAAGTATCATTCATGAACTTCAAATCTGCTTTGAAAGCCTGGCTTTTCAGACAGGTTTTCAATCCCGATTAACCTACTACAGACAAGGGCTATGACTGGTTTCCCCATCACTTTTCCAATACCTATCACTCTATTTGTTTTCCTTCCCTCCCATCCCTCCCTCTTTGTACACTTCCCCTACTCTCTTTGTTGTGAAGACCGCTACACTTGATTGCCTCTCGGATGTCTGTGATACTTTTTCCTGTCTAAGATTGTAGTTCCTTTCCTACTTTGAAATTTTGTCTTAGTCTGTAAATCGAGATGAGGAGAGAGAGAGAGAAAAGAGTTCGACGCCCGACCGGAGCCGCTATTTGTATCTATGGTCTCAATATAATAACATGTGGCATACACAAACTGTCTGTCCATAGATTGGATTGCTGTTACTTGTTCATAGTTGTATTTCTTTGCTACTGTTTAGGGCCTGAGGGGTGGGGGGTATGATTGGGGGTAAAGGTGGCGAGTGTGAGTGGTTTGCTGGAGAGGTGTCTATGGAAGTTGGATGTATGTGGAATGGATGTAATGTTATTACTGTATAAGTGGGATGATTACTATCCAAAAATATGCTGCAGCAATGTGTGACCTAAGATTTCTACCTTAGTAGAGGGGACCCAGTGGTGTGCTGGTAAATTTTTAACAACAGGCTCTCTCCCCAGATATAGCCAGCCCTGCAATTTGGGAGAGGGGGGGAACAGACGGACGCAGAGGTGAACTGGGGGGGGGGGGCAATGCATTACTCTCTCTCTCTCTCTCCTTCCCCCTCATGTCAGAGCTCCCATTAAACCATAAGACTCCCATTAAACAACAAATCTTTATAGCCCAAATCAAATGCTCTCTCTCTCTCTCTCTCTCTCTCTCTCTCTCTCTCTCTCTCTCTCTCTCTCTCTCTCTCTCTCTCTCTCTCTCTCTCTCTCTCTCTATATATATATATATATATATATATATATTTCATGGTGCATGATTAAAAGCTTTCACAAACTACTGCCCAGCTGTTCAGCTTGCACTTTGGAATTTCTCCTCTGAGGCTTCTCATCCTGAAACCCATCCAAAAAATCTTTAGGGTCCAGACCTTCAGTTTGAGAACTCATTCCTGCCTGAGTAAACAGATTGGATCAAAGAAACCAAAGGAGAAGGTTGTCATGCTGAAGTACAAATTTTGATAATGAAACAGTGATTTAATATTCACATAGCAAACACCCTGGGCTTCAGCCAACAGATTTATTTTCCACTGAACATAATTGATGTTGTATGAACTTGGCGGCTAATAGTGTGCTGAACTGGACAATGTTGGCACATTTAGACTGACTCTGGACAGTTCTGCTGAAGGAAACCCTTCCCTCATTATTGAACAAACCATCTTATAGTCAGTTGTTGAGAGAGTAAGAGAGAGAGTGATAGTGTGTGTGTGTAGGAGTCCCTGTGAAAGTGGAGGGTCAGTCACTCCTTATAGCCAGTTGTTTGAGGCATCAAAGCAGGGCTCGTTTTTGAGTTGTGTGTGTGTCTGTGTGAGAGAGACAGAGAGAGAGGTGCTAGGAGTTCCCTGTGACAGTGGAGGGTCAGTCGCTCCTTATAGCCAGTTGTTGAGAGAGAGTGAGTGAGTGAGTGTGTATGTGTGTGTGTGAATTCCCCAGCCGGTGTTAGGAATATTGAAGCTTTCTTTGCGGTGTGGCTGGGGCATAGGTTTTATTTCCATCCCCTTCGTCGAGGCAGTCTCGCCTGTCACTTTCCTGTTTTGAAAAGTTCTGCGGAAACTCTGATTTCAGTTTCCCTTTTGTCTGAGTGTGTGTGTGTGTGCGTCTGTCTGCAAGAGAGAGAGAGAGTGTGAGAGTGAGTTCAGAGAGAGAGAGAGAGTGAGAGTGTGTATATGTGGTGGAGGCTCTGAGTGGCGCCGACCCCAAGCTGCAGCAGGTGCGGCGGCTGCACCGAGCCCCCTCCCCGGCGTGCACCTTCCTGCGGGACCCACGCACCTCCCTGGCCAAGCTTCCTCCACCACTACCGCTGCCGCCCCCCAAATCCCCACACATTTCCACTAAGCCGCCGCGCCCATCCCGCCGCAGCACCCCCGGTGCCAAGAATAAGCCCAGCCCTGGCCAGAAGCACCGTCAAAAAAGCGGTCCGAGCCCCGCCGGGTCCAGCCAAGCCACCGCCCAGGAAAGCCGCCCCAGGAGATGGTGGCAGAGGGAAGCGCCCGGCTCCCAGCCCGGCCTGCGGTCACAGCAGCAGCGAAAGCAGCAGCAGCTCACTGGACCTGTCGGACTGCCCCTCGGAGCTGCTGTCAGATGATCCCCACCCGGTGCTCGCCAGTCACCTGCAGCTCTCTGTCCCCGCCGGCAATGATCGTCCGCAGCAGTAGCAGGTCAGGAGCACTGGCATGGGCTGCGCCTAGTGTGTGAGTAACTCCAGCTGAGACCTGCTGTGTTTGGCGTATGCGCTGTTCTGCGCATGCGCGGCATGTCGGTCAGCGTTCATTTATATAGTAGGATACCTTCTCTGTGAAATAGTAGTAATTAAAAAAAGGCAAGTGCACTTTTATAATATACCACTGCATTCCACAAAGCAAAAGGAGCAAGTTCCCACATGCCATCTTTTTTTCTTTTTTTAGGCACAGGATTAAAAAAAAAGATTTTAAATGCTCCCAGGTTTCAATTTAATTCATGTTTAATGTGGGATAAAAAGCCATATATTATTATTTATTGCATTTGTACCCCACATTATCCAACCTATTTGCAGGCTCAATGTGGCTTAAAGAGTGTTGTTATGACAAAGTCATGACAGGATCTTGTATACAATCGGTATTAAGCAGAAGATGTATGAGGAATTAGAGAAGGAGGTGTTAGATAGGGTGGTGTAAGAGGTGTACTTTGATACTTGAGTGGGTTGGGTGGTGATTTGTGTCGTTAAGGGTTCTTTTTATAAGTAAATAAATAGATAGAAACTCTGAATTTTGAGCACCTGATTCTCATAACACGATACCTGTTTAGTGGCCCTTTACTAGGAGAAAAAAAATTCTCTGCACGTTTACAGTATCCTCCCCACCCCATAGAAACTCTGAATGTTGAGCACCTAATTCTCATAACATGATGTCTGTTTAGCGGCCCTTTACCTGGAGAAAAAATGTCTCTGCATGTTTTACAGTATCCTCCCCACCCCACTTACCTATTCCAGGCCTCCTCCCCACTCCCCTGAGAGCAGGGTACCAGCACATACCTGAGCTGAAGCCACCCTGGTGGTCTAGTGGAGTCTTTTGGCGCTGACCCTCTTGCTGCCGCATCTTCTTTAAAATGGCTGCCAAGACTTACAACGGTGGCCTCGCAAGACTTCAGTGAAAGTCTCGCAAGGCCACCGCTGGAAGCCTCGGCAGTCATTTTTAAATAGCGATGCGGCAGCAAGAGGGTCAGCGCTGGCAGTGGGCAGGAAAGACAGGAGATCTTTCCTGCCCCGAAGACTCCACTAGACCACCAGGGTGGCTTCAACCAGAATTAGGTGCTCAACATTCAGAGTTTCTATCTATTTATTTACTTATATATGGCTTTTTATCCCACATTAAACATGAATTAGATTGAAACCTGGGAGCATTTAAAATATATATTTTTTTAATCCTGTGCCTAAAAAAAGAAAAAAAGATGGCATGTGGGAACTTGCTGGGACCCTTAGGCTCGGGGGAGCCCTGCATTCAGTGGTGTGCTGGAGGGAGCAGCCCTGCTGCATTTAACAACAGGCTCGCAAAATCTTTAAAAACTAACAACTGGCTCTTGCGAGCCAGCTCCAGCACAACACTGAAGGGACTGAATCTTTCATAGAAGCTGTCAATGTTACGCGGTAGCCCTTTTCTATATGAACTTGGTATTTTGGTGTTTCTCATTTTGATAACTGGATAATGACTTGTGTTTGTAATTGACAACTGTACTGAACATTGCTTGAGTATGTTTGAAAATAAACATAAAAAAAAAAAAAAGATCTGTGAGTTAGTCCAGGTGGTACAGTAAGCCTAATAAAGCATAAACTCACTGAACTTTAACCAAAGCAGTTTACAAAAGAGATGAACCAACTCATCAATGCAGTATAAACCAAACCATTCTTAAACATACAATAAAATCATAGTACGACTGTTAGTAACATATCAGCAAATTGTACACAGTACATAAGAACGTATATAAGAACATAAGAGTAGCCATATACTGGGTCAGACCAATGGTCCATCTAGACCAGTATCCTGTTTTATTTTATTTATTTGTTTGTTTGTTACATTTGTACCCCACATTTTCCCACTTATTTGCAGGCTCAATGTGGTTTACATAGTACCGTAAAGGTGTTCGGCAAGTCCGGTAGAGAAACAAATACAAGGTGATGTTGTGGTCGGATAGGGTTCATGAGTTTCGGGCACAGTGGGGATAGAAGAGAGGAAGGGTTATGTGGTGTCCATTACGATATGTGGTTTTGCTGTGTTGCAGAGTTCAGGCACTTATGTTGGGTCGGTAGGATATGCCTTTTTAAACAGGTAGGTTTTTAGTGATTTTCTGAAGTTTAGATGGTCGTAGGTTATTTTCACGGCTTTTGGCAGTGCGTTCCATAGTTGTGTGCTTATATAGGAGAAGCTAGATGCATAAGTTAATTTGTATTTGAGTCCTTTGCAGTTTGGGTAGTGGAGGTTTAGGTATGTTCGTGATGATCCGATTGCGTTTCTGGTTGGTAGGTCTATGAGGTCTGTCATGTATCCTGGGGCTTCGCCATAGATAATTTTGTGGATCAGGGTGCAGATTTTGAAGGCAATAAGTTCTTTGATTGGGAGCCAATGCAGTTTTTATCGGAGGGGTTTGGCACTTTCAAATCGTGTTTTGCCGAATATCAGCCTGGCTGCCGTGTTTTGAGTGGTCTGGAGTTTTTGCGAGTTGTTCTTTGCATCCCGCATAAATTCCATTGAGGTAGTCTGCATGGCTTAGTATCATTGTTTGTATTAGGTTGCGAAATGTTTCCCTCGGGAAGAATGGTTTCACGCGCTTAAGTTTCCACATTGAGTGGAACATTTTCTTAGTTGTGGAGTTCACTTGGCTCTCAAGTGTAAGGTTATAGTCAATTGTAACGCCGAGTATTTTCAGGCTGTTCAAGATAGGGAGGGTGTAGTCTGGGGTGTTTATAGTTGTGGGTTTGTGTGTATTGTGTTGAGATGAGAGGATGAGACAATGTGTTTTTTCAGTGTTGAGTTTCAGTTGGAATGCATTTGCCCATGAGGCCATGGTGTTCAAGCTGAGCTTGATTTCGTTGGTGATTTCTGTCAGATCATGTCTAAATGGGATGTATATTATGACATCGTCTATGTAGATGAATGAGTTGAGGCCTTGGTTGGATAAGGACTTGGCTAGTGGGGTCATCATTATGTTGAAAAGTATTGGTGATAGTAGTGATCCTTGAGGTACTCCGCAGTCTGCTTTCCACGGTGGTGATATGTTTGAATTTGATTTCACTTGGTATGTTCTGGTGGATAGAAAACCTTTGATCCAGCTAAGTATGTTTCCACCAATCCCAAAGTAATCTAGGAGTCTTAGTAGTATATTGTGGTTTACCATGTTGAATGCGCTCGACATGTCGAATTGGAGGAGAAGTATGCTTTTGCCTGTAGCTATTTCTTGCTTGAATTTGGCCACTACAGTGATTAGCACAGTTTCAGTGCTATGGAGGGGTCGGAATCCTGATCATGATTCATGTAATATTGAGAACTTATGTAGTCAGTATGTTGTTTGGTTATCATGTTTGGGATACATGGAACTGGGCGGTAATTGGTGAGTTCGTTTGCCTTTTTCTTGGTATCTTTTGGTGTTGGGGTGAGTATGATGTTGCCATATTCCTTAGGGAAGAGACCTTGTTGGAGCATGTAGTTTAGGTGGGATGTGAGGTCTGCTATGAAGCGGTCAGGGGCAGATTTGAATAGGTAGCTGGGGCAGATATCCAGTTTGCAGTGGGTGTTGGAGAACCTATGAGTCGCATGGGCGACTGTTTCAGCGGTGAGGAGAGCAAAGTTTGACTAGGTTCGGTCCGCTAGGTATTCTCCAAAGGTTGGGTCCAGGCCGTTGATGAAGTATTCGATGTCGGTGTTGTCCTGAGGAAGTGTATTGCATAGATTTATAATTTTTTCACTGAAGTATTTAGCAAGTTTGTCTGCAGATGGGATGTCTACAACTACTACTACTTATCACTTCTATAGCGCTACAATGTCTGTGTTGGTTGTAGCGACTGAGGTGATGTCTAGTAGTTTATTTACGAGTTGGTAGAGTTTCTTCATGTCTTTGTAATCTGGTCCAATTTTGGTTTTGTAATAGGACCTTTTGGTCTGTCTTATTGCATATTTGTATTTTCTTTGTGTGTGTTTCCATGTGTTGAGTGTGTGATCATTTTTTATTTTTTTCCATGCTCGTTCCAAACAGTGGCCAAGCCAGGTCACAAGTATAGTATTGGAAGACCTGCAGTTGTGATGTGCCCCACGTGCATACATCAAACATTACAGCTGTATTTAGCCGCAGGGCCAGGAGCAATTTTCCAATGGAGATCTCTGTGTTGTAAACAAGTCTTCCTCTGCATAAATCTCTTTGAAAACTGTCTTCTTGGAATACACAGAAAGCAAATTTTGGCAATCGAGTGACTTCATTAGAAATTTCAAGGTTTAAATTCCAAGGAGGTTGATATTCAAAGTGATTTAACTGGCCAGAAATGGCTCCTGGTCAGTTAAATTGCTTGTTTGGGACTAACAGGTCAATTTCAGTAGCACTTAATGGGTTAGTGTTTGCCAAAAATGACCAGTCAGTGCCTAAAGCAAAACTGGCTATTTTGGGAGAATTCTGGGGGTGGAGTTGGCACATGGCCAGTTAAGTGCTGATATTCAGCATTTAATTGGCCAAGGTCATCGCATATATAGGACCGCATAAAAGTCAGTCCTATCTTTATGTGGTGCCCCATTGCCGGTGAAGTGATGAAAATTGCACTTAACCAGCCCATGGTTTAGCTGGCCCTGGCAACACGGAAATTCAATGCCAGAGCCTGGACATGGCCAGGCATTGAATTTTCGGGCATGACACCTGCAGTGGTCAGCGAAACGCTGAGCGCAGCCGGCTGAATATCAACCCCTAAATTAAATGGCATCCAGTTAGAATAACAGCAATATTGGAAGACTGGTCTTGTGCTGGAACAGGCTGGTCAGCAGTTGCTGCATTTATCCTATGAAGACCATGATCCAAAAAGCTAAACCTACAAGTCCTGTACATTCCATCTTTCCATAGCAAGCATGATAAAGACTCATAATCACATGGTAATAGTTGTGTCAGTAGAAGTTACTACCACTGCTACTTTTCATTTCTATAGCGCTACTAGATGTACGAAGTGCTGTACGTAACATGTAAGAGTCAGTCCCTGTTCGACAGAGCTTTAAATCTATTCAGGACAAATAAGGAATTAAGGAGTTTCATTTATTATGGGAATGATTGAAATAAAATGGGTATTGAACAGGTGAATAAGGGGTTAAGAGTTTAAAGCAGCCTCAAAAAAGTTACCTTCATTGCTTTGTCGCTGTTGGCAAAGTTATTGATAATGGACAGAGACTCCTGAAATCTTGATCCTCCAGTAAGTGCCACATCTGCTATCAACTGACTCACTGCAATTATGACCTGTAAAAGAAAGTTTTTCTTTTATGTCCATAAAAAAATAAACAGCACTAGAAAACTGGCTTGATATATACTAGAAATTATTTCATAGGGATGACTAACTAATGATGGCATTTTGCTACAATTAAACATACTCCCCTACCAAATATTCTAATATGCTTTGCCTATTACAGCAACAAAACTGGTACCACACAAACCTTGCGTTCGCTTTGCCTATGCTCACCCCTGGTTCTTCAGACATTAACCACGAGGCTAATAGCTTCACCTTCCACTGACCTGCAAGTGTGTTCTAAGAAATGTCTTCCTCTTGGTGAACTCAAAGTTGTTCCTCATTAGAAGGTACAGAAGAGCGGATGCCTCATTACGCAATGAACTGAGTTTCGAGGTGCAGCACTTCAGCACCTCATAGCAAAAAGCTGCACACATGTTCACCCTTCCTTTGAAAAACGCCGAGGGAAACTTCAAAACGAAAAAAAAAAAGGGATGACAGCAAAGTTGCATTCCATAGGTGAAGATTATACAAAAGTGGATTTTACCAGAAGAATATAGTGGAAATCATTAACATGCAAATCTGAGAGACACAGAAGGGAAACAGTATAGTACACTGCAGATTCACCAGTTTGGGGCCCTTTTACTAAGCCAGGTAGGCGCGTACGTGCATCCTACGCATGTCAATTTTGAACTACCACCTGGCTATTGCATGGCCTGGGCGATAATTTCATTTTTGACGTGGGCCCGCTATGTGCACCGGAAAATATTTTTATTTTCTGGTGTATGGCACTAACCAGGTGGTAACTGGCATTGTACGCACACTGATGATTACCGCCCGGGTAACGCGTGAGACCTTACCGCTAAGTCAATGGGTGCCGGTAAGGTCTCAGGCCCAAAATGGACGTGTGTCAATTTTCATTTTGCCGCATGTCCATTTTCAGCTAAAAAAAAGGCCTTTTTTGCAGGCACGCTGAAAAATGGACCTGCGCATGCCCAATACAAACGTCTACACCAGCGCAGACCATGTTTTGGTGCACCTTAGTAAAAGGACCCCTTTGTTTTCAGCAAGTGGGGGTTATAGGAGATGTTCTTTAGTCATTGGTGGGAAAAACTCCACCAAAAGCCCGGCACCAACACTGCATACATTTTTAAAACTAGCAGGCCGATATGCCTTGATGTAAGATTTTGCAGTATATTACATCATCAATCAGACCTTTCAGCTACAAGTTTTCAAACTGTTAGCAGTCAGTGTCATGCCTTCCTTACAAGTGGACTGGTGGCAACTGAGTATTTCTAAGATTTTGCCACATCCCAAATTTTGATGCTGTAGGCAACCATTTAGGTTGCCTAGTGGAAGGACTGGCTCCAGAGGTGGTGGAAGCAAGGTTCAATGGTAGAGTTTTATTATAATTTAAAACAATGACATTAAATTTTGAACTTCTAGATGAGATACTGTTGAAAAATAAAAGTCTGTTTTCAAAAGATTCCAACTTCAGGTAGCCATGACCTTTCCAGATTACGAGTCTGAATGTTATTTCAAGCCAAAAGATGTTCCTACCTTGCTAATGAAAGCTCTCTGTGAAGCAAACACATGCTTAAAAGAAGCTTCGGACTGCCCATTTTTTAAAAAAGCAAGATGGATATCGAAGATTTTCTTCATCAACGGGTTATGTCCATCATTACTGAGAAGTTGTGCCTGCAGTATGAACAAAACACAGAACATATTATTGAATAGGAGGCCAGTTTTGTTGTATTTTTGGTGAGCGAACCTAAGCAGATCCCTCTCGATCGGAACAGAGCTCCCTGCTGGTTCTATCAGAACTGTGTATGTTCCTGACTTAAAATTCAATAGCTTTGCTGAAACTTTGAGGTACGGCATTTGCCATATTTATCCACTTGGCTACAGGGAAATAAAGGTCAACAAACAAGTTAAAGATAAGACCTTTCCATTGTACTAATTTAATACATACTTAAGTAGCTTTAGATAGCTATGCTGACTTGCCCTCAAAAGCTACTCTCAAATGCACTGTTAGTTCAACAGAAAGTCATTATTCACAACTTATTTGCTGGCCTTTATTTTCTAAACTAACTGAATTCCATTAAACTTCCCCAGAGGTTTCTTATGTCTCCTCTAGCCCTACTTAATCCTAATGGCTCTCTCCCTGGCCTGCTCCAAATCCACCCAGTATTCTCATCATAAGTACATAAGTAATGCCATACTGGGAAAAGACCAAGGGTCCATCGAGCCCAGCATCCTGTCCACGACAGCAGCCAATCCAGGCCAAGGGCACCTGGCAAGCTTCCCAAACGTACAAACATTCTATACATGTTATTCCTGGAATTGTGGATTTTTTCCAAGTCCATTTAGTAGCGGTTTATGGACTTGTCCTTTAGGAAACCGTCCAACCCCTTTTTAAACTCTGCTAAGCTAACCGCCTTCACCACTTTCTCCGGCAACGAATTCCAGAGTTTAATTATACGTTGGGTGAAGAAAAAATTTCTCCGATTTGTTTTAAATTTACTACACTGTAGTTTCATTGCATGCCCCCTAGTCCTAGTATTTTTGGAAAGTGTGAACAGATGCTTCACATCCACCTGTTCCACTCCATTCATTATTTTATATACCTCTATCATTTCTCCCCTCAGCCGTCTCTACTCCAAGCTGAATAGCCCTAGCCTCCTTACTCTTTCTTCATAGGGAAGTCGTCCCATCCCCGCTATCATTTTAGTTGCCCTTCGCTGCACCTTTTCCAATTCTACTATATCTTTCTTGAGATGCGGCGACCAGAATTGAACACAATACTCAAGGTGCGGTCGCACCATGGAGCGATACAACGGCATTATAATATCCTCACACCTGTTGTCCATACCTTTCCTAATAATACCCAATATTCTATTTGCTTTCCTAGCCGCAGCAGCACACTAAGCAGAAGGTTTCAGTGTATTATTGACGACGACACCCAGATCCCTTTCTTGGTCCATAACTCCTAACGTGGAACCTTGCATGACGTAGCTACAATTCGGGTTCCTTTTCTCACAAGCATCACCTTGCACTTGCTCACATTAAACGTCATCTGCCATTTAGCCGCCCAGTCTCCCAGTCTTGTAAGGTCCTCTTGTAATTTTTCACAATCCTGTCGCGATTTAACAACTTTGAATAACTTTGTGTCATCAGCAAATTTAATTACCTCGCTAGTTACTCCCATCTCTAAATCATTTATAAATATATTAAAAAGCAGCGGTCCTAGCACAGACCCCTGAGGAACCCCACTAACTACCCTTCTCCATTGTGAATACTGACCATTTAACCCCACTCTCTGTTTCCTATCCTTCAACCAGTTTTTAATCTACAATAGGACATTACCTCCTATCCCATGACCCTCCAATTTCCTCTGTAGCCTTTCATGAGGTACCTTGTCAAACGCCTTTTGAAAATCCAGATACACATTATCAACCGGTTCCCCTTTGTCCACATGTTTGTTTACTCCTTCAAAGAATTGAAGTAAATTGGTCAGGTAAGATTTCCCCACACAAAAGCCGTGCTGACTCGGTCTCAGTAATCCATGTCCTCGGATGTGCTCTGTAATTTTGTTTTTAATAATAGCCTCTACCATTTTCCCCGGCACTGACATCAGACTCACCGGTCTATAATTTCCCGGATCTCCCCTGGAGCCTTTTTAAAAAATTGGCGTTACATTGCCCACCCTCCAATCTTCCGGTACCACGCTCGATTTTAAGGATAAGTTGCATATCACTAGCAGTAGCTCCGCAAGCTTATTTTTCAGTTCTATCAGTACTCTAGGATGAATACCATCCGGTCCAGGAGATTTGCTACTCTTCAGTTTGCTGAACTGCCGCATTATGTCCTCCAGGTTTACCGTGAAGTCAGTAAGATTCTCCGACTCGTCCGCTTGAAATACCATTTCCGACACCAGTATCCCACCCAAATCTTCCTCGGTGAAGACCGAAGCAAAGAATTCATTCAGTCTCTCCGCTATGTCTTTGTCTTCCTTGATCGCCCCTTTTACCCTTCGGTCATCCAGCGGCCCAACCGATTCTTTTGCCGGCTTCCTGCTTTTAATATACCAAAAAAAATTTTTACTATGTTTTTTTGCCTCTAATGCTATCTTTTTTTCGTAATCCCTCTTGGCCTTCTTTATCTGCGCCTTGCATTTGCTTTGACACTCCTTATGCTGCTTCTTGTTATTTTCAGACGGTTCCTTCTTCTATTTTCTGAAGGCGTTTCTTTTAGCCCTAATAGCTTCCTTCACCTCACTTTTCAACCAGGCCGGCTGTCTTTTGGACTTCCGTCTTTCTTTTCTAATTCACGGAATATGTATGGCTTGGGCCTCCAGGACGGTATTTTTGAACAGCGTCCACGCCTGTTGTACAGTTTTTACTCTCTCAGTTGCCCCCCTAAGTTTTTTTTTTACCATTCTTCTCATTTTATCATAGTCTCCTTTTTTAAACGCTAACGTATTTGACTTTCTGTGTACAGTTACTTCAAGGTCGATATCAAAACTGATCATATTATGATCACTGTTATCAAGCGGCCCCAGTACCATAACATCCCTCACCAGATCATGCGCTCCACTAAGGACCAAGTCTAGAATTTTTCCTTCTCTCGTCGGCTCCTGCACCAGCTGCTCCATAAAGCTGTCCTTGATGTCATCAAGGAATTGTACCTCTGTAGCGTGTCCCGATGTTACATTTACCCAGTCTATATTTGGATAAATGAAGTCACCCATTATTATCACATTGCCCATTTTGTTCGCGTCTCTGATTTCTTTTATCATTTCTGCGTCTACCTGCTCATCCTGGCGAGGCGGACGGTAGTACACTCCTATCACCGTTTTTTCCCCTTTTATACATGGAATTTCAACCCACAATGATTCAAAGGTGTGATTTGTGTCCTGCTGAATTTGTAATCTATCTGAGTCAAGGCTCTCGTTAATATACAATGCTACCCCTCCACCAGTCTGGTCCACCCTATCACTACGATATACTTTGTACCCCGGTATGACATCTATACACATCTTGTAGATTCTCTAGTCCTGTAGCCTCATCTACTCCAGTACCTATCATCTCCCTGAACCTCCATGTCTAACCTTCTCCCATAGCCAGAACTCCAAGGGGCAACTCTCTAATAGTTAATCCTCTGGCAGTTTCATCCCCCCCCTCCATTAGTACTGGACTTGACTCTGGCACTCTGCTCTTTGTCCCCCTTCCTCCTGTCTCTCAGGCTCCTCCGGTCCTACCAGGGGAGTCCTGCTGAGACACAACATAAAGAAGAACTACTTTAGTAGATTATGTACATATGTTAATGCACATGTGCACATCCCACTGTCTACCAACAGACAGACACCATCCAGAAGTAAGCTCACTGCATATACATATCTGTTTGAAATCCGCATAAATCAGTATTGGATGTAAACTTAACTATTCAGATTGAGCTTGGTTTACAAGTCTGCTTGGAACCAGCTCACTCCATAGAATAATCACTCTCCCACTGCTTGTTGTACCAGTCCACTTAAATGCAAAGAAATACATATCAACAAACCAGCTTTAGATGGCACCTTGTTAATGTACTTGAGGCATCACCTACAGCGTTTGTTAATGTCATTATTCCTGTAACTACAAAGGTCTCACACTGCCAAAGTAAACCTTGCTGACAACACCCAGAGCAATGGGTTCTGACAACCAGATAAACAACCTTTCAGTTTTCTTCCAAGGTTAAGACCTGAGATGTTACTTGATATTTCATAAGCACCATGGTGAACAACTTTTTAATTACCCAGTTACCAAGCTCTTGGAATTTCCAAGTAGTAATCACTTTCCCAGTGTTGATATTAACTGTAATCCTTAATCAATTGTTTTTGTACTGAATGGAAGAAAAGACCGCGGGAGGTGGTGGAGATGAAAACGGTAACGGAATTCAAACATGCGTGGGATATGCATAAAGGAATCCTGTGCAGCAGGAATGGATCCTCAGAAGCTTAGCTGAAATTGGGTGGCGGAGCAGGTGGGGGGAAGAGGGGTTGGTGGTTGGGAGGCTAGGATAGGGGAGGGCAGACTTATACGGTCTGTACCAGAGCCGGTGATGGGAGACGGGACTGGTGGTTGGGAGGCGGGAAATACTACTGGGCAGACTTATACGGTCTGTGCCCTGAAAAAGACATGTACAAATTCAAGATATGAGTTTATCTTGGGCAGACTAGATGGACCATGCAGGTCTTTTTCTGCCGTCATCTACTATGTAGTGTACTCTTGGCAGCAGATCAAATAATCTAAATGCCAACTTATTTAGGCTCCAGTATTATCACTGGTCAAAAAACCTTCATATTAATTTATGTTAATTTTTAATGTTCTTTTAATTTTTAAATATTTTTAAACTCATTTTTCCATGCATCAATGGTAATTATAACAGCCCAAGGCACATTACAGAAATATTTAAAGTACTTAGTTTAGCACTTCGCCCAATGGAGCTCTCCGTTTCACTCTGTTGTTGAACTTCATCAGGGGACTAAGCACATTTCAACTGTTTGTTGTGCCAAGATTCTTTCAAAATGGCGTCCACTGACTCAAAAGACACAGACCCTGGGAAAGTGATTACTATTTGGAATTACTTGGAATTTCAGCTTGGTAACTGGGTATTTACAAGAAATTTCGCTGAAAGATCAGTCTAGTTTGTACTGTATGAACAACTTTTTAAAACAGAAATAAATGTTGTCTTAATTGATAAACATCTTGGTAGGCTTATTCTATATAATAAATGCCAATGGCTGGCTGCCATGCTCCTATAAAAAGAAACCTGTTGTCAAAGCTTCTAACCAATCAATTAATTTTACATTCCAGACAAATACAAAAACAAGGAACTGGGTCCAGAGGAAGGAAGTGGCTGAGAGAGGAAACTCAGATGGGGCTGGGGAAGAGGGCTCTTGAATCACTCTGCTGAAATATGGGAATGAGCTGTCATATATATGCATAGAGTACATACACACACATCTACATCTGCCTGGGTGCAGGTGTAAATTTATGCGAGTGCATTTGTGTACATTCTGGGTGCTTAATTTATAAAGGCAAATGGGAGCTTATGTTGCCTTTTATAAAATAAGGATAGAAAAGGTGCATTTTAAAGAAAAGGTTTAGCCTCCCTATCATAAAGCCCCTCTTTCTCTTCTGCTGCATAAAGACAGTGCTTCTCTGGAAAGTAGATGGCTTTAGCTCTCACCTTGAAACTCTGTGTGAAAAACGAAATGGTATCCAGCACAGTTAGAAAGACTTCAGTGGCACTGTTGCCTTCCAGTAATGCCTGATGCGCAATGTCAGCTTCTGATGTACCAGAACCTGGACACAGTGTATAAAATGACAGTACAGAATCAGCAGCAGTAAAGTAAAAACAACCTGCCCATGCAGCAGCAGAATCCATTGATCCCACGCCGGCTTCATCAGCCACAGCAGACAAGACAATCACAGAAGATGCTCGGAGCACGCCCATAGGGGGTAATTCTGTAATCTAGATGCTAACATATATATGGGAGTGTTATCCCCTGGATTCTATACACTCGTGCACCCAAATTTATGCCTAGTGCAAATTTGCGCACAGAAGTTATAAGGGCGGTTGTGTGCGCAATTTAATTTATAAATTGGAAGTTAATTGGAGCTAACAGCCAAATTAATGGCTTAAATTACTGTTAACTGGTGCTAATTAGAAACCAATTAAAATTTATGAGTGCAACTAACCTTAGTCACTATTCTAGAAGTTGCACACGCTGATTCCATTGCATGCAACTTCTAGGGAGTACAGATATGGGAAGGGAATGCCTGTGTCAGGGACGTGCCTAGGGGGTTTGGTGCGCAGGTTACAGAATACAAGGAGTTACACACCTGTCAACAGTGAGGTGAGCTCGTACATATTTGCACACTTACACGCGTAAATGCTGCCTATGCACTGTTCTGCAAACACCCAATTAATAATTTATTTATATTTATATACCATTAACACCAAAGGTTCAAAAGCAGTTTACAATCACTTGAGAAATACATGGCCAAAACCTCATTCTTGATTAGCAAGAAACTTTTTGAAAAGTGATATTTTCAACATCTTCCTAAAAGAAGTGCATCCAGAATTATTGATAAAACATAAAGCACACTCGCGCCAAATTTTGGGTGCTTGATAAGCAAGAAGTCTATCTTAAATTGCTTAAAACCCTTAACTGAAGGGAAAGTAAAAGGAGTATGTTCAAAATTCAAAACTAGACAATAGATATTCAGGACAATCATCATTGAGAACTTGGTACAAAATACAGGAAATTTTAAACAAGATCCTGGCATCAATCAGGAGTCAATGAAGCTCTATATAAAATTTAGAAAGTCTATCATGCTTACACAAAGAAAAGATCAATCTAACTGCAGTATTTTGAATTGTCTGCAGTCGTTGAAAAATGTATCTAGGGGCACCAATATATACCGTTACAATAATCTAGCTTTGACAAAAGCAGAGATTGAACAAGCAATCTAAATTGTTCAACCTCAAAGAACTTTCTAATTCTTCTTAATTTTTCATTTAAAAAAGAGCTTTTAATCAGAGAATTGACCTATGGTTCAAAGGGAAAAGATTGGTCCTAAAAGACACCCAAAATTTTAATCACAGTAGAGAGAAGATACTTATCTTGATCTATAAATATCAAAAAATAAAAACTTGGTTTTCTCAGGGTTCAATTTAAGCTTATAATTTGACATCCATACACTTATTATTGACATACAACTTTGAATAACTAATGATATTTGTGTTAATGACTCATAGACTGGGATCAAAACAGTGATATCATGCACATAACTGTGAATGAAAAAGCCCTTGTGTGCTAATTGCTCAAATCAGGGGCGGACTGAAAGTGCTCTGGGTCCCTGGGTAGTAAGGGTCATTGGATTCCCCCCTCCGGGCACTGCCTCCACCTCCCCAACCGCACACCGCTGCCCCCCCTGCACACTAGTGCGCCCTCCCTAGTCCTACCTTGAAGGACCCTGGTGATGTAGTGGCCTCTTCGGGGGCAGAAAACATTCCCATATTTTTCCTGCCCACTACCGCTGCTCTGCCCGACACCGCCGTATTTTCAAAATGGCTGCCAAGACTTCCTGCGGTAGCCTCATGGGTCTCAGCAGTCTCGTGAGACTGCTACAGGGAAGTCTCAGCAGCCATTTTGAAAATGCAGCTGCATCGGGCAGAGTAGCAGCAGCAGCAGGCAGGAAAAAGTGGGGATGTTTCCTGCCCCCAAAGAGGCCACTAGACCACCATGACCCTTTAAGGTGGAACAGGGGGGGAGGGGGCTGTAGTTTGCGGGGGGGGGGGGGGGGGGAGCCTCTGGGCCCTCAGGCACTGCCCAGTTGCCCGTATGGTCAATCTGTCCCTGGCTCAACTTAAATAGAGTGCGATTGTTGCACTTGTCCGAGGCTTCTTGTGTCTGAGTAAGTGGAACCAATGTTTCAGACACTGTGCTATGAAACATTGGTTCCACTTACTTGGATGAAGCAAGACCTGTTATGCTCATATTCTATAAAGGAAAGTAGGTGTCTATATTCCTTTATAGAATTGGATCCTACTTTGCGCCCTCTGGATGCCTAATAGTAGGTGCCCTGTTATAGAACTGTCCCTTTAATTCTTACATGAATGAAAGAAAAAGACCAGTGTTTGGAAACAAATAAATATAGGTGTCATTATTCAGTGCTATTGAACTGGACAGGTGAGGTTCTTCCATGGTTAAACAGCACTGTGTGGTTCAGGAATTGATATTCAGCAGAATTTAATCATAGAGTCCTGCTGAATAACAGCTCTAACCACCACTGAATATCCAGTCAGTGCTGCGAATGGAGTCAAGGAGGATCCCAAAGTTATTTGGGTACTGCTGATATTCAGTGCTGGTGCATGGGTAACTATCTGGACAAGCAGAACCACAGAAATAGCCATCCTAAACGTGCTTGGTTACCAGTTTGGATACAGGCACTGAGTATCAGTCACACCTTGTTGGTTCTTAACTCTAATTGGGAAGAAGACTTTTCAGGCCTCGATGCTTGTTGAGCAGACTGGATGGACCATACTGGTCTATATTTGCCATCATCTATTATGCTACTACGTTACATAGTCAGTGTCAGTAGCCTGACTAGGTGTGGCACCAAATATCTAGGACTAATTCAGCCCACAGCTCTCAGAATTTAAAAAAAAAAAAAACACTGACCACCATAGCTAGGCTATTGTCCCCATAGCTAAGGGCCCTGTTTACTAAGGTGTGCTAGCGGTTTTAATGCGTGTTAGCGTGTGCTAACACCAGAGACACAGTTAGGAGTGTAGTTATCATTGTGGGCTACTATTGAGATGTGCAATATTACTGTTAATTCTAATTATTAGTAACTAGGTCACATTGCATAAACAGCACAAGTTAGTGGTAAAATAGCCTGTCTTTACAGTAGCCCAAATTGATAAGTACACCCTTTTAACTGGATAAATTATGCAGTTAGTTTTAGTTGGGATATATATTCAGCAGTTGGTTAGAGGTTTGAATATCCAGATAACTTATGTGGATAACTTTATCTGGACATAGTGCAACTGAATAGGGGCCTCACCATTACAGCTAATTATCAGGAGAGATTGCTGACAATGGTTAGAGTGAAGGACCGCCGAGACGAAGGAACACTGAGACCCCACACTAAAGTGACAACAAACAAGGAGAGTGGGAAATAGACCAGGCTGACCAGGGACAAGCGAGAAGACTTCAAATGCTGATAAAACGTTTATTGGTGAACACTTGACACAGCGCCGAAACACGACGCTGTATCGAGTCTTCACCAATAAATGTTTCATCAGCACCTGGAGTCTCCTCGTTTGTTCCTGGTCACTCTGGTCTATTCCCCACTCTCATTGTTTGTTGACAATGGTTAGATCCAGATCTGCCGCAGCTCCAGGCTGTACAATTCAACAAACTTACTACCATTATACCTCCATATCAATTTTTTTATTCTACTATTACAGATACGTATTAAGAGCTGTACTTCTGTGTTTTTCTCAGATTTTAATACTGGGTTAGCATGGGATTTTCACATTTTTTATTTGTAATCCACCTTGAAAGGGGGTTCTTCTTGGAAAAACAGACTAGGAATTCCCAAGTTACGTTAAATTCAATCAGTGCTTACCATGATTAAGTGTAAAAGAACTTTCCAAGCTGCTGAGATGATGGAGTCGAGTGCCAGCTCGGCTGCGAAGGGCAGGCATAGTCTGCGACTTCCTGTCGGCTCCCGATTGCTTCGATAACCAGGCATCATGAACCCTACAACAAAAATCAATTGCTATCTGCGTGCAATTGGCTTGTGGAGCAGCAGTCTGTATTGATGAACATGTAGGACCTAACCAGCAGAGATGGGCACAGCTTCACTGTAGCTCTCAGGTGCAGATGCTCAAAACTGAAAAATACCGCTGTATCAGCGCAGCAAAGGAATTCCCTAAATGCTCAACGCTAACATTGAGCACTAGGGACTTCTGTGGGAGGATTTTGCCTGGCGCATGCACAGCTCTTGAGCGCATGCCCAGAACGCCAGAGAGGGGGGGGGGGGGGGGCGGGAAGGAGGAGGCATCACAAGACAAAAGTAAGTAGTTCCTCAGCCAAATTTCAGCTGCTCCAGTGTCAGTTTACTGAAATCTAGATAAGAGTGAGCAACTATTGCAGGATGGACAATAAAAAGAGCCCTGCTAGCCTTGGCGTCTCTCTTGCCTCCTTATGCCCTCTTGTGATTTCCCTTGCAGCTTTCTGCCAGAGTCTACTACGGGGGATCTTTAGTAGGTCTATGCTTGACAAACTTGACTGCTCAACACCACCACTTCTCTGCTTGAAACCGTAATGCCAGCTCCAAGATGGCAAAGGGATTCACTTGGTAAAAGCACCCTAGCTAGCTGTGCTGTTTTTTGAGCATTGGGGGGGGGGGGGGGGTAGGGAACAACCTAATTTTAATGTAATTTAAATGCTACTTATTATCCCTTGGCGCACTCATTATTCTCTGCAGTAGGGGCCTCTGAGCATGGTGCACTGGCAAACACGGGAACTAGTTTGGCACTAGTGGCCTCTAGTGCCTGTGTTTGCTTCTGAGCATTGGGGCCTCAAGGAGCAAGAAGACACCTTTAATTTTGAAAGCCAATTTAAGTGTGTAAAACGCCTTTATCAGTGTAAACAAGTTGTTGGAATACAGCCCAGCCTCAAGGCAATGAAAAATATGTTGGGAACTCTACAATGTACAAACTTCTAGCTTCAGTGAGAAGAGGCCCTCTTGGGGGTATGTTTAGGCTGAGGAGGTAAGAGCATGTGTGTGTAAGTCACACGGTGAATATCACAGCCGTGGGCAGAATTATACACAGATATTGAATGCCGGGCCATGACTAGGCACCGTCATAGTAACATAGTAAATGACGGTAGATAAAGACCTGAACGGTCCATCCAGTCTGCCCAACAAGATAAACTGAATATCCGGGGCTAATTGTTTAGGTGCTAGTCGCCAGGACTTATGCTAGTCCTGGCCAATATTCAGCCAGGATCTGCATAAGATGCTTATGTGAGTACTGACTGAATATTGGCCGGGACCTATATAACTTCTGACCATGTACCAACCCCTCCCTTCTGATCCCTCCCCCCCATTCCCTGGAACTTCTGAACACCCCTCAACATCATCCCTCCCACCCAACCCCCAAAGAAAATGTAAGGCCCCCCCCCCCCCTCCACGGGGCTCAGGAGACTGTGTCTAGCCTAGACTTTCTACAGAGGATGGCTGGGAAGGTGTATCTTTAAGGGGAGGGGGGATTTTCCAGGGGGGTGGAAAGGGGGATTCGAAGGGGGGTGTGCTGGTACCTGGCCAGAAATTTGTATACCGGTCCCGGCCGATATTCAGACAGGAACCTCATAAGCGTCTTAAGCGGATCCCGGCTGAATACTGGCCGGGACCAGCATAAGAGCCAGAATCTGCCCGGATAATCAATGCCTGTACCCAAACATGGCCTGGCATTGAATATCTGGGGCTAAATCTACCCGTGGTGGTCAGTGTTTTAAAAGAACGCTGACCGCCGCAGGCTGAATATTGACCGGAAAGTGGAGCAACAGAAGCAGGAAGGGACAACAGGTTTAGAGGAAAGGAATGTGAGGGAGATGAACTGGAACCTGTGTGAGGATTCAGTACTGACTCTGACAGAACTGAAAGGGCAATTCTGTAACTGGGTGTCCACATTTACACACCAATGCGCACATAAATATACAGAATACCAGAACTTAAGTGTACACCTACGTGTTTAACTTGCAGCAAAATGACCATATGTTATTCTATAATGGGACGCATAAGTTGCATAGTGCCACTGTTCCCTCTAAGCTGAGCGGGAGTCTTCCATCTATAGTCCTGCCAGTAGAGGGTGCTGTTTCACTACCACATTTTCAAAAGTGAGGGGCAGGCAAGTTCTGCAGGATTCCAGGGAACTATATTGAAGTCCCCCCCCCCCCCCCCCCCCCCATTGGCAGCAATGCAGTTGGAGGACTCCCACTCAGCTTAAAGGAAACAGTGCATAGTGTATAAATGCAAAGGGGGAATTCACATGGGTGGAGCATGGGAGGGGCTGCCACACACACAGTGTACAAAATACTGTAAGTTATGTGCACCCTTGCTGTGTATAGGCGTCCATAGTTCTACCAGCTCTATGGCTGATATAATTGCTTAAACGTTGGACACATTGATGCCGGGTTACACTTGTAGTCTGTAAGGGAATCTCGGCGCACTGATGCTGTTCTAGAATAGGTCCCTATGCAAATTCCTGGGATGCCTAAATGGAGGAACCCAGAATTGCTCCTAAATGTATTTGGCTGGGGAACAGCTTGTAATATACTGAAGGATCCTGGGAATTTTGTGAATAGGGCAGGTCAAGGGCATTAGGCACCCTAAGTAAACCTTTAGCCTTGTGCCTCCTCCCCCCCATTACATTTCAGGCTCCCAGGGCCTCACACACAATTTTAATTTCATCAATCTGAGTGATATTGTAAAAACAGGATTTTACATCTCACTTTTAAATATCAAACTACTAAATTCAGAGGTCGATGGTTCTCTGAGTTTACGTGGCTGTCAGGATCTATTTTTGCTTTGACTGCAGAACCTTTTGCTGCTTCCCCCCATCCTCCCCCAGGAAATGCTGGCCTAGGCGACCACCTAGTTTGCTTAATGGTTAAGCCAGCCCTGTTTGTGGGCAAGGTTCAACATTCTGGTCGATATTCAAAGCATTTTAACCAGGCAGGAGAGGCTCCTGCTTAGTTAAATTGCAGTGCTGGCCCAGGAACAGATATTCAGTGGCACTTTACCAGCCAGTGCAGCTGATAACCATTGTGGCACTCCACAGTTAGCACCGGGGGAGTCTGGGCACAGAGTCAGAGTGGACCTGGAAATTATTTGGGCACTGTCATTATTCACTACTGGCACCCAGATCAGGCATGTTGGACTGACCAAAAGGTAGTCCTAACAATGCCCAGTTAGTTATGCACTGAGTATCAGCTGAACCCACATAACACCCATGTGTCACCAGAGACCTGAATATTTAGTGCCAATGTTCGGATAAATGCTGGCACTAAATATCAGGGCCTAAGTTGCTCATCAGCACTGTCCAAACCACTGACCGCCACGGGTAAAGTATCAGCCTATCTTTGACAATCAGAATAAATGTATTTAACCCCTGTTTACTAAGCCGCGCTAGCGCATGCCATGCCCTAATGCCAACACAGCCCACTCACTTTGAATGGGCTGTGTCAGCACTGCTGCGCAGCAGCTGCTAGCACGGCTTAGTAAACAGGGGGGATTAGTTATTTATTAGGATTTATTTACCGCCTCTTTGAAGGAACTCACTCAAGACAGTGTACAGCAAGAATAAGTCAAACATAAGTAACAGATTATTACAGCAGTAAAAATATTCAAATAACAATACAAAGTAAGGTGCAGTATGCTACACTACAACGTCAACACAATACACAACAAAACATTTTAATAGACAGCATAGGGTGTAATGTAAGCAAAGGTGGAACACATAAGTATGTAAGACAGAGTAAAGGAGTAAGAAAATAAGGTACTAATTTAAAGAAAGTTGGATGTGGAGTCAAAAAGGTGCTTGAATATTATCATAGCATGTACTGCTGTAGTATGTGCAGTGTGTGTGTGTGTGTGTGATACTAGCAAGTTACTTCTTCCATTAAAGGCCTGGTTGAAGAATCAAGCTTTCACCTGCTTCCTGAAGTACAGATAGTCTTGTGTTAGGCGAAGCAGCAAAGGTTTATCAGCAGAGGCGTAGCTAGGTGGGTCACCAGGGAAGCAGTTGCTCCCCCAAACGGACTTCCGACGACACCGGTGCCTATTTTTCACACGATCTGACGCGTTCAAAATATGCACCGGTGCCATCGGCAGTCCGCTCTCCGCTCCCTCCACTCCCTCAACCTGGCTGCACTTCTGGTTATAAGATGATCATCTTTGTACCACCCTAAAAAGACAGAGCGATGCCTACTGTCTTCTGGTATCGACTCATTTATGTGTTTCCAGAATTTGGCAGTCAAAGTCCCAATCCTCATTTTTTTTCCCTTTTTGGAAACAGGCTGCACATAGGTGAAAACTGTTGCAATTCTATGCAACATTTCACCTTATGACCACGAAATGTAACTTTTATATAAAATTGATCCTCTCTTTCCAATTACAGCAGGAATAAAAATATCACAGCAAAAGAATACTAAAGAAATCAACAGAAGAGAAATCCGCATATCACTCTACCTCGCGATATTCCGTTTGCCCACATATTTGAAGTGAAACAAGCATACTCTAGAGAGAGAGAGAACAAAATTAAATTAGAGAAATTGTGTCACTGTTTCATTAATTAATGCTTTCTTATCAGAACAATCAAAGATAAGCTAAGTCTGTATCAGAGGCTCTCAACCCAATCCTTGGGAGACACCCAGTTAAAGTTTTTTTTAAGCTGCCCAAAATCAATAGTCATGCCATAAATTTGCATGCCGTGTCTCCACTGTATGCAAATCCATCTCATGAATATTCATTGTGGGTAGCCTGTCCGGGTGTACCAGAGGACAGGATCGAGAATCACTGGTCTGTATCTAACTTGAAAAGGACTAGTTTAAATGTTCCAAAATTCAGTAAAAAGGAAGCCAGCCAAGCGTTGGGAATGTATGACATATTTCCAAGGCAAACATTGAATGTTTACAGATAAGCTTCCCAAGGTTACTAAGGCGAAGTGCATATGAAATTGATTACCAAGTTATATTTAACACAAATGTTTGGTCACCTTTATTTTTTAAAACACACTATTTCCTGGATTATTTATTTACAAAATATACTATCAGGGTAGCCAGCAGTTGCACAACAGAAAGGCAATAAAAATAGATTCTCTATTACTACACTACAACTCAGTGGCGTACCAAGGGGGGGCGGTCCGCCCCGGGTGCCAGTGGGTGGGGGGTGCTCCGCTCCCGCCGCCTCCCGTGGCCGTTCCCGCGGCGCCGCACATTTAAAAAACCGGCAAAGCAGCGTCGCAAGCAGCGCCTCGTGCCCTGCTTGTAAAAAAAAAAAATCAAATCTCCTTCCTCCTTCTCCTCCTCGTCTTGACGTCGACTCAGGCCTTCCAATCAATTTGATTGGAAGGCCCGAGTCGACGTCAAGACGAGAAGGAAGGAGATTTGATTTTTTTTTTACAAGCAGGGCACGAGGCGCTGCTTGCGACGCTGCTTCGCCGGTTTTAACGGGACTGAGGTGGGGAAGGAGAGGGGTGAAAGGGACTCGGGTGGGGGTGTTCAGAGGGGAGAAGGGGACTGGGGTGGGGGTCTCAGACAGGGGAGGGGAGAAGGGGACTGGGGTGGGGATCTCAGATGGGAGAAGGGGACTGGGGTGGGGGTCTCAGAGGGGAAAAGGGGAGGGGAGAAGGGGACTGGGGTGGGGGTCTCAGAGGGGAGAAGGGGACTGGGGTGGGGATCTCAGACAGGGGATCTCAGAGGGGAGAAGGGGACTGAAGTGGGGATCTCAGAGGGGAGAAGGGGAGGGGAGAAGGGGACTGGGGTGGGGGTGTTCAGAGGGGAAAAGGGGACTGGGGTGGGGGTCTCAGAGGGAAAAAGGGGAGGGGAGAAGGGGACTGGGGTGGGGATCTCAGACAGGGGAGGGGGAGGGGAGAAGGGGACTGGGGTGGGGATCTCAGAGGGGAGAAGGGAAGGGAAGGGGAGGGGAGAAGGGGACTGGGATGGGGGTGTTCAGAGGAGAGAAGGGGACTGGGCTGGGGGTCTCAGACAGGGGAGGGGAGAAGGGGATTGTAGTGGGGGTCTCAGACAGGAGAAGAGGAGGGGAGAAGGGGTCTGGGGTGGGGGTGTTCAGAGGGGAGAAGGGGGCTGGAACTGGGGGCTGAAAAAAGGGGCAGAGAGAGAGAGGGGACAGATCCTAGATGGAAGGGGGAGCGAGAGGGAGGGCAGACCCTGGATGGATGGGAGAGGGAGGGCAAATGGTGGATTGAAGGGGCAGAGAGAAAGGGCAGGCAGTGGATGGAAGGGCCGGCAGAGAGGGCAGACACTGGATGGCAGAGAGAGAGAGAGAGAGAGAGTGAAGACAGATGCTGGATGGAAGGAAGACGGTGAAAAGAAGATGAGGAAAGCAGAAACCAGAGACAACAAACTGTAAATAAAATATATTTTTTTATTTTTTTTGCTTTAGGATAAAGTATTGTAGATGTGTTAAATGTTTATAATAGAATATGTAAATAAGGTAATCTTTTTATTGAACTAATTTTAATACATTTTGACTAACTTTCGGAGAACAAAACCCCCTTCCTCAGGTCAGGATAGGATACTGTAACAGCACTATACTGTACTGACCCGAGGACAGAGGTTTTGGCCTCTGAAAGCTAAATGTATTAGTCCAATAAAATGGTATTATTTTACTTTCTATATTTGTTTTATTTCTATTTGTTAATTTGTAAAGTGGTGATTGGTACTTGTTAGGTTTTTTTTTTTCAAATTTACATCTGCTGTCTTTATATTTTGCACAGTACTAGGGGACAGTTTCTGTTTCTGTGGTGTTGCATTGTATGCAGAGTCTGGCATTGGGGGTTCAGTTTAATTTTTGTCTAAATAGAAAGTTTATGATTACTTATTCTATAGTGGATTAGGGTGTATCTGTGTTTGTGAAAAAGACATGGCTTTCAGTTGGCATTGACTGTGCAGGATCTACGATCTGTACTATTCTGTCTGGTTTCGTTTTACAATAGGTGAATTGATGTTCTAGTGCTCACTGTAGTGTTTAAGATGCTTTCCTTTTCCTTGTGTGACTCGTAGAAATGACTGCTTATGGTATGGTAGAATTGCTCTATAGGTCCTAAGTGTTTTGTATTCTCGGCATGCCTAGTACTGGATTTGGGGGGGGGGGAGGGTGTTAAAAAATGACTGGCCCCGGGTGTCAACTACCCTAGGTACGCCACTGCTACAACTAAACATTTATATAGTGCAACAGGGTGCATACAGCACTATACAGAAACATGTAAGAGAGAGTCCCTGCTCTAAAGGTAAGTTACTAGGGGGGCACTGAATTTAAGATAAGATCACTAAAGTGGTTATTTTATATTTGCAGTTTGCATATGCAAATATCCATAGCTGCTTTTACTTATGGAAAAGCTTATCCAAAGGACTCAGCAAGTGTCTCCTCTGCTTGATACACATCAATCTATCGACAATTTTGGACACATCCATCCTTCCCTCCTCTCCCCCGGTTTCCCTGCTCCTTCCGTCCCTTCCCCATCTTCCCTATTATTTCTTATGTAGGTTTTCTGTTGTATTAGCTTGATTTTACTGCACTGGCATCTGCCTCTGCGGTGCGCTGTAAGCCACATTGAGCCTGACGCTGTTGGGAAAATGTGGGGTATAAATGAGATAATAAATAAATAAATAAAATAGAACCACAATCTTGGGGTTTATTTCACAGGTTCTTTTGAAGCACTCGCTGTCTGAAGACCATATGTAGATCGGGTCGTAACTCTTCCTATGTATTTTTAAAGACGTCTATTGATCAGTACCCAAGCTAAACATGTCTGCATTTGTAAAGCTGTTGACACTTACTCCAAAAGTGTGAGGAAGTTTATCAGATCCTGGGGAGCAATTTTGTTCCAGTAAGTTATGAGAGTATCTACAAAAAAAATGTAATTCACATTTTAAAAAAAGAATGTTTAAAAAAATAAAATATATATATATCATACCTTGCTTTAGATGCCATTTCCAAAAAAAACAAAACAAGCAGTGTTTGCCCAAGGTTATGCAACTAAATATATGTTATGATGTTATGTGTGCCTACAATTGTGTTAACCAGAACAACTAGGGGACAACTACAAAAACTAAACTATATTAGGAAGAAGTGAAACAAAACTACTTTGCAGACATCTGGTTATGAGTAACTTTTAGCATATCAAAAACTATCGGGGGATTAAAGTTTTCTTAATTAAACTGAAACACTGGTTATCATATGTTTCAGTTACAAGCTTTGGATCTTATGTGTTAATCCATGAAAATGTTTGCGGGTTAGTGTTCATTTTGGCAAAATTCAGCTACACGATGAACATCAGCTCTCAGCTCATTTACATCCCTTATCTGAACTTTGCACAAAACGTCTTCTAGGCGCCCAGCTGTTGCAGTGTGTGTGTGAAATTTACCAACAAATTTTCCTCCTTTACACAGTGTTGTCAAGATTAAAAAGGGCCTGGTGGCCTGAATCAGAGCCCCTCCCCACCAAACACCTCTCCGGGGCACTCCTATCCCTAGTGGACCCTTATCCCCCCTCCTTCCCCTGAAAAAAAAACCCCAAACACAGATGGAACATCAGTAAGTTAAGAAACAGTGCCCCCAGACTCTCATCTCCTAGAAGGACTTCTGATTTCTGGTGTCCAGTGTGCCCTCCTCCAGCCCTGACATGCATAATAAATGGCTGAGGAAACCCCTGCCTACAAAGCCTTCACAGATGGCTCCTGCATTCAAAATGGCACCACCCGATTCCTAACTGCTAGGGTTGAGGCAGCACCATCTTGAACAAAGAAGATATCAAGGCAGGAATGAGTGGGGTTTGCTCTTGCCCCATCACTCCCTGGACCCCACTTGGTGAGTCCGGGTCCTGGGTGGACAGAACCAACCATTAGATTATTTAAGGGGCAGGGCTTCATGAGGAGGAATGGTTCTGAAGATATTTATGCCCCATGTCAAGGCTGGGTGGGGCACACTGGACACCAGAAATTAGAGGTTTCCCCAGGGGACAAGACAAGAGTCCATGGGAACCCTTTCTTAATTCACTGATGCACCATGTCAGGTCTGTGAGAGGTGCAGGGGCTGCTGGTATATAGAGATAGGAAGGCCCCTGGGGCCTTTGATTCAGAGCAGTGGGCTCTTTAAATCTTGCCATTACATGTAAAAGGCCTTTTTTATGGGCTGGAAACAAACACATTAAACCTTCTTCACACACTCATATTTGTGATTCTGGCATTACTGAGCTGCTTTGCGTGATTTTGCATTGCAGTAGCTCACTAATGGCAAACTTAATTAAACTTTTGGTGGCACAGACTTCACATGAAAGTACTTCTGCAAAGTGTACTTTTGTGCAAAGTCCACTTTGCGTGAAAAATAGGGCAAAACACCTGAAATAGGGCGTTTGCAAATTTCAAGGAATTTTGCAGTATTTCTCATCTGAAATGCATTTTGCGGTTTCACTTCACATTTTAGTACATGAGAGTCTTTATGTTACTAAGAGGCCCTTTTACTAAGCCGCATAAACATCTACGCTTGCCAAAATGGAGTTACCGCACAGCTAGGCTCTTGCGGTAATTTCATTTTTGCCACGCGTCCGATACCCGGAGCCAATAATTTTTATTTTCAGTCACGCGTATCGGCTGTGCGCCAAGTGGCATTTGGCGCGTGTAGGTCATTACCGCCCGGTTACCGTGTGAAACTTTATCGCTAGGTCAATGGCTGGTGGTAAGACCGCATACCCAAAATGGATGCGTGGCAATTTTGATTTTGCCGCATGTTCATTTTCGGCGAAAAGTTTTAAAAGGCCTTTTTTACAGGTGCGCTGAAAACATTTTGGTGCACGCCCAAAACCCGCACCTACACTACCGCAAGCCATCTTTCAGCACACCTTAGTAAATGGACCCCTAAGTGTACTAGAGAATGTCCACTGATAATGAATGCTGAGTCATGCCAGTGGCTCAGCTGCAGTGCTGTATACTAGCATGCATGATTACTGAGCATGTGCAGGGTCAGCTCAGGAACACTGCTGCTAACTGTTGAGCTTTGCATTAGACAGTTCTTCAGCTGGTAGGGGCTTGAATATCCCTACTACCTACCACAAGGGTACGCTGCTGCTTGGTGAGCCTGAGCTCAAAATAGGTGGGCCCCTGTCCACCTGTGGCTATGCCACTGACATCGCCTATCAGGGTTCATACTGTCCAGAGCCACAGTGCTACGTTCTTCTACCCGAGGCAGACAAGCACGTTTTCACCCCTTTCTTCTCCTCCTTCCTACCCTCACCCCTCTGGCTTGCCGGAAAAAAGGAATGCATCCTTACTCTGCAAAGCTTCCTCTATTTTGTCTTGCATTATGAAGAACACAGTAGCAGGCATAGGTGCCAGCTCTGTGTGTGCTGTGGGTGGCCCAGGCTCCCCCATTATTTTATAATGTACTTTATTAAATTTGTAGAAGAAAGCTCCATGCTCATAGGAACCGAATTTTTAGAATGATTGGGGGTGCTCAACTCAACACTCATTCTGTAAGGAACCACCCAGTTTTAGGTAGCAGGACTGTGTGTAAATCACCTCTTATAGAACACCAACCAGCAGAAAAGTATGCACCATACTTCGATAGCATGTACTTTTCCGGTAGATGCTCACATGAGTAGAGACTGGGACGAGAATTCCAAAAATCATGCATGTTCTGGCTTAACATCTATGCGTGAGCACTTATAGCAGCCAGTGATTGTCCATTATACGTAGGTGTATTTTCTGCCACTTGTGCTAGTATTCTGTAAAGAAAAGAAGGTGCCTACTTTCCTTTATAGAATAGGCTTTAACTAGGCACCTGCTTATTCTCTTATGTTAGGCACCACATTATAGAATTACTCTCATGATTTGGAAGGATAAGAAAATAAGAATAGTCATACTGGTTCAGACCAATGGTCCATCTAGCCCAGTATCCTGCTTCCAACAGTGATAATCCAGGTCAGAAGTACCTGGCTTGATAATTATTTTAGAAAAATAAGAAAATATGAAAAAGAAAACTAACAGAGTGATAGTAAAGGAGGTTTTTAGACTCATGACGAAGCAACCCAACAACAAAAAATATTTGGTTGTGTTCAGGGTTGATAAGCTAATAAGCTTCTGAAGTCGTTTCCTCTGAGAAATAAGTGAATTTAGTAGACGTTTATGCAGTTAAGTTGACACATTTTCTTGTGCAATACAGAAGATTGGTGAGCCTACATATAAAGTGCAACCACTGACACCAGAACTATGGATGTGGCTGGTATGAATGCTGACGTCTAGGTGTTCATCAGAACTTGCATAAATTATAGAATACTACAATTTACATGTGTATTTGCATGTTCCATCCATGCTCTTCCCAATCTCCATCCATGCAAAAGCCTCCTGGAAAATTACACACCATCAAAACATGGTGCATACTTTTCTGCTAGTTGGTGTTCTATTTACATATTTATAAATGATCTAGAGATGGAAGTAACTAATGAGGTAATTACATCCACTGATGATACAAAGTTATTCAAAGTTGTTAAATCACAATAGGACTGTGAAAAATCACAAGAGGACCTTACGAGACTGGGCATCCAAATGGCAGATGACGTTTAATGTGAGCAAATGCAAGAGGAACCTGAATTATAGCTACGTAACGCAAGGTCCTACATTAGGGGTCACCGACCAGGAAAGGGATCTAGGCGTCATCACTGATGATATGTTGAAACCCTCTGCTCAGTGTGCAGCGGTGGCTAAGAAAGCAAATAGAATGTTAGGTTTAATTAGGAACACAAAAATGAGGACATTATAATGCCTTCGGATCGCTCCATGGTGCGACCACACCTCGAATATTGTGTGCAATTCTGGTCACCTCAATCCAAAAAAGATATAGTGGAATTAGAAATGGTACAGAGAAGGGCGACGAAAATGATAAAGGGGATGGGACGACTTCCCTATGAGGAAAAGCTAAAGCGACTAGGGCTCTTCAGCTTAGAGAAAAGACAGCTGAGGGGGAGATATGATAGAGGTCTATAAAATAATGAGTGGAGTGGAACAGGTAGATGGGTATCGCTTGTTTACTCTTTCCAAAAATACCAGGACTAAGGGGCACACAATGAAGCTACAAAGTAGTAAGTTTAAAACAAACTGGAGAAAATATTTCTTCACTCAACATATAAACTCTGGAATTCGTTGCCAGAGAATGTGGTAAAAACAGTACATTTAGCAGGGTTTAAAAAAAGGTTTGGATAGCTTCCTAAAAGAAAAGTCCATAAGCCATTATTAAAATGGACTTGGGGAAAATCCACTGCTTATTTCTAGGATAAGCAGCATAAAATGTATTGTACTGTTTTGGGATCTTGCAAGGTACTTGTAACCTAGATTGACCACTGTTGGAAAAACATTATTCGGGCATGATGGACCTTCGGTCTGTCCCAGTACGGCAATACTTATGTACTTATATGCGTTCCTGCTGCCTAAAACTAAATGGTTCCTTATAGAATGTGTACTGAGTTGAGCACTACCAAACATTTTGAAAAGCTGGCTTCCGTTTCATACCATGGGACTAGAACCTGGATGCCAAACCCAAGCTTGCATTCCAGCCATTTTCCTAAGCCTCCATAAAGGCCATGTGTATAGGGCAGCTGCCCCCTTGCCCAGGCCTGGTTACAGCCCTGATCCTAAGTCATTTAAGAGAACAGTTTACCTATTGTCTCCCATATGTGTAAGATTACAACATAATCTCTGAATGAATCAGAAACTCCGTCTGCATGAAGCACATGCAAAAAATGCAACTGCTCATTTCTGAAGTCAAATATTTACACTTAGAAAATGGGAGTTTACTATGCTCAAATAATCTATAGGATATGCAACAAAGCCGGAAAGTCCCTCTTGATAGAGAACAACTGTGAGAAAGTGCAAGAGCCGGTAATTTTCTTGGAACGTTTGTGTTTGTTAAGCAACATTTTCTTGTAATCTATTTTCTTTGATTCTTTGAGAAGGATACTGTGATCCAAACTTGTAGAAAGAAGGAACTCCCTTCTTTTGCTCAGAGATGGTAAGGTTTGGAAATTAATCAAGTCTTTAGCTCCCCCCAACATTCACCCCACCCCACCAATAATTCATGCCTCTATCCCAAACTATCCTGACCAATTCCATTACACTAGTTATATTAAACAATCACACACGAGATGGTTCATGCCACCATAGTAGAAAAAAGGTGAGTGTATCATTACATCTTTTTTCTCCTCTACAAAACCAGACACACAGCTTTCCCGGTATACTGTATTACAATAGTCAATCGAAGAAAGAACCGACTGTTGTAATAAGGTTCTAAAATCCCTGATCTCTATATCTGGTGGCAGCTTATGCAGAAGGTATAATTTAAAAAATGCACAACGAACTACTTGAGCAATCTGAGGTTTAAGCGAATGCTACATACCTGTAGAAGGTATTCTCCGAGGACAGCAGGCTGATTGTTCTCACTGATGGGTGACGTCCACGGCAGCCCCTCCAATCGGAAACTTCACTAGCAAAGTCCTTTGCTAGCCCTCGCGCGCCCGCGCGCACCGCGCATGCGCGGCCGTCTTCCCGCCCGAAACCGGCTCGAGCCGGCCAGTCCAGTATGTAGCAAGACAATACACTTCAAGGGAAGACACAACTCCAAAGGGGAGGCGGGCGGGTTTGTGAGAACAATCAGCCTGCTGTCCTCGGAGAATACCTTCTACAGGTATGTAGCATTCGCTTTCTCCGAGGACAAGCAGGCTGCTTGTTCTCACTGATGGGGTATCCCTAGCCCCCAGGCTCACTCAAAACAATAACATTGGTCAATTGGGCCTCGCAACGGCGAGGACATAACTGAGATTGACCTAAAAAAATTTACCAACTAACTGAGAGTGTAGCCTGGAACAGAACAAACAGGGCCCTCGGGGGGTGGAGTTGGATCCTAAAGCCCAAACAGGTTCTGAAGAACTGACTGCCCGAACCGACTGTCGCGTCGGGTATCCTGCTGCAGGCAGTAATGAGATGTGAATGTGTGGACAGATGACCACGTCGCAGCTTTGCAAATTTCTTCAATGGAGGCTGACTTCAAGTGGGCTACCGACGCAGCCATGGCTCTAACATTATGAGCCGTGACATGACCCTCAAGAGCCAGCCCCGCCTGGGCGTAAGTGAAGGAAATGCAATCTGCTAGCCAATTGGATATGGTGCGTTTCCCTACAGCCACTCCCCTCCTATTGGGATCAAAAGAAACAAACAATTGGGCGGACTGTCTGGTGGGCTGTGTCCGCTCCAGGTAGAAGGCCAATGCTCTCTTGCAGTCCAATGTTTGCAGCTGACGTTCAGCAGGGCAGGAATGAGGACGGGGAAAGAATGTTGGCAAGACAATTGACTGGTTCAGATGGAACTCCGACACGACCTTTGGCAGAAACTTAGGGTGAGTGCGGAGGACTACTCTGTTGTGATGAAATTTGGTGTAAGGGGCCTGGGCTACCAGGGCCTGAAGCTCACTGACTCTACGAGCCGAAGTAACTGCCACCAAGAAAATGACCTTCCAGGTCAAGTACTTCGGATGGCAAGAATTCAGTGGCTCAAAAGGAGGTTTCATCAGCTGGGTGAGAACGACATTGAGATCCCATGACACTGTAGGAGGCTTGACAGGGGGCTTTGACAAAAGCAAACCTCTCATGAAGCGAACAACTAAAGGCTGTCCTGAGATCGGCTTACCTTCCACTTGGTAATGGTATGCACTGATTGCACTAAGGTGGACCCTTACGGAGTTGGTCTTGAGACCAGACTCAGACAAGTGCAGAAGGTATTCAAGCAGGGTCTGTGTAGGACAAGAGCGAGGATCTAGGGCCTTGCTGTCACACCAGACGGCAAACCTCCTCCAATGAAAGAAGTAACTTCTCTTAGTGGAGTCTTTCCTGGAAGCAAGCAAGATGCGGGAGACACCCTCTGGCAGACCCAAAGAGGCAAAGTCTACGCCCTCAACATCCAGGCCGTGAGAGCCAGGGACTGGAGGTTGGGATGCAGAAGAGCCCCGTCGTCCTGCGTGATGAGGGTCGGAAAACACTCCAATCTCCACGGTTCTTCGGAGGATAACTCCAGAAGAAGAGGGAACCAGATCTGACGCGGCCAAAAGGGAGCAATCAGAATCATGGTGCCTCGGTCTTGCTTGAGTTTCAACAAAGTCTTCCCCACCAGAGGTATGGGAGGATAAGCATACAGCAGACCTTCCCCCCAATCCAGGAGGAAGGCATCCGACGCCAGACTGCCGTGGGCCTGAAGCCTGGAACAGAACTGAGGGACCTTGTGGTTCACTTGAGATGCGAAGAGATCCACCAGGGGGGTGCCCCACGCCTGGAAGATCTGTCGCACCACACGGGAATTGAGCGACCACTCGTGAGGTTGCATAATCCTGCTCAACCTGTCGGCCAGACTGTTGTTTACGCCTGCCAGATATGTGGCTTGGAGCACCATGCCCTGACGGCGAGCCCAGAGCCACATGCTGACGGCTTCCTGACACAGGGGGCGAGATCCGGTGCCCCCCTGCTTGTTGACATAGTACATGGCAACCTGATTGTCTGTCTGAATTTGGATAATTTGGTGGGACAGCCGATCTCTGAAAGCCTTCAGAGCGTTCCAGATCGCTCGCAACTCCAGAAGATTGATCTGTAGATCGCGTTCTTGGAGGGACCAACTTCCTTGGGTGTGAAGCCCATCGACATGAGCTCCCCATCCCAGGAGAGACGCATCCGTGGTCAGCACTTTTTGTGGCTGAGGAATTTGGAAGGGACGTCCCAGAGTCAAATTGGAGCAAATCGTCCACCAAAACAGGGATTCGAGAAAACTCGTGGACAGGTGGATCACGTCCTCTAGACCCCCAGCGGCCTGATACCACTGGGAGGCTAGGGTCCATTGAGCAGATCTCATGTGAAGGCGGGCCATGGGAGTCACATGAACTGTGGAGGCCATGTGGCCCAGCAATCTCAACATCTGCCGAGCTGTGATCTGCTGGGACGTTCGCACCCGCGAGACGAGGGACAACAAGTTGTTGGCTCTCGTCTCTGGGAGATAGGCGCGAGCCGTCCGAGAATCCAGCAGGGCTCCGATGAATTCGAGTTTCTGCACTGGGAGAAGATGGGACTTTGGGTAATTTATCACAAACCCCAGTAGCTCCAGGAGGCGAATAGTCATCTGCATGGACTGCAGGGCTCCTGCCTCGGATGTGTTCTTCACCAGCCAATCGTCGAGATATGGGAACACGTGCACCCCCAGCCTGCGAAGCGCCGCTGCTACCACAGCTAGGCACTTTGTGAACACCCTGGGTGCAGAGGCGAGCCCAAAGGGTAGCACACAGTACTGGAAGTGGCGTGTGCCCAGCTGAAATCGCAGATACTGTCTGTGAGCTGGCAGTATCGGGATGTGAGTGTAGGCATCCTTCAAGTCCAGAGAGCATAGCCAATCGTTTTGCTGAATCATGGGGAGAAGGGTGCCCAGGGAAAGCATCCTGAACTTTTCTTTTACGAGATACTTGTTCAGGGCCCTTAGGTCTAGGATGGGACGCATCCCCCCTGTTTTCTTTTCCACAAGGAAGTACCTGGAATAGAATCCCAGCCCTTCTTGCCCGGATGGCACGGGCTCGACCGCATTGGCGCTGAGAAGGGCGGAGAGTTCCTCTGCAAGTACCTGCTTGTGCTGGAAGCTGTAAGACTGAGCTCCCGGTGGACAATTTGGAGGTTTTGAGGCCAAATTGAGGGTGTATCCTTGCCGGACTATTTGGAGAACCCACTGATCGGAGGTTATGAGAGGCCACCTTTGGTGAAAAGCTTTCAACCTCCCCCCGACTGGCAGGTCGCCCGGCACTGACACTTTGATGTCGGCTATGCTCTGCTGGAGCCAGTCAAAAGCTCGCCCCTTGCTTTTGCTGGGGAGCCGCGGGGCCTTGCTGAGGCGCACGCTGCTGACGAGAGCGAGCGCGCTGGGGCTTAGCCTGGGCCGCAGGCTGTCGGGAAGGAGGATTGTACCTACGCTTGCCAGAAGTATAGGGAACAGTCTTCCTTCCCCCGAAAAATCGTCTACCTGTAGAGGTAGAAGCTGAAGGCTGCCGGCGGGCGAATTTGTCGAATGCGGTGTCCCGCTGGTGGAGAGACTCTACCACCTGTTCGACCTTTTCACCAAAAATGTTATCCGCACGGCAAGGCGAGTCCGCAATCCGCTGCTGGATTCTATTCTCCAGGTCGGCGGCACGCAGCCATGAGAGCCTGCGCATCACCACACCTTGAGCAGCGGCCCTGGACGCAACATCAAAAGTGTCATAAACTCCTCTGGCCAGGAATTTTCTGCACGCCTTCAGCTGCCTGACCACCTCCTGAAAAGGCTTGGCTTGCTCAGGGGGAAGAGCATCAACCAAGCCCGCCAACTGCCGCACATTGTTCCGCATGTGGATGCTCGTGTAGAGCTGGTAAGACTGGATCTTGGACACGAGCATAGAGGAATGGTAGGCCTTCCTCCCAAAGGAGTCTAAGGTTCTAGAGTCTTTGCCCGGGGGCGCCGAAGCATGCTCTCTAGAACTCTTAGCCTTCTTTAGGGCCAGATCCACAACTCCAGAGTCGTGAGGCAACTGGGTGCGCATCAGCTCTGGGTCCCCATGGATCCGGTACTGGGACTCGATCTTCTTGGGGATGTGGGGATTAGTTAAAGGCTTGGTCCAGTTCGCCAGCAATGTCTTTTTGAGGACATGATGCAGGGGAACAGTGGACGCTTCCTTAGGTGGAGAAGGATAGTCCAGGAGCTCAAACATTTCAGCCCTGGGCTCGTCCTCCACAACCACCGGGAAGGGGATGGCCGTAGACATCTCCCGGACAAAGGAAGCAAAAGACAGACTCTCGGGAGGAGAAAGCTGTCTTTCAGGAGAGGGAGTGGGATCAGAAGGAAGACCCTCAGACTCCTCGTCAGAGAAATATCTGGGATCTTCTTCTTCTTCCCACGAGGCCTCACCCTCGGTGTCAGACACAAGTTCACGGACCTGCGTCTGCAACCGGGCCCGGCTCGACTCCGTGGAGCCACGTCCACGATGGGGGCGTCGAGAGGTAGACTCCCTCGCCCGCATCGGCGAAGCTCCCTCCGCCGACGTAGTCGGGGAGCCCTCCTGGGAGGTGGCCGCAGTCGGCACCGCACGCGGTACCGACGTCGGGGACCTCACCCCGGGCGATGGGCCAGCCGGCGCCACGCTCGACGGTACCGGAGGCGCAAGCACCGCCGGTACCGGAGGGGTAGGGCGCAACAGCTCTCCCAGAATCTCTGGGAGAACGGCCCGGAGGCTCTCGTTCAGAGCGGCTGCAGAGAAAGGCATGGAGGTCGATGCAGGCGTCGACGTCAGTACCTGTTCCGGGCGTGGAGGCTGTTCCGGGCTGTCCAGAGCGGAGCGCATCGACACCTCCTGAACAGAGGGTGAGCGGTCCTCTCGGTGCCGATGCCTGCTGGGTGCCGACTCCCTCGGCGACCCAGAGCTCTCGGTGCCGACGCGGGGAGGGGACCGGTGTCGATGCTTCTTCGACTTCTTCCGAAGCATGTCACCGGAGCTCCCCGGCACCGACGAGGAGGACGTCGAATCCACCCGTCGCTTCCTCGGGGCCGAGACCGACGAGGGTCGATCTCGGGGGGGCTGTACCGCAGGAGCCCTCAGGGTAGGAGGAGACCCACCCGAGGGCTCACCGCCACCAGCAGGGGAATGGACAGCCCTCACCTGCACTCCACCCGATGCACCACCGTCCGACGACATCAGCAGACGAGGTCCTGGTACCACCGACGTCGATGCAGCTATCCGATGTCTCGGCGCCGATGCAGAGGCCCGATGCCTCGATGCACTCGATGCAAGGGCGGCCGAGGAAGATGGTCTGGACGCTGACGACGTCGATGCACTCGAAGATCCCGGTGCCGATGCCGACGAAGAGCCCGAGAACAACACGTTCCACTGGGCTAGTCTCGCTACCTGAGTCCGCCTTTGAAGCAGGGAACACAGACTGCAGTTCTGAGGGCGGTGCTCGGCCCCCAGACACTGAAGACACGACGAGTGTCGATCAGTGAGCGAGATAACCCGGGCGCACTGGGTGCACTTCTTGAAGCCGCTGGAAGGCTTCGATGTCATGGGCGGAAAAATCACGCCGGCGAAATCAAAAGCCGAAATGGCGAAAATTGAAGCACCAAAATTTAGAGGGAGAAAAATCTCGACCGAGGCCAAAAAGAGGCCTACCCCGACGACGAAAGAAAACTTACCGGGGCAAAAAGCTGGAAGTACGGGGAGGATTGACACGAAACCCGGTGGAGGGTTTCCGGAACACTTCCCGACTTTAGAAAAGCTTTTCCTAAGAGAAAAACACGCTCAAAAAACAATTTGGACGCGCGAGGTCAACTTTCCGGGGCCCGACACGGCGAAACACGACCGTACCGAGTGCGGACAAAAGAAGACTGGCCGGCTCGAGCCGGTTTCGGGTGGGAAGACGGCCGCGCATGCGCGGTGCGCGCGGGCGCGCGAGGGCTAGCAAAGGACTTTGCTAGTGAAGTTTCCGATTGGAGGGGCTGCCGTGGACGTCACCCATCAGTGAGAACAAGCAGCCTGCTTGTCCTCGGAGAAAAAACGCTATTCTCAGTTCTCCACTTTTTCCTTTCCCCAACAGACCACTGGTAGCCTCCACAGTTGCTGACAGCTCACCACACTCCTTAACTTCTCTATGACACTTGTCCAAAGCAGTATCTTGCATTGACAACTTGGAGAATCTTTTGTTAGAAAACTTGCACAGCTGATTTAACAGCTGGAGAAAGTAACCTCCTTGCATGAAATCAGTCTTTATAGAACCAAACTGAAAACTACCTTAAGGGAATCCTTTCAGCTCCTGCCAGGGTTTTTTTTAAGGGGGTACTTGGGGGTACTGAGTACCGGCACCTTTTCCATTGTCTGCTAAAATTGACCCATCATCCCCAAGTTATAATGAAAGAGCTCAGGCTCTACATACCAATTCTGCCTTGTCATAGATTCCGTGTCTGGTTGCAGGGGGCCTGGCTATTGTCGGGTGGGTCCCTCAGTGATCACCCCCACTCCTGAAGGGTGGCCTGGCATTTGAGTACTGGCATCTTTTTTTGCTAGAAAAAATGCACTGGCTCCTGCTGGGGTGTCAATCCATACTACCCATCTCTTGCAACTCCTTTGCCACTGCCACCTCCAGAGGAGAATAATGTTTTTTATAGTTCTGTTGAGTGTTCTGTTGACCTCCGCTTTTACACAATACCAGCAGGCACAAATGGATGACATCACATGTGGGTGGCCTTCCCTGACTCATACCAACAGGCACAATCTCATGCCCAGTTGCCCTTTAATGGAGTAGGCCCCAAATCACAAACTGTCCAGGCTGGCCTCTGCGCTTTCAAGGTGATGAAAGGTGGACATGGATGACATCATATATGGGCGCTTTTCCAGAAATCCCACAGTGGAGGAAGTCGACAACTAGGGACCAGCAAGCCTTTCTCTCATTTCCAATGCCAAATGCCACTTTTGCCCTTGTCTTTTCTCATAAAAAGGTGGTAAATAAATCCAAATAAATAAATAAATAAAATATGATTCTGTATTCCACAGTTTAGCTGTTGCCTAATGCCAGTAGCAAATAGCTCCTGGCATGCATAGGGCCCTGTGTTACTGATAAGCTGAGAATCTGGCAGCTAGCTACAGTTTGATAAGAGTAGAGTATGAAAGAGATTCTTCTGTTTGTTTTTCTATTTCAGTTTCCAGGGCCTACAGAGACCTACCACTCACTGTATCACATCACCAGAATACACACAGCTGCCTAAACACATGGAATGAGGTAGATTACTACGAAGGCATGTTCTCAGTTCAACCTAAATGCTAAGTAGTCGGGCACACTTCTTGAACTGTAACATGTTCCTCTGTGCCCTGACCAGATTAGAGACATATATTTGATTTTTATGATACCCCATATAGGACTGAATGGCCAAATGTTGTTTTGTTTCAGCTGTTTCTCCCTTTGATTTTCATGTTTACTGTGCAGATATTAGACCAGATTCGGTAAATGGTGCTGAAAAATAGGCCCCAGGAAAAATCAACACTCAGTACTATTCTAGTCTTTCTATCTCTCTCTAGAAAAGAGCTCAGACTGAATTCCAGGACCTGAGGATTTACACCAACTGAAACCTGGCGTGCAACTTAGAACATAAGAGTAGCCATACTGGGTCAGACCAATGGTCCATCTAACCCAGTATCCTGTTTTCCAAACAGTGGCCAAACCAGGTTACAAGTACCTGGCAGAAACCCAAATCATGGCAACACAAATCCCAGGGCAAGCAGTTGCTTCCCATGTCTGCCTCAATAGCAGACCATGGACTTTTCCTCCAGGAACTTGTCCAAATCTTTTTTAAACCCAGATACGCTAACCACTGTTACCACATCTTCCGGCAAGGAGTTCCAGAGATTAACTATTTGTTGAGTGAAAAAATATTTCCTCCTATTTGTTTTAAAAGTATTTCCATGTGACTTCCTCAAGTGTCTCCTAGTCTCTGTACTTTTGGAACGAGTAAAAAAATTGATTTACTTCTACTCGTAGCGCTATAGAAGTGATTTATAGTAGTAGTAGTAGTACGCGTTCTACATCACTCAGGATTTTGTAGACCTCATTCATATCCTCCCTCATCCGTCTCTTTTCCAAGCTAAAGAGCCCTAACCTCTTTAGCATTTCCTCATACGAGAGGAGTTCCATCCCTTTTATCATTTGGTCGCTCTTCTTTGAACCTTTCCTAATTCCGCTATATCTTTTTTGAGATACGGCGACCAGAACTGAATGCAATACTCAAGGTGTGGATGCACCATGAAGCGATACAAAGGCATTATAGTATTTTCGGTCTTATTCACCATCACTTTCCTAATAATTCCTAGCATCCTGTTTGCTTTTTTGGCCACCGCCACACACTGAGCAGAAGATTTCACAGTATTATCTATAACAACACCCAGATCTTGGCTGCACATCCCTCGTATTCTAAAGTTTTGTGCCCAAATATTTGGAATGCCCCTGATCTGCCCATGGCCTCACCCCCTTTTGGGTTATGTGCTATGAAAGTTGGGCGCCCATGCCATAGAGTAGCATGCAGGCAGATGCGTGTGTATACCTAACTGCTTCCAATAAACATCAATAACTGATTGTCAGTGCCCAATTATTGCGTGAAAATGGCTTACTAACCAATAAAGTCGCGCACGCATCTCTGGATTGTAGCCAAATTTGAACGACATTTATAGAATCTAGGAAATTATTTGCAAATAATGCACACTAAAAATGAAAACAGCCTGTTACTGCACATGCAGTATTTCTCTCTTATGGTTTTAAGTCTCTCCCCTTAATCGTACTGCTCTGCAAGCTCATCTTTCACTCGGAATTTCCAAACCCCACTGCATAGTGTTTGATTTGATAAAAACCAGCTCACCTTCGGAAATCATTTTTATTATGTACAGAGAGCACAACAGGAGATTTCTGATCTCATACCCATCCAGTCTGTTGTACTGGGACACACTGCTCTTTGTGGAACTTCTCCGCATCTACATCAAAAGAAAGCAAGAGAAGTTCTATTAATCAGTGCCGTTCCTTGATCGGTTGCCTCCGGAGGCGGATCGCCCCTGCGCACCCCCAGGTGCGGCACGACACCACCACCCCGTGCGCATCACTGTTCCCCTCCCCCCGGGTGCATCACCTCCAAGCCCCTCCCCCCCAGGTGCATTCTTCTTACCTACTGGGAGCAGCTGTGCAGCTGTCGGCTCCGCTGGTTCCCTGGTCCCTCTGTCCCGGAACAGGAAGTAACAGCAGAGGGAGCAGGGAATCAGCAGAGAAGACAGCCGTGCGGCTGCTCCCTTCACTCCTCCTGCAGTGTGCATCCGGGGCGGACCGCCCCCCCCTACCGCCCCTCCCTCGGTACGCCACTGCCATTGTAAAAGTATTCAAAAAATGATTTTTTTCTAGAGCATTTCCACAGGTAGAGCAGTGCTTTACTTCTGCAAATGGGCTTTCTCTCTCTCTTTTTTTTTTTTAATTGCACATCCACAACCACAACCACATGGATAAACTCAGGTGCATACAGCCAATTCACACCTAATTTACCCAGACTATGTGAAGGCTTTCCTGAGGATGCTGCTGGAGAGGTGTCTGCACTTATGCCCCGATATTCAAAAGTAAACGCAGGAACTTGAGGCCGTTAGTGTCGGACTAGAACCCGCATTTACCAGTGCAGGATGTAGAGAGGCCCAGAGCGTGGGAACAAACGACTGCGGGAAGAAATAGCACAATGAGCATGCAAATGCATGCTGATGAGCTTATTCACTATTCCTCCCAAATTCTCAACGAGTAGCGTGCCAAAGAAGGGTGCTCCTCCTGCTGCAAACCCTATGCCAGCTCCGAGCTGGCATTAGGGTTTGTGAAGCAGCCTGGCTGTCACAGGCCTGGTGGTCCAGTGGACCCCAGACCCTCCATAGGCTTTCAGCCCTGGTGGACCCCAGACCCCCCACCCCCGAAAACAGATAAAAACCTGGTGGTCCAGTGGGACCCCTGGCAGGGAACACCCACCCTGCCCTGCAGGCTGTGGCCTACCTTGAAGAAGGAGGAGGGAAGGAGCCCTACTCCCTCCTCCTGCTGGGTGCGTCATCAAAATTACAGCACCCTGACTATTCTGGGATGCACTGGGCAGGGCAGGGTGCCGCCATTTTGATGACATGTATATTCAACAATTGTTTTTTTTTACCAACGGTCTTTGTAAAGACCAGCTCATGCTCTTTCCACAAGAAGCATCATAGTAACATACATAACATAGTAGATGACGGCAGAAAAAGACCTGCACGGTCCATCCAGTCTGCCCAACAAGACAACTCATATGTGCTACTTTTTGTGTATACCCTACTTTGATTTGTACCTGTGCTCTTCAGGGCACAGACCGTATAAGTCTGCCCAGCACTATCCCCGCCTCCCAACCACCAGCCCCGCCTCCCACCACCGGCTCTGGCACAGACCGTATAAGTCTGCCCAGCACTCTCCCTGCCTCCCAACCACCAGTCCCGCCTCCCACCACCGGCTCTGGCACAGACTGTATAAGTCTGCCCAGCACTATCCCCGCCTCCCAACCACCAGCCCCGCCTCCCACCACCGGCTCTGGCACAGACCGTATAAGTCTGCCCAGCACTATCCCCGCCTCCCAACCACCAGCCCCGCCTCCCGATCTCGACTAAGCTCCTGAGGATCCATCCCTTCTGCACAGGATTCCTTTATGCTTATCCCACGCATGTTTGAATTAAATGTGATTATCAAATATGCACATCAATACTCCTGAGGCAGGCATGGTTCCATGTCAAGTCAGCTTAAATAAACATCTGTAATTCCATTCCGGAATCCCGAGTCTGTTTTTGAAGAATTGTACACCCAAACTCTCAAATTCAATTTCAAAATCCAACCTCACAGTCTGAAAGCTGCAAATACACTAGTAGTAATCTCAATTAAATTGAGATTGTGTTGAACTGAAATGATAGGAACCTGTATTCTGTGTTCTACATATATACATACACGTTTGTCACTTTGAACATTTCAGCAAACACTTCAGCATAAATAAGTAGTTGAGTTTTTTTTTTTTAGCCATATGATGGTGCGCCGGGCCCAAGCCTTACCTTGTTAATTCATGCTGGCTGGGTGGCGCTACTGAGGCCTTTTTTTCTCCACCTTCTAACGGCTGGGTTGTGTTTGTTTGTCTGAGTCACATCGGGTGTATTAAAACTACTAGTGTATTTGTAGCTTTCAGGCTGTGAGGTCTGTTTTTGAAGAGCCTGATCCAGTTCCTACTCCTTGTTTCTTGATAGAATAGGATCCTACCATGTGGCTTCAGGGTATCTAAGTGGGGGCACTCAGTTGTAAAACTGTCCCCTTTACGCTTAGTGATTTTACTGACCGCCTTTCATTCTGAAACAGCAAAGCCTCTCATCTGACTATATCACAGCGTGTGGCGTGATTTACATTTTCACCAGAGCTGCACTGTTCTGGAGAACCTGCCACCACTTCTTGGTTCAGAGACCCCCTCGAGTCCTCTCTTTTCATCCCGTACCCATTCATAAACGGTGAACCGTAAACTGATGAGAGAAAAAGAGAGAATATTGTAAGTGGAATTTATTTATTTGTTCATTTGACATGCTGCCTCTCACAGAAAGGCTCCAAAGTGGTTTTCAACAATATCCAATATAAATATAAAACGATAAAACTAATTGTCATTCTTCATTCATCTTATATATCATTAACAAGTGTGAAGGAACATTTTTTATATTTTTTATTTTATTTATTATTACATTTATATCCCACATTTTCCCACCTGTTTGCAGGCTCAACGTGGCTTACAAAGTACCGTAATGGCGTTTGCCATTTCGGTTGATAATAAATACAAGATTATGATGTCTAAATCCGATTTTGGACATTTTGCTGAAAACATCCAAAAATCAAGTGGCCATTTTCAAATCAGAATAACATCTTGCTTCAAAAATGGCTATGTCCTTGACACTATGTAGATGTTTTGGACCTGATTCTATTTATCGCACCTAAAAAATTGCTGCCGAAATGAAATACACCTAAGCGTATTCTATAAAGTATGTCTAAATTTAGGCATGCTTTATAGGACAAGCCTAAATTTCTGCACAGTTTATAGAATACGCCAAGCACCTGTCCGTGTAACTAAATTTAGTCACACACAGTTACATCAATTAAAACTTGATGTAATTGCTGACACCTAAATTATGTGCATATTGGGTGAATTCTATAACCACGAACACAGATTTTAGAAACGCCCACAACCCGCCCATGGCCATGCCCCCCTTTTCAACTATGCAACTTAGAATTTACGCGCACCACGTTATTGAATACGCTTTGACAGTTCTGCGCATAAATTCTAATTAATGCCAATTATTGTCAATAATTGATTATTAAGTGACAATTATTAGTGCTGAATGGTTTGTTAACTAATTAAGCTGCACGTGCAAATCCAGAATATGACTGGATTTGCGTGCGCAACTTAAGTCACGCTATATAGAATCTGGGGGTTTGTGCTTATTGCATTTTACTTTTGTGACCATTTTTGAAAAGAAAAATATCCAAGGGAAGAACACAAAAAACAAGTCACTGGGATGTGTGTTGGTGGGGGGGGGGCAGCATTCTTAGTAGACTGACACCACAGACATCCCAGCAGAGCAGTGGGGCACCCAACAGTGTGCTGCAGTGGACTTCACATAAAAGATCTCATGTACACGTCTCACTATTACCCCCTTATATTGTACGGGGAGCCCTCCAAAACCCACCCAAAACCTACTGTAGAGGGTATGATACATACCTGTAGCAGGTGTTCTCCGAGGACAGCAGGCTGATTGTTCTCACGACTGGGTGACGTCCGCGGCAGCCCCCACCAACCGGAAAAAAGCTTCGCGGGACGGTCGGCACGCAGGGCACGCCCACCGCGCATGCGCGGCCGTCTTCCCGCCCGTGCGCGACCGCTCCCGCCAGTTGAATAACTAGCAAAAGATGAAACACACAACTCCAAAGGGGAGGAGGGAGGGTAGGTGAGAACAATCAGCCTGCTGTCCTCGGAGAACACCTGCTACAGGTATGTATCATACCCTTTCTCCGAGGACAAGCAGGCTGCTTGTTCTCACGACTGGGGTATCCCTAGCTCTCAGGCTCACTCAAAACAAGAACCCAGGTCAATTGAACCTCGCAACGGCGAGGGAACAACAGAAATTGACCTACGAAGAACAACTAACTGAGAGTGCAGCCTGACCAGAATAAATTCGGGTCCTGGAGGGTGGAGTTGGATTTACACCCCAAACAGATTCTGCAGCACCGACTGCCCGAACCGACTGTCGCGTCGGGTATCCTGCTGGAGGCAGTAATGAGATGTGAATGTGTGGACAGATGACCACGTCGCAGCCTTGCAGATCTCTTCAATAGTGGCTGACTTCAAGTGGGCCACCGACGCTGCCACGGCTCTGACACTATGAGCCGTGACATGACCCTCAAGAGTCAGCCCAGCCTGGGCGTAAGTGAAGGAAATGCAATCTGCTAGCCAATTGGAGATGGTGCGTTTCCCGACAGCGACCCCTAGCCTGTTAGGGTCGAAAGAAACAAACAATTGGGCGGACTGTCTGTGGGGCTGTGTCCGCTCCAAGTAGAAGGCCAATGCTCTCTTGCAGTCCAATGTGTGCAACTGACGTTCAGCAGGGCGGGTATGCGGCCTGGGGAAGAATGTTGGCAAGACAATTGACTGGTTAAGATGGAACTCCGACACCACCTTCGGCAGGAACTTTGGGTGGGTGCGGAGCACTACTCTGTTGTGATGAAATTTGGTATACGGAGCATGAGCTACCAGGGCTTGAAGCTCACTGACCCTACGAGCTGAAGTAACTGCCACCAAGAAAATGACCTTCCAGGTCAAGTACTTCAGATGGCAGGAATTCAGTGGCTCAAAAGGAGGTTTCATCAGCTGGGTGAGGACGACGTTGAGATCCCATGACACTGTAGGAGGCTTGATAGGGGGCTTTGACAAAAGCAAGCCTCGCATGAATCGAACGACTAAAGGCTCTCCAGAGATGGCTTTACCTTCCACACGATAATGGTAAGCACTAATCGCACTAAGGTGATTCCTTACTGAGTTGGTCTTGAGGCCAGACTCTGATAAGTGCAGAAGGTATTCAAGCAGGTTCTGTGCAGGGCAAGAACGAGGTTCTAGGGCCTTGCTCTCACACCAAACGACAAACCTCCTCCACTTGAAAAAGTAACTCTTTTTAGTGGAATCCTTCCTAGAGGCAAGCAAGACCCGGGAGACACCCTCAGACAGACCCAACGCAGCGAAGTCTATGCCCTCAACATCCAGGCCGTGAGAGCCAGGGATTGAAGGTTGGGGTGCAGCAACGCTCCGTCGTTCTGCGAAATGAGAGTCGGAAAACACTCCAATCTCCACGGTTCTTCTGAGGACAACTCCAGAAGAAGAGGGAACCAGATCTGACGGGGCCAAAAGGGCGCTATCAGAATCATGGTGCCGCGGTCTTGCTTGAGCTTCAGTAAGGTCTTCCCCACCAAAGGTATGGGAGGATAAGCATACAGGAGGCCGGTCCCCCAATGAAGGAGAAAGGCGTCCGACGCTAGCCTGCCGTGTGCCTGAAGTCTGGAACAGAACAGAGGCAGCTTGTGGTTGGTCTGAGAGGCGAAAAGGTCCACCGAGGGGGTGCCCCACGCTCGGAAGATCTTGCGTACCACTCTGGCATGGAGAGACCACTCGTGCGGTTGCAAGACTCTGCTCAGTCTGTCGGCCAGACTGTTGTTTACGCCTGCCAGGTACGTGGCTTGGAGGAGCATGCCGAACTGACACGCCCAACGCCACATCCCAACGGCCTCCTGACACAGGGGGCGAGATCCGGTGCCCCCCTGCTTGTTGACGTAATACATTGCAACCTGATTGTCTGTCCGAATTTGGATAATTTGGCAGGACAGCCGATCTCTGAAAGCCTTCAGTGCGTTCCAGATCGCTCGGAGCTCCAGGAGGTTGATCTGCAGATCCTTTTCCTGGAGGGACCACAGACCCTGGGTGTGAAGCCCATCGACATGGGCTCCCCACCCCAGGCGAGATGCATCCGTCGTCAGCACTTTCGTGGGCTGCGGAATTTGGAATGGACGTCCCAGGGTCAAATTGGTCCGGATGGTCCACCAGAGCAGTGAAGTGCGGCAACTGGTGGAGAGGCGGATGACATCCTCTAGATTCCCGGTGGCTTGAAACCACTGGGAAGCTAGGGTCCATTGAGCAGATCTCATGTGAAGACGAGCCATGGGAGTCACATGAACTGTGGAGGCCATATGACCCAGAAGTCTCAACATCTGCCGAGCTGTGATCTGCTGAGACGCTCTGGTCTGCGAAGCCAGGGCCAAGAGATTGGTAGCCCTCGCTTCGGGAAGGTAGGCCTGAGCCGTCTGGGTATTCAGCAGCGCTCCTATGAATTCCAGAGACTGAGTAGGCTGGAGATGGGACTTTGGGTAATTGATCACAAACCCCAGCAGCTCCAGAAGTTGAATAGTGCACTGCATGGACCGGAGGGCTCCTGCCTCCGAGGTGCTCTTGACCAGCCAATCGTCGAGATATGGGAACACGTGCACTCCCAGCTTGCGTAGATACGCCGCCACCACCACGAGGCACTTTGTAAACACTCGTGGGGCAGAGGCGAGCCCAAAGGGCAGCACACAATACTGAAAGTGCCGTGCGCCCAGGCGGAATCTGAGATACTGTCTGTGAGCTGGCAGTATCGGGATGTGAGTGTATGCGTCCTTTAAATCCAGGGAACATAGCCAATCGTTTTTCTGAATCATTGGCAGAAGGGTGCCCAAGGAAAGCATCCTGAACTTTTCTTTGACCAGGAATTTGTTCAGGCCTCTCAGGTCTAGGATGGGACGCATCCCCCCTGTTTTCTTTTCCACAAGGAAGTACCTGGAATAGAATCCCTGCCCTTCCTGCCCGGGTGGTACGGGCTCGACCGCATTGGCGCTGAGAAGGGCGGAGAGTTCCTCTGCAAGTACCTGCTTGTGGCGGGAGCTGAAAGACTGAGCTCCCGGAGGGCAATTTGGAGGCAGGGAGGCCAAATTCAGGGCGTATCCGCACCGCACTATTTGGAGAACCCACTGGTCGGAGGTTATGAGAGGCCACCTTTGGTGAAAAAATTCTAACCTCCCTCCGACCGGCAGATCGTCCGGTACGGACACTTGTAGGGCGGCTATGTTCCCATGGATCCAGTCAAAAGCCCGTCCCCGGCTTTTGCTGTGGAGGCGCAGGGGGCTGCTTAGGCGCACGCTGTTGACGAGAACGAGCGCGCTGGGGCTGTCCCTGTGCCTGACGAGGCCTTCGGGCCGGCTGGTTGTACCTACGCTTCGCAAAAGAATAGGGTGCAGCCTGCCGGGCCCGGGAAAAACGTCCACCTGTGGAGGTGGATGCTGAAGGCGCCCGGTGGGAGAGCTTGTCGAGAGCGGTTTCCCGCTGATGCAGTTGGTCCACCATCTGCTCGACCTTCTCACCAAAAATGTTATCCCCCCGGCAAGGGACGTCGGCCAGTCTCTGCTGGGTGCGGTTGTCCAGGTCAGAGGCGCGCAGCCATGAGAGCCTGCGCATCACTATACCTTGGGCCGCAGCACGAGATGCCACGTCACAGGTGTCATAAATACCCCTGGACAGGAACTTTCTGCACACCTTCAGCTGCCTGACCACCTCCTGATAAGGCCTGGACTGCTCCGGCGGGAGCTTCTCGACCAGGTCCGCCAGTTGTTGCACATAGGTCCGCATGTGAATGCTCATATAGAGCAGGTATGATTGGATGCGGGTCACGAGCATGGAGGATTGGTAGGCCTTCCTCCCAAACGAGTCCAGAGTGCGAGACTCCCGCCCCGGGGGCGCCGAGGCGGTATCCCTCGAACTCCGTGCCCTCTTGAGAGCAGAATCCACGACCGCTGAGTCATGGGGCAATTGGGGCCGCATGAGCTCTGGGTCAGAGTGGATCCTGTACTGGGACTCTGCTTTCTTGGGAATGGTGGGGTTAGTTAATGGTCGCACCCAGTTCCGAAGCAGCGTCTCCTTTAGGACATTGTGCAGCGGCACCGTGGAGGACTCTCTAGGTGGTGATGGATAGTCGAGGACCTCGAGCATCTCGGCCCTCGGCTCTTCCACAGAGACCACGGGGAAGGGAATGCTGATAGACATATCCCGCACAAAGGAGGCAAAAGAGAGACTCTCAGGAGGTGAGAGCTTCCTCTCCGGTGAAGGCGTGGGGTCCGAGGGAAGGCCCGTAGACTCCTCTGAGGAGAAATATCTAGGGTCCTCCTCTTCCCCCCACGAGTCCTCATCCTCGGTATCGGACATTAGCTCATGTAGCTGAGTCCTGAACCGGGCCCGGCTCGACGTCGAGGCACCGAGGTCTCGGTGTCGTCGAGCGGTGGACTCCCGCGCCGGCGGGGACGGAGCTTCCTCCATCGACGTCGACGGGGACTCCACCTGCGTGGCGGTCGAGACCGGCGCCGCAAGCGGCGGCGGTGTCGACGGCCCCGGCGCCGGGCTAGAGCTCACCGGCGCCACAGTCATCGGCGCCGAGGGCGCAAGCACCCCCGGCGCCGGCACAGCCTGGCGCATCAGTCCTTCCAGGATCCCCGGAAGGATGGCTCTGAGGCACTCGTCTAGGCCCGCTGCCGGGAAAGGCGGTGGGGCCGGTAAGGGTGTCGGTGCCGGAAGCTGCTGGGGGCCAGGAGACGGCACCGAGGTGCCGGAACCCCGACGCGTCGGTACCTCCACAACCGACGGAGACCTCTCCTCTCGACGATGATGCTTCGGCGTCGCCTCCTCTCCGACATCCGGATGCACCGAGGGCGACCGGTGACGGCGCTTCTTATCTTTCTTCCGATGCCCGTCTCCGGTGCCGGAAGGCATGGAGGAGGAGGAGGTCGATCCCCCTCGGTCTCGAGGTACCGGGTCAGACAGGGTTCGGTCCCGTGGCCCACGAGCTGAGGGAGTGACCGGGGCCGATTGCCCACGCGGCCTCTCACCCCCACTCTCACCGGCGGACCGGCGGGACCTGTTCTCCTGGGGTCGCTGCCATCGGTGCCGATGTCTCGGGCATCGATACCGGTACCGAAGGACCGGCCGTCGATACCGATGCCGTCGAGGTCGACGTCGAGGGGCCGGTGCAAGTTCCAAAAAGACGGTCCCGCAGAACTTGCCTCGCAACCTGAGTCCGTTTCCGGAGACCTAGACACAAAGAACACGACTTGAGATTGTGCTCCGGCCCGAGGCACTGGAGGCACCAAGCGTGGGTGTCGGTCTGCGAGATTGGCCGGCCGCAGCGACCACACTTTTTAAATCCACTCGGGACCTTCGCGGACATCGACGGAAAAATCGCGTCGGCGAAGTCAAAGTCGTCAATGGTGGCTGGAATCACACCACGGAAAAAGAAACGACCGAGCGACCACTAGGCCGCAACGTGGCGTCCCCGCTAGAAGCGAGGGAAAAAGGGGAGCGCGTGCTCCACACGCGCAGGTTTTTTTTTGTTTGTTTTGAAACAAAAAGGGAAACCGTACGGTAACCAGAAGCAAAGCGACGATCCGCGTAAACGCGATCGAGAAAATCCGGCGGCTGAAAACAGAGAGAGTGGCAAAAGCACAACTCTCTCCAGTCGCGGAAAAAAAGGAACTGGCGGGAGCGGTCGCGCACGGGCGGGAAGACGGCCGCGCATGCGCGGTGGGCGTGCCCTGCGTCCCGACCGTCCCGCGAAGCTTTTTTCCGGTTGGTGGGGGCTGCCGCGGACGTCACCCAGTCGTGAGAACAAGCAGCCTGCTTGTCCTCGGAGAACCAACTGTACACCACTACAATAGCCCTTACAGCTGCAGGTATCACCTAAATGTGGGTACAGTAGGTTTTTGGTGCGTTTTGGAGGGCTCACATGTAACAGAGTGGGATATGAGCCTGGGCCCCCTTCTCTACAATGCAGTGGATCAACCACTAGGCTACTCCAGAGACCTGCTTGCTGCTCTAAAAGGACTGGCAATAACATCTGAAGCTGTCACTGATGCTGGTATGTACTGTTTCTTTCACATCTTTGGGGGATGGGGTTGGGTCAGTGACCACTGGGGGAGTAAGCATGTCTTAATCCCTTCAGTGGTTATCTGGTCTTTTAGGCCACTGGTCCCAAAGTCCGGTCCTGGAGTACCCCTTGCCATTCATGTTTTCAGGATATCCGCAATGAATATGCATAAAAAAGATTTGCATATAAAGGAGGCAGTATATGCAAATCAATTTCGTGCATATTCACTGTGGATATCATGAAAACACGACTGGCAAGGGGTACTCCAGTACTGGACTAGGGAAACACTGATTTAGGGCACCCTTTTGCGACTTAGTCATGACTGAAACAGATCTAGACCAACACGTCTTTTAGCCCTGGACGTTTTTGCTTTGTTCCATTATGGCAGAAAAACATCCAAGTTCTGGGAACACCAAAAATCTAGACCTTAACCACCCCCAATATGCCCCCTTGTGATTTGGACGCATTGTAGACGAATTGCATAGAAAAAAATCTTTAAAATGGGTTTCGAAAATAGAAATTTGGATATTTTAGCAACAAACCCAGTCCATCTGCCACTTTGTGCTGCTTTCGAAAATGAGCCCCAAAATCTCATAACAATTTACATAATAAAAGGATATAACCCCTAACTTTTCCCATATGCATTACAGAAATAATTTGTTTCTGAGAATTTTAAATGCTGAATTCACCTGAACCTCTGTCTGAAATGAGACTTGATCTGTTTGAAGAGGAAGAAAGGTTGAGCATGAAATCATCTCTGGAGGCCTGCAAACAATCAAGTGATCCAGATTATGTTGAGAGCACGCTGCCCCTTTCACTATGAGAGGTCACAGGCTGTAACATTATCTTCACAATTAAACTGACCAAGTTTATAAATAGAATAATTACAGTGTATAAATGGCACACTAATGCAAAGTCATTTCACTGCAATGCAGATCTCATCTGCAGGGTACATTCACAGCCATGTCAGCTTGAAGAATACAACTTGATGGCAAGTGGATAATTATAGAAGTATCCTGACCACTTAGAACTGGTGGGGGTATACGCCCTTAAAGACAGGTAGGCATTCCTGGGGACAGAGAAGGGGAAGAGCAAGGGTGAGATTGGCACATCATAGGGCCCGCCATTGCCAGTGTTAAAGCTGGAAATTCAATGTCGGGCCATGTCTGGGCACTTGCAATGAATTTCTGGATTTCTGGAACCAGTGAATGCATAGCTGGTTAAGTGCGATATTCAGCATTTAACCGGCTATGGGTTACAGCATAAAGATAGGTCTGACTTTTATGCAGTTCTAGTTACGTGGTTATGTCAGGGGCGTAGCCAGACTTCGGCGGGAGGGGGGTCCAGAGCCCGAGGTTAGGGGGCACATTTTAGCCCCCCCTCCCCCGGCCGCCTACCTTTGCTGGCGGGGGTTGGGGTCCCCCTCCAGCAAAAGTAGGCGACAGCGAAGGCAGGTTGGCGGCAGGAGGGGGGGACAAGAGGGTCGTCGGCAGAGGGGTCCAGGGCCAAATCTACGGGGCCCCAGGCCCCCGTGGCCCCACGTAGCTACGCCACTGGGTTATGTGAATATCAGCACTTAACCAGCCAAGTGCCAACTCTGCCCCCAAAATAGCTGGTTTTCAGTTCAGCGCTAACCAGTTATTTTCAGCAGCATTAACTAGTTAAGTGCCACTGAAAATTAGCAACCTGTTCTACAATTACTCTCTTTATGCACGTGTGCAGTTATAAAGTTACTCTCACTAGTGGCAATCTTTCAAAGGATATGAAAAAGTGCGTTTGTAAACTTACTCCAGGGGTAATGCACATAAATAAATGCAAAATGCCAAGAAGATGCAAACTTTAACCTGTCTTTCGGGCAGGCGTGACTGAGGCAGGGCACGGACAGAGTCATGATGTTACAAAACATGCATGTATGCATGTACTTTATGCACAAACATTTACACCTACTAATTTGCAGACAAAAATGTCCGTGGCTTCAGTCTAAGTGCAATCTCTGTCTCTCTTTTTAAGACGACACCTAAGTATTGACCACTGGGTGAGCCAAACCTTTATTTACAATCGTACAGATGTGCATTTGTACGACTGTGAATAAAGGTTCTACTTACTGTCATGTTGGATCGTCCTGTGGCTTGGTCACTCCCACTCCTGGGTTCCTGTGCTGTGCTTTGTGGAAGCGTTGGTTTTCCTTTTCGTTGCGGACTTATATAAAACAGGCTTAAAATAGGAACTCACTTGGCCTTCACACATAGGTAACCTGTTTACAATATTATCCTCTATATTACCAAGAGAGCATGCAACAGCAATCATGAGGTTCAGCAATCCAATCTGGACAGAAATGCAGGGCATAACTCACAGAACGAGTCATCGCTGTGCTCTGATACAGGGTGTCCTTGCCGGTCAGTCGTGATATGTTCTCCAACAACAATCCGAGCAGCGGCAGATAGAGCTGGGCTATTTTGGCCTGCTGGTTCTGTGAAGCAGAAGGAACAATGCTTTATAATTGGAGGTCATGATATAACACATCTGGAGGAACATCAGACCATATTTCTACAAAGTAAGGAGGGGGATAAGATTTATAAAACTTCCCAGTAGAGAACCCCTGCCAGCAAAGAAGTGAAGGAAAAGCCATAGATCAACTGGGGACTAAGGCATTACTCCAGGATGAAATTGGGCAGGCTAGATAAGTCTAATGGTGCTTACCTGCCATTAGGTTTGATAAGGGTTATATTCAGCCTGCAGTGGTAAGTGGCTTTCAGTCACCGGCTGACCTAACCCCAGATATTTAATGCCAGGTCATGTGCAACTCCTGGCACCGAATATCCAGGTATGTACACTGAACTGGGAGCTATCAAAGCACCAGCTGATATTCAGACCGGTGTCTGGTTAACTCAGGGGCCCTTTTACTAAAGGGTCGCCGTCTGGCAACAGACTTGCAAGCATGGCAACCCAAAACTACCGCTGGTCCAATGCGACTGCCAGCGGTAGTTCCGCCTCACATGCGCCATTTCCGGCGCCACAGAAAATAATTCAGTAATTTGTAGTGCGGTGCTAACTCGGTGGTAATCCAGGTTACCTTGGGAGCCCTTACCGCCACCTCAGTGGGTGGTGGAATGTGCTTCCCCCGCATGGCCATGTGGTAAGAATAACATTACCACATGGCCATGTCTTTTTGGGGGGCTTTTTACCCACTGTGGTAAAAAGAGCCCTGGCACGCGGCAAAAATAGGCCCCGTCGCTACTGCAGGGCCCTTTTTACCACAGCTTGGTAAAAGGACCCCTCAGAGCATAAAGCTCGGACAGATATTTTGTTGTCTTAACTCTATGTGTTTAGTTAGCCATGTAGTTGTTCCTCTGCCCTAGCTGTGTCCCTGACTCACCCCTTAGCTAGCTGGTTAAGGGATGGCCAGTTAGCAGCGATATTCAGCAGCACTAGCCGGTTAAGTGCCGCTGAATACCGGCAGCCGACTAGTTCAGTGGGTTTAACCCAGAAACAGCCTCTCCTGCCCAGTTAAACCCTTTTCAGTATCAACCCCAATGTTTCTAATTTTATATCAACATCTTCTTTAATGAAACAATTATCAAAGGGATTTCCATGAGGATTCATCTGTGGGAAAGAAGTCCTACATGCTCGCTGTGCTTGTGCGTTCTTTATTCTGCACTCTTCCCCGTAGCAAAGCCTGCAGGGTAAAGACCCCTACAACACGGTTCACTATGAAAACTCCACAGGGAGCTGAAAGTTGGCTTACAGGCCTTGCAAACCTGCTAACACCATAGGAAGTATGAATATGTTACAATCCTGTCCCAGCAAGAGTGGCTCTGGCTTACATCAGACAGTTTCTAGGGCTGCAGTTACCACTGATTAATACATTGCTTAACTACCTAAGACAGTGTAAATCAATTATAGGGGCACAGTTTGCATCACCAAAGCCTACTGTGCAGTAAATCAGTTCCAGGGACACTGTTTATATGCTTGTATTATCAAAGAATGCTTAAGACTGCCAAGTCTCCCAGACTGAACAGCAGTTTCACAGGATCACCTTTGCTCTCCTGCCCTCCTTGACAGTTCTCAAGTCTCCCAGGTTGAGTTAAGAAGGCACTTCTCTTCACCCCACTCCAACTTCCAGGACAAGAAAAGTGGCAGCTTGGCCTTGGATAAGCTCATCCCACTTACTATGAGAAAAGAATTTGTTCCTCCAGTTCCTCCCACTCCAATGAAGACACAGAGATAACAGCAGGTGAAGAGTTATTGCAAACACAGAGAGAGCACTACTGCTACTACTTATCATTTCTATAGTGCTACTAGACGTACGCAGTGCTGTACACTTGAACATGAAGAGACAGTCCATGCTCGACAGAGCTTACAATCTAATTAGGACAGACAAACAGGACAAACAAGAGATAAGGGAATATTAAAGTGAAGATGATAAAATAAGGGTTCTGAACAAGTGAATAAGGGTTAGGAGTTAAAAGCAGCATCAAAAAGGTGGGCTTTTAGCTTAGATTTGAAGACAGCACGAGATGGAGCTTGATGTACTGGCTCAGAAAGTCTATTCCAGGCATATGGTGCAGCAAGATAAAATGGACGGAGTCTGGAGTTAGCAGTGGAGGAGAAGGGTGCAGATAAGAGAGATATACCCAATGAACGGAGTTCCCGGGGAGGAATGTAGGGAGAGATGAGAGTGGAGAGGTACTGAGGAGCTGCAGAGTGAGTGCACTTATAAGTCAATAACAGGAGTTTGAACTGCATGTGGAAACGGATAGGAAGCCAGTGAAGTGACTTGAGGAGAGGGCTAATATGAGCATAACGACACTGGCGGAATATTAGTCATGCAGCAGAAGTTTGAACAGATTGAAGAGGAGAGAGATGGCTAAGTGGGAGACCTGTGAGAAGCAAGTTGCAATAGTCTAAGCGAGAGGTGATAAGAGTGTGGATGATGGTTCTGGTAGTGTGCTCACAAGAAACATCCTCTGTAGTCAGTCCCTGAAACAGGTCAAAGTCGCAACCTGAACTTTGTGAGAACCCAACACCAATCATTGCTGAAGACATGCCCAGAGAAACACTAGGATGTGTATGATCTGAGCAGAGAAGAGATAATCTGCACTCTGAACACCAGACCTTGAACGCCCCTCACACCCTCACACATGCCATGGACGTAAAGTGTTTCTGAGGCTGGAGCAAGGTAACAATGACCGAATCAGAATAATCTTTTCGTCTCAATTGAGCCCTTTCAATGGCCAAGCCCAAGGGGCATGGACCCTCCATGTGCACTGGACCTTGCTTCAGTAGGCCGTGTACCTTGTATATCACAGAGGCCAAGGCAAGGTGCAAACCCTCCATATTTCTAGCTTGGCCATATTTCCAGTTCTTTGTTTTAGTATAGCCATCTTGCATTTCTTGAGCTGGGAGCAGACCTGAAATTGCAAGACAGCTACAAGTGTGTTTTTTTCTGATAACTATCCTTCTAAGGCTGTAGAAATTTGTGGTTTGACATTTGGCCTATACTAACTTGTGATAAGTTGCTGGTCAGCAGCCAAGAGTCAGAGATTCCTATGACTAAAAACACCTGCAGTATCCAGATAAACAATCAAAAGGAGAAGTAAGTGGGTTTGGGTGGAATTGTAGCTTCAGCAAAAGGGTGGGGGCACTATCATGGTGACTATGAATAACTGGAATATAGGTCCACCATTATCTAATAAAAACATATGTTTATATGACAGGCCATAAACTGTCTATGCAATGAGGGAATAAATGATAGGAGTTGGAAGATGGTAGAAAGTGTTGGGACAGGATTCACCATTAAAAGGAAATAGAATGTTCTGGAAAGATGCATATTCATTAGGTAGGAAGGGTAATTAAAATAATAAAGAAAGGAAGAAAAAGGTATATAAGAGGAAATAGAACTGAGGATGAAGAGCCTTAGTGTGTCTACACTAGCAGGTAGACATATTAACACCTCCCAAGGAAAACTCTGTTTGCTTATTTGCTACATATTATACTCTATTGGGGTTTTTATTTTCTTTAATATTTGAATAATTGCTTATTGGCTTATTTATATTGGCTTCTTTGAATAAACATTTATTAAGTCTAATACTTATTTAGTAGCCAGAGTTTTTCTTGCCTGGGGTTCTGCCTATGGGGGGGATTACTCAAGGGTCCACCCTCCAGGAGACCTCCAGAAGACTACTCCTGTCTCGGAGGCAAGGACAGGAGTGCAACCTGAAGAAGATGGAGAGGCTCCCCATCCAGTAGTTGAATCAGGTCCGCATACCACGGCCTCCACAGCCAATCCGGGGCTAAGAGAATTATTCAACCTCAGTTCAATGTGATCCTTTTCAAAAGGCAGTCTACCATGGGCCACGGAGGTAAGACATATAGTAGATGTGTCTCTGACCAGGCCTGCCGTAAGGCATCGAGCCCCATCAAGCCTGATTCTTTCCAAAGACTGAAGAACTTGGGCACTTTGGCATTCCGTTTCATTACCATCAAGTCCAGAAATAGAGAACCCCATCAGTCCACTATCAGCTCAAAATACCTGGCAGAATAATTCCCATTCTCCTCATCAAAGGAGTGCCTTCTGAGAAAGTTCACCTCCACATTCAAGGACCCAGCAATGTGAGCTACAGACAAGCAGAAAAGATTTTTCTCCACCCAACTCATGAGGGAGGCCTCCTCCACCGCCTTTGGATGGCTGTGGGTCCCACCTTGCTTGTTGATATTAGCTACCACCTTCACATTGTAAGAGAAAACTCGGATTGAGGCCTCCGCCAGAAAGGAAGCGGTCGCAAAAGGCATTCCGCACCACCCTGAGCTCCAAGAGATTTATTGACCACTGAGACTCCTGTTCCATCCAGGTGCCCTGTGCCAGATGAAACTTGTAATGAGCTCCCCAACCCAACTTGCTGGAGTCTGTTGTCACCACCTCCCACTGAGTTATCAGAAAGGGAACTCCGATGGTCAAATTCATGGGCGACAACCACCACTGCATACTCCCTCTGGCAACCAGAATCCAAGGAAGATGAAGGTCATGCTTCTGTGACACCAGAGACCAGAGGCTGAGAAGAAACTCCTGTAATGGCCTTATATGAACCCTTGCCAACGGCACCACTTGCATTGCTGTTGTCATCCCCAGAACTTTGTCCATCACCACCACGCTGTCCGAATAGAATGATGCACAAATAAGCAGAGATAGACTTCCAGGAGTGGACAGATGAGGATAAACAAGATCTCTCAGGAGCCAGAGGAGCAGCAGGGGCAGCCAGAAAAACTGAAGAACCTTGCAGTAACTCTGACTGTCCCTGCTTCTGTAAATAGGCCTGGTGTAAGAGCAATATAAACTCCGGAGAAAGAAAAAAATCCCGTTGTAGCTGAATGCGCTCTTAGGCTCTGAGGTCGTAAAATGGCAGCTGTGTTCCTTGCGTGATCAGACAGAGGTTGTTCTTCACTGCCAGTCGACCCTGACAAAATGACACCCATTCTAATGCTCTCCTGAAACAAATTGCGCACCGGTCCTGCCGGAAAGCCTAAAGTCCCCGGCACATTCAGATGCTGTGCCAAATCTAAGACGTGTTGCTGCTGACCGTTTCCCTCATGCCCCGCAGGATTCGTGGCTTGCATGTAGTGCAACGCCCTGACGTCAGCTGATGGCTCACACAGTGAGAAAACCGCTTAACTGCTTCTGCGTGGGTCACCATTTACCCTGACTGGCACCAGCGCAGCACAGTGCAGTCCCAAGTGGTGAGTCAGGATTCCTCCCCTGCACCATGTAGAACTTGCAGACTTCCAAGCGATTCTGAGCCAAACATTTGTCATACTTACTACTGCCAGTTGCTACCCCCAAGCTCATAGTCTCCACGAGTCTTACCCCAGATGAGAAAGAATCACGTTTGATAATCTGACCTACACTCTCCGGTATATCTCTTTCCTTCTCCTTTCTTTTTATTTTTTTTTAAGGTTGTTATGCTGGAAAAGAAGAGCTCCACAGGAAACAGGGAAGAGGTGATGGGAGGAAAGAAGTAAATTTGCGGGGCACCAGATACAGGGATCTGAAGACCTCCAGATATGACTCTGCAGACTCAAGCCACCCACAAAGCTCAACTGAGAACCAGTTGGCCAACTGGACCAGGAGCTAATCACTCATAACCACAGGCTGAAAAGTGTGTTCATCCACTTGCTGGAGATAGAAAATACTAAGGAGCTGGACTGGATGCCAAGAGAAATATGTCTCATCTCAGTTTTCAGTTCTCTATCTCCACTTGCTGGTTGATGGACACAACTACCCCAAAGGTTCTGGAATAGTGGGAAGCTAAGTAATGGAAGGAGGGAATTAGAAAGGAGCATACGAAAGGAAGAGCAGGAGGAAGAGAGGAACCTGAGAAATGTATGAGAGGAACCTGGAGGTTGGGAAAAGAGAAACACTATGAAACAAGCTCACCCAATGTATTGTGTACATCTGTGAAGAAACAGTGTGTTTTAAGCCTGTAAATGTATTGGATGTTTTCCTGCCTAAATTAATTCTGAAGAGTATTTCTCTATTTTTAGCCAGCAGATGGTGCACGTTTATGCTTAAAGCTGTTACAGAGGACTGACTTCTCTTTCTTTTAGTTGGCACACACATTGAGCCTGCAAATAGGTGGGAAAATGTGGGATACAAATGCAACAAATAATAGGAAGTGCCTGTAATGATGTAACCAGTTTTTATTTGAAACTTCACTGTTCTGGACTCTGATTGGCTTGGAGTTTGAAATTACCCAGCAGATGCTGGCTGTTGCTTCAGTTTCAGCCCAGGAGAAGGAGAGAGAGATCACTTTGCTGAAGCTCTATGAACAGATATATGCCCTGATCTCCCCAGGTACTTTCTAGAAAATATGCAAGTGTTTAGTTAGTGTTATAATTGGATCCACATGTCAGTTACCTGCTATTATTTACCAATTGCACTATTTTGTTCCACTGTTCAATATTTTTTAAGAGAATAAACATAATTGTTTGTTTGTCCTGTTTGTCTGGACTGATAAAGAATCCTGGTGGTTTGTGTGTTGGGTCTGTGAGTGCTTTCTGGGAACTGTGGGACCACTGGGAGTGTGGCTCCAGTAACCTAGAAATCACTGGGGATAATTTGAGAGCAGGAGACTCACCCAGAGGCAATTGTGACCTAATCGGTGGGAGAGTGCTAGCGTGAGCACGAGTGGCAGGTGGACCTAAGCTGTGCTGGGGATAGACCTTCTAAGTGGCCGCGAGGCGGCTGACTAGGCATTTTCTGACAACATCCCTATGCGCTCCTTCCAAAACCACCTTCTCTGCCTTCCCTCACCCTCCTCTCTTGTGAGTCTGCCTTTAGCTATCTAAAAACAAGCAGGTCAGGGGGAAACAGCAACAGAAATGATTGTGGGGCAGTAATAGTGTAGAGGGCCTCAGATGGAACAACCAGGCAGAGCCAAAATTCTGAGGAAGCAAATTTATTCAAAGATTCAACACAGCCTGTGTCCTGGATGCCAGTGACTCACTGCTTTTGGAGGACCATGGGGTAGAACAGTGCAGGGAGATAAGCTTCAGAACCCGTGGGAGTCTGGGAATGAAGAGAGAGTACGTTGATACTTTGCAATTTTGACTGTGGACTGTCACATGAAGATATAATACGCTGTAACCTTATTCTGAAGCCTGACACAGGCATTTACCAAAACATGGGCTATGTCGCATCTTTGAATACATTTGCTTCCTCAGAATTTTGGCTCTGCCTGGTTGTTCCATGTGAGACCCTCTACACTATTAGTGCTCCTTTAGCTATCTTAGGCCTAAACCCTGGAACTCTCTTTCTCACCCTGGAACCATCTGTTACTAAATTCAAGTCCCTATTAAAGACCTATCTTTTCAATGAGACTTTCAGCTCTTCTCCCATTTAGTCCCTTACCTTTTTCCCTTCCTTGTCACTTCCCCATCTTTCCCTCATTCTCTCTCTCTTTCTTTCTTTCTTTCTCTCTCACACCACTATTTGCTTGCTACTACAAAAGTGTATTGTAAGTCGAATAGATGCCATATTTGTGGCCCTCTTGTGGTATATCAAGTATAATTAAATACAATAAATACAAATTTTGCTTTTTAACATCCTCATCCTGTAAATTGTTTCTAGCACATTAGACAGGTAAGGACGTTTTCAAATGCTTCTACAATACTGCAGTCAATTAAATTTGCCTTACCTTGTGTTGGTATCTATTGTCAAAGGAGTGCTTTATTAAAAGATTCTTTAAGGTTACGATGGTGGTGCATCTGATATCATAATTGTCATGAAGAGCGATGGTTGCTTCCCGTAACAGCAGCCCCACCAAAAAGTGATTCTTGCAATATTCATCAGCCAAAGTGTATTCAAGACTGGTATCTGCATTGAACAGAAAGATTACACTAAGGGACTTTCTTCCCCTCAGGGCTGAGACAACCCCCGCCTCCCCCCCTTCCAGGAAAAAAAAGTTGCCAGATTGGATCACAATCATAAACCAACTTCCCATGATACACTGATTGATCATCAAGAAAGCACAGGCTGCAATCAGAATACAATGAACCAGACAGATTAGCAAGGTGAAAAGAAAGCGCGACAAAGCCCTACCTATGACCAGATTATGGATCTGGGTTTATACTCATGATCCATCTTATACCTTTTTTTTCCACTCGCAACAATGTAGAAAACTGCACCTGATGCTACTGCTTGACAGCAATATGAGATGGAAGAATTTTACTGCAAAGAATGATTGTTTTCCTTATTCCTCATCAAATTAAAATGTTTTTGATGAGAAGTCCAAAACGGTGCCTATTTAAAGCCTCTTTTATAAAGGTAACATAGGTGCCTATCCAGCTTATTTTCAAAAGAGATCGCCAGTCAGCTTCCAACACAAGTCGGGAGATGGCCGGCCATCTCCTGAACCCGGCCAAATCGGTATAATTGAAAGCCGATTTTGGACGGCGCCAACTGCGTTCCGTCGCGGAGTCGGCCAAACTTCAAAGAGTCGTTTTGGCAGGTTAGTGAAGGCGGGATGAGGGCAGGACGGGGCGTGGTTACGAGACGGCCGGCTTCGCCTGATAATGGAAAAAAGATGGCCGGCTCTGATGAGCATTTCGTCGGCTTCACTTGGTCCATTTATTAGGACCAAGTGTCAAAAAAGTGCCCCAACTGACCAGATGACCACCGGAGTGAATCGTGGATCACCTCCCCTTACTCTCCCAGTGGTCACCAACCCCCTCCCACCCCATAAAAAAGCAAAAAAAAAAACTTTTTGCCAGCCTCTATGCCAGCCTGAAATGTCATACCCAGCTCCCTGACAGCAGTATGCAAGTCCCTGGAGCAGTTTTAGTGGGTGCAGTGCACTTCAGGCAGGTGGACCCAGGCCCACCCCCCCCTTACCTGTTACACTTCTGGTGGTAAATGGGAACCCTCCAAACTCCCCCCAAAACCACTGTACCCACATCTAGGTGCCCCCCTTCACCCATAAAGGCTATGGTGTAGAGTTGTGGGGAGTGGGTTTTGGGGGGGGGGGGGATTTGGGGGGCTCAGCACCCAAGGTAAGGGAGCTATGCACCTGAGAGCTATTTTAATTTTTTTTTTTAATTTTTAGAAGTGCCCCCTAGGGTGCCCGGTTGGTGTCCTTGGCATGTGAGGGGGACCAGTGCACTACAAATGCTGGCTCCTCCCACGACCAAATGCCTTGGATTAGGCCGGGTTTGAGATCGCCGGCATTAGTTTCCATTATGGGTGAAAACCGATGCTGGCCATCTCTGACATTTGGCCGGCCCCAACCGTATTATCGAAACAAAAGATGTCCGGCCATCTTTTTCGATTATACAGGTTAGGACAGCTCTTTGCAGCGCCGGCCACATAGATGGCCGGCCATCTATTTGGCCGGCGCCGTTCGATTATTCCCCTCCATGGTGCTCATTTTCAAAGCATATATCAATATAAAGACTTAACTATATTTATACCAAATATTTAAAAAAATCTTTATTTCCAAAAAATATATAATTAAAATAATCTTATCACCCCAAGTACTGGTGAACACTGCAGATATTTTTATTCACCTCACTCGTCATTCACACGAATGGCTTTGTTATTAATTAGAAATAATATGATACTACCTTGAAAGTTCTAATATATTTGTTATAAATTATTCACCAACCTCAAGACATCAAATACTTATTAGTGATATTTATAAAAGTCCCAAATGCCTTTCACTTGTTCTTGAGTCTTTGAAAATACAGTCGAGAAGGGAAGAGTTCAACAGTTGAAATCCTTCACTCATGAAAGTAATCCAATCGATCTTGTCCCAATGTTCAAGCTCCATCAGGCGGTTATTCTCATTGCTCAATAGATTCTATGAACAATAAAAGATTCCGAATAAAGTTGTAAGACCGATCAGAGGGAGTCTGGATGAGAATATATAAAGTATTAAGCAATGAGGATAATCGCCTGATGGAGCTTGAACATTAAGATTCGTATCTGGGACATGATCGACTGGATTACCTTCATGAGTGAAGGATTTCAACTGTTGAACTCTGCCCTCCTCGACTGTATTTTCAAAGACTCAAGTGCAAGTGAAAGGCATTTGGGACTTTTATAAATATCACAAATAAGTTAAGTATTTGATGTTTTGAGGTTGATGAATAATTTGTAACAAATATATTAGAACTTGCAAGGTGGTATCATATTATTTCCAATTAATAACAAAGCCATTCGTGTGAATAACGAGTGAGGTGAATAAAAATATCTGCAGTATTCACCAGTGCTTGGGGTGATAAGGTTATTTTAATTATGTATTTTTTGGAAATAAAGATTGTTTTTTTAATACTTGGTATAAATATTATTATTATTTATTGCATTTGTATCCCACATTATCCCACCTATTTGCAGGCTCAATGTGGCTTACAGAGTTATGTAAGACATGTTCATTCCAGGGTGTCAGTTACAAATAGTATCTGTACACTTACAATTAGTAATGTTCAGAGAAAAGTAAGGGAAAAGAGAGTGAAAGGTGATAAACAGGATAATATAAAATATAGTTAAGTCTTTATATTGATATATGTTTATAAACAATTACAGACTTTTCATATATTTGAGTCCTTTTATTTTACTATTTTGGCTCTATTTCAAAGCACATACTTTACAAAGTTGCGTAGTTCCTTTGAAAATGAGTCTCCACATGTCTTGAAAATAAGCTCCTAGATCCAGTCCCTACAGCGCACAAATGTCAACACATATGTTTACATCTGCTCTGAGGGCAGGTTTAAATGTATATACTCTCCATGCCTACAGTTTTATATTTATAAAACATGTGTGTATGCAGCATCTCTACCTCTACCCTGCCCTAACTATTCCCCTGACAATGCCTACGCACAGATAACGTAAAAGCAGAAGCAAATCGCTCGATATTCAGCCTGTGGCGGTAAGTGATGTCTCAGCCACTCACAGCCACAGGCTGAACTGATCCCAGATATTCAAGGCTAGGGCATGTACAGCTCCTGGAATCGAATATCCAGGTCTCAGCTGTCACCCAGAAGTTAAAGTTAACTTCACCACATAAAGTTAGGACAGCCTTTTTGGTTAGTTTGCACTCTGCCCATGCCCCAGCCCACTTCTTCACCTAGCCGGTTAGGGCCAGATTCTATATATGGCGCCTACAAAATCGGGGCTGAAATCAGTGCCGACTAAGCGTATTCTATAATCGGTGCCTAGATTTAGGCTCTGATTATAGAATACACTTAGTTCATATTTTAGTGCTTAAATCTAAGTGACTCCATTTACACCGACGAAAATTTGGTGTAAATCCCTGCACGCAGATTTAGGCGCACTGGGCCATATTCTGTAACTAGGCACGTAAATTTTGGAATGCTCATGAAACGGCCATCTCCCTGCCCATAACCACACCCCTTTTTGCCTGCATGCTTTAGAAGTTCGGTGCACTTCATTACACAATACACTTAGCAAGTTGTGCTCATAAATACTAATCAGTGCCAGTTAGTGCTTATTATTGCTTGTTAAGTGCTGTTATCAGCACTCGTTAGCTTGTTAAACTGCACTCATTATAGAATCCACACCGATTTCAGCACCGATCTTTAGGTGCGCTATATACTACTACTACTACTACTACTACTTAGCATTTCTATAGCGCTGCCAGGGTTACGCAGCGCTGTACAAGTTTAACATGGGGAAGGACCGTCCCTGCTCAAAAGAGCTTACAATCTAAATATAGATTCTGGGAGTTAGGGGCTGGCTGGTTAGCTGGGATATTCACCACTGAACATCACTGGTTAGCTCCAAGCAAACCATTTAAATGGCCAGGAGCCTCTCCTGGTCATTTAAATGGCTTTGAACATGAGGCCCAGTTTTTCCGTGTGCACTTTTTAACACACATCGCTCTCATATAATTTTATAAAAGACCTTTTCCTTGGGTAAACACATGCAGAAAAGGCTTAATAAAATTACCACTACAATCCCTGCTCTAATTACACCATAGCCAAAACAACGACTGACTTTTTCAAATTATTAGGTTTTAAAATATAAGTCCTGTCATCGCTGGGAAAAAAAAGTTATTGCATATGCTTACTCGTGGAGTTTAAATGCATTCTCTTATCTTTACACCAGTTTTTAAACATGACTGGAAACTACTCTGGGTTTCACAACTTCACTCGCTTCAAATGTAACCTCTGTTCTAATGTCCAGAACCACAGGGTTAGCAGGGCACCACCAGCTGGTTTCCCTATTTCGTAATGAACTGTTGAAATGCAGCTAATACACTGAAATTGACTGGGATGTGGCAAAAAAAGAAAGTGAGATCCAAAACAACAAAACCAAGGAGTCCAAAAGTTGTCGTGAAAACTTCTGTTTATTCTAAATTTAAGATAAAAAGTTCTCTAACAGAACTTTGTCAGAACTTGTAGCTGGAGAAGCATGACTCGACACAGCCGTTGAAAAATATGACAGACTACTGTCAAGGTGAAAGGTTTACATTCACAAAATGGGAAGGCCAATGACTGGCACTCAATGATCTGGAAGCTTACTCCCAATGGAAGATATTAACAACCCATTTTGAATAGAAAATTTTGAACAGAACCGGACATTCAAAATTCCTTGGGTATTTTACAAAAGACTCAATGAACGTAAAGTGTTTTGCAAAATATGTGCAAGGAGGAGCAGGGCTAGGCGTGCATTTACTGGATTCTATGAAGATGCACGCATACATTTTCCACACGGATCCAAAAAGGGTGTGTGGCACGGGCGGATCGAGGCGTTCCTAGAAATTGTGCAGGGTTATAGAATATCAGATTAAGAGGACCTCACAGTATAAGTGTGGTGTGTAATACATATGATTTGAAGGTGTTTGGGACAAATCGATTTGAAAAAAGGGTTATAGAATACGGCATATCTGCGCCTAATTTAGGCACGAGGATAGGCTTCAGCTGGTGTAAATCCTCACACCCAAAATTGGGCGCTGGTCCTGGCACTAAGCACTATTCTATAAATGGTGGCCAAATATGTGCCAACACTGTGGCTTCAATATGTTCACGTTATCAATAAAAGGTCTACCAGTGAATTAGAGATAGAAAAAACTGCATTTTCTTAGCAAAGAATAATTAAATAAGAGGCGGCACTGTTAGTCTAATTAGTGTATGCAAACTCATTAATCTATGCTAATGCAAGCTTTAATTTTGTTTAATCAGATCATCCCACTCCAACCTACCTAATGAAGAGAACCGATCCACAGCATATGAAATATAATCTAGTTAATATGTAAAAAAGAAAAGGTAGAAATAAAACATACTGGCAAAATAAGAGTTAATAAAAACATGCAACTAAACTTTAAAGATGGGGACATGGATCTTCAATTCTATACGTGACATATGGTTATTGTATTACTATTATGCTTTAATCAGCTCCTAGCATTGAATCGTAAATTCCTAGTGGAACGTGTTGTGCAAAGTTTGTCCCTTATCAAGGTAAACACGCAAAACAGGTAACTGATTAACAGATTTTTAATTTATACCAGCAGTAAAAAAAAAAAAAGCCAATTACTCAAATTAATATTGTCTTTGTTTGCCATTTGTCTGTCTTTGTCTGGATATTCAAAGGCCCTTATATTGGGCTTTCGGATTGCCTCTCTGTAGTAGTAATTTCCTGCCAGGTCATAAGGGTTACCAACCTGGAACCTTTCTAAACCGTTTTCCTGTCCCCACTGCAGCTGCACTGTTCCTGACCTAGTACCTTTTTTTTCCTTTGGAAAATTGCTACTGTACACATCTTTCTCACTGCACATTCTTTGGTATTAACAGAATATGCACAGTTCTGGCCTTATTCTACATTTGGCATTAAAAATTGCATGCGTACCCAATTTGTGTGTGCAATTTAATTGCCAAACGAGCCAATCAGTGCCTATAATTGGGTGTTAATAATCAATTATCAGCGCTAATTGGAAACCATTTAATTTTACATGAGCCATCTTTAGGCTCCGGGATCCGCATGTAAATTTAATGTGTGGATCAGAAAAGGGGGTGTGGCCATGGAACGGGGCATGGGCGGATCAGAGGCATTCCTGGGATTTACATGCAGTTTTATAAAATCAGGGTGATCCACACATAATTTAGGCACAAGAATTTGTACCAAGTTTTACTTGGTATAAATTGTAGACACGGATCCTGGCGCTATAAATGGTGCTGTTTATAGAATAATGCTTAGAGCATAATTTTATCAGCGCTGATTTTTTTGGCGCCATAGATAGAATTTTGGTCTTTGTGTCTAATGCAGGTGCTGAACTAGACAGAAGGATAGATGATGAAGCTAATCAGTGCTAATCAGTGCGCTTTCTTCATGCAAAATACACCTAAAAATAAAATCAGTTCAAAAGAATAGAAAATACATTTAGGCATTGTACCTTGAACACGATGGAGTTTAGGCTTTGCAAACGGCATTGGTAAATTCAGAGGGATATAATGCTCGTGACTGCAAACTGTTTGCAAAAATTCAAATTTGTATTCAGTCAGTATCTGTGGAAATAAAACAATGCCATTTTTAGCTACATTGCTGTTACTGAATGCTTGCTGAATGAAAGGGGGATTTTTATCTGTGAGACAGTGGTGTAGCTACTATGGGGCCACGGGGGCCTGGGCCCCCATAGATTTGGCCCTGGACCCCCCTGCCGACGACCCTCTCAACCCCCCCTTCCGCAGTCAACCCGCCATCACCGTCTGCTACCTTTGCTGGCGGGGGATCCAAACCCCCGCCAGCCGAAGTCTTCTTCCTTCGTTTGGTTTCTGACACCCCCCTGCGCCACCAGCACCACTATGAACAACTTTGACCCCCCCCCCCCCCGACGAACCTCTCGACCGCCGTCCCCGCTGTCACCTACCTTTGCTGGCGGGGGACCCTAACCCCTGCCAGCCGAAGTCTTCTTCCTTCGTTTGGTTTCCGAGTCTGACCTCCTGCACGTACAACGTGCAGGACGTCAGACTCACAGAAATAGAACGAAGCCCTGTTTCTGTGAGTCTGACGTCCTGCACGAGGTCAGACTCGGAAACCAAACGAAGGAAGAAGACTTCGGCTGGCGGGGGTTAGGGTCCCCCGCCAGCAAAGGTAGGCGACGGCGGGGACGGCGATCGAGAGGTTCGTCGGGGGGGGGGGGGGTCAAAGTTGTTCATAGTGGTGCTGGTGGCGCAGGGGGGTGTCGGCAATGGCAGTCGGAGGGGCTAAAATCTGCCCCCTCACTTCGGGCTCTGGACCCCCCTCCCGCCGAAGTCTGGCTACGCCCCTGCTGCGAGAAAGGGCTTTTATGACATTGCTTGCCCAATAGGCAGCTAGAACAACGTATGGTGCAATTTCAGGAAACAGGGTTTGGAAGTACACACATTCTTTTGAAGTTTCAAACCTATTTTAGTCGCAAAAACTATCCACACACATTGGCAGATGTAAATGTGTGCAGGTGGTTTTCCTGGAATAATCTGCAAACTGAAAGTGCATGAGTGGAAAAGTGGCTTTCCGGCAAATCCCAAGGAGAGAAAGTAACAAAGTGGGCAGTTATAAAATTACCCCAAATGGTTTTAAATGGCAAGTCGGAAGGTGCTAAATTCTTTGGGCTAGACAAAAATACTGGGAGCAACAAATAAACTCATACAGTCAGTTCATGCAAGAAACCATTTAATATTGAGGTATGCTCCATGGTATTAATTGAAATGTGCTGGATTCCATTCTGGGTTATATGGGGACCACTAATGTCCCTCATGCTTGCTGGGATGGAGGCCGTATTCAAGGGAAGCGCAGCATAATGGTTAGTGCAGTTGACTGAGACCTAAGAGAACTTAGGGCCCGATGCACAAAAGTCCCCAGAAACAACAGTTCACTATTTCCACCTCGGTAAAAATTCCCAGTGGAAATAACGAACAATTCTCAAAAGAAATTGCATGCCAATGAGCTGCACGGACTTTAAACGTGCAGCTCGGTAGGGAAAGCGCCAGGGCATGCGCATAGCAGTCAATCAGTCAACATGGCTGCTGTGCATGGCATGCCTGTAAGAGTTTCACTACACATGACTTTCATAAGCGCAACAAGCTTATGTGCGTGTATGAAAGTTGTGCGTAGACAACCACCTGAAATGTAAAGCAACCCAGAAAACAGAACTTGCCTTCATAGCTGGACGGGATTATCAGAGAATGCACCATTTTTATTTCACAAGGCCTGGAATGAACCAGGAGCTCCTTAGTGGACAAGGGTTCACAAATATGAACGCTGGAGGCACTTACCAACACGGAAATCATTTTGCCCAACCCTGCAGCTGAACCAGCAACTTCAAACAACTACGGAGCTGCCAATAGCAGAAACCATGGGGTTGGAGTGGCTCTGAAGAGGGCAGCTGAACTTCCTGCCCGAGGCCCAGTTGGCAGTTGGGGCACCACTGACCACTCGTACTTCAGTTATTGCAGTTCCCAGGCCCACGAAGCCCGCTGTCTGGCCTAGCTGAGCCGCCTCACACTTCGGTTTCTGCACCTCTTATACACACCCATTGCTCCACAAGCTGTGGAGGGTATCCCTGCAGAGTCTTTGTTGACGTTGCCAGCCTGTGTAGCTGTTCCTGCGTGGGTCATAAGGGGGCCCGATCTTCCGCCTTACCCCATTCCCCAGCTCCACACACAAAAATGCTCCCGCAGCCGAGAGCTCCAGGGACACTTCAGAGACACTTCAGAGAGCCACTACCAACAGCTCCTGACCTCTTGTTAAAATTCCCTCGGGAAGGTAGGCGCTCCTTTTTCTCAGAAACGGCTGTACATCCCTCGGAATGCACATTTGAATACTAAACAGCTCATTATAATAGAGTAGCATTCAATTCCCGTGGCCGGAAAACAGCCCGTGGAACCCTTTTGTGCATTTGTCACTGGATTCCGTACTCACTAAACTGGTTTGAACCAGCCTAAATCGCACGTTGCTGCCCCAGTAAGTTTTCTGCATCGGGCCTGAGTTTGATTCCCACTGCAGCTCCTTCTGACCCTGGGCTAGTCACCTAACCTTCCATTGCCCCATGTACAAAACCTACATTGTGAGCCCGATAGGGACAGAGAAAGTTCCTGAATGCAATATGTAAACCACTTTGACTGCACCACAGGAATGTGGTATACAAAATAGCCTAATAAAACCAGAAAAGATGAAATGATATCTCTCATTGCATGCAATCACATTGCTTATGTACACACTGGTCTAGCTCTTATGATCCTGAGGCTGTCCTCTGTTTTAAGGTCCGCTGCTGTATCAGATCTGCAGCCCCCAATCTGCTTTCCCTGCAGTCAGTGCCACAAGTTCAAATTAAGCCCCAAGCATATTACTGAACACAGCTCAGGACAGCTATCTATAGGGTCACCATGAGTCAACATAGATTCGACAGTATGTAACAACAAGCAAAATATCGAAAGGGACCCTAAAACAGGGGAATCCACTTTGGAAGATATAGAGCAGCTGTTAGAGGGTCCCTTCCTCTTCCAGCCCCCTGCACCACAAGGGCTGTTTGAGTAAAAATTAAACCACTGTCAGTGGTTTCCCTTCTAGGTGCTACAACTGATCCTCACTGGCATCACTGCATACTTAGATCATTATTACGTAAGTACATAAGCACTGCCACGCTGGGAAAAGACCAAAGGTCCATCAAGCCCAGCACTCTGTCTCCGACAGCGGCCAATCCAGGCCCCAAGAACCTGGCAAAAACCCCAAATTTAATAATGATCAATGGACTTTTCCTTCAGGAATCTGTCCAGACCCCCCTTTAAACTCAGCAAGGCCAGCTGCCGTCACTACCTTCTCCGGCAATGAGTTCCAGAGTCTAACTATGCGCTGAGTCAAGAAAAACTTTCTCCGATTTGTTTTCAACCTACCACATTCTAATTTCATCTTGTGTCTCCTGGTTCTATTATTGTTAGAAAGTGTAAACAAACGCTTCACATCTGTCCGTTCTACCCCACTCATTATTTTGTAGACCTCTATCATATCACCCGTCAGCCGCCTTTTCTCCAGGCTAAAGAGCACTAGCCGTCTTAACCTCTCCTCATAGGGTAGTTGTCCCATCCCTTTTATCATTTTTGTCACCCTTCTCTGCACCCTCTCCAATTCCTTTATATCTTTTTTGAGATGAGGTGACCAGAACTGAACACAATACTCCAGGTGCGGTCGCACCATGGAGCGGTATAACGGCATTATAACATCCTCATGCTTGTTTTCCATCCCTTTTCTAATAATACTCAACATTCTGTTCGCCTTCTTAGCCGCCGCAGCACATTGAGCTAAAGATTTCAACGTCCTATCCACGATGACTCCCAGATCCCTTTCTTGGTCCGTAACTCCTAAAGTGGAACCTTGCATGACATAGCTGTAATTCGGGTTCTTCCTTCCCACATGCATCACTGGAATGTTAAACAGATGTCTTCCTTTGACGTAAGTATACTGTATTAATCACATTTCAACATGTAAAAATCAAGGCCAACAAAACCAGTTCAGGTGAGACTTATTTAATGGATTAACGCAATACATCTTTTTCAAGATTTTGACGGCAATGCTACCAGTACATCTGGATGATATGTTTTACTGAACTGACAGGATGGTCTAAATGCATCTGACCCAGGAAAATTACTTTGTGGCAATCACTCATTTTATTGTTTTTGTAAGTCGCTTGCAGCAATCAGTGATGTGCTAACTAGCTAACACAACTAATTGCCCTAAAATTACAGGATATCTGTTCAGTTACCATAAAATCAAGCAGCTAATTTCATTAGAACATTTTTGTTTGGCACAAAAGGGTGCAGACTGTTAGGGGTAGTTTTATAAACTCCTTTCCAGGCATATATGGCCATATACATACCTAAATGGCCTCTTATAAACTACTGCATGACATAACAGCACACAAGATGGCATGATGGTGTGTACTTTGCTAGTAGGCGTGTATGGGGCAGGGTTTGGGCAGAATTCACAACTATGTGTATGTACTGTACTGGGATGTTCGTGAGCTCTTGTGCCCAGTCGGAGTACGGCCCAAGAGTCTGTGTCCCACTGGGCGGCTGAGCAACCCTGAATCTTCGCCTGGGAAGGCTGCCGTTCCCCAGGGGTTGAGCCCCCAGGTGCGGGCAGCCCACAGGGTTTCGGGAACCTACAGGGATTGCGGGGCCAGAAGTGGAGAGTGGCAGGACTCCGGCAACAGTAGGGCAGGTGACAGACCAGAGAAATCAGGATCCAGCAGAGGTCAGGTCCAGCAGCAAACAAAGAGTAGTCAAGTTCCAGCAGAGATCAGGGCAGGCAGCGAGCAGAGATAAATCAGATTCCAGCAGAGGTCAGGTCCGGCAGCAAACAAAGCGTAGTCAAGTTCCAGCAGGGATCAGAGCAGGCAGTGAGCAGAGATAAATCAGATTCCAGCAGAGGTCAGGTCCGGAAAGCTGTTGTCAGGAGACTCGCCACAGAATCCACCAAAGTAGAAGCCGAAGCAACTACTGAGGGGAAAAACAGCCTTAAATAGTCCTCCCATCAGAGAAACCTAGGCACAGGTGAACGGTGAGGAACCTCATTGGCTGTTCTCCAGGAACTAGCAAGAAAAAGCCTATCAAGATGGCCGCCATCATGAGCCATCCAAGATGGCCGCTGCTCATGCACTGCTCTGACTGAGCCTCCCAAGATGGTCGCTGTCATGAGCCATCCAAGATGGCCGCTGCTCAGGCACTGCTCCGACTGAGCCTCCCAAGATGGCCGCCGCCAAGAGCAGAGAGGAAGGAGTGTGATACCACTCTGGTTGACACTCGTCCACCCCTATGAGGAACAGGGGAGTGGACTATCCGGAAGGAGCGCCGAACAGGTGAGGGACGCGACAGTGTGTAGCTTTAAAAATTAGCTAATCTATAGGCTTACTAGAATAAGCACGGGCATTTACACCTACTCAGGAGCAGTTATTAAGTGTCGACACCTGCAAGGCAGACATGATTCTGCTGCTTAGGCCAGTATCTTATAAAGACACATAGGTTGCTAGAGTTCATTTTAAGGAGGCAGCTGCCACGGGCAAGAGCAAATGGGCATCGCTCCTGCCCTTTGGACCTCAGTAGACTGCCTGGACACGTCAAGGTAGGCCCATAGGTGCCTATGAAGGTGGAAGGGGTGGGGGATGGGCCCGGTCATCCCTTCTTACCCTCAATGGGGGGGGGGGGAAGGTTGGGAGGCAAGGGGCTGCTCCTCTGCTTCTGGGGGTGGGAGGGAGGAAGCGGGAGAGCAGAAGGCACCTGTATCCCTTATGCGAATCCTGGTCGATATTCAGCTGGGGCCCTCATAAGTGTCTTATATGGGTCCCAACTGTATATCGGCTGGAACCTGCATAAGCTCCGGCGGCTACTAACTGAAGCGCCCAATATTTAATGCTGGTGCCTGGACATAGCCCAGCATAGAAAGTGACCAGCTGAATATCCAAAATCGCTCTCCTTCCTTTTCACCTTCAACTTTTTGTTGCCTCTTATTTCCACGACATGACAGGAAGCCAAAGGCCTTAGGTTCACCATTTTATATACGAGTGGTCAGAGAGATACCGGATGGCTCCGGGGCAAGTGAATTCTTTTCATTATAACCACTAGATCTTTTCTGCACCAATCACAGCACAACAACTATGGTGGACATGTCATAATATAGTGTCAGAGCACATCAAGGATAAATTGGTTTAATTTTTGCAAGCTCCACAGAGACTGTCATTCAACTCTCCTTCAGCAAGGAGAAGTATCAGAAGTTACTGACAGAGTGCTAAATTTCTGTATAACAATGACTTTGAAAAGAAAAGACACATGAATATGCCCCTCTCAAATATGGACATTGCACATTCACTTTTACTGCAGATGACAGATGATTTGTAGTGGATCTGTTTTACGTTGGCTTATTTCTTTTTCCAAGGAAGCTAAAAATGTTACAAGTATCCACAGGTCTACTAACCAAGCAGGAGGGCTTTAAATAACTCTGCCTCCTTTCTCTGTTATTTATTTTATTAGGATTTATTTACCACTTTTTGAAGGAATTCGCTCAAGGCAGTGTACAGTAAGAATAAATCAAACATAAAGCAGTATGCTAACTAAAACAAAACTTTTAACACTAAATTATATTACCTGCTTATGGTTTAGGGTTTATAGCCCCCCTTTATCCAAGGCAGGTAACAAAACAACATACATAATCCAAAATATAAACAAAAAACAAGCACAATATGAACTTCTAAAACATATCTATAGCGATATATAGATACATGTGTTGTGACAGAATTTACATTTTCCATCGGCAAACAGGTACACAAGTGGGTGATATCATCTGAAGGCGTCAGGCCCAAAATGCTGTTCCACAGCTCAGAACTTAGTGTAAAGTTCTGAGCTCTTCAGTTTTATTTTTTCCACTCACCCAAAATGACGTGAAGCAAAGCCCTCCGGTTAAAACCAAAATTGCTATGTTCTTTTTGATGATCCTAAAGGCAAAATTTTGAATGGCCACTATTCCTTCTATTCTTCTACTTAACAAAGAGGGCTGGATGTGTACTCGGGATCTCAAGGAAGCAAGTATACATATTCTAACCCATCCTTATTACAGGGTTTACTCTTCAATCCAACCATTTCCAAAATAAAGTCCTTCCCTTTAGTGGGGGGGGGGGGGGGGGGGGGTTGGCCTCCTGGGTGTTCTCAAAGTGTCTTGTGATGGCAGCTGTACAGTTCCATAATCAAAGCAATTTAGTTTTCCCATACCTAGATGAATGCAGGGGCGTAGCCAGACAGCCAATTTTGGGTGGGCCTGAGCCCAAAATGGATGGGCACAGAATTCAGCCCATCCTGCCCCCCCCCCCCCCCCCCCCCCCCACTGTGCTCACCACATTCAGCCTCTCTCCCTACCCTCAAACGCAAAATATTAAATTCCTGAGCTGGTGGGGATCCGTTAACTGCACCAGCTGATCTTTTACTCCTCCTCGGGTAGCCAGTACTCTTCCAAACAGCAGCTGGCAGCACTTGACTTGAGCTGATGCCACTGACAGTAGTCCGTACATGCTCAGTGCTTCCGCCTGGTGAAAACTGAGCATGTGCAGAGGGGCCGGTGTGTGGTGCCAGCTCCCGTTTGGAAAGGCATTGGCTGCCTGAGGAGGAAATCTTTAGCAGGTGGGGTTTGGGGATTCCCACCAACCACAGCAAGAGAGCCACAATATTGGGTGGGCCAGAGTACAAATTGGGTGGGCCGCAGGCCCACCTGTAGCTACGCCACTGGATGAATGGCTTCTTGTAGCACAATTAGAATCACAAGCCTTCACCCTCTTGGAGAAAACAACAGCTCTTCTTCAGTCTCTGGAATTTCTTAGTAACTTTCAGAAGTCCATACTACATCCCACTAATATCATCTCATATACAGGAGTAGTCTTGGATATTGCCCAGAGCATCTCTTCCAGAGGACAGAATTCAAATGCTCAAGGCCCACATTTGCAACATCAAGGACAAATCAATCTAAGTTATAATTATATATATATAATTATAATTTATATTGAAGCGTCCTTGGTCTGTTTTGAAGAGCCAGATCCAGTTCCCACTCTTTGTCTTGCTGTGTCTCTGTGGGACTTTGGTGTTCTTTCTACTCTAGTGGTTTTCCCCACATTTGCAACATACAGTCAGCACCCAAGGTCACAACTACAGCTTATTTACAAATGCTGGGGCGCACAGCTGCAGCTGTTCATGTCACACTTTCAGCTTGTCTAAATATGTGACATCCTCAATGGGATCTCAAGTTCTAGTGGACCCAATGATCCAAACCTCTCTTGTCCATATTGTACCCATTTTCTCAGCTCTGACCCATGTTGTAGTGGTGGATGCACAAATCCAGCCTAACAGTGGGCACTCCAGTTAATCCTGATTATAGATGCCCTAACCCAAGATTGAGCTTTATTGCAACAATCAGCGTTCCCAATGAGACAACTCTTTATCATTTAGAACTTAAGGCATTCTCCTATGCCCTACAGGTCTTCCGTTACTGTTTTCATAGTACCTCTGTGTTGACTTAGATGTTAGATGGATAGTCACGTGAGTGGAGGAGTGGCCTAGTGGTTAGGGTGGTGGACTTTGGTCCTGGGGAACTGAGGAACTGAGTTCGATTCCCACTTCAGGCACAGGCAGCTCCTTGTGACTCTGGGCAAGTCACTTAACCCTCCATTGCCCCATGTAAGCCGCATTGAGCCTGTCATGAGTGGGAAAGCGCGGGGTACAAATGTAACAAAAAAAAAAAAAGTAGCAGTGTTTCATGTGAACAATCAAGGCAGCTCAGGCTTTCTATGCAATTAATATAGTCTACTGCATATAGATATAGGACACTTATTCAAACGGATTACAGAATCAGTTAGCTGGCAAGCTCAGCAGTGTGCTTTGTCCTTTAGAATAGTTCTTCCATACAAACGAGTTCCCTCCTTCAGGAGTGGGGGAGCAACTCAGATTGATCTTTTTTGAAGGCAAAGCTCTACAGTTCCGTTCTTCCTTCCTCTCTACATCTAGCTCCAGATCCCCTGGCATTTCCATGGGTTTGGTCATTCCTCTATGCTTATCCTCCAATTCCTTTCATACTGAGAGTTCTACATAAGTGCCTTATTGCCTTTGACAGAACTCGTTCCCTCTTCTCCAAAGTTTAGCATTTCCATTTCTTTACAAACTGCGCCAATTTCCAGAACTGACAGCTCAACAGGAGGGCCATCTTCTTTATCCAGATACTACAAATGAGTAGTTGCTAGTCTCTGCTCTGTGTGTTCCACAACCTATTCAGGACATCATCATTGCTGCTCACTAATCTTCCACCAAGAGGCTCATTTTCAAAGCACTTAGCCTCCCAAAGTTCCATAGAAACCTATGGAACTTAGCCTCCCAAAGTGCTTTGAAAATATGCCTCCAAGTGAATATATGCTTTCAAGAGAAAGAGATTGCTTTTCTAATGGTCATAACCTTGTTATGTGTCCTATGATTACACTGTACTATCTATACCACTTGCACCATTTTGGTTTTAAAACATCTTCTATATTAGTACACCTCAATGTGCTGTCTGCTTATCACGCTCGAGTGGGTAACCTTCTAGCATCGCCATTGAACACAGTGGCTCATTTTTCAAAAGGTCTCCTCCAGTATGTAAATCCCCTGTACCATAGGACTTAAATTTAGTCCTTGCTTCACTCATGAAGTCTCCATTTGAATCTCTAGATGCAGAGTTTCCTGAATATCCTAACTAGGAAAGTGCTCTTCTTAGTAACAATCACATTAGCTAGGAGAGTAAGTGAACTCCAAGCATTGAACCAAAAGTTGTTCTTTAGACACCTAGAAAATTCTTGCAAGAAAGTCCTTCATATTGTAGACTGTAAACGGGTTCTCGACTGCTACTTAAAAAGAACCGGATCATTTAGAAAATAGACTCAGTGTTGCATTTCATTCAATCCAAACAGAACTGGTTGCGAAAAGAACTTTAGCAAACTGGTTGGCTTCATGTATACAACTCTGCTAGGAGAAAGTGGATATTCCTTTCAGCTCCAAGGTCAAGTCTTGTCACATTAGAGCTACTGCTGCCACAGTGGTCTTCCTTAAATCTACCTTGCTGAATACCATATGCAAAGCAGCCACCTGGTCCTTTCTTTGTACTTTCATGACACATTACTGTTTGGACCATGCTTCAGCACCAATCTTTCTTTATGACTGATCAGCTCTCACATTTGACTGTGTGGGCTGCTCAAAAGACTAAGACAATTTAAGACTAAGCAGCCCTAAATTTGGGAGTCACCTACTCGAATGCCTGCTTGTGAGAAGAAAAAGCAATGCTACTCACCTGTAAAAGGCATTTTCTGAAGACAACATAGTAACATAGTAGATGACGGCAGAAAAAGACCTGCACAGTCCATCCAGTCTGCCCAACAAGATAACTCAAATGTGCTACTTTTTGTGTATACCCTACTTTGATTTGTACCTGTGCTCTTCAGGGCACAGACCATATAAGTCTGCCCAGCACTATCCCCACCTCCCAACCACCAGCCCCGCCTCCCGCCACCGGCTCTGGCACAGACCGTATAAGTCTGCCTAGCACTATCCCTGCCTCCCACCACCGGCTCTGGCACAGACCGTATAAGTCTGCCCAGCACTAACCCCGCCTCCCAACCACCAGTCCCGTCTCCCACCACCGGCTCTGGCACAGACCGTATAAGTCTGCCCAGCACTATTCCTGCCTCCCAACCACCGGCTCTGGCACCCGATCTCGACTAAGCTCCTGAGGATCCATTCCTCAACAGGAATGATAAGGTATATAATTTTTCCTGTTGTCTTTGGAAAACAACTGCCTGAGAGTTCCTTCAACCTTTTGAGTTTTGGAATTAACTGAGGCAATAATGAGGCAAGTATATGAGGGAAGAGCCACACATGCCCAGAATTTTACACTAAGTTCTGATCTCTGGGAGATCAGTTCTATCCAGGTTGTTGTCAGATGAGGTCACCAGTGTGTGTGTCTTATCTGTCCTGTTGTCTACGAGAACACCTGTTACAGGTGAACAACATTGTTTTCCATGCACCACAGAGACTGGATAGCCCCTTGGAAATGAGACAGGGAAGAATCAGAAGGGGAAAATGCCCACAGAACAAGGGAAAGATGGAAACAAGATAAACTGGTGGTAACACCAGTCCCAGAGGAACCCTTCATTAGTTAAACAACTCAGAGCTGGTGGGGGATGAAAGGGATGTTTCAGACACAAGGAAAAGCAGAACACAGCTGTCAACAGCAGAGAAAACAGAAGGTCATGAATCTGCTGTGGGGTTTTCTTCTATGTGGTTGATAAAAGGGAATAAAAGGAAGACAAAGTTGAATGTAGAAACTGGACTCGGAGGACAGCAGGTGATAGCAGGGACAGGCAGAACTCTAAATGAGTTCTACCTTGCTTATCTCGGTGAAAAGCTGCAAACCAAAAAGTACTTTATAAATGTGCAAGGGACAGGAATGGTTTACTGGGATTTTGCATGCAGCCCTGCAGGAATAAACACCCTGATACTAGATCTGTATTGCTCAGAACCTGCAGGAAGGAACTACCTGAGGAAGCACAAGCAGCAACTGATTCCCAAAGGAGACAGTGTTTTTTCACAACACATACATACAGCGGGGGAAGTATTTTCAGCCTTTCTGTAAGCAATGTTTTCTATTCCAAATTTGCTGGGCTGCTTCTGCATTTAGATCTTACCTTGGGATCTTTTGAACTGAATGCAGACACGTAGTCATTTATCAGATTAAAGATAAATCCTCTGTCCATAAATGTCAAGCAACGCTGTAGGAGAGATTAAAGAATATAAAGAAGTAATTTGAGACAAGACATGAAGCACTCTGCCAATTTCTAAGACACACCTCCAAAGTGTGGGACACCTAAACCACCTTGACTTGGTTGACACTATCAGTATCATAGCATGAAGTATACAATAACTTTGTTACTCTGCCCAGCGTTATCCATGGAAGTCATCTGGGAAGTTGTGTGTTCTGGAACTTGATTGTTTGATCTGGATGCTGCCCTTCAGAACTTGGACACCAGAATACCCTGGGGGGGGGGGGGGGGGCATGCAGTAAGCTTGCTTTAGAGCTGTGCGCTGATGGCTTAGAGCTGTGTTTCCCAAATCCGGTCCTTTAGTACCAGGTTTTCAGGATATCCTAGTGATGTAGCTATGGGGGGCCACGGGGGCATGGCCCCCCCAAATTGGCTCTAGGGCCCCCAGTTTGACTGGCAGGGGTCCCTAACCCCTGCCAGCTGAAGCGTTTGTCCCGCGCTGGTGTCGTCGCATTGCCTACCCTGCTCTTCTCAGTCTCGCTGTGCATGCTCGTTTTAGTGAAACTGAGCATGCGCAGCACTTTTGCACATGCTCAGTTTCATTAAAACAAGTGTGCACGGTGCGACCGAGAACACAGCCAGCGTGGGACAAACGCCTCAGCTGGTGGGGGTTGGCGACCCCCACCAGCCAAGGTACCATCATGTGGTGGTGGCAGTGGTGGGGGGGAGGTGGGTCAAAATGTGTTTCCCCCCCCCCCCACCCCCCGGGTCGAGGCCTTGCTATGTCACTGGGATATCCACAAAATGAATATGTTTGAAGTTGATTCGCATACACTGCCTCCATTATATGTAAATCTCTTTCATGCATATTCATTGTGGATATCCTGAAAACCTGACTGGCAAGGGGTGCTCCAGGACTGGACTTAGGAAACACTGGTTTAGAACCCAGCTTCCTAATGCAAGGGTAGCAACAAATGTTTAGCTCACTGATACAATAAACAAAGTGTATGCAAATAGGATCTGTACAAAGCCCATGCTGTAACCTGGGAGAACACACTGGTTCAGCACTGAAGGTGCTCAGACATGCTAGTGCTCCATGCATGTCTGAGCAGAACATGTACTGGCACACATCTGCTGGAATGCCATTCTGTGCATAAAATGTTTGCAATGTCAATATTTATGGACATAATAGTATTCCAGGTCATAGGTAGAAGTGAGCCCATACAATTATAGCTCATAGTTTGCCATTACTTGATACCCGGCAAAATCTACCAAACACTGGTTTACAGCACCTTAAGGAGAATTAAGAAATAAAGGCAACATGGGAAGACAGAGGAGACAGCACGACAGGAGTAAACGTTACAGTGTATTAAACTGATATTCCCAAGGGGTGAGACAAAAGGATGGGATAAACACCAAAGAATGTACTGTACTGTATTCTGTCCTGAGCATCGTTGGAAAGGCAGATTTAAAAATAGCCCTCTCTTTCTGGACTGGCTTGAGTTTCTTTATTAGGTCTTATCCATTGGCTTCCATTAGTCTCAGCTGACTTAACCCTCCTTTGCCCCAAGTTCAAAACTTTGGGGTCCTTTTATTAAAGGCCATTAGAATCAAGGCTTAGCTCATCTTAATTCGGGACTTTCCCACGCGCTAAGCTCAGATTCAATTTGGCACTATTTAAAAAATGTTTCCTTTTTTTTTTTCTTTCTGCAGGCCGTACGCTAATGTTGCCATTAACATGCAGTACCTGCAAAAGGTTAATGTAGGACCATTTATTGCCTCCTATTTAGTGGGGGGGGGGGGGGGGGGGGGGGGGGGGGAGGGGGGAAGGAAGTACTTCAGTGTTACATCTGTGTTATCCAGTTAGCGGAAGCTAGCTGAATAACGCTTCCATGCCCATTCCCCACCCTTTCCAAAACCTATAAAAAAAAATACATGCGGAAAGTAGGAAAATACTGCAAAATGTTTTAACACATTTTAAGGTAAGCATTTTCTCCCGTGTTACGCACACGTTAGGGCTTGATGCCTTTTAGTAAAGGGCTCCTTAGATTCTGAATCACTTACCTGGGGCCATTTCAGGGGGGGAGCACTTACCGCCACCCATTGAGGTGGTGTTAAGGGCTCCTGCGCTAACCTGTTGGTAACCGGACAGTGGTTACCGCCGAGTAAACACCAGTGCTACAAAAATAGAAAATATATTGTAGCGCTGGAAATAGCGCGTGCTGGGGGTGGGTTGCTGCCGTAATCCAGTGGTAGTTCCTCTTTGGCGCACAGTAAGCCCGCGGAGAGCTTACCGCTGCTTAGTAAAAGGGCCCCTTAACCCTCCATTGCCCCAGGTACAACAAAAACTTAGATTGTGAGCCCTCTAGGGACAGAGAAAGTACCTGCATATAATGTGTACAGAATTGCGTACATCTAGCAACGCTATAGAAATGATTAGTAGTAGTAGTGTTCATTCCGTAATGCTTCTGCAAAGGCAATGTTTCTTAACCCAGCCAGTCAGGTTATCAGGTTATCCAAATTTATTATTAGGGGGTTTCTACCCCGCCCATCTGGGTGGCTTACATTCTAAGGTTAGACAATATAAAGTTCTGGGTATTCATTGACAAGACAAGATAGAGAGGGTGTAAGAAGTGAAATACAATTTAGACAGACAAGCAACAATGGGGGAGGGGGAGGAACATAGGAGGTGTGTATCCGTGCAGTCCGGACTCGCCACCAGAGTGTGCAGGGAAGCCATTACTGGACAGAAAAGTCTTGAGACCGGTTTTGAAGGCGTCCGGCGAGGTTTGGAGTCTTAACTTGGTGGGCAATTTGTTCCACAGTGGCACTTCTATTGGTCTCGTAGACTATTTGTCATTACTAAATGATTTTGACTAGCAATAAATATGCATCACATATATCTGCATATAATGGAGGCATGGAAATCTCTCTCATACATATCCCAAAACCCTGACTGGTTAACTGTGTCCCAAGGGCAAGGTGAAGAAAACTGTGCTAAGGTGACCTTGCAGCAGGGGCATATCTGCGTGGGCCACAGGGGCCTGGGCCCCCACAGATTTCGCCCTGGACCCCCCTACCATCGACCCCTCTCCACCTCCCCCTCCCTCCCGCACGCCCGCCCGCCACTAACCCGTCGCCGATCTTTGCTGGCGGGGGACCCCAAGCCCCCGCCAGCCGAAGTCCTCTCTTCCATGCAGGATGCAAGTTGCAACGCTTCCTGTTCTTCTGAGTCTGACGTCCTGCACGTACAACATGCAGGACGTCAGACTCAGAATTTGGAACTCAGTCTGACGTCCTGTGTGTTGTACGTGCAGGATGTCACACTCAGAAGAACAGGAAGCATTGCAACTTGCAGCCTGCATGGAAGAGTGGACCTCGGCTGGCGGGGGGGTGGGGTCCCCTGCCAGCAAAGGTAAGTGACAGCAGCGGGGGAGGTTTGGCGGCGGCGGGAGGGGGTGGAGAGTGTCATTGGTGGCGAGGGGGGGTCCGGAAATGGCGGGGGGGGGGGGGATCGGTGGCGCCGGGGGGGGGGGGGTAAAATGTGCCCCCTCCCTCTGACTCTGGCCCCCCCTACCGCCAGAGTCCAGATACGCCCCTGCCTTGCAGGTCCCTAATGCTTGGACCTTACAAGTCTTGTTTGCACGAACCGCTGCACCCTCTAAAATAAAAATAGCAATTATTATTCCAAAACAGTTAACATGCCACTGAGCAGATAATAATGAAAAGATGGTATTATCCCTGGCCTTTGAAGACATGACTAACGTGCGTTCTTTACATTACGCAAACCACTCAAGTCGGGAAGCCGTGAATTGTATGTGAATACCAGCGGTGGAAGAAAGCACTCACTTTGATGAAACTGGCCAAGCTAAAGTTTACGCTTCGGGACTCTTCTGGGATCTCACTATACCGTATGGTAACGTGAGGAATTATTGCGAGAAGCAGCGAGTGTAGAGCGTGATGGAATGACTCAGGAAACCTCTGGGTTCTTGGCACCTAAAGAGAAAATACATACAAGCATTAGATGGACATACATAACTGGCATGAACCCATAATACCCTTCAGACATGGATCACAATTTCATTGGTATTGACAGCAAGGTTTCATTCATACTTGTGGCTAGCTGTCTGGTGACCCAGGGAAATTACTCAGCCAATTGTTTTCTACATGTCTGACAGTAATTAATGTATGAATTAGGTGACAGTATCACATTAGACTGTAGGATATTTGTACAGCTATCGTAAAGGCTAGTAATTCAGTAGAAACAACAAACTGCTAATTTTACTAGCCTAGTTCTATTTTTCCATGACACAAAGGGTGCAGGATTTTATTGGATATTTTCTTTATCAATGTATCAACTAGTCCATATTCAAAGTGATTTAACTGGCCGCTGACCAGTTAAATTGATTGGTCGTGGCTAGCCGCTAATTTTTAGTGGCACTTAACTGGCTAAGTGCTGCCGAACTTCGTGGTTAGCACCTAACTCAAAGTCGGCTATGTTGGGGACGTTCCAGGGGCAGAGTCGGCACTTGGCCGCTTAAGTGCTGATATTCAGTCTTTAACCCCAGGATTCTATATAGGGCACCTAGCGTCCCATGCCAAAATCCAAGTGGATTCTATAACTGCACATGTAACTTAATTGGCTTAACAAGCCAATCAGCATTGTTAGCAACACTCAACAAGCAATAATGAGCAATAATCGACAATAATTAGAATTTACGTGCACAAATCACCAGGTTTATTCTGTAATGCAGTGCGCCTAAATTTTAATGCGGGCAGGCAAAAAAGGACGTGGTTATAGGCGGGGAAATGGGCATTCCAAAATTTACGCATGCAATTACAGAACATGGCTCAGTGCACCTAAATCTAGGTGCCGGGATTTACGCTACATTTCGTTGGTGTAAATGGAAACACTGAGATACCAGCTACGCGTATTCTATATACTGCGCCTAAATCTAGGCGCTGCTTATAGAACACGGTAAGGCGGAAATATTTTCCACAAAGACTTTTTAGACATCATATATCGAATCCCCCCCTAAGCAGCCAGGTTTAGAACATAAATGGGACCGCATAAAAGTCTGTGCCATCTTTATGCGCTAGCCCATGGCTGCTGAAGTGCTGAATATTGACTTAAGTGGTTATGTGTTAGCTGGCTGAAAAAATAATTGGATGTTCAAATCCAAAGCCTGGACAGGTCCCAGCTTTGAATATCTGGGAATAACTCCATCAGCGGTGAGCAAATGTTCATCGCCACCAGCTGAATATCAAGCCCCTTATTTTCAGCATGAAGTTTAATCCTCCTGCTCTGCCAAAGGTTGTGGCTTCAGCCTCCTCTGAAAGGGCCTGAGAGGGAAGGGTGTTAGAGGGAAGGGTGTGTACTGCTATGGATTTACAGCCTGTCTCACTAACACAGACTACTCAATAATTACTGTGGATTCTTTGGATTAGGTAAATGAGACCTTTATTAGAGGTGCTAAAACCTACAATGATTAAGATATATACAATGATTAGCTATATAAACAATCATTACATCACTGGTCTCTACATCTAAGCATGCTAAGAGTTCTTAGACCAGGAAAGAAGCAATAATACACTATACATACAGGGTTGTTAACCCTTTCTACTATACAGGTTCACAACTCGGTCCAAGGCAAAGAAAAAGGATCATCGGTAGAAAATTGTTCAGACTCTGTGCTTGGACCTGAGAAGCGACCAGGGTTAGATAAAAGATATTTACAGAAAAATGCATTGCATTGTCTTCCTTACCTTAATTTTGTTTTCTTCTAACAGGTATAGTGCCATTGACTTTGCCAGAGCTTCAAAGAAAAACCAGGAATACTAAAACAAACCAGAATGTATTGTTCCATGTAAACAAAATAAGATAAAAACTACACAACAGTGAATCACAAACACCCTCAAGAACAGAGATATGCACAGGGAAAAGTCTCCATTCATACAAGCCATTTGCCCAATTTTGAACATTTTTTTATATTTCACATCAGCTGTATGTTACATTATCTTGATTTTGTATGCAAACTAATTTAAGGCATGTAAAAAAACTGAGGGGGCCCTTTTACTAAGCTGCGTAGCATGTACGCGCGTCCTACAGTGCGTCCAATTTTGAAATACTGCCTGGCTACCAAGTGGCCCGGGTGGTAATTCATTTTTTACGCGCATCCACTACGCCACACGGAAATTTTATGGCATTGCGGCACTAACCAGGCGGTAATCGGCATTATACGAGCGCTGACGATTACCGCCTGGTTAATGCGTGAGACCTTACCGCTAGGTCTCAGGCCCAAATGGATGCGCACCAGTTTTCATTTTGCTGCACGTCCATTTTCGACCCCCCCCAAAAAGGCCTTTTTTGCAGTGTGCGCTGAAAATGGACTTGTGTGCGTTTAAAACATGAGTCTACAACCAGTGCAGGCCATTTTTTTCGGCGCACCCTAGTAAAAGGACCCCTGAAGATATACAAAACACAGCTGTTGGACTAATATTCAATAAGAAATGATTTGATTCTGCAACTTTTTTTTATGATCATCTACATGGTTAACCGTTCGATGTTGGATTTCAAATAGCTTGTTTAGTTTTTAAATCACTTCATGGCCTGAATTCTGAGGATTTGGTTGATTTACTTACACTTCCTACATCTGGGCGTACTACTTTTTTTTGCTTGCACTTTGCAAATAGGTTTATTCCACCTTTAAAAACATATGCTTAAGGACTATCTATGTGAACTCACTCCCATTCCAAGGCCCAAAATTTGGAATGAGCTCCCTCTGAAAATTAAAAGCTTGACATATCTATCTTTTAGGAAGGTTTTGAAAATGTATTTTGTTTGAGCAATAAATTTACAAGAGATATACTGATACATATTAGATAGGTTAAACCCCTTATGAATTCTTATGTTAAAATAATATATCTTTTTTAATGTGTGTATCCCTCAATTGAGTAGGTCATCTATCTTATTAACTACTACGAACCCTTGGGAAAGCTGGTGGTCTACAAAACACTAACAGAACAGAATAATGAATGCACATCTCTTCTCAAGGATAAACAATTGGAAATAGCCACTACAAGAGTTATTTCAGTACAATTCCCATCGATCCCTCTAAAATGTAGATTAAAAAAAATAATAAACTTGACTCTTCCCTGCCCTTCAAGGCATCCAACTGTTATGAAAAGAGATAAATGTGAGGCCAGCCCAGAGAGATCCAATGGCTAATGACACCCTGCCATGCAGAAGTATTCAGTTTCAAAGTGGTCCTAAGCTGCTAGCCAAACCTCACAGGAAAATGCCCAAGAACAGCTGAGACAACATTTACACATTCAACTCTTGGCCATTAGAAGACGCCTAACTATTTGATTTAATACAGAAGTTTACCACCCTGTGCTGGGGGATCCACAGCCTTTCAGGTTTTCAGAATATCTACTGCTTCCACTGCATGCAAATCTACCTTAAGCACATGTATTCTAAGATATACTAAAACTAAATTGACTTGGGGTCCCTCAGGAAAGGGCTGGAACCTCTGATCTCAGGAAAGACAGTAAAGCCTTGGGAGGGGAGGTGGAGGTCAGTGGGAAGGGGTGCAAAAGGAGCAATCGCGTGGGTGTCGGCTCTGCCGGTCCGCTGCCCCCTCTGACATTACTTCCTGTTCCAGGGCAGGAGGCCAGCAGAGCTGACAGCTGTGCAACTGCTCCATGCACCCCTTTGCTAGGAGGAAGGGGGTGGGTGTGACGTGCCTCGGGGGGGGGGGGGGGGGGGGAGAGTGCTTTGAGCAGTGGGGGTGGGGGGAGGCACAGTGGCGACCCGCCCTGGGTGGCAAGCAAGCTAGGTACACCACTGCTAATAACATGCAATCATGCAGGGAGTGCAGTATTAAGGAGTAACTAGAAGAACCGAAGGGGCAGGGGTAGATCCCAAATGACAGCTCTCTTACCTTAAGTAATTTATTTATAGCCAAAAAATCTGCAGACTGCTTCAGTATCATGATCATCGCAGTGGCCAGAATCTCATGTATCATCTTAGACTGTGCAGCATTTGGTTTCTCAGTCTGAAAGACATACTGAATGCAAGCAGAGAAAAATAAGCACTGTGTGCGATGACTCTGTACAGCATGTGTGCCCAAGAGGGCTGAGAGGCTTTTTCTGCTGTGCAGACACCAAATACACCTCTAAGCTTTCCTGCAGGGAACTTGGGGTGAAATGCTTAGAACAGGCAAAGGAAAAGAAATGCGATAGGAAAACTGGAGTTAATATTCAGCCTTGCCTGGTAAACAGCTTGTAAGCTGCTCACAGCCGCAGCCTGAAACAGTGGCGTAGCTACAGTGGTGGAAATAAGTATTTGATCCCTTGCTGATTTTGTAAGTTTGCCCACTGACAAAGACATGAGCAGCCCATAATTGAAGGGTAGGTTATTGGTAACAGTGAGAGATAGCACATCACAAATTAAATCCGGAAAATCACATTGTGGAAAGTATATGAATTTATTTGCATTCTGCAGAGGGAAATAAGTATTTAATCCCTCTGGCAAACAAGACCTAATACTTGGTGGCAAAACCCTTGTTGGCAAGCACAGCGGTCAGACGTCTTCTGTAGTTGATGATGAGGTTTGCACACTATCAGGAGGAATTTTGGTCCACTCCTCTTTGCAGATCATCTCTAAATCATTAAGAGTTCTGGGCTGTCGCTTGGCAACTCGCAGCTTCAGCTCCCTCCATAAGTTTTCAATGGGATTAGGTCTGGTGACTGGCTAGGCCACTCCATGACCCCTAATGTGCTTCTTCCTGAGCCACTCCTTTGTTGCCTTGGCTGTATGTTTTGGGTCATTGTCGTGCTGGAAGACCCAGCCACGACCCATTTTTAAGGCCCTGGCGGAGGGAAGGAGGTTGTCACTCAGAATTGTACGGTACATGACCCATCCATTCTCCATTGATGCGGTGAAGTAGTCCTGTGCCCTTAGCAGAGAAACACCCCCAAAACATAACATTTCCACCTCCATGCTTGACAGTGGGGACGGTGTTCTTTGGGTCATAGGCAGCATTTCTCTTCCTCCAAACACGGCGAGTTGAGTTCATGCCAAAGAGCTCAATTTTTGTCTCATCTGACCACAGCACCTTCTCCCCAATCACTCTCGGCATCATCCAGGTGTTCACTGGCAAACTTCAGACGGGCCGTCACATGTGCCTTCCGGAGCAGGGGGACCTTGCGGGCACTGCAGGATTGCAATCCGTTATGTCGTAATGTGTTACCAATGGTTTTCGTGGTGACAGTGGTCCCAGCTGCCTTGAGATCATTGACAAGTTCCCCCCTTGTAGTTGTAGGCTGATTTCTAACCTTCCTCATGATCAAGGATACCCCACGAGGTGAGATTTTGCGTGGAGCCCCAGATCTTTGTCGATTGACAGTCATTTTGTACTTCTTCCATTTTCTTACTATGGCACCAACAGTTGTCTCCTTCTCGCCCAGCGTCTTACTGATGGTTTTGTAGCCCATTCCAGCCTTGTGCAGGTGTATGATCTTGTCCCTGACATCCTTAGACAGCTCCTTGCTCTTGGCCATTTTGTAGAGGTTAGAGTCTGACTGATTCACTGAGTCTGTGGACAGGTGTCTTTCATACAGGTGACCATTGCCGACAGCTGTCTGTCATGCAGGTAACGAGTTGATTTGGAGCATCTACCTGGTCTGTAGGGGCCAGATCTCTTACTGGTTGGTGGGGGATCAAATACTTATTTCCCTCTGCAGAATGCAAATAAATTCATATACTTTCCACAATGTGATTTTTCCGGATTTAATTTGTGATGTGCTATCTCTCACTGTTACCAATAACCTACCCTTCAATTATGGGCTGCTCATGTCTTTGTCAGTGGGGCAAACTTACAAAATCAGCAAGGGATCAAATACTTATTTCCACCACTGTATATGGGGCCACGGGGGCCTGGGCTCCTGTAGATTTGGCCCTGGACCCCCCCTACCGACGACCCTCTCAACCCCCCCCTCCCGCCACCAACCCTCCCCCGTTGCTGCCATCGTCACCGTCAGCTACCTTTGCTGGTGGGGTACCCCAACCCCTGCCAGCCGAGGTCCTCTTCTTCCGGAGCAAAGCTTTGTTCTGTTTCTGTGAGTCTGACGTCCTGCATGAACAACATGCAGGATGTCAGACTCACAGAAACAGAACGAAGCCTTGCAGATCAGCCAGCAGAACGAAGCCTTGCGCCGGAAGAAGAGGACCTCGGCTGGCGGGGGTTGGGGTCCCCCACCAGCAAAGGTAGGCGACGGCGGAGGAGGGTTGGCAGCGGAAGGGGGGGTCGAGGGTCGTTGGCAGGGGTGGTTAAAGTTATTGTTGGTGGTGGCGTCGCCGTCGGCAATGGCGGGGGGGGGGGGGGTTGGCGGCGCCGGGGGGGGGGGGTAAAATGTGCCCCCTCACCTCGGGCTCTGGACCCCCCTCCCGCCGAAGTCTGGCTACGCCCCTGGCCTGAACTAATCCCAGATATTCAATATCCAACCTTTGTACTGCTTCCGGCACTGAATATACAGGTATGTGCAGCAATCTGGAAGTTAACTGGGCACCAGCTGACATGCAGACCAGTGCCCGGTTAAGTTATGGATAATGTTAGGACAGCCTTTCAGCTGGTGGACTAAATATCACTGTCAACTAGTCAAACGTTGGTTCTGTCCAAATCCTCCATCAGACCTCTCCTAACCTAGCCGTTTAGGGAATGACCGGTTAGCGGTGATATTCGGTGGCACTACCCGGTCAAGTGCTGCAGAATACTGACTCCATTATTTTTCTATTACCACCCTGCTTGCCAACTATTTTCAGTGCGATATGTAAAGGATTTATGGATCTGGGGTTTGACAACTTTTGAATATGTCTGAAACAGGGGAGCAGCTGGGCCCCCGCAAATTTCGTCCAGGCCCCTGGTTTGGCTGGCAGGGGTCCCCAACCCCCGCCAGCTGAAGCTTTCTTCAGTGCCGGTCTCCGGCGCAGCCACGTTCGCTGCGCTGCTCTTCTTTCTTCTTGCTGACGTCCCCTTGAGTATGCTGACACCCCTTTAAGTGAAACTGAGCGTCAGCGTGCACAGGAGGACGTCAGCAAGAAGAAAGAAGAGCAGGGCAGCAAATGGGGCTGCGCCAGAGACCGGTGCTGAAGAAGTCTTCGGCTAGTGGGGGTTGGGGACCCCTGCCAACAAGGTATTTGTTTTGTGGGGGGGGGGGGGGGGGGGGGGGAACGATGAGGCGGTGAGGGGAAGCGGCAAGGAGGTGAGGGGGAGCGGCGAGACGGTGGGAGGGGGGCGAGGCAGCTTGGCGGCAGACTAAAACGTGTCCCCAACCTTGGGCTCTGGCCCCCCTCCCACCGCGAGGTCTGGCTACGCCCCTGGTCCAAAAGGCAAAAAAAGCATGGCAATATTGGTATTAGTGGCTGTCATACCAAGGGGATGGGGTGGTGGTAGTTTTCCCCTTAAGGAAAATGCTAGAGATCAGCAGATCCAGCCTGTAACATTCTGAGAAAGTTCACCCTGCTGGCGCTAGACTGCAGTGTGTAGGATGACCTGCTGCTGTGTGCCAGACAGACCACCTTGTGGCAAATGTGATGGGAGCCAACCTCTGTATAAATACCCCCTGTACAGAAAGAACACCTGCTGTTCTTTCCTTTTAGTATACTGCAGTGATTCCTCTTAAAGGGGGTAATTTACAAATTGCCCCACTTTTGAAAGTAAAGTTGGGCATGTGCTTTTACTTAGAAACTTGCTGCAGATACAAAGCACCAGTGGATACTTTATCAAGGACAGCAAACACAATATGCACATTTCTAACTTCCTCAATCTAAACGCACCTCCAGGAACGCTTCACCTGAATGTAGGACAAACAGTGCTTTTAATTAAATAGTCAGGAGGAAAAGTGTGTGTGTGTGTTGGGGGGGGGGGGGGGGGGTAATTTTCAAACCAGCCAAGTTATGTGTCCAAATCACTGTTTGTATCTCTTAAGTGGCTTTGACAATTGTCCCCATCAAGCACAATGCCTTTACAAACGACAGCATATTATAAGAGAGAGAAAAAAATAATTAAGAGATTATTTCCAAACTTTTATGGCTGACCTTTATGAAAGATCTTAAATAATGATCCAAGCCTTCTTCATGGCATTTTGACACAATGTGTAGAAGAACCCTGCAATCAACAACAGTGTTCGGTATATTACCCCTTTGATTAACAAGCATCACATTTTGATACAGTGCAACTACTCGCCTTAAGAAAGCAGCATCATTTGGTCAATGGTATCTTCCGCAGAGTAATGCAGGAGGAGATACTGTAAGGTCTGACAGCACAAATGCACGGTCACACTGGAGCCAACCATGTGTACTGTACACTTACACTCAGGACATCAAATTTAACTAGTAAGCAGAAAGTATTGCGCTAAACAGCTAAATAATAACCCACAGCCCTGGGAATGGCCCTACCCAGCTTCTTTGCTATCCGGTAAATCTTCACACTCAGTGATTTTGTGTATATAAATTTAGCTGAACAGTCATGGAAGGGGAGATTTCAAACTGGTTAGATTTATACAGTTAGAGACGTAATGTTACAAGTAACTTGAACAAGTAGAACAGCATTTGTTGAGTTCAAATAGGCAATTATTAAAATTCCCTTGGTGTATACCTGCTTACAAGTAGGTGCTCACTAATATAGGGGAAAATTTTATAACCGGGCACCTCCATTTAGGCGTTCTGAGGCCATGCAGTAGAAGCCCTTTCTATAAGGGGGAACCAAGGCGTCTAGGTTCGTAGAACAATCCAGTATCAACAGAGGTGCCCACACTTATGCCAACCATAGAGATGGTGTGCTTAAATATGGCAGGATACGCATAACTTATAGCAAGTGGGAGACCGACTTATGTCCCGCCCATGCTGTATCCTTGTGTATGTCCCTCTTGCACATATGTGCTATGCAAAGATAGTTGTGTATTTACAGAACAGAGCTTAGGTGCAATAGCAGAATATAGATGCACATATGTGTATATATTAGAACTCTAAACATTTACACATATAGGGTTAGATTCTATATCTGGCACCTTAAAAATCAGCACAAAAAAAAATACACACCTAGGTGTATTCTATGAACTATGCCTAAAGTTAGGTGCGGTTTATAGAACATGCCTAGTGCGCAACTGCATCGCGGGCATTTTCGCCAAGTAAAACTTGGTGTAAATGCCTACGCCTAAATTAGGTGTAGAGCGGGCATATTCTGTAACAGCTCGCATAGTTTTTAGGAATGCCCATGACCTGCCCATTCCATGCCCGTGGCCATGCCCCCTTTTCCAATCTGTGTCTTAGAATTTACGCACAGACATTACAGAATACACCAGGGCTCTGTCCACTAAGCCGCGCTAGAGGCGTGTCAGTGATTTTAGCGCGCGCTGTGTAGGCGCCCACAATATTCCTATGGGTGCCTACGCAGTTAGCGTGCCCTAATTTGTGCACGCGCTAAAAACGCAAGCACACCTTAGTAAACAGAGCCCTTAGAAAGCTGAGTGCTAAAATTCTGATGCCAATTTGTGTCAATAATTGATTATTAAGTGTCAATTATTGGTGCAGATTAGCTTGTTAAGATAACTTTCTGTGCGTTAATCAGAACACGATCTGATCTGCGCGCGCAACTCAAGTCGCACTATATAGAATCTTGGGGATAATGCATGTGTAAATATTAGCACCTAGTCAGTGGCGATCCTAGGTCGGCTGCCACCTGGGGCGGATCGCCGCTGCGCACCCCCCCCTCCCGGGTTGCAGCGCCGTCCTTCCCCCCAGGGTGCAGCACGACACCCCCCCCAGCGCAATGACACCCCCCTCCCCGGGCACATCAAGCTCCCCCTCCCCCCAGGGTGCATTCTTGGCTACTGGAGGGTGCAGAGAGCAGCTGCGCGCCTGTTGGCTCCACTGGCTCCCTGCTCCCTCTGCCCCGGAACAGGAAGTAACCTGTTCCGGGGCAGAGGGAGCAGGGAACCAGCGGAGCCGACAGGCGTGCAGCTGCTCTTTGCACCCTCCAGCAGCGTGCACCCGGGGCGGACCGCCCCCACCGCCTCACCCTTCCTACACCACTGCACCTAGTTTGTAGAACTGTCCTTCCCATATGCACGTATATGCTAGCATTCTATATATTTACGCATATAGGACTAGATTCTATATATATGGCACCTGAAATTCAACGCCAAAAATATTTCTGTCTAGATGTACTCTATAACTCTGTGCATAGATTTACAGAATGCCCATGATCTGTCCATTCCACGCACATTAGACTTTACACACACCGCTTTACAGAATACGCCTAGCAAGTTGTGTATGTAAATTCTAAATAATGCCACTTAGTATCAATAATTGCTTGTCAAGTGGCAGTTATCAGGCCTGAGCTTGATAAGTAATTATACTGTGCGCACAAATCCAGAATACAACTGGATTTGCGCACGTAATTTCTGTGGCCCTATACAAAATACGAGAGATAACGCATGTGTAAATATTAGCACCTAGTTTATAGAATTGCCCTTCCCATATGCTAACATTCTATAAATTGGTGCCAAAAAATAATACACCTAGACGTATTCTACTACTACACCTAAATTTAGATGCGGTTTTATAGAATATGCCTAAATCTAGGCAATATATATAGAATATGCTCAACACACGTTTTCAGCAACTGTATTTAGTCATGGCCACTTACATCAATAAAAATCTGGTGTAAAAGCTGCTGCCTAAATGATGCATGGAACAGGCATATTCCACAACACTGCATGTACAATCTAGGAACACCCATGACCCGCCCATGGCCAGACCCCCTTTTCAGATCTGCGTCTTAGAAAATACACAGACATTAGTGCGCATATATTCTAATTCATGCCAATGAGTGTCAATAATTGCTTCTTAAATTCATTATCAGCGCTGATTGGCATATTAAGCTAATTAAGTTGCACGCACAAACCCAGAATACGAACGGATTTGCGCGCAACTCGTCACACTTTACAGAATCATGCCTAATTTAGGCATTAGGATTTACACCAGGTTTTATTTGGAGTAATTGACTGCAACTAAATTTAGTCGTGTGGACCGGCACTCAGCGTATTCTATAAACTGTGCAGAAGTTTAGGCTTATTCTATAAAGTACGCCTAAATTAAAGCATACTTTATACAATAACTTAAGCAAATGACATTTTCAGCACCAAATGTTTAGGAATGAATTATAGAGTCTAGACCATAACCATATGTAAATATTAGCACCTAGTTTATAGAACTGCTGTTTTCATATGTGCACATATGCTAGCATTCTATACATTTATGTATATAGGGCCTAATTCTATATATATATCACCTAAAAAATCAGTGCCAATTGAAAACACGCTTAGGCGTATTCTATAAGCCGTGCCTAGTTAGGTGCAGTTTATAGAGTACACATAACACCATCCATGCGACTAAAATTTAGGCCCTATTTATAGAATACATGTAACACCATGAACACAACTAAAATCTAGGCTCAGCAAATAACGCCAATGAAAACCTGGTGTAAATGCCCACATCTAAATTTACATCATACAACGGAGAGGGTCAGAGTACAAAACACAAGAAGCCAGAAAAGAAGCACAAAGGGCTCTCAAGAATGGAAAAAGTGTGCTTTATTATGTCCCAACACGGGCCTTGTTTCGGCATCAACTAACGCCTGCTTCAGGGGTAAACTCTAAAGACAGACACTGTCTGGAGACAGAAGACCAAAGAGTGAAAAACAAGCTTCTCTCTTCCCTGGAAGCAGCTGCACACCTAAATTTAGGCATGGGACGGGTTATTCTATAACACTGCATGCAAATTTTAGAAACGCCCACGACCCACCCATACTCCTCCCATGGCCACAGCCCTTTTGAGATCTGCATGATAGAATTTACAAGGACTACCTTATAGAGTACGCTTAGCGAGTAGTGCACAAAATTCTAATTCGTTCCAATTAGTACTGATAATTGTTAACATCCAATTATCGTGGCTGATTCGCTCGTTACTCAATTAAGTTACATGTATAAATCGGCTATGTGTGCTGATTTGCGTGTGTAATTCTAGGCGCCATATATAGAATCTGGGGAATAACGTGTGTGTAAACATGAACACCTAGTTTACAGAAGAAAACAGATGACAAGACATGGTAGTTATATCCAAGTTGACAGGAGGATCCAAAGGCAGCTCAACCAAAAACAATTCCTGAGGACCAGATGACAGTTAACTAGTAGATGATAGCCGGAAGCCAAGGAAGAGAATGCAGCCAAGACTGAGATCATGTTTGGCTTCAGACAGGCAATAATCAAGAGCAAAAGATGACTGCATCCTTGTATTATTTCCAATGCTACTGATGATACATGTTACCAAAATTTAAGGGGTTACCATCTATTTGTCTTGCTAGACGTAACATATAGTCATCCGGTGCCCTGGGAGATCCCAAACAACATTTTTGTTTTGTTAGTTTTGTAAAGAGACAAGAAAAGTGAATGGCAGTGAATCCTGCCACTGCAGTATTCCCAACACTGGCCAACACAACACCTAACTGCAAATCAAACCTAGGTCAGTGTGCACTACAGAACCTGAACTACCAGGCTGACACCCACAAGGGGCATATTATTCATGGAAACAAAGGAGTCATTCCGAGGCCACTCCTCTTACGTACGGCATTTTTTTTTAAAACAAAACTTACATAGTACAATTCACGGCAACATCCTCCTCCTGAGTCACTTTGGTGAGAACTCGAAAGAGTTGCATGAGAATCACCGGCAGGAACTGGATCATTACTTGGCTCTCCATGGCATGCAAACACTATGTTAGAATAAGAAATACAATTCATTATGGAATCTTGAAAATCCAACTGGATTGTGGCCATTGAGGACCATGGTTTGCCCACCCCAGCACTAAACAAATTCTGGAAGATGGTAGATTCTCACTGTGGGGTGTCAATGAAGCCCATCACATCTTGAAGTTTTGTAGGGGTGTGTGTGGAAATTATTTTCATTTTTTTCCTTTGTTCTTTATTTTTTTTGTTTGTTTCCTTTCTTTATATCAATTTAGCACTAATTAGTTTTTATCATATGCTAAATGACAAAAACAAAACAAAATGTCATGATCGCAGTAATGTGCATTATTGTTTTACCAAAGCACTTATTTGCTATAACACAAGTTAATTGTGGGTAATGCATACAATTCAGCAATCATAAGTACATAAGTAATGCCATACTGGGAAAGAAACCAAGGGTCCATCGAGCCCCAGCATCTTGTCCACGACAGCGGCCAATCCAGGCCAAGCGCACCTGGCAAGCTTCCCAAACGTACAAACATTCTATACATGTTATTCCTGGAATTTTGGAATTTTTCCAGTCCGTTTAGTAGCGGTTGGTGCAGTGCACTGTGGAGTGGGGGACTCAGGTCCTTATCTCCCTCTACCTGTAGCGGTTTATGGACTTGTGACATACTATGCAGAAAAATCACGCCCAAGCCAAGAGAAAGAGTAATAACTTGAATCATATGCAAATCAGCTCATTACTTGGAAAGTTAACATCCAAAATCATCGCTAGGTTAATACACATATCAATGTGCCAAGGAACAAAGTTTCAAGAATTGCAATGTCCAGTGTAAGGCCCTCTGTCTCCTACCCTACAGCCCCCCCAATTAAGTAAATAAAGGAGTCACCCCTTTTAATCCTTACTGATGACCCAGAGTCCCAATCCCAAATGAAAAATGCTCCACCGTCCTAAACAACTCCACCTCCCCCCTAACGCTCCAATCCTTTGGGGTCCAGTGAGGACAGGAGCAATCACCACTTGCTTCTGCCCCACCAGTCATTTTACAGCATAGTAAATAGGCCCAACTTTTTGTTTTTTGGTCCAGTTTTGAAAAAAAAAAAAAAAAGAAACCGAATAAGTGCAAAACACAGAAAATTAAGCCACTGAGATGTAGAACGAGCCAACCTTTTAGTAGACTGGTCCCCAATACAACCCAGAAGAGCAATGGGGCATCCTAGTGGGCACTTCTGTGCACTTCATAAAAATGCTCTCAGTACACATCTCGCCTTTGTTCACTTATCTTGTCCCCTAAGCCCTCCAAAATCTACTGCCCCCCCTCCACTGTACACCACTACAATAGCCCTTATGGGTGGAGGAGGAAACTATATGGGTTTTGGTGACTTTGGGAGGGGTCACAGTTTCCACCACAAGTGTGACAGGTAGAGGGAGATAAGGACCTGAGTCCCCACTCCACAGTGCACTGCACCAACCACTACACTACTTCAAGTACCCGCATGCTGCTCTAATAGACCTGGCTATAACATCTGAGGCTGTCATAAAGGCTGGTAAGTCATATTTTTATTCACATTTTTGGGGTGGGAAGAGGTCAGTGACCACTTGGGGTATTGAGGGGGTCTCCCCTGATTCCCTCCAGTGTCATCTGGTCACTTATGGCACCTTTTTGTGCCTTATTCACTATAAAAAATGTCTAGCTCAAAACACATTAGTTTTAGTTTCGTTTTGTTCCATTATGGATGAAAAACATCTAAGTCTTAAGAGCACCCAAATCCCACCCTTAACACGCCCCTGACACCTGGACAGTGGCGTAGCTGCAAGGGGGTGCAGGGAGCAGCTGTGGTGGGGCTGTCGGCTCTGCCATTCCCTGCTCCCTCTAACTTTACTTCCTGATCCGGGGTAGGACTGGCAGAACCGACAGCAGCGCGGCTGCTCCCTGCACCCCCAGGAAGTGATACACAGGGTGTAGAGCTGCCTAGAGGTGATGTGCCGGGTGGGGGGGGGGGGGGGGGGGGCACAGTGGCAATTCACCCCAGGTGGCTACCGATCTAGGAATGCCATTGGATTTAGATGCACTGCAGACGAACAGCATAGAAAAACATCTGAAAAATAGGTTTCGAAAATACTGATTTGGACGTTTTTTTGTGAGAAAAGTATCCAAATGCTGCTTTTATGACATTTTTCAACATTTTTCTCTTTTGAAATTGAGCCCCATAGTCATTTTATCGTTTCCTGACATATCATTTTTGCTGCTTAGTTCCAAACCTTAGACACCAGAGAATGCATTCATAGTATCACGCGATGCATGCAAATCAAATGATATCATCAGTGGCTACAGTAATTCAAGCTTTTATAATTGATGGGAAAATTATCAACATGGACTACTGGTAAGATATGCTATTTTACCGTGAACAGCAGTTAGTAATAACTAGGTCTCATTGCATAAAATGGGACCTATGCTGAAATAGCACAAGTTAGTGGTCAACTCAATAACTATACCGCTAAAGGGTTCATTGTTTCTTACTAGAAACCTCACTATGGGACTCTTTCACTAAGGTGCTTTAGACACTAATGCACAACCAATGCAGCTTCAAAGAGCTTTCTGCAAGACGTACTTAAAATAATTTTTTAATTTTTTTTTTCCATGGAGGGGACGTATCTGGGGCAGAGAATGGGCGTTTCAATTAGCACATCTACATTACCGTGCGCTAACTGACCAGTGCAGGACTAGCACATGAGCCCTTATCGCCAGCAAAATGGGTAGCGGTAAGAGCTCATGCAGCAATTTTTGTTAATGGCCGCTTGCTAATTGCAGCATTAGTGCGTGGCCAATAACTGAGAAAATCGGCCATTTTCCAGCTGCGGGGAAAAAAATAGCCTTAGAACATGGGAAAACCTGCATAAGGGCAAACTGAGGCCGACTTTTCCCACAGCTTGGTAAAAGGACCCCTATATCTGAGAGACCTGAAAAGCTCTGAGGTACTGATGAGGTTAAAAAAAAAATCAGGTGGTCACTGAAAGAGCAATTCACACCTTCAAATATTTCACAAGCTCTCCTGGAATTTCCTTAGATCCTGACTGAAGCATCTGGCAGTAGTGAAAGAATTTGTGAAGATGCAGATCCTGAAGACAAAGAAAATAATTCTATGAAAGTTATTCTAGCTGCTTTTTAAAATGTATATTAAAGTAAATATTATATTTACAGAGTACTTCGAAAGTAGAGAACCTGTGTCTCACAGAAGCGTAGCAAGGTTGAGGACGCAGGGGAAGCAAGAGCGGACTGCTGAAGGCGCCGGCGCTTTAATTTAAATGCAACAGATCGCGTCAAAAATAGGCACCGTAAGTCAGTTTGGGGGCGCGGTCGCTTCCCTGGCGACCCACCTAGCTACACCTCTGGTGTCTCAACATGGAGACCAATGTGTTTATTTATTTATTTATTGCATTTGTATCCCACATTTTCCCACCTATTTGCGGGCTCAGTGTGGCTTACAATACATTGTAAATGATGGAAATACAATTTGTTACAGTACGATTATGGGTTACATTGTGAGGAGTTAGGGGAAGACAAAGTCAAAGTCAAAATATCATTTGGGGAATAGAACAATGGAATTTAACAATGGGGAAATGATAGGGCGATAGAACAAATAGCATGAGAATATTAGGGTTAAAACAATTTTATCTGTGGTAGAGTTTTAAGTGTGGTTAGAGTATGGGGAAAGAGAATCAGAAGAGAGTGTATTGATGCATTCTATTAGTGTGTATGGACCGCATGTGTTTTGATCCAATAAAACAGCAAAGTTGAGAATTAAGCGGGGGGGGGGGGGGGGGGGGGGGGGGGAGGGAGTGTCAACCTGCCCTACTGTTCAGTCAGGTTATTTTACCACAATTCAGGTTATTTTAGCACACGGTCCCATTTTATGCAATGAGACCCTGTGCTAAAATAACCCGACCTGTGGTAAAACGACCTGACTTAACAGAAGCCCACTTTGATAACTTCCCCCCCTGAGATGATAGAGTTCTATCTTGAATTGCTTGTATTATTTTTGCTTGTAGAGGCAATTGTTTGGTCGTGGTGGGTAGAGTTTTTCATGATGTTTGTATTTTATTTTATTTGTTGTATTTTTCTTAATATAAATGTTTGTTGTTTTTTTTAAAAGTTATTTTACACATATTATTGTAAACTACTCAGATATAAATATGATAGGCGGCACATCAAGTCAATACATGAAATGAAAACGAATTCTAATTCTGAAGGGGATGGGAAGGATCCAAGTGTGTGAATTATATAGAGGGTTTCTGGATTAAAATCAGAGCTAAGCAATATATAGACAGGAGTGTGGGTTCTGTTACATTTTAGATATTGTGTATTATGTTGTAGCAGTTACTTTGGTCATGGAGAAAACTGGAGTCTTTCTAATTTGTTATATTTTTTAAATGATCAACAATAAAAAGATTAAAAAGGGTCTGATGTTTCATAAGCTCATGACCTACATCTTTTGTCTGGGGCCACATAAAAGATATCACAACCTACAAAGAGTCTACATACTGGGCATAAACTTCTAGCAACAAATTATCCCCATCAGGGTTTAACAGTACAGGAATGATACGCTTTGTTTACCTGGGTATAAATGGTTGACTCTAGATGACTTCTGACCTGAACAATGGCTTGGACCCATCTACCCATTTGATATCAGAGCTTGCCTGCTGTGATCAAAAAGCAAAGTCATTTTCAATTCTGCAAATTTAGCAGCAAATATACTGGTTAGTTTTGCTGTGTTTTATGAAAAAGTGCTTATGTTTTTGCTTTTTTTCTTCAGCCCGTGACAATTGTCACAGGTGACAAACAGAAAACATAACGGCTGGTGGGGGAGCTCTGAACCACCAAAGCAGTGGAGCTGCGTTGACCAAAGAAAATGTAAGGAATCTGGCAGGGTTCCCCAGACTTCTCCCTCCACCAGCTGAAGAAGACAGGGGAGCCTGAATACCAGGGCTGGTGTGGTGCCCCAGGTTCTGCAACTGAACGAAAGGAAGCGTCAGGTCCTGAGAAACAGCTAGAAAAAGAAGCGACAAGATCATCCACCCACCCAAACACCCACCCAAATGTACTTACCCCTCCACACACCCCATTCCCACATCTTCCAAGTTCATTCAATAATACCTTCCCTGACCCTGCACCCCCCCCCCTGACTTTTTACCACAGCTCCCCTACATACATCCCTTCAGCCATCCCTCCCCCCAACACAATCATACCCATACACCCCTACCTTCCCATCTCCCCCACCAGAGGAAGTGCAAGATACATACACACATCCATAGTTCCTCTAACACACACACGCAAGCCATGAAGTCAAAAACATGCTCTTACGTTGTTATAAAACTCTAGACTTGTTTTTTTTCTAAAACAGTACACAGTGTGTTGGATGTTTCATAAATATTACAATATACAACTACAGACAATAGCAAGACCATTATTTCTAAAAAAACAAAACAAAAATGGAAATCCATGTTTACATACATTGTGAAGCCAATCAAACCTGTTTCCTACCCGCTTCGATTCTGTATCATTGTGCCCCAGGTACCCTGCAGGGAGGTTGGCAGAAACTGGTAACACTTGCTCAGATGTGGTAATCCTTCCATCCTTTAACAAAGGCAGCCAGGCATAACCAACTGCAGACACCAGGGGGGGGAAAAAAAAGGAGATCAATCACCGTTATATATGTTTGGGAAGCTGCCAGGTGCCCTTGACCTGGATTGGCCACTGTCGGGGACAGGATGCTGGACTTGATGGGCCTTTGGTCTTTTCCCAGTATGGCATTACTTATATACTTACTAGTAAGAATGCCCGTTTCTGTCAAAAATGAAACGGGCGCTAGCAGGGTAATCCCCCCCCCGTCCTCCCTCCCGAGTTGCAGACACCCCCTCCGTGCCTCCGTTCCGAGTTGCACACCTCTCCTCTTCGTCCCTTCGTCCCTCAGTGACGTGGTTGCGAGGGCCGCCCCGCCCTCAACGTCATCGCGTTTTGACGCAAGGGCCGCCCCGCCCTCAACATCATCGCGTTTTGATGCGAGGGCGGAGCTACAGTGACTGGAGCCTGCAGGCCATACCGGATATCTCGGGCGCCTCAAGTTTCCGGCTTGAGGCTTCAAAGTGCCTTTTATATATATTGATATGAAGGCCCATTTTACATAGAACAATGAGATGGAAATTGAGATGTCCAGGTTAGGATTATTCACAATTCCCCCAGTATTTTACAAAAGATTCTGGCAAATTCTGAGTCTTTCTTTTAAACTACTATAAGGATATGCAAGAATGCCTGCATATTTAAATAACATGTCCAGTGGGAGTAGCAATTTTAAAAAGCAGCATGTGGGGGAAAAGCAGTGCCCTGCTCTCCCCAAATTTTCACAGCTACAGCTTTTTATAAAATAGCTATTCCCAATAGCATTGATTCCCTCCATCTCATATCCTTTGTGCACCACCCAGAGCAACGCCCCCACTCTGATCCTCTTATAGGTCTTACTGGGAATCTGCCTGATGTTAAGTGGAGGCAGGAGTGATCCCATCACTCCTGCCCCATCAGGTGCCTGTTTCAAAATAGCACTGAACTGGTCAACCCTTAGTGGTAGGACTGATAGACCTACTACTTGGGGCAAAGCTGCTCCCCCTAGACACCAGGAAGACCCCAGTAAGAGCTGGGGGAGGGTCAGGGAGTGAGGATGTTTCTCATGGGAAGGGATTTGCTTTTGTGCAAGGTTTCAGGGGGTGTAGGAAAGTTACCAATTATGTCAGAGGAGGGGGAATAAGGGTCCAGGGTAGGTACTAGAGATGTCTGGTGAGTTTTGATGATGTTGGAGGAGTGGTGTGGTTATGAAGGACCTGGTTCCATTGGTCTGTGCACGTGCCCCCTTCAAGTACTTATGTGTGCTTTGGGGCAAACGTACAAGCCAATGTGGACATTTTTAGGCCTACACAAATCACGTAAAATGAAGAATATATGTTTACTCTTGGGCTGCCTAAACCATGCTCCATCATGGTGTCGATCTCAAACTGTAAAGATTGGCTTACTAAAATTGCTATATACACATGTAAATGCTGCTATTTACAGACAGAGATGCTGCTACAGTAACCCCCATTCTGTGGTAACAGAGGTATAGACTGAAGAAAATTGACTCGTTTTCATGGTTGTCCTAACCTTTGCTGTACTGGTCTAATGAAACTTTTTAATAACCTACAAAGAATCTAGCTTGCGTGAAGGGAATTCTGAAGTCCATCAGGATTTATTCCCTTCCACTGTCTCTCTAGAAATCACAGTTCTCCCTTTTTGCTTCTGATGATGGCACGCTGGAGACTGTGTCTAAGTCCCAGACCAGGCCCCTTTCATCGGGCCAAGCATGAAAGCAGCAACCACTGCTGTAACTGGTCAGGTTCAGGGTAACAGCTGCAACAAGGTACACAGTCTCATCTGCTACTGCAGGAATAACAGGGAAAGGTGAAAAGGATTTGGATTTAGTTCATGCCTTTTGAGGTGTGTTACAAGGTGTGTTACAATCAGGGAAAAGATTGGAGGAGTAGCCTAATGGTTATAGCAACGGGCTCAGAACCAAAAATTAACAGTTCAAATCCCACTGCTACTCCTTGTAATCTTGGGCAAGTCACTTAATCCTTCATTGCCTCATGTACAAACAGACAGCCTGACAGGAAATACCTAGTGTGCTTGAATGTAACGCACCTTCAATTACAACTAAAAATGCACAATTCAAATCCTATCTCTCAAATACAGTATTAAATATTTTAACTGGGCAAGCACTGTGCCACCTTCATATTAAATCTGTATTTTTTTTGGGGGGGGGGGGGGGGGGAGGGGTATCTGCATCACAGTGCAGATTCTTTTCTCCCTGCCTGTTTTTGTATTATTTTTTTCAAGGGTTGGGGTTATACCTGTCACGCAGTGCAAGTTACTTTCCACATGCCTATTTCTTTTTTTTTTGGGGGGGGTGAGGGGGCATGAAACCAGCCATGATGTCCAGGTTAACTTTCCTGATGCACAGCATATTAAATGAATGCTAAAAGAGGTCATTAGTGAATCGCAGGTAACGCAGAGCTGTAAGCTGATGTCTACCCAGCAAGCGCAATATGAGAGATTAACTGACAGGTATGAGGTGACATAGAAGGGTAAGCCCCGAGCTAACCCCCTGCCTCCAAAATAACTTTCTGCATTGGCCCTGTCATTCGTGGTGTCTAGCAGCACCCTCGCCCTGCCAACTCTACCCCTCCCCCAACATTAAAAAATAATCCATGGTGTATAGTGGCACCCCCTTCCGCCGAACCCCTGCACCACATACACCTTTAAAAGGCAGGAGTGATGCCCGCTTGCTCCTGACTCCATGCTGCCATCTTGAAAAATGGCAGCACCTGGTATTGCCCAGTGCATCCTGGGATGCGTCAAGCAGGGTCAGTCTACCAAATAAGGAAATTTTTTTCCTTATTTTGTAATCTGGGTGGAATTCCCGTCTTTGGCAGACTGACCATATGTGGTCAGTCTGCTTAGGGAGTTGATGGCTGAACACCTGCACATGATATTCAGTCCAAAATTGGGACCTTCAGCTGGGATGCAAGCAAGCTGACTGACTGCTACACTGAACACCAATTCCCCATTTGGAATATTTACGTGAACTGCCTATTTTTTCATATATCATGAAAAAAAATTACATAATCATAAAACCGATGTTAGCTTACAGTAACAAATATCACCTCTGGTATCTCAATAAGTCCTTGAGGGAAACCTCCTGCACAGGAGGTATTTACTACCCTGTTCATCAGAAACTATTGATTAAAATCTAATCTCGTGGAAGCATCTGGACAGCTGGAATGGAAATCCATACATTTGATCTGCATATGCCCAGAATGTTATTTTACCAGTAAACTACCTCAGGGGTAGAATGCTGACTGAGACATTGTTCACAGCTTTTGGAATTAAAACAGTGATTGCTTTAGAACTTCTGGTGTGAATTTACAAGTAATGTTGGCCGCTGGTGATAATGTCCATCAGGTAATGCACTAGTAGGAGAAGCAGAAGAAAAGCTGTGGTTCTTATTCTAGGAGGGTATGAATATGATACGGGCCAAACTCGATGGACGTTACACAACATACCTACCATTAAAGGTTTTTTAAATTAAAATGATGATAGACAAATTACTGCTTGCATGCAAAAATGTGTCAGCACTGTTATTATGCTATAGCAAGAAAAAGCACAGCTGGGCCTTCAGGATGAGTCCTTTAATTCTGAACGGCATTCTGCACGATAGCATGGATATTCGTTTCGCCTTGGGTGATACACCCTGACTGGTTGGTTTTCCCAATCTTGTATAATTTTATCTATAAGAACAATCTGGAACCCTGAGGCAGGCGTTTGTACACTGAAACATGGCCCGTGTTGAATTAAAGGACTCTACTTATCTCAATCCTGAAGGCTCAGCCGTGCCCTTTCTTGCTATAGTTTGTGTCTGTATGCTGTTTTACCCTCTCTTTTGTTATCTTATTCAGCACTGTTATTCTGAACATGGGATTCACGAGAAAACGGACATCCAAAGGAAACAGAATGCTACTACTACTACTATGTAGCATATATATAGCGCTACAAAGCGTACGCAGCGCTGCACAAACATAGAGGAAAGACAGTCCCTGCTCAAAGAACTTACAATCTAATAGACAAAAAATAAAGCAAGAATGCTGGCTGAAAGCCAGTGACCCATGGCAGCTCCACAACTCTTCCTCCGTCATTAGCAATTTAGCATATACCCAACATCGAAGGTAGGAGACGTACCAGCGGTTTCAACGGTGTCATGCTTTTTAGTGGTTCCCTTAGTGTTGATGTCACAGCTGACATGGTAGAAGGTGAACAACAAGTGATGCTTCTGATGCAAGTGAATGGGAAGTTCCACTTTTACCTGAAATAACAAAACGTTCTGCGGTAATACTGAACAGTTGAACTACTCAAAGATCAACGTGTTATCCTAACATAGAAATAAAACGAAGCGTCTTTTCATTCAAAGTGGGCCTGATTTAATGATTTGTCCATGCAGGAGAGGCTCCTGCTCAATTAAATCGTACTGAGCAGGTCAGGAAGGGCAGCACATAACAGGATAGTGCCATGTGCAATTAGCAAAAGTACCTGTTGGGAGGGCTGGGGAAGGGCACTTTTCAGCTGTTTGATTATAGAAAAAAGCTCTAATTGCCTTCATGGTAGGAAGGGTGACTGAGTCATGGCATGGTGTCATATCAGAGAAATTAACTACACGTAATCTTTCTTTCTTCTACACCTGCTTCTTCCAAAAGAAAAAGTTAACCTACTTTCATAGGCCTTTTGCAATGATTTCTCTCCTTTTACCTCATCATAGAACTCCGGACTTTGGTTATGATGCAGAACGATGGCAAAGGTGCTGGTGGTAAAAATGGTGCCTCCAGGCTTTCTGTAAATACACTGAAATAAAAGAAAGAGCAGGCTAGCCCGGAGAGCAGGAATGAAGGCAGCTGGAAAGTGTTACATAGAAACATGACGGCAGATAAAGGCCAAATGGCCTATCCAGTCTGTCCATCCTCTGTAACCCCTAACTCTTCCTTTTCTCCATACAGATTCCCTCTACCCAGTGCCCGGGACCTGGTACACTACCACAGTTTCAGCTATGACTGCTGAACTGTCCTCTTGCTGTGAACTGCCCACTGGTTTCACACACCCACCCACCTGTCTCACCACAGTCTGCTGCTTCTTACCACCCCCTGCCTCCACATACTCTTTCTTCTGACAAGTTCTGCCAATTCCACTTTTACCTCCGCCAGGTCCTACTGGCACTGTTTTGTCGTCCCCCACACACACACACAAATGCAGTTCTCTATACCCACCCCTCCTTCACCAGCTTCTACCGGCACTGCTCTCTCTACTGCTTGACACCTGTGGACAGCTGCTGCCAGTGCCATTCTCTCCATCGGCAGGGCGTCCTGCTAGGTCCTGTACCTTCCACAGTTTATCCTCAACTACACTAGCTCCAGCACATGACTGTAAACGGAATCAATAACTACAGGCTGCAGCTGTATGGAGGGAAGAAATGGTCACCAGGAAAACAGGAGGGAGAAGTGCAGAGGAGAGAGAAAAAAATAGTAAAGGTGGACAGATGAAGGGAAGGGAGACAAAGGGAGTAGAGAAGGAAATACTGGGAAGAAAGACTTAGCAAGAACTCAGGTGAGACAGGCATCTTTGATAGATTGAAATAAATGAAAAACAATGTGTTTGAGAGAAGAGGTATGCAAGGGGAGAAATTAATGACAAAGAGAGTCCAAATCTCCCGTAAAAAACACCAAAAAACAACAAGAACGGAAGATGTACAGAAAGACCAAACTAAAATCACAGATGTAAAAAAGCCAAATTCATTTATTAAGACCGTACACGGTCCGTGTTTCGGCCAAAGAGGCCTTCTTCAGGGGTCTAAAACAAAACAAAATGCAACACATATATCATAAAGCATATATCATACTTGATACAAAAGATAATAATTATAAGACATTTATTTTGTCGCAAGCAATTTTTACGCATGCATCATAAATACACAAATATGTATGTTTAAAAGTTGTTTTTAGGGGAGAAATTAAGGCATGAAACTTAAAACTGAAGTGGCGATAAATGAAAACAATTCAGAAACAAAAGTTGTAAATATTTTCACATGAAAATATTCAAAACAAAATATTTTATACTAAAACTTGGATTTGTAATCCATATTAAGCCATGAACTACTACAGAATCTCAGAAACTGCACTGCATTTTTAAAAACTCTTGCCACAGGTTCTACCCAGAGCTACTAAGGAAGACCGGCAGATCTCCTGTTCCATGAAAAACATGTTGTCTAAGGTTACTCTTAAAGAAAATTCCCTCTACATTGTAGCTTGGACTAGCATTAAAATAACTTCAGGAATAAATAACTCAAGGAAAGGGGGGTCATCACACGAGGCTGAAAGGAGGAAAACTCAACAGGAATACAAGAATATACGAAATGATGGTAGAGACACAGAACAGATTTCCATCACAAATCGTAGGAGACAAAACACTGGCAAAATTCAAGAATGCTTGGGGGTGATATAAGGAAGAGAGTGGCAAGACCACAGGTAGAGTAAGACCTACAAAAGTTCAATAGACACAAACTGATACACTGGGCAGAGAAAACGGTCTTTTCTGCCAGCATCTGCAATGTCCTAAGACACCCTAAAAAACCTGAACTGAAAAATTGCACACAGATTCCATATAAAGTAATCTGGACTTGATATTGCTTTGCCTGGACTCAAATTTTACCCTACTGTTGTGCAAAGGGTCTTCTGATCCTGTGTTGTTAAGACTAACAAGTGCAACTGAACAAACCTTTAAAGTGTGTGCATCACTCTCATCTGAATCTCTGAATTCCACACAGACTGCAATATTCCTCGCCTGAGAGAAGACAATATGGGGAATTATGTTACAAACATGTTTCAGATGCAATTCATGTTTTCCAGAAGCACTTCTTCTCCGTCACTTACCTTGGCAAACGTTTTCTGACTGTCATACTTTAAATGCAAAGGGTACACGTACAGGCGATTTTTGTAAATAGTGAAAGGGTAGCAGTACTTCGTAACTTCAGGCACAAATTCTTCAATTTCGACAGCAACGCATTTACGGTCCTTTTCAAAAGGCTTGACAGGAATGTATGAAGATGTCACACAATCTAAAGAGGAGCAACAGGTTTACATGACAGACACCAGCAGCTACTATTTGCTACTTGGCTTTTTATATTTTAATCATGTATTTCAAGCTTTATTGATGTTGTGTCAAGCACTACACATCAAAAGAGCAATTCTATAACTAAGCGTGCATAAATGCAGAGAAAAATGAGCACTTAATGCATAAGCACCCTGTGCACTATTTTATACAGGCACGCTTAATGCTATAGCATGAAACTGCAAGGGGTGTATACCTGGGTGATGCATGTAACTTACAGAATACTATATGCTATGTGTGCTCCAGCTGCATCTAGGCGTCTGCAGTTATGCCAGCTCTATGGGCGTACTGTAGGTGTGTAAATCTTAGGCACATCGATATCCGGTTATGATTATGTTCTATAATGACACCTGGGTGCCCAGGTGTCGTTACAGAATACACTCCAATCAGGCATTATCTGGGCACCAAACTGGGACCACCGTGCTATAGAATTGCCCCCCAACTGTAAAGACAGTGGAGCCTCTAGGAAGAGTAGAGTTGACCACGAATGAAATGGTAACAAGAGTTCAATATACTTTAGGGTAAGGGAACAACTACTACTACTACTACTATTTATCATTCCCATAGTGCTACAAGGCATATGCAGCGCTGTACACCATACACAAAAAGACAGTCCGTGCTCAAAGAGCTTACAATCTAGTTAAGACAGGTAAACAGACAGAGCAATTAAGGGTAAGGGAATAAGGAGGTGAGGATAAGGACAGGGCAAGTGAGTAGTGGTTAGCATAGGCGCCCCGTATAAGAGGCTTTGGGAGGCTAAGCCTCCCCAGCCGAATCGTCGACTTCCACTTGTGGTGCAGCCCACCCTCCCGCCCCGCGCATTTTCATCTTTTATTTCCGTGGCAGCGACGTCAATGAAGAAAAAGACTACAGGCTCGCCGCCAGCTTCTCCCTTCTCTCTGCTCTCGCGGAAACAGGAAATGCATCACGGGACACTGTGTGCAGAGAGAAGGGAGAAGCTGGTGGCGAGCCTGTAGTCTTTTTCTTCATTGACGTCGCTGCCACGGAGCGTATGGAGGTAAGCTCCGCCCCCTTTAGCCTCCCCAAACAGTTGGGCTACCGACCGTCTATGGTGGTTAGGATTCAAAAGCAGTGGTAAAGAGGTGGGCTTTAAGTTTGGACTTGAAAATGGCCAAAGACGGGCCTAGACATACAGGTCTATTCCAGGTGTGAGGTGCAGCAAGATAAAAGGAACAGAGTCTAGAATTAGCAGTAGAGGAGAAGGGGACGGATAAGAGAGATTTATTTACAGAACGGAGTGCCCGAAGGGGGGCGTAGGGAGAGACGAGAGTGGAGAGATACTGGGGAGCGGCAGAGTGAATGCACTTATGGGTCAATAAGAGAATCTTGAACTGAATACAACACTATGTAACTACTCCAGGCCTTAAGCATTTCTCCCCTCCCCCAACAGAAACCCTGATTTAGGATAATTTCATATGTTATTATTCATTTTGTCGCTGTTTGAGTGGATTGTTTTGTAATATGATGCTTTATTTCTACCTCCAGAGTTCATTAGAAAACTGGGCCACATTAATATTAAAAAGTAAGGGAGTCACATAACACTATGCTCAGGAGAGGCGGCTGAAATCAGCTTCTTCCGCTACCTCCTCTCAATCCCCATCGTTAAGACAACTCCTGTAGAAGCTGGGGCATTTATCAGAGTAATGGCGAAAAAACTTTGCGAAAAGACAAGGAATAGTCTCGCGCCAAAGAAGACAAGATGACAGGGCCTGCTAGCCCTGCAACATCAGCCGAAAGCTATGAGTGGGTGCTTAAGGTGGCAGATGAGGTGACCACAGTGATGTAGTCTCTATTAGATAGGAGACGGTTTCCAAATGACACCAAGTTGGAACGAGTACAGGAGCAACTGGAGACTCTCAACCATGAATTTGCACAATTCCAGCAGTGTACTAGTGACTCAGAAGATTGTGTTAGGTTGAAGGAGGACTCCCAGACCCAGCCGAAGAAAGCTCTTATGCTTGTGAGGACAAATTCAAGGACTTCAAAAGCAATGTCTTCAACACATCAAGAAAACAAAGGTCTTCAAAGTCTTATGAAAGATAAAAATAATCCTTCAAAAGGTGACTCTCGACAGGAAGACTGTTCCAAAGACAAACAGCTAAACAACAAAAGAATGAGAAAAGAATGGCTTAAATCTTACATTCTTTACAGATGGAAAAGCTAGAATAAAATGATTACAAGTCCTGGAGGCTGAATTAATATTTAAAACCTTAATTATTTGTGATAAATCCTCAGAGCAGACTCCATATAATAGTTAAATACCAAACACTTTAAAAGAAATCCTTGCTTGAACTGGCAGCCAATGTAACTAACTTAGTAAAGGAAGAAATATGATCAACCTTGATCTACAGAAAATTAATCAGGGCTGTGGAATTCTGAATCAACTGAAGCTCAGAAATATACTTTGCTGCCACCCCTGGAGGCCTGGTTTCTATGTGATCTTCAGCTGCTTGAACATCTAAGGCCACTGAGAGTAGAACGAGCACATCGGATTGGGATATGGCAGATGACTGCTACCAGTCCTCGGGTGGTAACCTAAAGACCTTCAATATGCACACAAATTCACCATACTACAGGCTCTTTGGAACGGTAGGTCCACAACAATAAGAAGTCCCATTGCTTCCAAGACTATTCAGCCAAGGCAGCCTCCCAACATCGTAGCTTTGCTCCAGTATATACCCAATTAGTAGAACATAGAATAAGCTTTGCATTATTTTTATCCAGTCCGCCTGAGAGTGACTCACCCAGGAAGGACACAGATCTTTAAATCTATGTCTGCAGCATGGACGTTTCTAGCACAAACAGCTGATAAGGCGGCTCCCAGAGGGGAAAGCCCATGAATGTGACAAGGCTGTGAGGGGCCGGTATGAGTAAAGAACTTGCCATTTATATTAATTTTGAAAATGTTATATATGACCCTATAATTCATGTGACTTTTCTGTTGAGGGACTGGTTCTCAACTGATTTGGGGGGCCTGGATATTTCCACTCCTCTACTCATATCAGTCCTGTGGGATTTATTATCAGACCTAATACTATGCATCGACCGAAAGTTCAGCTGATTGATAAGAAGATTACAAATTACTCAATACTTCGAACCAGGACCACTAGAGTTTAGTCTATTAACACTGAGACCTGGCATTATTGGGACTATATATTTGTTGACTATATTGTACTTCCTACTGGAGCTAATCTTTGAGAGGCCTGGCGGCCAAGGCCTCTAGGAACTCCAATGGATCTCACTGTCTGATGGGCTATGGAATTAATGGGCCTCAGCTCCAATGGCTCACTGCCATCTATCGCTAACCTACTGAAGTGCAGTTTATTTCAGACATTTATATTCACATTGGATGAAAAGTAATGTGAATATCATTCCTTTCAATAATAAAGATAAACCATACAGAACTCAACCTTTTTGGTGGCCTACTTTTATAGACCTCTATGTTGAGCATACTATCAACAGATCCTGGCTATGACCTTACTTGATACGTGGAGGGGCATTTTCTAAAGAAACGTCCAAGTTGCGATTTGGACGTCTTTGCAAAACGTCCAAATCCAGGGGCGGGGAAAAAACGTATTTTCGAAAAAGATGGACGTCCATCTTTCGTTTCAAAATACCGTCAGAGACATCCAAATCCTTAAATTTGGACGTCCCTAGACATGGACGTTTCTGACTTTCAGCGATTTTCAAAACAAAAGATGTCCATGTCAAAAACGTCCAAATGCAAGCCATTTAGACATGGGAGGAGCCAGCATTTCTAGTGCACTGGTCCCCCTGATATGCCAGGACACCAACAGGGCACCCTAGGGGGCACTGCAGTGGACTTCATAAAATGGTCCCAGGAACATAGCTCCCTTACCTTGTGTGCTGAGCCCCCAAAACCCACTACCCACAACTGTACACCACTACCATAGCCCTTACGGGTGAAGGGGGGCACCTATATATGGGTACAGTGGGTTTGTGGTGGGTTTTGGAGAGCTCGCTGTTTCCTCCACAAATGTAACAGGTAGGGGGGGTATGGGCCTGGGTTCGCCTGTCTGACGTGCACTGCAGTACCCACTAAAACTGCTTGTGGGACCTTCATGTGCTGTCATGGACCTGAGTATGACATCTGAGGCTGGCATGACATATTTTTAAAGATGTATTTTGAGGGTGGGAGGGGGTTGGTGACCACTGGGGGAGTAACAGGAGGTCATCCTCGATTCTCTCCGGTGGTCATCTGGTCATTTCAGGCACCTTTTTGTGCCTTATTCGTAATAAAAACACATCCAGGTGAAAACGTCCAAGTGTTCGTCAGGGATATCCTTGCTTTTTTCGATTATGGGTCAAAGACGTCCAAGTGTTAGGCACGTCCAAGTCCCGTCTTCGCTATGCCTCCGACACACCCCCTTGAAATTTGGACGTCCTTGCGACGGACTGCAGTTGGAGACGTCCAAAATTGGGTTTCAATTATACCAATTTGGATGTCTCTGGGAGAAGGAAGCCCATCTTCCAATTTATGTCGAAAGATGAACGTCCTTCTCTTTCGAAAATGATCCCAATAGTGGCTTCGGGTTTTTAGGTCCTAAGCTCCTTTTTTAAGATTTACTGATAGACTAGACAACTTTGAAGAGATTGACTGTGTATAGCTGTTAACTTGCTTGTAAATATGATCAGAACATTCAATGTATGTTACCTTTCCCTTCTTCATTTTAGTTGGCAACCAGCAGTTAATTGTTTTACTAGCACATTGTTCTCACTACTGGTAGATAGAGGAGAATATCTTTTAACTGTGACATTGCCTAACCTTTATGTGAAACTGTGACTACGAACTCTATGATAGAGCTAGACAGTCTTTTTACAGATGCAGTTTTTGGAGCCACTCTAAGAGGAAATAGAGTTAAAACTGTGGGAGAGCTTTATATGTACTTCTTTATTTTGGATAGCCATCTACTTTTTTGATATTTGCAGTCTGGGGAGCTTGGTTGAGAATATTTATTGCCCTATTGTTACCTTGGTTATGATACAGTGATTCTAAAGGACAGCATTGGAAAATATCCTTAACACTGTGCTCCTGAAGATACTCACAAAAGGGAGGAAGAGGGAAAAGGAAAGGTTTGGAGAGAATGTGATTGGGGACAACATTTTGTATTATCTGGACTTTATAAGCTACATGAATATCTTCTGGAAGGGACATGACCTACCTATTTATTATTGGGGGAAACAGGAGTTAAAATGGGAGCCTTTTATGGAAAGGGGTAGAGAGGGGGATCGGTGTTGATATATGACCGATCCTATTATAGGATATTCTTGAGTAAATTGGGAATGGGAGGGGTTGGAAATGGGTCAAGGGAGGATTGGGAAGGGGAGTACTGGGTGTGGGGAGGTTTTAGGAAGAGGATTATGTTTCACAGGTTAAAGGAGGAAGTTAGAGGGTAAGGGGAAACATTACTGGCATCAAAACAATTGCTCTCGTCTGGATAGATTGGAATATTCGTGGAGTTGAGAGAGGTGGGTAGAGATGGATCTTCTCAATGGCTCTTTATAAAGATCCTAAATTCAAAGAATGTTTAATAGGATGCTGGCGGAAACCAGCTCACTAATCACACACACGAGGAAAACCCGATTTACACTGGGAAACAGAGAAAGAAGTACTCTGTGCAGAGATAATTAGTTATCATAGTTATGTTAAAAAATCAAGGGGTAAGGAGCTCCTTAGATTGTAACATCAACTAAAGAAAATTTTGTAGACGTTATGGGACTTCTCGCAGTGCTGTTGATAAGCAACAGCTCTTAGAAAGACAAACTGCATTAAATGAATTGATCTACCAAAGGACACTTAATCTCAAGCCTTTTATAAATTCCACCTTTGCAAACATGGAAATAAAGGGGGTAAACCCCTTGCCCATCTGGTAACCATTAAAACGGGACTAAAAAGATCTTAACATTAAAAGCTCAGATGGAACAAGGTTCCCATACACATGACGTAATATGCAATATTTCCATGACTATTACAAAAAGTATATAACTCATGCAACAGAAGAAGGGGTTACAAGGCCAGATGTATTTAGATAGCTTAGAACTCCCACATATTATAGTCAAAGGTAGTGCTATGTTAAGTTTCCCAATTAAACCGGAGGAGATAAAATGGGCAATTCAGCAAATGTTTTTGTCAAAGACACCTGGACCAGATGTTTTTGTGCCAAATTTTATAACTTATTAGGCAAAGAGGTGGTTGGCACCCTTGCTAATGTATTTAATACATCTTTGTCTGAACATCTTAATCTGGCACAAATCACAGTACTACCAAAGCCAGGCCGTGACCCTAATATTCCAGAATCATATAGCCCAATTTCCCTCTTGAAATATGAGGTAAAGCTCATGGCCAATCGATTGGCAAGGGTGTTACCCTCTGCTACCCATGACTCACAAGTAGGTTTTGTTAAAGATAGGACAATAGCTAAAAATATGAGGAAAATTCAGACTTTGCTGGAATATAGGGAGCAATCTCAACAAACATGATCAATCCCAATCCTGGTCCTCCAAATCAACTCTCATCCTATTCGTGCAGGTCACACCATGATGTCTCCAATGTAATTTCTGTTCCTCCCCTCTCTCTTTCTTCTCTGCCTTTCTCATGTGCTCTGTGGAACATCCACTCTGTCTGCAGAAAACTTTCCTACATCTATGACCTCATTATACCTCATACTCCCCATCTGCTTGCCCTGAGACTTGGCTTTGCCCTGAAGACTCTGCTTCAGCTGTGGCCCTGTGTCATGGAGGTTGCCTTTTCTCCCATACTCCTCACTACTACTCTCACCTTCTTGCAGATTTCAACCTCTTCTTCCATCTCAATCTCACTGCTTTTCTTTCTTCAAAGTCCACTCCATCCGTCTATTCACTCCTCTACCTCTCCGACTCCCTTATAAGTCCCTTTCTTCCTTTCTCACTGACTCCTGGCTTTCCTTCTTTCTTGAACCTTCATCTCCTTCCCTCATTCTTGGGGATTTTAACATTCATGCTAAAGATCCCCCTGACTCTTATGCTTCTCAGTTTCTCGCTTTAACACCCTCTTTCAATCAACTGTGCTCCACTCCCCCTACTCACCAGAATGGCCACTGTCTTGATCTTATCTTTTTCTCCAACTCCTCACTCTCCAGGTTCTGCTCCTCAGCTCTTCTCCCTCTCTGACCATCATCTGATAACTTCACACTTAAACACCCTCCCCCCAGTTCCGTCCAATTTCCACCAATACATTTAGGAATCTTTAGGTTATTGACTCTTCCACTCTCTCATTCCCACCTTAAGTAATTACCTTATCCCTTATTTGTCCTATTTGTCTGTCCTGATTAGATTGTAAGCTCTGTGCAGCAAGGACTGTCTCTTCATGTTCAAGTGTACAGCATTATGTATGTCTAGTAGCGCTATAGAAATGATAAGTAGTAGTAGTAATTTTTATTGGCAATTTTATTACATACTTTGTAGCTGTTGTGAACTGCTTCAGGCTGAAAACAGAGGCAGTATGATAAGTTGAAGTCGATAATAAATAAATCCATAAATTTAATGAATTCACAGAAGAGGTACACAACACACAACACCACATACAGTTCAATATCGGGTCATGTTAGATCTAAGAAAATTAGCTGCTTTACAGACCAACCGCTCTCTCTTTACACAGCAATGCCATTCACTCTTGTCTTAGTACAGAAAAAAAGAAACCTGTTTGAGGACAATGACTCCAGGGGAAATTTGTTTAACATTTACATACATATTTGGGTTTACAGACACTGAGCAGAATTACACAAGTTTTCAGCTAGGTATTACTGTCATAAAATCAAAATGACAGAGCCAACAAGGAGCAAGTAAAAACAGGTACAATTAAAGAACTCCTGGCAGTAAGGCAAAGGCTACATGCTCACCCACTCAAAGGAATTAAGAATAATCCAGGCAGAGGGGTTGATGCAACAAGCTTGCATTAGAGCTGTACACTACAACTTAGCACACAGCTTCCTAAAACAAGCCTAATTCCAAAACTTTGCTCTTGGATGCAGCAACCAAACAGTATGCAAATAGATCTGGTGCAAAAAATGTGAGCTAACATGGGAAAGCGCACCAGACTCAGGCGCACACCTGAGGTCTTGTGCAAGACTTCCAGCTGACATTAGCACAGACCCAACTCCTAGATACCCTCCCACCTCCTGGATGCTCCGAACACCCACCCCAATCCCAAAAATGTCCCTAGTGGCTCAAGTAGCATCTCCTGGACCCCCATCCCCGGCCTCCAAAAATGGCCCTAATGGACCAAGCGGACCCTCAAGATCCACAACCCCAAAAGCATTTCTGGTGGTCCACATGGATCCCTGAACCCTCACCCCAACCCCAAAAATGTCCTTGGTGGCCCAAGTTGACTCTGTCCTCCAACCCCCACTCTTGTATACCTGTAAGCTGGAATGATGCCCATTTGCTCCTGCCTTCACTTCACCATCTTCAAAAATGGTGGCACCTGACCCTGTGCTGGGCACCCCAGGATGCATTGTGCAGGGTCAGGTGCTGCTATTTTCAAGATAGCAGAATGAAGGTAGGAATAAGTGTCTATTGCTCCTGTCTCCCAACTTAAAGGTGCATGGGGAGGGGGTGAAGGGATCTGAGGGGGCACTTAGGCCACCATGGACATTTTTGGGGTTGGGGAGTGGGAGAACACTTGGGCCACCATGGATATTTTTTGGATTTATATTTCAAGGGTCTGAGGGAGGTGGGGAAATTCTCTGCTCCCTTGCTGCATCTTCATCCTTGAGCTGGCATAAAAATTCAACACTATATAACAAGTAAAACAACTATACTAGTGTAATAGTAACACTGTAGCATAATAAATGATAGCAGCTAAAGACCAGCAAGATCCATCCAGTCTGCCCAGAAAGGTGGCCAGGTTTGCACCTCCTACTCAGTGCAGGTTGCCCTCCCTTGTTCGTTGTTAGGGTTGTTACCTGCTACTCTGTGCAGGGTCCCCCCCCCCCCCACCTCTATCTTTTTTGTGCAAGCCATTCATGTTTTGATTCACGGCTGTGTTATATGCTACTACATATGTTATATGTAATATCTATGCGCCTTCATATTCAGTTTCAAAAGACTTACTTGAAAGGTCTGGGGGGACACAGTCAATTGTTGCATTTAGATGACCAGGAATAACCTGTAGTTTTGTCTTCTCTGGTCTGAAGTGTAATGTGGAAGGAACAAGAAAAAAAATCTCTTTAGTAATATAAAACAAAAGTTATATATATATTTGCAGCAGCACCAGCCATACAAGTGTTGGCACTGAAAATCCATGTAGTCATACACTTAAGATTAGATTTTATAACATATAGCTTGTTCTAGGGGTATCCCTTGCATCTCACCATTTTGTAGACCTGAGGCCTGTATAGGCCATGGGCCATCTTTTCTGAACTATACTTCCATGGATTCTACATGACTTCCTGGCAGCCCTGTGCTAGCTGACTTCATCTAAGGACACTAGGCCACCAGTCTATCTCATGGGAAGCTGCAGAGGAGAGAGTTTCACAGGAATACAGAGCCCTCCGGTCTATCTTTTGTGAAGCTGTGGAAGGGCCAGTTTCACAGAAAGACAGGGATGAGGTCATACTTTTTATTTACCTCATTGGCAAGACGTTCTGTACTACTGATAAGGTGATCTTTCTGGATGCCCAGGAGCCGTCTGTGTGTCACCGATGGACCCTGGGGGAAGTGCCAACTTTGGGCTTGGAGAGACTTTTGGTTTGGAATGGAAGAAGAGAGGATGATCTGATGGCATGCACATCCCTCTGAAGAGAGGGACTGAATTGTCAGTAACACTTATGGAGCCTCTCCTGCCCACTTAAATGGTTTTGAATATCAGCCCATATTTTTTTTTAACTCAAAGCATATTATTAAGGGATGAGCATGAGATTCCATCAATGTCAATTTATTCTCTATATTGTCCACTTAAGGAGAAATTAGGTCTTACCTGATCATTTTCTTTCCATTAGTCCTTCCCACTATTCCAGAACCTGTGGGATAGTTGTGTCCATCAACCAGCAGGTAGAGAAAGAACTGAAAACTGAGCTGAGACACATATCTCTTGGCATCCAGTCCAGCTCCACAGTATTTACACAGACAAGCAGTAAGGAGAAACTCAGAATAAACACAACAACCTTAAACAACTTGCTAACCTAATACTAACCAGATGAGCAAACATAAGTGGATCTTTCTCATCTCTGGACACCTTGTAGAGAACGAGAGATATGCAGGAAGCACCAGGCAAGATGACAGTCACTATTTGAACCATTACTTTCCACCAAGTAAACATCTCAGAAACCTCAGGTGGACCTATGGATCATTGGGAAGGACTAATGGAAAGAAAATTATCAGGTAAGACCTAATTTCTCCTTCCATTATGTAGCTTCCCACTATTCCATAACCTGTGAGATGTTTAAAAATATCTAGAGTGAGTGGGATCCTGGCACCGCCACCTTGAGAACCAAAGCCCCAAAACTAGCTGCTGAGCACGCCGAAATGTCTACCCTGTAGTGGTTGGCAAAGGTATGCAGCATCAACCACATTGTTGGCCTTGCAATTATCTGCCAGAGACAGTAGGTAGTCTCCACCCAAGATGTCAATGTATGCCTCAAAGATTGAGAACACGTTTTTACTTCCTAAATAGTACCTGGGGAGATCAGGAAAAATAACTGCTCACAGGATTTGAACAGGGTCTCAGTGCAGAGGCCTACTCCCTCCACACTCCCACCCTGAGGCTGGAGAATTCCAGCACCTTCTGGGCTAGATCTTGGGTTTCAAGGCCAATCAGGGTACAGAGCATTAGCCCTAAGGGTGTTTGACCAATGGCACTGAGGGTTACTCTTCCACTCCGGGGTTTTCCTCTTTTCTTTGGGGAAGGTAAGCTAAAAGGAAAATAGACCTCTGCTACAGCTATAGTACAGAGGACAAACATCACCTGCTGGCCAAACAGGGAAAATACTATGAAAGGAAAAAAGTGTCATAAGGCAACATTACAAATCACAAGCATGAAAGTCCCTTGTTTCGCCACACTTTGCTCCAGCACCTTCCTGTGTCCTAATTTGGTTTGTTTGATCTGATGTCTCCTGTAAGGCCCAGTTCTCAGAGAAAGCCTGTCTGGCTATCCTTGAACACTTAAGGGCTGATGCTCTGAAGTCCCTATTAAAAACCGTGTCCATTTAGATCCACAGTAGATGTTACCAATTTTGAAATAGTGAGCGATGCTCAAAGGAAATTGCATGCAAATGAGTTCAAGTAAATTTAGCAAGCAGCTCGGTAGGGAAAGTGCCTAGCACATGCGCAGAACAGTCTCTCAGTAAGTGTCCATATTATGTGCATGCCCAGGAATCCCGCTGCTGTACTCTCTCCTTTCCCCTGCAGTAATTGCTGACTCAGCTGTCCCTGTCTCCATTCCCCTGCAGTGCTCCAATTCTGGCTCCAGCTTCCTCTAAAGCTTACTTGCCTTCCCTCAGGCTGTCCCTGATGATTTTCGCTTGGGAATCTCCTCCTTGCTGAAAGCTCCTCCAGCTGACATCATAGGGGTTTTCCCCAGCCAATTGGCTGTCTGCTTGTTTCTCCGACCCCCCCAGCTAACATCATAGGGGGCTTTCCCACAGCTGACTGGCTGTCTGCTCCTATGATGTCAGCTGGGAGGGGGCGGAGAAATAAGCAGACAGCCAATCAACTGGGGGAAAGCCCCTATGATGTCAGCTGGGGGGGCTTTCAGCAAGGAGGAGCTTCCCAAGCAAAATCATGGGGTCAGCCTGAGGGAAGGCAAGTAAGGTGCAGGAGGAAGGTGAAGCCAGCATCAGAGCAATTTGCTATTGAAAAAAAAATCTCCTTCTTGCTTGTTTCTCCGTCCCTCTAAGCAGTTATCTGCCCTAGGACAAGTTTTGTTATTGAAAAATTAAAGCAGTGTGCGTCCCCAGAAGTCGCCCTCACACAACAACAGTTCCAGACTTCATGAAAAATTCTGCAGGTTAAAGGTAACTGGATAGAACCAGTCAAAACTGGACCTTTCTAGCATGGTAAGCTTTGTGTATTGGCCCCTCAATCCTATGTAAACTAATCCCTTCTGGCCAACCCATCCCATCAGGTAGGGAGATATCCTGACATCATGGGGGGGGGGGGGGGGGGGCACGGTTCAGACCTGCCTGCAGTATGTCTCAGAGGCCTTTGGATAACTCTCCGGGTAGGCCCTGAATCCTTCGTTAGGCTAACTTTCAGTTAAGACCTTGAACAGCACAATGGCATGCTGACAAGGATCACTATCAATAACTATAATTACAGCTTCCATTCTTATATATTTACATATTATAAATATAGATGTTTATTTTCCAGCTTATTAGATGTACAACAAAACCAGTGTTTATCGGTGTTTTGTACCCCACAGGCACTATTGTTGGCGCTTTCCAGTGGAATGAAATATATACATTTGTATCATTTAGGAGATTGCGCAGAAAAAGCACAAAACGTTAGTGGCGGATACAGACAAATCAGGGGAATACTTGGAGAAACAACATGTTTCCGGTGTTTATCTAATAAACAGCTGTTTTTTTTTCTATCAAGGGGCCTATCAATGTTTATCTGGAAAACTAAAATCAGAGGCCCTAATTATAACCAAGAAAGGGATCTGTCAGAGAAAGGGGAATCTTTAACACTATTTCACATTTGTCAGTACGCCCTTCTTTCTGTTGATACATTGGAAAAATCAGCTGCATAGCTTGCATACTCAGTAGAGGCTTTGTTTATTAAAAAAAAGACTTACTTCCTGAGCTCTGCTAACAATTTCAGAAGATCCTCATTCGAGAGTTTGCTGCTATCCTGTTTATATAAAGGAGAAAATTTTGCTTCAAGATCCAGACAGCCTTGGGTGTCTTTGAATACTGGTCTAAAATAAAACAAAAGAAAACATAAGGTTACGTGCATCGGATGTTGAAGATATAAACAATATTTGCTGCTCTCAAAGCTCAATATGCTGTCCACCCTGCCCCCAAGTCACTTTTAAATGCTTTGATGTTGTCTGAAGCAAAGCTTCTGTGACAAAGAGATAAAGCTTTCCTCTATCGTTGACCAATAGTTGTGCAACATGTTAACTAGAGGAGATTCGTTCCTCTAAGCTTCTGAAAGCTTGCAAAATGTCTGACCTCTGATCAGAGGACATAAGAATAGCCATACTGGGCCAGGCCAATGGTCCATCTAGCCTAGGGTTACCATATGGCTCCAGAAAAAGGAGGACGGATTGAGCCAGCCGGGTTTTACTTCCATTGCTTTCAATGGAAAGCAATTGCTTTCAATGGAAGTAATTGCTTTCAATGGAAGTAATTGCCCATTCAATGGAAAGCAATGGAAGTAAAACCCGGCTGACACAATCCGTCCTCCTTTTTCTGGAGCCATATGGTAACCCTAATCTAGCCCAGTATCCTGTGGCCAATCCAGGTCACAAGTAAAAAAAAAAAAGGCTAACGATTTTGGCACCCTTTATCACCAGCCCCCTGAGCCAGTGCCTTACTTGGTCCAGTGCTTATGCTGGCCCTGCACTATTGCGACCCTGCCAGGGGTTAATGTTTTAACTTTTGTGTGCTTATCTTTCAATTAACTGTGAATATAACACAACAATAATAAAAATCCCAATAAATAAATAAATGTATGACGACAGTCCTTCAAACTTTCAATTTCATGATAACGCAACAAAAAAAGGAAAAAAGGAAAACAACAGCAACAATTTAGCTTAACAAATGTATAAGTCCAGCTCTGTCCAAATTTGATCCAATTTTGGAAGCAATGATAGTATATGTTTGTTAAGCTAAGTGGTTGCAGTTTTTTTTCCTTTTTTTGTTGTGTTATCATCAGCAAGAGAAGCGAGACAGAGAGGGAGATGCCGGAACTGGTGGGGGGAGGGTAAGAGGGGGATACTGATACAGGACAATTATAAAAATATGTTCCATTTAGTAGAATTATGTATAACAGATTTAGTTTACTGCTTCTAAGAGTCAAAGGTGTTTATATTACTGCTGCTTTAAAGAGACAGGGCTTCCCAAAGATGCCGTAGTGACCTCCCCAGCCTGATGGGGTTTCTGGATATCCACAATGAATATGCATAAAATAAGTTTGCACAACATCTCTTACATATTGATTGTAGATCTTACTGGTTATAGAGTCCCCGGAGCAGGTTAAGGAGGCCCTCAACTAAAGGCTGCACCATTATAACAAGCAGGTTTTCATTAAAAAGTCAAAATGGATATTTCCATATATAAATCTTTGATACAATCCAAATGCGTACCACACTGCAAGAGAAGCAACTGTCTGAGTCCTAATTTTACAGTCAAGACATTATAAAAATAAAAACCTGTTTTATTAAAAACAAAGGAATTCTTCCCCATTCCAAGATGGCTTTTAAAATAAACTAACCTGGCAGCCCAAGCAAACGGCATCTTATACTGACCCAGCCTGCTGCAGATCAGCTTAGCAATCTTATGCACCTTCTGGGAAGTCTAAAGTAACAATGAGAAACATTTTGGTACAACATATCCAGAACTGAAATCAATGCATCAGCATACATGAAGCAAACCTTTTATCAGCAGAAAGAATGCTTTAGAATAAACGGTCGCAGAACGAGGCCTCAATGGACTTAGATTCAGGACCACCATCAGGGATGGGGGGGAGGGGAAAGCATGGAACAGTCTCCCAGTGGAGGTGGTGGAGACAGAAGCAGTAACCAAACTCAGGAAAATCCGTGATTAGAATGAAGGAAGTGAGGGGAAGCCAGAGGCTCAGGAGTGAACCGGGAAAGATTAGATGGGTCTAATGATATTACATGTAGGGCCAGATATATGTATAAACTAGACAAGCTAGAAACTCACATTAAAAGTGGCTCATTATTACTTTAAACATAATTAATACAAATGTTTGCATGTAATGTAGCATTTTATGCATACAAGCATGGAACATTATTAAACCTAAAATATACTCCCTACTTAATTGAGGGAGGGGGAACCTTTTAAATGTTATAGTTTAGGGGCCACAATACATATAAATCTGGCCCTGCTTACATGCCATAACTCTATTCTGTGTTTAAGAACCACCCCCCCCAGCTCATTCCACTGGATGGTGATGGTGCAGCATCATGTCTCAATTATCCGCAAACAAGAACCAAGAAAGAAAGAAGGAAGAAAATCAAAATAAAATAATCAGCAAAAAACTAAGAAAAGATATGTAAAGAAAAAAAAATGTTAAGTAACAGAAAATGACAGAAAAAAAAATCATGAAGAAAGCCAAGAGGGAGAAAAATCAAAGACAGAGCAAAACACCTCAGAATCTGGGAGGCCAGTATCTGCCCAGGTAACATAAGGGGATATCCAGAGATGCATCAACTTTACAACATTTCCACCTCTTGACTGGATAAATTCTTCTGGCGGTCAGACAAGACTTATCCAGTTAAAGATAAAGGGGCAGTGTTATGAGCAGTGTTAACAGAAATATGCAATGTTGTAACAGGGAGCACCTATATTTAGGTGTCTTTGTGGGGCCTATTTATAAAAGACAGTAAGGTGCCTACTTTCTAGAACACTAGTGTAACAGGTGAAATACACATCTATAATTTAGGTGTGAGCACTTACACCAGCCGTAAATACCAGAAGAGGAACAAAATGTTCTGCAGTGCAGAAAGCAGTCCAAAGAAGTCTAATATGATAAAAAGGCTTTATTTATGCCACTTTAGTGGACATCCTATATAATAATTCTCACCTCCAACGTTCTGACTTGCCTGGGACCGTGGCTCATTCCGAGTTGGTCTGCTAGGCTCCGTAGATCAGGCTGACATCACCGTAGCCATTATGATGTCACATCAGAACCCGGGGGAAAAAAAACTGGCCTCACAGCTGATCCATGTCCAGAGAAGGGTCACTGGACATGGGTAGCTGGAGGGGGGGCAGGGGAGAGAGGAGGGTTGCTGGACATGGGTGGCTGGAGGGGGGGCATGGGAGAGAGGAGGGTCACTGGACATGGGTGGCTGGAGGGGGGGCAGGGAAGAGAGGAGGGTCGCTGGACATGGGTGGCTGGGGGGGGGCAGGGGAGGGAGGAGGGTCACTGGACATGGGTGGCTGGAGGGGGGGCAGGGAAGAGAGGAGGGTCGCTGGACATGGGTGGCTGCAGGGGGGGCAGGGGAGAGAGGAGGGTCGCTGGACATGGGTGGCAGGGGGGCAGGGGAGAGAGGAGGTTCGCTGGACATGGGTGGCTGCAGTGGGCGCAGGGGGAGAGGAGGGTCGCTGGACATGGGTGGCTGCAGGGGAGCCAAGGAAAACCTTGCTAGCGCCCGTTTCATTTGTGTCAGAAACGGGCCTTTTTTACTAGTATACAATAACTATAGGGTTGGAATAAGTGATTATGCCTTACATTTAAGTCTGTCTTCAGCCGCATGCGGTAATATTCTCTAAAGAAAAGAAGGTGCCTACTTTTCTTTATAGAATAGGCTTGAAATACGCACCACAACCAGTGCCTATAATAGGTGTCCTGTTAAATAATTACCCTTATAATTAAGGAAACTATGCAACACAAACAAAACATAAAAAGGCCTCAGCGACTACCTTGACAAGCTCTGAATTTTTAACATATGGTTCAGCGCAGTGTGTGATGCTTCCCTGTAACACCTTCTCCACACGGGCAACCAAGAAAATGTCTGGATGTGGGTCTGTAACTGAAAAGATTCCCTGCAATTTGTAAGGAACACAATTAGGAAAAAAAAAAACCAAAACGTTCCCAAAACTTGTAAACTGAACACCCACTGCTATTCTTTCCCAATTTATACAAGGCAGTTCAAGACAAATACTCCAGTGCTTTCAGGTATCCTAATGTTTTCTAGAGCAGCAGCAACACCTAGTGGTCACCCAGATAATGCATCTGTGTCACCTGTGGTTATCTCTATGCACTTGGAAAACACACATGCAAAATATTTTTGATTAGTTTTTGAAAAATGTACCTTTCCCCCTTTGGCTCATGTCACACATTTGTTTTAATAAATAACTTAACACACATTAGTCTTTTTTTTAACATGCACAAATTGATGGTACACATGTTCACTAATGTTACCATGTATTAATACATTTTGTACACACTAAATTTAAGGCAAACTAACAAACAAACTACTACACTCAGTTTACAATGGTGTCTGCAGTGCTGACGGATGAGTCAGGAAGAGCTGTGGATCTAGCTGTCCCCTTCTCTCCCGTTAGAGAGCATGTTCTCCAAACTCTGAGGTACAGAATACAATGGGGACGGGGCGGGGATAGAGCCTGAGGGGACAGGGCAGGGACGGAGACATCCTGCGGGAATGGGGCAGAGATGGGGATAAACTTTGTCCCCATGTCATTTTCTACTTTGAAGCCTGTTAATGAACTGAACTGTTATTTACGTTTGAGTGATGCAGATGACGATATTTTGATTTTTTTGTTTTTGAAAAACAAGCAAATATGCTGGCCACAACTAGCAAAATTTGCATGGGGGATTCTGTACATTCCTGCTACCAGCACATCTTCTAAGAAGATATCTTCTATTGCACGAAGGATTGTGGAAGACAGGAGAGTTAGACTGAACCCTGAGAATGTTGATGACTTATTATTCATCCACAGATTTAAAAAATCATAACAGTGCTTCATAGGGCATATTTCTCCCCCACTAGAGCATACAGAATGGGTTGTATTTTGTACCCCTGGACATTTTAACAGTGTAAATGGTACCCAATTTAGACACCATTACGGTCTGTGTTATGACAGTATTCTGTAAAGAATGCTCTTTATAGAATACTAGCTTGGTACTCTTCTCAAGCCTAACTTGGACGTGAGCACTTTTTGTCTGCAAAATGTGTTGTAAATGTTTGCCCCCAAATTATAGCAGTTAGGCACACAAATGAAGGTATTTTATAACATCACACCTAATTTCTGGAAATGCCTCAACTCTCCCAAGCCCCTCCCATGGCCACGCCCTCTTTGGCGTTGTGCACTATGACATTTAAGCTCGCATATTATAGAATAGGACTTAGGTCAGATCCGTGTGTAACTCCTAATTACTACCAATTAAGTGCTTAAATCCAGTAAGTGATTATTAGCACTTAATTGACTAATTAGTCTACATGTGGATTTGGGATCTGTGCCCAAATTTGGGCAACCTATACAGAATCCAGGGGTTCGTGCAAACAGAAATGAGTTTTCAATATTTTCATTTAGTTTAGTTTGCAAGAACTGCAGTGGCACCCTTTATTTTAAGAGCACAGTCAAAAAGCTAAAACCAGTAAAATCCAGCACCTGCTTTATGTCGGTGAAGTGAGAGTCATCAAGTCCATGAGTGGAAGATTCACTAGACGAAGATCCTCTGGACTGTCCTCCATTCAACGACTCTGCTGAGCTGTCTAAAAGCATTTCACGTATACAGGGAGGGTTCAGGTCCACGTGGAAATCAGCGGAAATTTTGCAATTATTTTTCAGATCAAATAATGCAAGGCTGACAAAAAAAGGTTCAACCTGATCGTAAGAACAAAAGTTTATGTTAACATAATTAGGACAAAATTTCTTCCTGTATGCAACATGTAAGCCACATTGGATGAGAGCATTATCACATAGTCTTCAACATTTTCCTTCTATAGCACCAAAAATCATATACTGACAATTACCGACTCTGTGGTGAAATGGAGACCCTGTAGAGTCAAAATCAGGTCTCAGTTAGCCAAAGAAGCAGGATGTGTTCCCAAGGAAAAACCAGAGGACGAACTGAGAGAGGGAAAGAAGTAATGTCACCTTAAAAAAGAATGAGAGGGGGGATTGTAAAGAAAACAAAAGAGGGATCCAAGGTACACAAATCAAACAAGAACAAAAAAGCACACAAGGGCCTTCAAGACTGGGACAATAGAAGAAATTTATTCAAAATATGACCCGACACGGGCCATGTTTCGGTGTGAATCCGCCTAGGAATATATTGAATGCTACAATATTGTATGAGAGTGGCGTAATGCAACTGAAATCTAATAGAGTCCTGTCTCAAATCAATAAGGTCATGCCATTTGTCTTCCAAAGAGTCATCATCCTGGTCTTCAAATACAGCCAGTTCCTGAAGAAGGCGTTGTAGTCGATCTTCTGCATAACTTAACACATTATCCCAGCTCTTGAAGGCAGTCCCTCAAAAGTACATACAGAAAACAAAAGAGGGATCCAAGGTACACGAATCAAACAAGAACAAAAAAAACATACAAAGGCCTTCAAGACTGGGACAATGGAAGAAATTTATTCAAAATATGACCCGGCACGGGCAGCACCGTGTCAACAGCAAAACCACAGCGCTGCGGAGCTGTGCAGAGTCAAGTCATACAGTCATTGACATTGCATATTTGGTTATCGAAGGATTATTCATATTATCAGTTTTTCCAGATATATATGTTGTCAGACCCCTGATGCAGGCAATTGTTTTGCCGAAACACGGCCATGTCGGGTACATAATTTGCTGGAATAAAGGCTGTTGAATTCATAAAGTGTTTCCATCTCCTCACTTGTCCGTCTGCAACTTTTTAACACATTCAGACTAATATTCAAAGCAAATCATGTATTTGCCAGGGACCAGTGAACACAAAGGGCCAGATTTAGTAAATGGTGGTAAAAATTAGGCAATGGGAAAAATCCGCACTAAGCGCTATTCTATAAAGGGCACTCTGGGCTGAGCGCAGATTCCTGTGCCAAACTTTGGGTTCAAGAACTTACGCTTGTTGAAACCTGGTGTAAATCCTGACGTGCAAGTTGGCGCGTAACCTCAGTATTCTGTAACTGTGCTGAAATCTGACCTGCCCAGGCCCCTCCCATGGCCATGTCCCCTTTTGGGGTGCGTCTGAGACACTTTTGGTGCACAGTGTTATAGAAAAGTGTGTAGGCAAAATACACGCAAGTCCAAGTCAGTGCCAATTAAGGTCAATAATTGATTGTTAACAGCACATTGACTAATTGGTTTGCACACAGATCTCAGATTTACGCCCAAATTTGGGTGATCTTAACAGAATCCAGGGGATAATTTGCTTATCCGTATAGTTTAAAAGCTTATATGGATGGTATCGGGCCATTTAAAGTAATTAAAAAGCCAGATGCCATGGAGTCAGTTCTAAAAATTATCCATAGCAATATTCAAATATATGTATTAAGTTAAGCAACAGTGCATAACCTACCTACCAGCCAAGCCTGCAGAAAAGCCAGTCCTGTCTATTAGATGTAAAAGAATATTATTTTAGGGAGCAATATCCAAAGGCATTTCTGCAATTAAATGGATTTTATTTGTAGAAATTTAAAAAAGAAATGTCTTTGAAAATTGCTCTACTCTTTCTTCCCAGTGTGGTAAAAGTACATAGACTGTGACCAGCACAAATAGGGGCAGAACAGATCAATGTGCACGCAGAGGTATCATTTGGAAAACCTCACACCCATTTTCACATTCAGGTGCAGGTAGATATCTTTGTATCATCACTGTGAGCACTAAGTGGATTACAAAATGAGCTTGCAGTCTTGTGGCCATCAGCATCATCGATGTTAAAAAGACGTTGGTAGTAATCTTTAAAAATCAGATTGATCTCTTTATCAGTATTTATCAAGGTTCCAGACGCTGTCTTAAGCTAGAAGAGTGGCTCCTGGGATTAGCCAACTGAGCCAGCTGATTTAAGAGTTCATTCAAAGCTGCCTGCATTGCTAATAATCGAGTCCGAAGAGAAGGATTAGGGCTGACACCACAACTCTGCCTCAGATGAATCGACTGTTGCTCCAGATGCAAAATCACTTTGCATCTGAGACATGTTGCGAGTTAAATTGTTTATAGTCCATCCATTTTTGGCGCGAATAGTCTAAAAAATTTCTGACCTATATATAAATTTAAGGTGAAGCACCAGGATCTATCAGTCTCATTATTCACTAGCCCCTTGAGCTCCACCCAGACCAGAGTTTGATCAGATATTGCTATAGAATCTATAGAAGCCTCCCTCACAGTCAAAAACAAAGTACTATCCAGAAAAAGATAATCAATTCTACGGTGGGTCATATGTGCTCTGGATAGGTGGGTGAAATCCATGACCCCAGGTTGGAGAGTCCTCCAGACATCTACTGTATGACATCCAAACTAGGGAATTCCTCTAGTGGGATCCAGTTTCTCTTTGTGAGGGTTATACATTTTATCAAGATCTGGATCTGCTACCACATTAAAGTCCTCCCCTATGGTTTCGGTGTATGTAGAGTTACATTGGAGCAGTGAAATGTGACTCTGGAAAAAGTTTTTGTTATAGACATGGGGAGCATCCTATTCACTAGCAGTTGGGCAATGATATATCTTCCCTCATATTTTGCTTCTGCACTTGCAAAGATTTATGGAACAGAATAATGACCCCAGCCTTTTTCCCCTTAGTAGTGGCCTCAATATAATCACTCACCCACCACTTGTGAAGTTTACTATGCTCTGCTGCTGTCAAATGGGTTTCTTGCAGCATAGCTATTGTGGCCCACTTACGATGAAAGCTATGCAGGAGTTTTTTACGCTTAATCGGAGATGATATATCACCCACATTCCAGGAGAATATCTGTATCCCCATCAGGTAATATCCGGATGAGAGGAACAGAAACAGCACCATATGAAATAATAAGGGTTGTAATGCCATCCCAGCCTCCAACATCCCAACCCAGACCATCCAAATAACGAGACCCACACCAGTTGCCAACCACCAACTATAGCAAAGTAAATTAGGGTCTGAACTATCATCCCCACAGCAATATGCCAAGATAATCCAGAAATACCAAACCATCCTTGAGAAGTACCACCCAGCTGTACATTAGCCCTCCTTCCTCCCCTGCCCCCCGCCCCCACCCCCATCTCCTCTACAACACCCCATCCCTCCTTCCAATCCCCAGCAACCATTCGCTAATGGCGAAGGTCAAGTCACCCACAATCCTATGCCCCACCTCCATCCATAAGGCAGTATAATATGACAAATAAAACCTTTTATAGATCCTACATAGCTGCAACATCTTGTCCATAAAGATTGGATGTCTCCAAATGTTCAGTATCGCATCCAGAAAGTCACCAATTACAAAGGGGGCAGACATAGCCAGGTCAGATGGTCCATAAGGAAGAGTAATATTAATAAATAATAATAATTTTTAAAACTCACACGCCAATGTTCAAGGGTTCTTGTCTTGAGAGCTTAGCATCAGAGCTCCCCATCAACAGAGAACACTCAATGCCCCACATTCGATGTAAGTCTCATTAAAGGGGGTGGGAACAGTCCTAAAAGAAGGCAAGCAACAATGCAAAACCATACAGGCTCCATATCCAATAAGGCAATAAACACATCATCCAAGGAGCCAAAGGTCTGTAACAAGGGAATAACCCGACAGACCATCATATCAAAGCTAAGCAGTCCAACCAAAGACCTACAAGGGGAAAACGGCAGGTGATCACCTAAGTTGTGAAGCAGTTCCACACATATCACTTGTGGCAATGATGGATTGAAATTCCTCAGGTCTCCACCGAAGCTCCAGGCAGAACATTCAGAAAGTCCTGCGCTGCTGGCACTGTTTCAAAAACTTGATGCTGTCTATCATACACCACCCGCAACTTCAAAAGGATATAGGAGAGCAAATTTCCGGTGTTTGTTATGTAGTGCGGTACATACGGGTGCAAATGCTTTTGCACACTGATGGAATAATCTTGGAAGCATAATATTCTCTTCCCATTATGCTGTAGCTCTTTCCCTATGTGCTCTCTCTATTCTGAAGGACTGTAAGGGCTCCTAAAGGTGAAGGGATTGATGAATCACAGTTTCCAAAAAGGAGTGCAAATCCTTCCCATTAAGGATTCGGGGAGGCTGACAAGTCTCAAATTAATGCATTGGGATCATTTTGTTCTAGATCCTCTAAGCGTTTAAGGGGCTGGGCTTGATCTTGAGTTAGGAATTGGGCCTGGTCCTCCAAATCACTCATCCTCTGTTGGTATCAAATTTCAGCCTGATGGTATCTAGCCATTCATGGAACTTCTTGGCTCTATCAAAGATTTGCTGATGTTTTTTGTACAAATTAGGAACGGGACAAAACAAGGCACATGGATGTCTTTGTGGCAGCAGAGGAATGTCCATATTATAAAATGGCCACAAAGACATCTATGTGGAGGAATGGCCTAATGGTTAGAACATCCTAGTGAGAAATAAACTAGAGAACCAGAGGCTGCTGGTTCAAATCCACTGTAGATGTTTGTAATTTTTTTCTTTTAATTGTGACTCCCCCCCCCCCCCAAGGGACAGAAAAATACCTATTGTGACTTCTCTTATTCCATTCACTGGAAAATTGCTCAATCAGAGCAATGTGGTAAGTTCCAGGTCTAAGTACAGATGCCCATCTTTTTGGACATGAACTTTCTTTCTCCTTCTGCAATCACAGTTGGACGTCCATATTTTGGCCCCTCCCTAGTCCCACTCAAAACACACCTCCTTGCCATACGGTCGTATTGTAGTTTTAGATGTCCATATTCTGGCTTTATAAAATCGGCACTTAGACATCCATGCAATATGGATGTCTAAATGCCAGTTTTCAGATGTCCAGAACACAAATGGAGCTTCTATAATAACCACCACAGGCACCTAGGTGTCTTTGCAGAATACTAGATTATGTACGCCTGCTCCTGATATTACGCATGTACTTTGCTTTGCCAAGGATTCTAAATAAGGCGCGGCAAGTTGCATGCATTACATTGGGCTCTTGCCTAGTTTATGAATGCAACTTAATTGAGTAACGAGCCAATCAGCGGTGACAATTGGCCAATAACAATCAATTATCAGTTTTAATCAATAATAATTAGAATTTATGTGCGCTTCTGTTTAGGTGTATTCTAAAAAAGAAGTGTGTGTAAACTCTAACGTACGTCGCAGAAAAGACGGCACGGACAAGAGTGGAGTGTGGGCGTGTCAGGCACGTTCTTACAGAATTTGGGGGAACCGCACCTAATTTAGGCACAGGTATTTTCAACAGGTTTTCAGTGGCAAAAATGGCCACGTCTAAATGTGTGTTCCCTGGCCCTATGCACTATTCTATAAACCGTGCATAACTTTAGGCGCGGTTTATAGAACAGCGCTATTTTTGAAAGCGCCTATTTTTGAGACGCCATTTACAGAATCTGTCCCTCTATGTGCTATTCTATAAAGTATGTGCGTAACTCACAACTCCGCCTCAGAACGTGTCTGCACATGGGTCACATAATACGTGCCTTCTTATCACTGCACATAACACCTGGGGAAATTTCACATAAGCCCTTATATATGTGTAAAACAGGATTTTATGCAAGATTCATAACATTAAGATTTTGTTGCTAGTGCATAAAACTCTCAATCATGAGGTACCAATAGCTGTGGCTGCACTACTAAAGCTTTATTGACCACTTCAAGCTCATAGATCAGAACATCTTTTGTTGCGCACTGGATGTTTCTCTTTGTTTCTATGCATGTCTGTGTGAATCTCGTGAATAAACCTTTTTGGTAGCAGCTCCAATGCTATGGAATTCTGTACCCCTGAATCTGCATCTGACATTAGATTTAAAGGAGTTTAAGGTTATCAATAGAAATCAAACAAAATAAAACATGGAAAAGAAAATAAGATGATACCTTTTTTATTGGACATAACTTAATACATTTCTTGATTAGCTTTCGAAGGTTGCCCTTCTTCGTCAGCGAAGAAGGGCAACCTTCGAAAGCTAATCAAGAAATGTATTAAGTTATGTCCAATAAAAAAGGTATCATCTTATTTTCTTTTCCATGTTTTATTTTGTTTGATTTCTATTGATAACCTTTAAGAGTGGACTAACACGGCTACCACACCTCTCTACTAAAGGAGTTTAAGAAATGTTTGAACATTCATCTCAACTTGCTTATCCCCACTATAATTAACTGTAAAGGTTTGGGAAGCAATTATCAGAAAATGTCATTGCCTCATTCTGTTAATACTATCTAAGGAATTACAGTGATTACTACATAAGTATTGCCATACTGGGACAGACCGAAGGTCCATCAAGCCCAGCATCTTGTTTCCAACAGTGGCCAATCCAGGTCGTAAGTATCTGATAAGATCTCAAAACAGTACAATACATTTTATGCTGCTTATTCTAGAAATAAGCAGTGGATTTTCCCCAAGTCCATTTTAATAATGGTCTATGGACTTTTCTTTTAGGAAGCCATCCAAACCTTTTTTTAAACCCTGCTAAGCTAACAGCTTTTACTACATTCTCTGGCAACGAATTCCAGAGTTTAATTACATGTTGAGTGAAGAAATATTTTCTCCAATTCATTTTAAATTTATTACTTTCTAGCTTCATTGTGTGCCCCCTAGTCCTAGTATTTTTGGAAAGAGTAAACAAGTGATTCACGTCCGTTCCACTCCACTCATTATTTTATAGACCTCTATCATATCATATTGTTTCTTCTGGCAAGTACAAAATGGAAATATTTATGATGTGATTGGTTACATCTTTTTGCAAATGGCAGGCTCATAACTGTTCTTGCTTTTTCTGACAATTATAACTATAGCAGTACTGAGTTATTGCTTATTTTGACAATTATAAATGTCATGTGGCTGTATTACTGCTGATCTTGGACAAAATATTGTTTGTGCTAATGATGATTTTAGACAATTACACATGGATATGTACATGATTGGCCACATTTTGTTTGTATCTAGTGCTCTGTTCCCTCAAACGTGGATGCTGTTTCACTATCACATTTTCAATACTAAGGGACAGCAAGCTCTGTAGCACTCCAGGGAATCTGCATATCCACAGCGATTGACAATACAATATTGATGCAACACCCCCACCCCCAATGGCAGCAATGCAGTTGGAAGACTTCTGCTCAGCTTAGAGGGAACAGTGATCTACTGGTGTCACAAAGCATTGAGTTGATGACCATTTAATTTATTTTATTAAGTTATTGTTGGATTATTTTTTAACTTGTTGTATTGTCTTTTTATTGTTTTATATGGAATGTTGTAACCCGCTGTGCTCATGGGATATAGCGGGCTAAAATTTTAAATAATAACAATAATAATCTCTATATCTCACTGCTAGCAGGGCTGCCATGCTCTGTTCCCTCATTTATGGGCATTTCTCCAGGAGAAACTTCCTGAATGTCCTGAAGTTATGAGGACACTAATAGAATTAGAGGGGAATTTTCGAAAGAAACGTCCAAGTTGGAATTTGGACGTTTTTGTAAAACGTTCAAATTCGGAGGCCGGGAAAAGGTCATTTTCGAAGAAAGATGGATGTCCATCTTTGTTCTCGAAAATACCATGGATGTCCTTGGATACAGACGTCCTTGGATTTGGACGTCTGATTTTCGGCCATTTTCGAACGCAAAGACATCCAAGTCTAAAACGTCCAAATTCAAGCCATTTGGACATGGGAGGAGCCAGTACTTGTAGTACACTGGTCCCCCTGACATGCCAGGACAGCAATCGGGCACCCTAGGGGACACTGCAGTGGACTTCATAAAATGCTCCCAGGTATAAAGCTCCCTTACCTTATGTGCTGAGCCCCCAAAACCCACTACCCCCAACTATACACGACTACCATAGCACTTACGGGTGAAGGGGAGCACCTATATGTGGGTACAGAGGGTTTCTGGTGGGTTTTGGAGGGCTCGCTGTTTCCTCTATAAATGTAACAGGTAGGGGGGGGATATGGGCTGGGTCCACCTGTCTGAAGTGCAGTGCACCCACTAAAACTGCTCCAGGGACCTGCATGCGCTGTCATAGACCTGAGTATAACATCTGAGGCTGGCAAGCAATATTTTTAATCATGTTGAGGATGGAAGGGGGTTAGTGACCACTGGGGGAGTAACAGCAGGTCATCCCTGATTCCTTCCAGTGGTCATCTGGTCATTTGGGGCACCTTTTTGAGCCTTATTCGTAATAAAAACAGGTTCAGGTGAAAACGTCCAAGTTTTAGTGCTGGACGTCTTTGCTTTTTTCCATGATGGCTCAAAGACGTCCAAGTCTTAGGAATGCCCAAGTCCTGTCTCAACCACACCTCCGGTACGGCCCCTTGAGATTTGGACGTCCTTGCGATGGACTTCCAATAAAGACGTCCAAAATCGGGTTTCGATTATACTGATTTGAACGTCTCTGAGAGATGGATGCCCAAGTGCCGATTTATGTCGCTTTTTGGAAGTCCATCTCTTTCGAAAATGAGCCTCTTAGTGTCAAGTTACTTTCCAATGGAGCTCTGCTGTTACACACAGGGAGCAAGATCATCCTGCAGGACTATGAATCTGCTTGAAGTACGATGTTAAATCAAGGACCAAAAAATTCATCTGAAATGTACATCACACAACAAGTTCCACCAGGGTCGAACTTAATGTCCCACTGAGGCCTGATCCATGTGATCTGTAGCTTCCCTAGACTGGCTGTGCATTTTCCAGGACTATCAGTGAAGGTGTGACACTTAAGAAAAGCATTACTCTAATAAATCATAAGAAAGTGCTGCAGATAATAGGACCTTGGCATGGAAAGTACATACATTTGTCGTGAGTCCTTCCGATCTTTCATTTACTTGATTGAGAAGATTAAAGGACAAGTCATGACAGTTCAGGGTGAAACATCTACTGCATTTCTCTTCAAACGGTCGTATGTCTGGCTCAATTCCTGAGAAGTCCAACCGCTACAAAACAAATTTATGAATAAGGTGCTGGTTACAATCGTACTTTACAATCTTCCTGTCATTCTGGAACATTCTAAGGATGGTGCTCTACAGAACTGCAATACTGCCACTGGTCCATAGGATATCATAAGGATCATACAGGTATAGGAAACTTGAGAATATCATATAACAACAGAGCACAAAGGGACCTCGTGAAGTCAACTTGTCCAGTATTCTCTTTCTATTCATAGGGAACCACCTGTGAAGTCTGCTACCTTCGGATGCACTGTCTGCACCATATTCTAATATGGCTTATACCATTTCAATGTGGAAACCCTGAAAACCACATTGGCTAGATGGCACCCAAGGACACAATTAAGAATCACTGCCTTAATCCATCCCCATGCCTCTGGTTAGGACCTCCTATAGTGAATCCATGCAACATGTGCGCCCCACATTCAGACGAGTTACATTTCTAACTGCAGAGATCAGAAAGCCTGATCAGGGAGTAAAAGAAAAAAAGAAAAATTTGCTGTTAGAGCTCCCACTGGGTTCAAGACTTCACCCTCTTACTGTTCATTATTTATTATGTACCATATCAGAAGGCACTGTAACTTTATATGTTCTAAAAATTACTCTTGTAGCAACACAAATTTTCTCCAGCCCACCACAAGAAGAAAATGAGCCGTTAATATGTTCTATTAGCTTGTGTAATAGAGTTACTACTTCCAGCACATCCTGAGGGGAATGACATCACCTCCCATTGTTTCCTTTCCTCATTCCCGTTTCTTTTCAAGATCAGAGCCTCATAATGCAGGGGTCTATGTGAGCTGGAAATTTATGGAGCCAGTCAACTGTGTCATTGCACGTGCCTCAGACTATTTTTCATAAAAGCAAGCATCTACCCTGTATGATAACAGCTGAAAATTAAATTAGCACCTCTGATCTAGTTTTTGTTTAATTCAACAGCAGCCAATCAAAATCAGGCTGTAGCCCAGATAGCCAACCAGAAGGCTGACGATGAAAACTACTAGTGACTAATTTTTAAAAGTATTTAGTAAGCATAGGTCGGATCCTGAAGGGGCATGAAGCAAAATTAGCACTGAATGCAGTGCACTAGCATGAGGATTCAAACTCCAAGAAAATCATGAGATGGAGACAATAAAGAGTTCTTAGACTTTTGTCTTCTGTTTAGAATAAAAATCCCATTAATTCACAGGACTCGGCACAGTTCCTTCTTGAAAAGATTAATGTGCATGACCAGTGACTGAGGAACAGATATTAAATAATGAGCTGATAAGACCAGATTTAAAAAAAAAGTTGGAAAATGACATTTAAGTTCAGCAATTAAATCTTCTCTCTCTTAGTACAAACCTTCCAATTCTAGAATCTCTTTGTCCCAAAGAACCTCCAATTATAAAAAATTCGAGTTAAATATAACTTACAACTTTAAAGGGTTATTTACTAAGGGGCCGTTTTACTAAGCCGCGTACATGCCTACGCGCCCAACATGTGCCAATTCGGAACTACTGCCCAGTTTGTATATGTACCCAGTAGGCGCACCGGAAATTTTCCAGTGCACGGCGCTAATAGGGCAGTAATCGGCATTGTACATGTGCTGATGATTACTGCCCGGTTAACACGTGAGACCTTACTGCCAAGTGAATGGGTGGCGGTAAGGTCTCAGGCCCAAAATGGACAAGCGCCAATTTTCATTTTGCAGCACGTCCATTTTCAGCCAAAAGAAAAAGCGCCTTTTTTTTCAGGTGAGCTGAAAAATGGACCTGTGCGCATCCAATACATGCGTCTACACCAGTGCAGGTCACTTTTTGGCACACCTTAATAAAAGGACCCCTAAAGCTTAGCTTGAGTTATCTGCAACAGGGCCCACAGAAATAAAATGTGCCCTGCTGCAGATAACTCGAGCTACGTTTTAGCTCTTTTGTCTCAGTGCACTTTTTTTAAAACCCTCGATCCATCTGCATAGCACTTGTTTACTTTACCACAGTAGTAAAAAATAAATGCCCTGAAATTTAGAACACTTTTCTTTTATTGCACTGGGCTCTAAGACTGCCAGATTTCATTTCTTGCAGCCCGACGACCCCTGCCTACCTCAGCTGTGCCACCATTAAGTTAAGACTAGATCCCAGGTTAGTTGCAAGTACACCTCATGATTACATTTACTCCTTGCATGTTCCACTGCGCACACTGAATTTCAGCTTATTGGGTAGATCGGGACACAGCAATCATCATAGCGCTGTTAATTTCAGTTTTGGCGCAGCACGCAGGATGCTAAAGATATGAAATTATGGGGTCCTTTTACTAAGCCGCGTATCTACATGGGCCCAACACGTGGCTCTTGTGGTAATTTCATTTTTGGCGCGGCTGAAAAATAATTTTCGGACGCGTGTATTGAGCGTGCGCCAAGTGGCATTTGACGTGCGTAGGTCATTACCGTCCGGTTACCGCATCAGACTTTACTGTTAGGTCAATGGCTGGCAGTAAGGTCTCAGACCCAAAATGGACGTGCGGCAATTTTCATTTTGCTGGGCATCCATTTTTGGCATTTTTTGCAGGTGAGCTGAAAAATGTTTCTGCGCACGCCTAAAACACGCGTCTACACTACCGCTGGCCATTTTTCAGCGCACTTTAGTAAAAGGACCCCTATATGAGTTAAGACATGGGATGTGCGGGACATCAGATTCCACTGCTGGTACATGCTCTCATGGGGCAACTGTCAGCAGAACTCCAAGAAAGCCCATCATTAATCAAAAATTTGTTCAATATTTCTTCCATCAAGATATGCACAGCTAGTATGTCAGTAATGATAATCCAGGGCAGGGCTGCCAAGAGACTTGGCCAGCCCCAAGGCAAGGCCGCCCCCGGGCCCCCCCCCCTACCCTCGAGGTTGCCACCACCGCCGCTCCCCCCTCCGTCCACCACCGGGCCGGGCCCCCTGCATTGAAATCAAAGCGCCTCTCACCTCCATGTGAAAGCGCTGCAGTCAGCAGGGCAGCAGATCACCTCCCTTCGGCCCTCCTTCCCTTGTGTCCCGCCCTCGCGGAAGTTACGTTAGATGCGGGCAGGACACAGGGAGAGAAGGAAGCCCGAAGGGAGGCGATCTGCTGCCCTGCTGCCTGCAGCGCTTTCACACGGAGGTGAGAGGCGCTTTGATTTCAATGCAGGTGACCCAGCCGGTGGCAGACGGTCGACAACAGAGGGTGGGTGGTACTGCGGCGTCGGGCCCCCCTTGGAGGCCTGGGGAATTTTGTCCCCCCTGCCCAACCTCTCGGCGGCTATGATCCAGGGGTCTCTGCTGCTCTTTTAAGTTATACAAGCAGTGTCGGTAATAGAGAAAGATTTTGTAAGCACAAGGCTGTTTCAGACAGCCAAACATCCTTTACTTTGAAGATGGCATTAAGGCCACAGTCTGGTTCACAACACTGTTCCAGCTGTATGACATGGCTGGAATACATAACAAGTCATGAAAACATGGAAAAGAGCAGTTTTCAGCTGAAAATGAGAACAGTCAAGCACATGGAAGATGAAAAAGTAGCAGTTACCTGGACATCGGGATCAAAGGAAAAGAGTTTCTGTCTGCCTTCACTTCTGTTCATTTTATTCAGCTGCTCGGTTTCTCTTCCATACTATAAGAAGCAGAGGAAATCAAATGATCAGTTAATACTTCCTTTGGCATTCTGAACATATTTCAGGGCATTCACCAACACTAATAAAAATCAGAACCCTTGAATTCTGAAGAACCAAAGCACTGCAGGAAACATGCTTTGCTAAAAGGAAGAGAATGAGGGAGAGCCACAACAAAGCCTCACCGCAGTGTCCACTACTTTAACATGGCAGTTGTGTGATATCCAAGGGTAGATTACATGGGCAAATAGAAGTTGCTATCGTACTGTATTAAGTTGGCAGGAACATAGCTGAGAGCTTATAGTATCACAAACAACCCACCCTTCATTCCTTCAAGAGGAGAGACAAGAGCAGAGGTGATAAGGTCAAGGATTGAGCAGACAAAGGAAGCACAAACCAGCAATCCTGCAAGTCATGGGGTATCTAGGCTGATGCAAACAGCCTAGGACTCCCCAGAAACTAACTGGGTCAGTGCCATGAGGTTGATGGTGGCCAGGTACCGTCCAGTAAATCCATGAGGAACTATGAGGCTAGATAACAGGGTCATAGCCTTGCCATGTTTGGTACAACCCTCAACAACAGTGGTACGGTAGTGCTAAACTTCTCAAGTAGCTGGGGTGCTCTGCATGAGTATCACTAATTTTAGTTTCTGCGGGGATAAAGACAGAACTTGGGAAGAAGGTATGGACAGGAATCCATATAACCAGAATGTGTACTTGTCCAAGAATCATAGCCGAAGATGGCAAAATGACTTCCAGCAAAGGTGGCATAAGCTAGCACTTAAGACAAATTTTGGACATGCTTGGGACAGATATGGAGAGCAGCAGAGGAAGGCAGTTGCATAGTTTGGTGGAAGACACGAGAGGGAACTTGTCTTCATTTGTTTATGAGAATCCTTGTACTCATCCTCCCCGAGTGGTAGAATATCAAAGGAGTCATCTCAACTGGGCAAACGAGAAGGATGGAGGGGCTTTTTCTGCTTTCTTACCTTCACCAACTCGGGGTGCATGCTTCTCTCCAGACTTTCCATGATGCTTTCTGATTTGCCCTGGCTGTTTGTATCATCTTCTACAGAATAAAAAAAAAACAGGTGCAATAATGAATGATACAGAAATACGCATATAGGGGGCAATTCTATAACTTCGTGCCTCAAGCTGAATGCTTCAGTGCTAAGAACTAATTCTATCACGGCACCAAGATTCCATTACAGAATACTAGCACATCAAAACTGACACGCCTACATTTAGGGACGACCATTTATGCCAGCTCTATGCCTGCATAAACATGCGCACAACTTATTTAGCATGCTAGAAATTACAGGTGTCTGCGACACACCCCTGGCCCACCGATACCCACATATATATGTCTCCCTCGCATTTACATGTCTTAGCACTTATGTACTACATTATAGAATAATACATAGAAGTGGCGTAGCTACGGGGTCCTTGGGGGCCTGGGCCCTTCCAAATTGGATCTGGGGACCCTGGATTGGCTGGCGGGGGTGAAGCCTTTCTCCAGTGCTGTTCTCTGTGCATTGCCTACCCCGCTTCTCTTCACATTGTGTGCATGCTCGGTTTTAGTAGAACTGAGCATGGGCGGCAATGCGCCAAGAACAGCGCTGGAGAAAGGCTTCAGCTGGTGGGGGGTGGGGACTCCTGCCAGCCAATGTATGTGGGGTTGCAGCAGGGAGGCAGGCCCAACTGTGCCCTCCCCCGCCATTTGGCTCTGGACCCCCCCCCCCCCAAACGTTGAGGTCTGGCTACGCTCCTGGTACGTAGTGCATGTGGGCATGTAATTTGTGCTAATTGGTGCATTTATGCATACAAGGCATGCGTTACTGTCACGTACCTGGTTCTAGAATTGCCTTTATATTATTTAAACTCTTAACCTGAGTAGCGAAAGGAAACTTTACTGGGATTCCTAAACATTTTCCAATTTTTCTTTTAATATACTAATTCTTAAGGAACTTACCATTTCTGTGCAGATGTGATCTTTGAATTCTCCCTGCTCCCTTTGACCGGGGGTTCTTTCTTGACCCAGTCCTCAGGACACGACAATTTTAAGATATCCACAATGAATATGCATGAGATAAATCTGCATACAATAGAGGCAGTGCATACAAATTTATCTCATGCATATTCATTGTTGGTATCCCGAAAACCTGACTGCCTGGCTGTGTCCCAAGGACTGGGTTGAGACCCCTGCCTAGACAGATAGGTCAGGTGTTCTCAGAAAAAATGCCACAGTTTTGCTAAACAAAAAAAAAAAATCGTATTTTTGACAAAACTATAGCGTTTACTACAAAAAACTAACTCAAAGTCTGTCCTGCTGTCAAAATGGGTGATGTGCCAGTGATACCAAACAGGCCTAGCACCTTCTTCCACTCTCTGCCCTTCTTCACCTCTAGTGTTGGCCATCGCCATCAACTCAACAGGGCTGTTAAGTATGTGTATTTTTCATATTGTTTCATGGTAGTTCTATTATTAGGTTTCAATTTACTGTTTTCAAGTTTACCTAATTTATTGTATTTATGCTTCTTCTTGGTTATTTTACTATAGTTATGCTGTTAACAAAACTGCAAGTTTTATGTTAAACTGTACCTGCTGTACACCACCTTGGGTGAATCTCTTCATAAAGGCGGTTAATAAATCCCAATAAATAAACAATTGTCTCACCTCCTTACCACCACCCACCACCAACATACCAACACTGGCTTGCAGGGCCCTGTTTCTACTACTACTAATTACAGAGGCAGAGAGAAAGGAATTTGGGGTGGGGAAACAGAGAGGTGGCAAAGAGAGGAATAGTGGAGAATGAGGGAGGGGCAGAAGAGAAAGCTTCAGAGACAAAGGATGAGAAAATATATCTGGGGACAGAAATATGGTGCATTGGTGTGGGGGGGGGGGGGGGGGGAATCAAGAAACCAGGGCTGGGGGGAATTCTGAGGGAAAAGGGGAGAGAAATAACTAGGTTGTTATGTGTTCTGCCAAAATTAAAGCTCCACATTGCCATTTTTAATTACTGCATAAATTGCAAAGCGTGCTAAGCGTCTGATGTATTTGCCTTAAAAGATGAAAGTTTAATTTTGTTAACAGGAAAGCAGTTGAGTTATCTAACAGTATTGCACAACAGACTCTTTGATGTACACCATTGCAAGGGCTGAGGACAGGGAGTTGCTATTTTTCTCTAAAGCTGTAACCTTGAGCAGCTTCCATTGTGTCCTTCTTCTCCTGGACCAAGCAGTCTGTATTAATCTGAATGATCTTCCTCAGGGTCCCCAGCCACTCCTCCATTTCCTGTTCTGTTTCTGCTGCCAGGTAATGACTGTACTTATCCAGCATCTTCAGTTCAAAGGCATTACGCCGCATCTTGGGACACTAGAGACAAACAAAACAAAGCTGGATCAGACGCCAGCTCTCTGACATTTTTCCTGTAACTCCAATATAAATAAGCTTGACCCAATGTCTTTTTTTTATTATTTGGGTCCTGTAGTTTCCTCTTGCTTAGTCTGGGCATCCACCTCAGTTGAAACCAGTGAAGCTTCATCTGGGGGTTTCTCTTCTTATTTAAAATCCCCCTCCCCTCCTAGCTCACTGAGTCCACAGCCAGGGCTAGTCACTAAGGCTCCTTCTGAAACCATATTACTATAGGCCCTGAGTCTAGGGGTGGGGTTAGGTGTTATTTTATAACTGTACAGACAAATAAATAGCATGTGAATACCTTCCCTGTGTGGGTATCGGCAGGGCTAACCCAACCATTAGGATGACCAGGAAGTTGCCTAAGGCATCAGCTTCTGGTGGCTGGCAAAAAGCAGGTGCAACCATGATTGCTGAGTTTAATATCAAAATCTTGGAAGGATGCTAGGGGTCTAAATGTTAGAGGGGGCACAAGGCTAAAGGTTTGTCCAGAGTACCTAATATCCTTGAACAAGCAAATTTTGAAATGGATAGTATGCACCTACTTCAGCTTTGAAAATTATCCCAGGAATTTATGTGCAGATATGCGTGTGTGTGTGTGTGTGTATATATATACATACACACACACACACACACACACATGTATTTTATAAAGTCTGAGCATAAATGCTAAGCCACAGTTTATCCCTGAGGTTAAGTAAGATGGAATCTTACTACTTTTGGGGATTCTACCTGGTACATGTGATCTAGATTGGCCACTGTTGGGAAACAGGATTCTGGGCTTGATGGCCCTTTGGTTTGACCCAGTAGGGAAACCAGAGGTGGTCCTACCATTAGGCCATCTGAGGCAGGGGCCTCAGGTGGCACTCTGAGGCAGCAACGCTTCCCACCCTTACTTCCCCAACCCCTTTCCACCAATTTAACTTTTCTTTCTCATTTTTCCAAAGGCAGCGGCAGCAATTCCCAGAGGCTGCCCTACCAGTCCCGGCCCCTTCTGTCTACTGCAGTCCACCTCCGAGGAAACAGGAAGTAACATCAGAGAAGCGGGCCGCAGTAGAGAGAAAGGGCCGGGACTGGCAGCAAGGCAGCTGCTGGGATTCACTGCTGCCGCCTTTGGAAAACGAGAAAGAAAAGGTAAATTGGTGGAAGGGGGCTGGGGAAGGAAGGGAGGAGATGGCAGACCATGGAGGGGGGTGGCGGCATCTCATTCTTTGCCTCGGGGAGGGGGGCGGTGGCAGCGGCTCATTCCTTGCCTCAGAAGGGGCGGCAGCGGCGGCTCATTCCTCACCTCAGATGGGGGTGGCGGCTCATTCCTCGCCTCAGGCGGGGGCAGTGTCCTATTCCTTACCTCAGGCGGCAGATTGTCTTGGGCCGCCCATGAAGGAAACTGGTATATTCTTATGTTCTAGTGTTCCCTCCCTAATCCCGCTTTTCAGTAATGCCTCTGCTCAGTCTAGATAAACCTAGGGCAGTGGTTCCCAAACCTGATCCTGGAGGCACCCCAGCCAGTCACATTTTCAGGATATCCACAATGAATATTCACTACTTCCATTGCACGCAAATCTCTCTCATGCATGTTGTGGATATCTTGAAAACTTGAGCTGGGGTGTCTCCAGGAGATGTGGTAACCACTGACCCAGGAGCATATATGCATACACGCTCTAAGCATATATCAGGAGGGCAATTTTATAAAAGCCCATGGAAATATCTTTAAATTTCTTTCCAGGTGTAATCATTGCATGAAAAAAACAGAACTCTATACCCCTCTCCCCCTTTCCCGGGAGCTGTGAACATTACCTCCACAGTATTCACTGTTCTAACCACTAGGCTACTTCTCCATTTCACTTGGAGGAAGAGACTCTTCGTTAGAACAAGCGGGTTGAGAACTAGGAAAAGCCATAGATTTAAATCCCACCATCACTATATATTGTAACCTTGGATAAGTCACTTCCATTGCCTCAGGTACCATCTCAGAAATACCTACTGTACCTAAATAGAAAGTGCCTCCAAAATGGACTTTCTGGTAGATAGCATACAATAATAATAATGTGTGCTAAGCGTTCATAAATAGAGGCCTCAATGACTTTTAGAGTATGGGTAGGCTTATTTTTGAGAAAAAGATTTTTTCTGTTATATACAGCACACCTTGCAACTTGGCTATTTAGACTGCAACGTTGGGGGGAAAAACACAGATTTAACTCATACGCTGTTTCACCTGGAGACATCAGCAGATGACAAGGAGTTCATAAGGATTCAGTAGAGACACACCTGAACAATATCAATACAAGAATCTAAGAAGATGCATCCTTTGGTTTCCTTTGAATTTTTTTCATCCTTGTAGGAGTTAAGAATATAGGAGCCATCAGGGAGCTGTGTTAGGTAGAAGTATCGCCTTCTGAACACCTATAAAAATAACAACAGTGTAGTCACACTCTCACCAACTCACATTTCATGGGAGATACAATTCACAGCAGGGGTATAATTTTTGTCACTGAGGGGGTCTTTTATAAAAACTCGGTAGCGTTTTTAGCGTGCACTAATGATTAGCGTGCATTAAACGCTAGAGACACCCATAGGAATATATGGGCATCTCTAGCATTTAGCGCATGCTTATTTTTAGCGCGCACTAAAAACGCAAGCGCGCCTTTGTAAAAGGACCTCTGAATTTTTTGACTGCCAAACAAAACCCCACACATAGCTCAAAGTGCTCTAAATTCACAAACTGCATATTACCATTATTTTTAAAACATCAGAGAAGTTGATGTCCTCTTGTTATACCACAATTTTTGTTTATACCTAGTTTTTGTTTATTTCAACTTACATTATTGGATTTTATTTTGTTTTTCTGTATTTTAGAATTGTAATTATCATTTTCAATTATTCAATGACTTGCATTATTGTCTATTTTGTGATTCTTTAATGCATACTATCTGTTATTCTTTGATAGCAGGCCATTTTGTTTTTATTTTTTGAAATGAATAAGTATAACCATAAACCATCACTTTGTGCTACTTGGAAAAAGTGATAACATAAATTTAATAAAATTTAAGTAGAGGAGTGTGGTAGCCGTGTTAGTCCACTCTTAAGGTTATCAATAGAAATCAAACAAAATAAAACATGGAAAAGAAAATAAGATGATACCTTTTTTATTGGTCATAACTTAATACATTTCTTGATTAGCTTTCGAAGGTTGCCCTTCTTCCTCAGATCGGAAATAAGTCAGAATGATTGAATATTTTAACACCCAACAGAAAGGACTTAACAAGGATCTGGGGTTCCTAGCCCATTATAAACCATAAAGCTGTATGTCTCTGTTGATCACCCTCCCCTCACCTATCCACACCCACCCTGTTAGAATATCAATGATATGCTTTGATGTCCCCATGCATACTTCCTACCCACCCCCCTCCTCCCACCCTGTCAGACTGTCATAGTAATGCTTGAATGTTTTCACTTATATACACTGTCAGCTAGCACATTTGCTTATTTCCGATCTGAGGAAGAAGGGCAACCTTCGAAAGCTAATCAAGAAATGTATTAAGTTATGTCCAACAAAAAAGGTATCATCTTATTTTCTTTTCCATGTTTTATTTTGTTTGATTTCTATTAATAAAATTTAATAAATGAAAATAAACTGATTGATCACTCAGCCTGACTGATTCTTATCTTAGCAAATGCAGACAACAGAGAAGTCTTGAACTTTTTTAGATTTTATTTATTTATTTTAAAGGTACAAGGGTTAAGGGCACCAGGGGAGATGGTACACCTTCCACTCCAGTTACAATGGGGAAAAGGAAGGAAAATTTTGGTCTTATCTGATAATTTTCTTTCCTTGAGTCCTACCAGACCTTCATCTCCATCTGCAACCAGCAGATGGCGATAAAAGCCACAAAACTGTAAACTCTGCCTCATAACAAGCATTGTGCAGCTCTCACAGCTCAATATTTCTATAACAAAGCAGAACAGTGACCAAACTGCCCCTTTACTAGGGATGGGCAGCCCAAAACTGTTCATTTTGGTTCATTTCCTGTGATGTTCGTGGCACTGTTATTTTAGTGTTGCATTGATAGTCTTCATTTTCATTTAGGGGCCAATGTAGTTAAGAGTGCAGACTCTTTCAGAAGAATGTGCACCCTTTCAGAAGAGTGAATACTTTACATGCAGGACTAGTGTACATTCACAGCAGAATTTTGTGGAACCGTGCCACTGCCACAGTGCCCTGTCTGTTGCTGCTGGTATCTACCCAGTGAACAGAGTGGGGATCACCTATCCACTAAATGTTCTCTTGCAGGACACTTTGTAATTTAGGGCTATCAGATGGAGCAGCTGCTTAAACCCCACATTCTCTACAACCTGCTGGGGCTGGTCATCCAAAGCAATAATTTCACCTACATACTGTGTAACTGCTTTGGATACAGCATGCCTCTTAGCATGGTATAGTGCAGTAGGACACCATCCCATCTGCTCTCTGTGTCCAAGGTAGGACCTGACAGAAAGAATCAGTAAAGAGTATTAAAGGAGACTTTGATATTGAAAAGTGCATTAACATCAGGATATAAGATACAGGGCATCGATCAGCTGGCAACTCCCATGCTCTCGTACAGCTTTGGTATTGTGGACTAGCCTCTTAAAAACCTTGAAAAACTGGATGTGTGAACAAGAAAACTCCTCCATGCCCACAAGATCATTTATAAGAATCAGTGTTCACCACGACTGTATATTCCCAGAGCTGAAGGAGGACTGGGTCTCATAGGAATAGATTATAACTGTCAAGCTACAATCATACGAATCCAGGCTTATTAAACAGTATCATTAGATCTAAATGCACAAAAAGTACTGAAATGTGAAAGAAAACTTCCAGAATCTATTTCTATCATTAATCTTGGACAAGCATTCCAAAGAGTAGAAGGAATGGGTGAGAATTCACTGGTACCAAAGGGAAGGAAGCAACAGAATTTGCAAGGAAGAGAAAAAACTCTTCGAGGAATTAGACCAGCAGGAAAGGCGCAACAAGTGGCAAATGTATAAGTATAACGAGAAATACAAAGTATTACTCCAGGAACCATTCACTGACCAAAATTGGACACATGAACGGTTAAGGAGAGGTGAATTGAGACCCAAGGATGTGCGATTGATAATTGTAGCTCGGGATAGCGGATTATTGGTGAGATGGTTTATTGCAAGTATAGAAAAAACTGGTATAACCAACAAATGTACATTCTGTAAGAAGGAGCTGGAAAAAGTTAATCATCTTGTGGCTGGCTGTGAAGGTCACATGGCAGAAAATCTCTATACCGAACGTCAAATCCATTGGAAACTAGCAGGTGAATTTTTGAAAGAGAAGGGCGCCCATCTTCCGACACAAATCGGGTGTCCTTCTCGCAAGGTCGTCCAAATCGGCATAATCGAAAGCCGATTTTGGGCGCCCTCAACTGCTTTCTGTCGTGGGGACAACCAAAGTTCACGGGGACGTGTCGGCAGTGTAGCGAAGGCGGGACTGGGGCACGATTAGGAGATGAGTGTCCTCGGCCGATAATGGAAAAAAGAAGGGCGTCCCTGACGAGCACTTGGCCGACTTTACTTGGTCCATTTTTTTTTCACGACCAAGCATCAAAAAGGTGCCCGAACTGACCAGATGACCACCAGAGGGAATCAGGGATCACCTCCCCTTACTCCCCCAGTGGTCACTAACCCCCTCCTACCCTCAAAAAAAGTTTAAAAATACTTTTCTGCCAGCCTCTATGCCAGCCTCAAATGCCATATTCAGGTCCATCGCAGCAGTATACAGGTACCTGGAGCAGTTGTAGTGGGTGCAGTGTACTTCAGGCAGGCAGACCCAGGCCCATCCCCACCCTACCTGTTACACTTGTGTGGTAAATGCGAGCCCTCCAAAACCCACCACAAACCCACTGTACCCACATGTAGGTGCCCCCCTTCATCCCTAAGGGCTATGGTAGTGGTGTACAGTTGTGGGGAGTGGGTTTTGGGGGGCTCAGCACACAAGGTAAGGGAGCTATGCACCTGGGAGCAATTTTTGAAATCCACTGCAGTGCCCCTACGGTGCCCGGTTGGTGTCCTGGCATGTGAGGGGACCAGTGCACTATGAATCCTGGCTCCTCCCATGACCAAAAGGCTTGGATTTGGTCGTTTTTGAGATGGGCATCCTCGGTTTCCATTATCGCCGAAAACTGGGGATGACCATCTCAAAAACGACCTAAGGACGACCATCTTTAAAGTCGACCTAAATTTCATGATTTGGGAGTCCCCAACCGTATCATCGAAACGAAAGATGGACGTCCATCTTGTTTCGATAATACTGGTTGCCCCGCCCTTTTATGGGGCAGTCCTGCGAGGACGCCCTCATGAAAACTTGGGCGCCCCGTTCGCTTATGCCCCTCTTTGTAAACACTATAATATAGCTATACCGGAAAAGCACTGGGATCAAGACCTTACGAGAATCACAGAGAATGAAGAGGTTGTGATCACCTGGGACAGCCCCAATCTAACAAATAAAAAACTGAATGCTATGAAACCGGACATAGTGCTGAAAAAGAAAATCACCAGCTCGACCTTGATTATAGAGGTGTCAGTCCCAAGCAATTACTCGGTGGATTGTGTAGGGAGAGAAAAAAATCTTTAAGTATCCAGAAATGTAGCCTGAGACCAAGAAAATGTGGCAGAAGGACATAGAAATATTTCATATTGTTTTGGGTACCAAGGGCCTCATTAAAAACAATATCAAAACGCACCTGGATAAATTGGCTATAAACGTAACATCTTATGAACTCCAGAAGGAAGCTCTTTTTGGCATGATGCAAGTACTTCAGTGAGCATAATTTGAGAGACTGAGATCATACTCCACATGTCCTGGCTTAGGAGTGAGCTCATTACTGTCATGGTATGCACAACAATAAAAAACAAAAACAGCAAAGGTGACTGGTCTGCTTGCTGTTTCTTGCCTCCTCTTTGCCTGTTTCTGTCTGTTTTTTTCATCAATAAAAATTGTTGAAGCTTAATTTAAGAGATGCCAGTTGTCCATAAAAGCTAGTGGCCACTACAACATATGACACACCATTCAAACGAATTTTCAGGCTTCCTTATGCTTGATTTTTGAAGTGTGATCTTCTGATGGAGGCCAGTAGGCCAAAAAATGGCCCATGCTGAAAGTCAGTTGGAAGCACTTAATAAAAGAGAATCTTATATCTTGGTGTATTGTCCCTATTTTGTCACCTCCGCTGTTTTTGTTTTGTACTGCTGATTGTGGAGGGTTGTTCTTATTTCTGTATGCACAAACAATAACCCATTGGAGACATTGCCCCTGAAAGTAACAGTAATGTCCAGGGCACCTACCAGAATATTCATGCTTGGCATTCATTTCTTTCCTCCATGTTCACTTACATTGTTTCTCACCCACTCCATAGTCCTCTATTCTTTTAACTGCTTTCCAACCCCTCCCCAATCCTTCCAGGTCCTGAAAACCATCTCCCCTCCCCATCTTTCTAATATGAATAACTGTAAGCTGCTGAGAAGGTATACTAAACAGCGGTATATCAAAAATGAATGAACTTGAAGTTGAACTTTTGAGAATTCCTTTCAACAGCCTAGTGTGACACTTTCAAAAGATAGTCAAATATCTATTTAGTCCCAGCTACCTAATGAAATCCGCCCCTGACCGCTTCATAGCAGACTTCACATCCCACCTAAATTACATGCTCCAGCAAATTCTCTTCCCTAAGGAAAATGGCAATATCCTGCTCACCCCGATGCCGAAAGATACCAAGAAAAAAAACAAATGATGTCACAAACTACCGTCCAGTAGCATCTATCCCATTGGTAGTCAAACTTATGGAAAGCATGGTAACCAAACAACTCACAGATTATATAAGCAAATTCTCAATATTACATGAATCACAGTTAAGATTTCGCCCCCTCCACAGCACCGAAACTGTACTACTCACTCTCCTAGCCAAATTCAAGCAGGAAATAGCAATAGGCAAAAACATCCTTCTCCTCCAATTCGACATGTCCAGCGCATTCAACATGGTAAACCATAATATACTAAAGACTATTAGATAACTTTGGGATTGGCGGAAACATACTTAGCTGGATCAAGGGTTTCCTAACCACAAGAACATATCAAGTAAAATCAAATGCAAACATATCATCACCATGGAAAGCAGACTGTGGAGTACCACAGGGATCACCACTATCACTGACCCTCTTCAACCTAATGATGACCCCCACTAGCCAAGTCCTTATCCAACCAAGGCCTTAATCCTTTCATCTATGCAGACGATGTCATAAATATACATTCCTTACAAAACTAAACTGACAGAAATCACCAGCGAAATCAAGCTCAGCTTGAACATTATGGACTCATGGGCAAATGCATTTCAATTAAAACTCAATAAAAAAAAAACTCACTGTCTCATCCTTTCATCCCAACACAGTGCGGACAACCCCACAAGTATTGACATCCCAGACCACACTCTCCCTATCTCAGACAGCCTGAAAATCCTCGGCGATACAATGGACCGCAACTTAACTCTGGATAGCCAAGTGAAATCCACAACAAAGAAAATGTTCCACTCAATGTGGAAACTCAAACGCGTGAAACAATTCTTCCCAAGGGAAACATTTTGCAACCTGAAACAAACAATGGTAATGAGCCATGTAGACTACTGCAATGGAATCTATGCGGGATGCAAAGAACAAACCTTAAAGAAACCTCAGACCGCTCAAAACATGGCAGCCAGGCTTATATTTGGAAAAACGCGATTCGAAAGCGCAAAACCCCTCCGTGAAAAACTACATTGGCTCCCAATCAAAGAACACATTGCTTTCAAAATCAGTACCGTGGTTCACAAAATCATCTACGGTGAAGCTCCAGGATACATGACAGACTTAATCGACTTACCAACTAGAAACACATCCGAATCGACACAAACATACCTGAATCTGCACTACCCAAGCTGCAAAGCACTTAAATACAAATCAATCTATGCATCCAGTTTCTCCTACATAAGCACACAACTGTGGAACGCATTACCAAAATCCTTGAAAACGACGTACGACCATCTATCCTTCCGGAAAATACTAAACACCAACTTGTTCAAAAAGGCTTACCCTACCAATCCAACCTAAATGCCTGATCTTGGCAACATAACATAACCAAATTACGTAATGGACATAACACGACTCTTCCACTGTTCGATTCCCTAATGTGGCTGTGCCACGTGAACTTTATCTTACCACAACATCACCTTGTATTTGTTAACACCGGAGTCTGCTAATGCCTCTCCGGTATTATGTAAGCCACATTGAGCCTACAAATAGGTGGGAAAATGTGGGATACAAATGTAACAAATAAAAATAATAAAAATGTACTGCCTACAACTTGATTATTTATTTCTATCTAGCCACCATGGCAATATCAGGACCCACCTTCTCAGTTATTGATTTTTTTTTAGCCTGCATGCTGATGATCTTTATCAATTTTGCTCCTTTATGCAAGGAGGTTTGTCTTGTCAAATTAGAACATTCTTCTCATTTAGATTTGAATTTTATAAATGAATGCAATGTACTCATACATTTATTTATCTTCTGAGAACAAGGAGTTGGTCATTTGAAGTTTTTATTTTTCTTCTTAAGAGCAGATTGAATTAGGCAATTTGAAAAAAGGCTCCCGAATACAAATTCAAATATAAGCAAAAATAAAATCAACCGAATGCAAATGTGATATCTGGAAATTTCAGGTGGATTGTTAACTGAGGTACTTTGGATTCATTTAAATTTACAACAACAGGTAGTAATGTATAATTTATCTTTAAAGTCAAGCAGGGTACTGGAAGATTGGAAGGTTGGCCAATGTAACGCCGATTTTTAAGAAAGGCATTGTGCGCTGCCCAGTTACCGCCGGGTTAGCGCAGGAGCCCTTACCGCCACCTCAATAGGTGGCAGTATGTGTTCCCCGCGGCAAGTGCAAACTTACCACATGGCCATTTCATTTTTGGTTATTTTCACCCACCTGCGGTAAAAGGGGCCCTGGCGTGCGGCAAAAATGGCCACCGCCGCTAGCGGTGACTGCAGCTTAGTAAAAGGGCCCATTTGAGAGTTACGCACCTACAGTAGCCTCTTTCAGACGTTTGCAAGGGCTGAGTGCCTGAATTATTTTCAAAATTTCACTAAACTCCTAAATTTAGGAGAATTAAAATTGGGTGGCAAGAGGGGCAGATTTAGGATGGAGAAAAGAGTTAGGAGCTTAGCACTAGGCTCATAAATCAAGGCAAATTAACGGCAGGCCTAAATTTATAAGCATAACTTTTAAGCTCCTAAATTAATATGAATTTTCAACTGAAAATTGGGCTCCTAACTTTGACTGAAAATAGGGCAGAAATTTAGTAGCCTATTTAGGAGCTCATCTCTTTTTTGAATTTCAGGCCCACAGATCCTAATCATATCTAAAAAGAAGGGATCTACATGGCCTCAACAGGTCATGTATGAAGACATTTTTGGATACATCTCACATGTTGGTTCGGCAAACGGTATCACAAAATATAAACTTTTGCTCACAAACTGTGTCCCCAAGTCAAGAAACGTACTTGACTGCAGTGCTTGTGGTAGAGGCAAAGTGTAAGTGTGCGTTTGCAGCTCACATAGACAAAAAAAAACCCAAAACAAAACATAAAAGAAAGACAGAAGGACCAAGAGAGAAACACAGAAACCTGAATTGCAAAATACATTCAAACATCCACGTTTTCTGGCCTTGCAAATGTATTTAAAAATGTCTATAGAACCTTTTTCACTAACTGAATCTGCAAATATTTATATACTTGGTTTTAAGAATAAATAATTTGCCCATAAGATACCATTTACTGTTAATGGTTCCTACAACTGCTCTTTTCTTCTTGGTTGAAGCTGCTGATAGAGGAAACCATTGATTTTCTTTGACATTCTCTGTTGCTTAATCTAGCTTCATGCTCCTAATTGACAGTGCATTAGACTAAAGGGCGCTGAACCATGAAGCCCTGGTATAAAGAATTCTATTTTGGTAGAAGCAGGTTTCCATAGGATCCATTGGGAAGTAATCAGAAAAATAAAGGGCCTGCTTTGTCCCAAGCTTGCTCCACAAACATAAAAGAAATGAATAAAACCTTAGACAAATCAGAACCTACAAGTTATGAACTTGCTGGTGGATGTCTAAAATTAAATCTAAAACTCAGGCGAATCTGAGCTGCAAGATAAAAATAACGCACAAGAAGCAAACCCTTTTTTTTTTTTAATTTGGAAAAGAATTTCTAGGACAAGAGGTCATCGTATGAAGCTGAAAAGGGCACAGACGCCAGAGCAACATTAGAAACTGTTTCTTCTCAGAAAGGGTAGAGGATGCATGGAATGGATTCCCAGGGGAGGTGGTACAGGCAAAATCAGTAGCAGATTTCATGTGCAGAGGATTCCTCATTGTGAAGAAAATGAAAGAAAAGCCAGAGTACAGCAAAAGGAAAGGGCTGCGGTGCCAAAGAAGGGAAAACTTTGGGCAGACTTGGATTGGCCTCACAGTTCTTACCTGCTATTGTATTCTGGGCATTTTTTACAGGTGTGCTGAAAAATGATTCTGCGCAGCCTACACTACCACAGACCATTTTTCAGCGCACTTTAGTAAAATGACCACCCTGGCTAGTTAAGGAATGGCCGGTTTGCGGAGATTCAGCAACACTACCTGGTTTAGTGCTGCTGAATATTGGTGGCCGGCTAACTCAGCGGGATTTAACTGGGCAGGAGCCTCTGCCATAGTATCAGGTGTAACACCGAGGTCATGTACCTGCTAAACAATGGGAGTGGTTTAACATTACAAACAAATGCAAAGCACACACAGTGAAAGAGTTGAATTTGATAAAAAAAATATATTGCTAATATATATTTTTGTTTGTGGGAGAAAAAGACCTCAGAAACCTTATCGGAAGTATATTATCATTTGTACTTACTTCCCTTACCAGGTCTTTTCTCATTCATTGGTCCAATGCTTTTACCACTTGCTGTGGCAATGAGTCCCAGCACTGCCTGTGCTTTCATTAGATTACTTTTTTTGCATCAGAGTATTACTGCTGACTTTTATTAGAATTTAACATTCCAATAAAAGACCATCAGTGTCTCTGTTTTTCAGAGATCAAGGGCAAGTTGAGTGAAGGAGTAGCCTAGTGGTTAGTGCAGCAGACTCTGATCCTGGGGAACTGGGTTTGACTCCTATTGCAGCTCCTTGCAACTCTGGGTCAGTCACTTAACCCGCCATTGTCCTGGGTACAAATAAGTACCTGTATATAATAAGTAAACAGCTTTGAATGTAGTTGGAAAAACCACAGAAAGGCAGTATATAATTCCTAAGTTGACTAGCTGCCAACCATACTAGAACAGAATTAATAATGTAACCCAACCTTTGACTCAAAGGTTATAAAGATCATAATATCATTAAAAAATGTTGGTTTATTTGTTACATTTGTATCCCACATTTTCCCACCTATTTGCAGGCTCAATGTGGCTTACACAGTACCTTAAAGGCGTTCGCCAAGTCCGGTAGGGGAACAAGGTTGACCTTTATTTCCACCTATTCAACTGGATCACAGTGATAATCACATTATTTTATTGAAAACTGTTTAAAATAAACTTATATTTCATTTTTTTTCTCTCTCTTATTCTCTGTAGTAGCTGACACCCAGTAAAATTCACCAGAAGTGTCTACTGACTCCTCTTGCCTCTGCTAAGTCAACACACCTCAGAACATTTGACCCCCCATCCACCCAGCCCCATTCCAAACATGAACTCAGGACTCTCTCTCCCTTCTGTCCCCACCTGGCACGCTCTCTCTCTCCCTACTAGTCACTCTCCATCACCCTATTCCTTCTCCCTGCCAATCACTCTCTCTCTCTCTCTCTCTCAACCTCCTATCCTGTCCCCACCAGTTCCTGCTTCTGTCCCTCAACCTTTTTCCTACCTTGTCCCCACTACTCTTCTCTCTCTCTCTTTCTCTGTCACATACCCTGTAAATCAGCCTGGTAGAGAGCAGCAGCAGCAGCAGCTACTCTTCTCTCGGGTCTACGATGGTGCACCCTCTACTCCCTTTACCGTAGAAGCTAATCAGATCCCATGGGCTCCTCAGGAGCTGTGAGGAATATCCAACATCAGCCAGGGACAGTGTGCAATGACTTCCCTGCTGTCTCACAGCCTCTAAAAAGAGATGGCAGGTGAATGCAGAGATGAGGAGAACTTCAGTGGGGCCTGGCTGCTTGCTGGGACCCCTCCATAGGGCCAGTTACATGGTGAGAGGCAGATGATAGAAGCATTGTGTAGAGGCATACTGTTTAACTTCCGCATAACCCCTGTCAAGACAGGGACAGTGTGTGCATTCATGCTGACCCATGAACACACTGCCTACCAGCAGACAGACAGACCAAGGCCCCCTATCACTATTATATATGTAGATATATGTTTTACTGCTCCAGCTGCAGGACTTTTCCATCTAAGTTCTGAACGTCTGTGCAGTGATATCATCAAGTCCCCCTCAAAGTAGTTCTGCCATTGGCTATTCTCTAGAATACATATGCAAACAAGTTTCCTTGTGGTTTCACATCACCCAGAATGGGTCTTTCTGAGGAGGGTTTGAAAAGTCGGTGGAGGAAATATAAATGCTAGGCCTTACCTTCATGGTGACGGTGATTGTGCTGTTCACATTGGCTTTGTAGAGCCAGCCTTGCCGTATTACTCCTCCTTTCTGAGAGCATAATGACGATGAATCCTGCAACAAATTATATCTACTGTGTTAGCAGTTACTGATACACATACCAGTCTTACAGTGCATTAGGAAATAAGGAAGATTTATTTTCTAGTCAGCTCAGCTTGAGAGGTAAAACATTTCTAGCAGTAAGAGAAGTCCCCCCCCCCCCCCTGCTCATTAAATGTCCATACAGTTCTCAGAATTAAATGTCCCTCATTTTGAGTCATCTTCCTTTAAGAACAAAAAAAAAACCAACAACCCAAAGTATAGCAAATGATGGATCTGTGCCAGCTGAGCACTTAATGGCAACGAATACAACCAAAATTGCTAGGTATTCTCAATTTAACATGCAGGGCATGATTTGAGGACAGAGGAAAGTCAGGAAAAAACAGCAAGTTACGTTGCTTCCAGAATAATGATATTTTATACCTGTTTTTGGACTGATGGTTTCATTTCTGACCAAACCCCAGAAGAGAAAAAAAATATTCCACAGAAAAAAAGGATTGAAAATGTTAAAAGAGCAGCTTGATAAACTAGAAGTTCAAGTCAGTACATCTCAAGTTAATAATCCAATTTTAGTTATCAAAAGGAAAATGGAGAACCCTGGATTAATTATAACTGAGGAACTCAAGGATTGTGATTTTCCCTAAACTGGAGAGTAAGGGATGATACTATGACTTCCAGCCAAAGGGTAGATCTCTAATCAGTCTTTATTGAGTAAACCACCAGGAATAAGACCCAACACGGGGCCGTGTTTTGGCAGACCATCCAGCCTGCCCCATGTCGGGTCTTATTCCTGGTGTTTTACTTGATAAAGACTGATTAGAGATCTACCCTTTGGCTGGAAGTGAGTGTGTCATCCTCTACTCTCCTTTCTGTGACATTGGATACGATACATCATAGGAGTTTCTCCCGTTTTTGTTTCCCCAAACTGGAACATGTATCTTACAGAATTCAGAGCCAAACACTTAAAGGTGTGTCTCTTGACCCCCACAGAGGGACTCTTACTAAGGCCCAATGCACAAAGCTCACTGTGCTAGTAAGGTCCAATTTTGACCGGTTCAATCCAGTTTAGCATGCACATTATTCAATGGTAATGCACAAAGGGGTCTTGTGTGGTTTTTACTGTTTGTGGTAGCAGCTCACGAGACTTGTATGCAAATATATTACAATCAGCTGATTAGTATTAGCTTGTCCCCATCCTCACAGGCTCTGTGACCACCCCGTGGGATCTGTCCCCATCCCCACAGTTACTGCAGGTACCCGTCCCCGTGTCATTCTCTAGGGCTGCAGAAATAGCAGGCCTATCTTTAACCGTTAAGCACTTAACCGGTTAGTGCTGAATATTGACTTAACCAGTTAAGTTGCAGTGGACAAAAATAAAACCGAATATTCAATGCTGGTCACCGGATACGACCCGACATTGAATAACAGCATTGGTAGGGGGGCAGATCCCCATCTGGACCAAGAACTGAAATAATGAGATTGACCACACTACAATAAATAAAGGTTTAGCATTTTTAAAAATTAACTTGCACATTGGCAAATGAGAGAAATTAGACAAAAAGAATAAGGATTTTCTCTGAAGCACAAACTAACACAAGTTATCAAACCAGATACTGTGACACAGATGATTTTAAGGAGTTCACCAACCTGCATGACTTACTGAAAAAAAGAAATTATACACCTGACATTACACTAAAGCAAAAAGAAGCACCAGGGGCCTTCAAAATCAGGACGTAATTTCTTTAATCATGTAACTTAGAAATCAATTATTTCCAAAATGACCCGGCACGGGCGGTGTTTCAGCGCACAGTGCCTGCGTCAAGAGTCAAAAAAGTTGTGGTATCAAAGAAGCCACGAAACGTACTCCTTTGAAGATGACAAGTTGAATAAGTCCATAAGTATTGCCATACTGGGAAAGACCAAAGGTCCATCAAGCCCAGCATCCTGTTTCCAACAGTGGCCAATCCAGGTCACAAATACCTGGCAAGATCCTAAAGATGTACAAAACATTCTATATTGCTTATCCCAGAAATAGTGGATTTTCCCCAAATCCATTTAATAATGGTCTATGGTCTTTTTCTTTAGGAAGCTGTCCAAACCTTTTTTAAACTCCGCTAAGCTAACCGCCTCTACCGCATTCTCTGACAACAAATTCCAGAGTTTAATTACACGTTGAGTGAAGAAACATTTTCTCCGATTCATTTTAAATTTACTACATTGTAGCCTCATCGCATGCCCCCTAGTCCTAGTATTTTTGGAAAGCATAAACAGACGCTTCACATCTACCCGTTCCACTCCACTCATTATTTTATAGACCTCGATCATATCTCCCCTCAGCCGCCTTTTCTCCAAGCTGAAGAGCCCTAGCCGCTTTAGCCTTTCCTCATAGAGAAGTTGTCCCATCCTCTTTATCATTTTCGTCGCCCTTCTCTACAGTGGACAAAAATAAAACTGGATATTCAATGCTGGTCACCGCATACGACCTGGCATTGAATATCGTGGGGTGGGGGGGGGAATGTATTGTCCCGCTCAATACCATTGAAATATACTTGATCGCTCAGCAGAGTTCAAGCAAAGGCGATCCCTTCTTGCTCTAGTTCATGAGTCAAAACACTAAGGGGGTCTTTTACTAAAGATTAGCTTCAGTTATCTGCAACAGGGCCCATATGAATAAAATGGGACCTGCTGCAGATAACTCAAGCAAACCTTTAGTAAAAGATCCCCTAAAGCACCCATGTGGTTCTACATTTCTGGTCATTAGCAATGACCCTAATTCATAGTATCTACTAAACACGACCCCTCCTCCTCCTCCTCCTCCTCCTCTTCCTTACCTCATCTTTATCACAATCTTCATCAATTTCAAATACGTGATTGGGGATTTTGTCTGGTCTAAGTGATTTACTGAAAAAGTATAATAAAAGCAGAAAATTAAAAGTGACCTGCCAGAATTCATCCTGTTTCCATTCAGACTTAATATTTAGCTCCATGAAAAATTTACAAGACCTTCACTGCTCCTTCACAGACGAAAATACTGCTATGATACACATTGTGAGGCTTGTGAACATTATAGATGCCCTATCCTATAATACAGATAAAACATTTTTGTTTCATTTTCAATCAAAAAGGACAGAGAAAGGGACTTGATATACTGCCTTTCTGTGGTTTTTGCAACTACATTCAAAGCGTTTTACATAGTATATACAGGTACTTATTTGTACCTGGGGCAATGGAGGGTTAAGGGGTCCTTTTACTAAGGTGTGGCAAAAAGTGGCCTGCGCTGGTGTAGACGCATGTATTGGACGTGCGCAGGTTCATTTTTCAGTGCACTTGCAAAAAAGGCCTTTTGGGGGGGGGGGGGGGGCTGAAACTGGACGTGCGGCAAAATGAAAATTGGCACATCCATTTTGGGCCTGAGACCTTACCGCTACCTACTGACTTAGCAGTAAGGTCTCATGCATTAACCGGGCGGTAATCGTCATAGTGCGTACAAAGCCGATTGCCACATGGTTAGCGCCACGCGAAAGAACTTTTCCGGCGTGCGTAAAAATGAAATTACCGCCCGGGCCACGCGGTAGCCGGGCAGTGGTTCCGAATTGGTACGGGCTGGGCGCACGTAGGTGCCTATCCTGCTTATTTTTGAACGAGAAGGCCGGCCATCTTTCGACACAAATCGGGAGATGGCCGGCCATCTCGGTATAATCGAAAGCCGATTTTGACCGGCTTCAACTGCTTTCCGTCGCAGGGTCAGCAAAAGTTAAAGGGGGCGTTTCAGCAGGGTATGGAAGGAAGGACGGGGGCGTGGTTATGAGATGGCAGGCTTCGGCCGATAATGGAAAAAAGAAGGCCGGCTCAGATGAGCACTTGGCCGGTTTCACTTGGTCCATTTATTTTTAGGACCAAGCCTCCAAAAAGTGCCCCAAATGACCAGATGACCACCGGAGGGAATCGGGGATGACCTCCCTTTACTCCCCCAGTGGTCACCAACCCCCTCCCAACCAAAAAAAATTAAAATTCATTTTTTTGCCAGCCTCAAATGTCATACCTAGCTCCATGACAGCAGTATGCAGGTCCCTGGAGCAGTTTTTAGTGGGTGCAGTGTACTTCAGGCAGGTGGACCAAGGCCCATCCCCCCCTACCTGTTACACTTGTGGTGGTAAATGGGAGCCTCCCCCCCCCCAAACAAAACCCACTGTACCCACATATAGGTGCCCCCCTTCACTCCTAAGGGCTATGGTAGTGGTGTACAGTTGTGGGGAGTGGGTTTTGGGGGGGATTTGGGGGGCTCAACACACAAGGTAAGGGAGGTATGCACCTGGGAGCTATTTTTGAAATCCATTGCAGTGCCCTCTAGGGTGCCCGGTTGGTGTCCTGGCATGTGAGGGGGACCAGTGCAATACAAATGCTGGCTCCTTGGATTTGGCCGGGTTTGAGATGGCCGCCATTAATTTCCATTATCGCTGAAAACCAATGCCAGCCATCTCTAAAGCCGGCCTAAATGTTGAGATTTGGCCGGCTCCGACCATATTATCGAAACAAAAGATGGCCTGCCATCTTGTTTCGATAATACGCTCGGGACGCCACTTTACGGGGCCAGCCTTGAAGATGGCCACCCATATAGATGGCCGGCCCCGTTCAATTATGCCCCTCCACGCGACTTAGTAAAAGAGCCCCTAAGTGAGTTGTCCAGAGTCACAAGGAAAGGCAGTGGGAATCGAATCCAGTTCCCTAGGATCAAAGTCCACTACACTAACTAGTAGGCTACTCCTCCACATTTTGTACCATTTCTTTATTTTTGCACATGCTAAATATCTTTAGTGCATGCTAACTAGCATTCAGTGAGTGCTAACATGATTTAGAAAGCACTAACATGTTGCACAGCAGACAAAAATTAGTGCACTGTCAACAAAAAAAAAAACAAATTAAAAAAAAAGGAAGAAACTAAATGTTGTATCCCCCTGGCATTATGTAGCATTTAGCAGAAGATGAATATCTGTCAGTTCTGCCTTCAGTATTTTACCTACAGCCAAGTGGACAAACACAGACCAAATGCAACATTTCTGCAGCAGGTCACTCACCAAGGCAAGATCCGAAAGTCTCCAGAATAATCCTCATATTTATAGTTTACCACTTTCCACTCAGAGCTGTAGAACTTAATGCACTACAAAGAGAATTGAAAGTGTCATTGATCATCACAGAAAACCAAAACTCAAGTCCCGAAAACCCCAGTTAGTGAAATCAGAGGCTGCTGGGCTGCAGAGAGGCAGTGCAGTCCCGATGCTGGCTCTGAGCCAGAATTAGACAGGCCTATCCTCAGGAGAACACCACCCCTTCTTGTGGTAATTATTCAACAAATTGGTTCCTTAATCACAGCAGCTTTTCTTCTCACAGTAGCTGCCTGTTGCTTAGATTGTGAACCCCAGTGGAATGTCAAGATCTCCTGGGGCCATAGTAGGCCTCTGCTGGGAATGTACTATTTATTTTTTATTTATTTGTTACATTTGTACCCTGCACTTTCCCACTCATAGCAGGTTCAATGCGGCTTACATAGTAGTAGGATTACAAAGTATAGTACAGAGAAAGGGAATGAAGGAGAAGATAGGACACCTCCCCCTCCCCGCAGCTTCTTTCTCTGGAATGGCACTCTACTCTAAAAACAAGAGTGAATTTAAAAGCTGCTCAAATTAGGCAGACAAGCAACACAGCATGAACTGATTTTCAACTAAATTGTCCAATTAATATATCTAGGGATCATTAGAATCATTGCTTATTAATTATTACCCACAGAGATATTCGGCTCTTTAAAATAAATTTTGACTATGCTTTGGAAGCTATATTTGTCCTGAGGAAAACTGGACTCTTTTGTAGGTCACAATTCCATGCATGTAACTAACAGAATTTTTTTTCTACTCTGTGCAAATTTTCAGGTCCTTTTACTAAGCAGCGATAAGCACTAATGCATGCTTATCGTGCAGGAAAATTCACTACCACAGGACACACTCAGGCATCCAGCAGTAGTTTTGGCATCTGCACACGCTTCTCACACGCTAAAAAATATTTGCATTTTTGGGAGGTGGAGAGTAGGCATGCCCAGCACTAATTGGTTAGCACAGCTAAACTGCCACATATCAACCGATTAGCACACGGTTAGCGTGGAAGCCCTTACCACCTAGTAAATAAGTATCAGTATGGGCTCGTGTGCTAATGGCCATGCGCTAATTAGGAAATTAGCTCGTGATCATAATATAAAGAAATGAAAAACTGACCATTTTACAGCCGCACTAAAAGGGGCCTCAGCGCATGTGGAAACCCATGCATTAGTTACAGCACAGACCACCTTCTAGCACAGCGTAGTAAAAATACCCCTTTATTTGATGATAAATAACATAAATGATTCCAAATTATCATCATTAAATTACAAGAATTGAGAAGTAATGATGCTTCAATTAATGTCCAGTTAAATCTCGTTGGACCAGATTTGGACACTGTTTAATTTCGAAATATATGAACGTAAGTTTTCACGGAAAAAGTACCCTCATAGACAGCACATGTAGATCTGTGTGCTCGCGTTTCCCAAATCAATTTTCATAGGGAAGTTTTTCCTTTTGAAAATTGTTGTAAGGTCAGTATATAAAATGTACCTGCAGACACAGTTTTTGTAAAAGTTGCCGCCACAAGCTTTCAAAAAATACGTGTATATATAAACGCATTAGCTTATGATGGTGGAAATCCCCAGAGGCTCTGTGGGTTCTCTCTCCCCAAAATCTATCCCCAGTTTGCAATGTCTTTACAATAGGATGTACATGTACAATTTAATTTAACACCAGCAATTATAGTCCACTTAACCAGTAAGGCCCAAGGCAGATAACACACATGAAAAAATATTCACATCTGAACAATACATAACAGATAATAACATAAAATCAGAGAGAGAATGATTTTTTTAAACTATGGTAGTCACTTACTCCTGAACTGAAACACAACTCATTGATTAGAAACAAACTTTTGATATAATTACATTATAGGTTTTCTAGAAAAGGAAAGACAAGAACCTTCTACATAACTGGGCAAGTTGTTGGTTCCATAAAGCAAAGTGGCACTAGGTACAGTAGGAGATTGAATAGCTGCCAGCCTGCAGGTCTCACAAGATGAGATTCTCAGTCAATGGTCATTCTGCAATCTTGGAGCCCTGGATCAGACATATCACTGAATCGATTTACTCAGATATTTGGCACCAACTCATATATGATCTTATAAGAAAAAGTCAAGAGCTTGAATAGCCGCATGAAGAGTGTTCAAGGGAGGGGGTGACCTCTTCCCACCTCACATACCCCCAAATCAGCCAGGCTGTTGTGTTTTTGCAGTAACTGCATCCATGATGGCCTTCTTGGGTAGATCCAAGTAAATGCTGTTTCAATTATTTCCAGTGATTTACAACACTACCTTTTAAGTTGGGAAAGTGTGAATGCACACTCCACTGTTTGCTGCAAGTCAGGATTGCACATATAAGTGGTACATTGTCAAATGGGATGTGAACATATGTTGGGCTTGTGAATGTGGGTGGGTCAGTGTGTAGTTGGATGTATATGTAGGTTAGGTTTGTGTGTATAAATGTGGGGGGGGGGGGGCGTTGTGGGGTCTGCATGTAGATCAGGGTTGCACAGGTAGCTGGAGCAATGTTGGATTGGGTGCGCACACAGGTCTAGGTTGTGCACCTTCTTCCAAAGCAGGGGCGTATCTGCATGGGGCCACAGGGGCCTGGGCCCCCGCAGATTTCGCCCTGGACCCCCCTACCATCGACCCTCTCCACCTCCCCCTCCCTCCCGCACGCCCGCCACCAACCCGTCGCCAATCTTTGCTGGCGGGGGACCCCAAGCCCCCGCCAGCCGAAGTCCTCTCTTCCGTGCAGGATGCAAGTTGCAACGCTTCCTGTTCTTCTGAGTCTGACGTCCTGCACGTACAACTTGCAGGACGTCAGACTCAGAATTTGGAACTCAGTCTGACGTCCTGCGCGTTGTACGTGCAGGACGTCAGACTCAGAAGAACAGGAAGCATTGCAACTTGCAGCCTGCATGGAAGAGAGGACCTCGGCTGGTGGGGGGTTGGGGTCCCCTGCCAGCAAAGGTAAGTGACAGCAGCGGGGGAAGGTTGGCGGCGGCGGCGGGAGGGGGTGGAGAGTGTCATTGGTGGCGAGGGGGGGTCTGGCAGTGGCGGGGGGGGGGATCGGTGGCGCCGGGGGGGGGGGGGCTAAAATATGCCCCCTCCCTCTGGCTCTGGCCCCCCCTACCGCCAGAGTCCAGATACGCCCCTGTTCCAAAGGACCACTACTCATCACACTCAAGACTCTATCTAACTATGTCAAACACCGAGAAAGAGAGAGAGAGAGAGAGAAAGAGAGAGAGAATGAACACAAATTTCAAAATCCCATGGGCCTGCAAGAGATTTTTCAAACTAAAACTCTCCATGGGACAGGAAGGGAGGTGGGACAAGGACACCTACAGCTACAAGGGCGTAGTTTGACAGTTTCATTTGGGGGGGGGGGCAAAGGGTGGGGCATGGCACATTAGCATATTCATTTGCATACATACATCTTATACATAATCATTATAGTTATTCAAAACACACACACAAGCCTAAAACACTGAATATGAAGGTAGCCTACATGGGAACATGAAGTTGAAGGAGAAAGAAAAGCTTCCAGGGGCAGGTCTAAAACAGCGTGCATACTGCTTTCTCGCTGACGCTGCTGGTGGCTTGGGGAATTGGAGGACTCGGGGGGGGGGGGGAACGATACCGGGTGCCGCGGTGCTGTAAGGAGAGAAAGAACTGGAAGACTACGGTGCTGTGGTGGCAGTGGGAGAGAAAGACAGATGCACTGCTGCTGCAGCTCATTTGGGGGGGGTCATTGCCCCTCCTCGTCCCCCCCCCCCCCCAACTACACCCATGCTACAGCTAGAAAGGAAAGCCAGGAGGGTAGAAAGAAGACTAGACCCGGTGTCAGGTTAGGGCGATGAGGGGAAGGGATCCTCTCCACTGAATTCTCAATAGACTGCAGCTACTAAATTGTATCTGTATTCATGCAGAATCCTTCCTTACCTCTTTCACAAACAGACTTTGAGCCTTCTTTCCAGCATCCTCAGGTACTGTGGACTGGACAGTCCTCAAATGACGGTCTATTGTTGAAATCTGGAAACAAAATATCAAGTATAAAGCTTTTATTTTAAATGAACACGCAACAGCAATCATTAAGTTAATAAAAAAGGCACTCACGGACACATCATCCATTGGAAACAAGAGCAGGTCTCTGAAGGGATCACTGTAAATCTGGGCTTTCCTTTGAGAGACAACATTCTCGTAGTCCAGTGGTTCAACGACTCTCGTTTTTTCCTATGAAAGTATTAAAGAAAAAGAGAATAGACAACGTTTTCTACAAAATAAACAGTTATGTGACCAGGCACTGAAATTTAGTTTATTTATGTTCAGAACCATTTGAGGGTTCGTGTAGTAGAACAGCGGCCCTCTGAGTTTAAGGGCTTCTAAAAACCGTTAAGGGCAATTCTAGAACAGAGCATGCATATTTATGCATCAGTTTATTTATTTATTAGGATTTATTTACAGCCTTTTTGAAGGAATTCACTCAAGGCAGTCTACAGTAAGAATGTACACTTAACGATAGTGACAGCAGGGTGACCAGAACAGGCCGCATAAGTGTCACAGGGCCACTTTTACTAAGCTGCAGTAAAAGGGGGCCTGCTCGTGCATCAGCACGTGTTTTTGACGCACACTGAGGCCCTCTTTTACTGCAGCGGACTGAACCTTTAGATTGTAAGCTCTTTTGAGCAGGGACGGTCCTTCCCCATGTTAAACTTGTACAGCGCTGCGTAACCCTGGCAGCGCTATAGAAATGCTAAGTAGTAGTAGTAGTAGTAGTAATATCACCACTAACCGGTTAAGTGCCAGCTCTGCCCAAGCTCCACCCCCCAAGACCACCCTGGTATTAACCGGACAGTGCTGAGCGGTCAGAGGCAATATTCAGCAGAACTACCCGCTTAAGTATTAGCCTCTCCTGCCCAGTTAAACCCTTTTGAATATAGGCTCACTGTTTATCCAATTAAACACTATCCCCCCGATATTCGAAACAATTTAACCGGCCAGAGAACGGCACCTGACCAGTTAAATGGCATTTAACCGGCTATCTGGCAATATTCGGTGGGGATAGCCGGCTATCCCCTGCTGAATATTTCTGGTTAGCGGCTATAAGATAACTGGCTATAGCCGAATATTTTAAACTGGCCAAAAATAAACCAGATGTTCAGTTCGGGTCACCGGAAATGGCCCGGCATTGAAAATCCGGGCTGACCGTGGGTGTTAGCTGGTCTGAATATCGGCCACTATCTAAACATAGAATCATAACTTCTAACCCAAACCTTGAGAACAGTAGCCCAAACTATAATTACATGATGCAAGGTTCCACATTGGGGGTCACTGCCCAAGAAAAGGATTTAGGCGTCATCACTGATGATGCATTGAAACCCTCTGCTCAGTGTGCAGCGGTGGCAAAGAAAGCAAATAGAGTGTTAGGACAAAACTGAGAATATTGTGTGCAATTCTCTAAAAAAGATACAGCGGAATTAGAAAAGGGCAACGTAAATGATAAAGGGGACAGGATAACTTCCTTATGAGGAAAGGCTAAAGAGGTTTGGGCTCTTCTGCTTGGTGATGAGATGGATGAGGCGAGATATGTCAGTTTTTCTTGGGTGCTGACCCCCATGGTGGACCATAGCATCTGGTAACTGTGATTTGGATTATTCTTTCCAATGTGCATCACCTTGCATTTGTCCATATTGAATTTGGGTGCCCAGTCTTCCAATTTCCTAAGGCCGTCCTGTATTTCACAGTCTGCACGTGTTTTAACAACCTTGAATAGTTTTGTATCATCTGCAAACTTACAGGCTTATTTTCGAAAGAGAAAGGCGCCCATACTTCAACACAAATTGCAGGATGGGCGTCCTTCTCCCAGGGTCGCCCAAATCGGCATAATCGAAACTCGATTTTGGGCACCCTCAACTGCTTTCCGTCTCGGGGACGACCAAAGTTCATGTGGGCGTGTCGGAAACATAGCAAAGGCTGGACTGGGGCGTGCTTAACACATGGGCGTCCTCGACCGATAATGGAAAAAAGAAGGGCGTCCCTGACGAGCACTTGGCCAACTTTATTTGGTCCATTTTTTTCTTGCGACCAAGCCTCAAAAAGGTGCCCGAACTGACCAGATGACCACCGGAGGGAATAGGGGATGACCTCCCCTTACTCCCCCAGTGGTCACTAACCCCCTCCCATCCTCAAAAATAACCTTGAAAAATAATTTTTGCCAGCCTCAAATGTCATACCCAGCTCCCTGACAGCAGTATGTAGGTCCCTGGAGCAGTTTTAGTGGGTGCAGTGCACTTCAGGCAGGCGGACCCAGGCCCATTCCCCCCCCCCCCCCCACCTGTTACACGTGTGGTGGTAAATGTGAGCCCTTCAAAACCCACCACAAACCCACTGTACCCACATGTAGGTGCCCCGTCTTCATCCCTAACGGCTATGGTAGTGGTGTACAGTTGTGGGGAGTGGGTTGTTTTTTTTTGGGGGGGGGGTTGGGGGGCTCAGCACCTAAGCTAAGGGAGCTATGCACATGGGAGCAATTTGTGAAGTCCACTGCAGTGCCCCCTAGGGTGCCCGGCTGGTGTCCTGGCATGTGAGGGGAACCAGTGCACTACAAATGCTGGCTCCTCCCATGACCAAAGGGCTTGGATTTGGTCGTTTCTGAGATGGGCGTCCTCGGTTTCCATTATCACTGAAAACCAGGGACGACCATCTCTAAGGACAACCTAAATGCTGAGATTTGGGCGTCCCCGATCGTATTATCGAAACAAAAGATGGACGTCCATCTTGTTTCAATAATACAGGTTTCCCTGCCCCTTCGCAAAGACGTCCTATGAGGACACCCTCAGGAAAACTTGGGCACCCCGTTCGATTATGCCCCTCTTAATCACCTCACTAGTCATTCTGATTTCCATATCATTTGTAAACATGTTAAATAGCACTGATCCCAGTACTGATCCCTGTGGCACTCCACTCACTTCACCCTCCCTCATTGAGAGAAATGACCATTTAACCCTATCCACTGTTTTCTGTCCAATAACCAATTCTTAATCCACACCAGAACCTTGCCTCCTATGCCACGACTCTTTAATTTTCTCAGGAGTCTCTCATGAGGAACTTTATCAAAAGCTTTCTGAAAACCTAGATACACAACATCAGCCGGCTCACCTTTATCCACATGTTTATTCATGCCTTCAAAGAAATGATGCAAATTGGTGAGGCAAGACTTCCCTTGGCTGAACCCATACTGACTCTGTCCCATTAAACCATGTTTGTCTATGTGTTCCGTAATTTTATTTTTTATAATAGTTCCCAATATTTGGCCTGGCATTGACATGAGGCTTACCGGTCTGTAATTTCTCGGATCACCAAAGGTACCCCTTTTAAAAATCGGTGTCACATTGGCCACCCTCCAATCTTCAGGTACTACGGATGATTTTAACAACAAGTTACATATTACTAACAACAGATCAGCAATTTCATGCTTGAATTGTTTGAGTACCCTTGGATGTATGCCATCTGGTCCGGGGATTTACTACTCTTTAATTTGTCGATTTGACTCAATACATCTTCCAAGATCACCAAGATTTCTTTCAATTCCTCCGCATCATCACCCTTGAAAACCATACAACCATGCAATACAAGGACTAGGGGACATGCAGTGAAACTACTAACTCAGTGGTTCCCAAACCTGGTCCTGGAGGCACCCCAGCAAGTCAGGTTTTCAGGATACCTACAATGAATATTCATGAGAGAGATTTGTATGTTCTGCCCCCACTGCATGACTATCTCTCTCATGAATATTCATTGTGGGTATCGTGAAACCTGACTGCTGGGGTGCCTGAAGGACCAGGTTTGGGAACCACTGTACTAAGTAGTAAATTTAAAGCAAATCAAAGAAAATATTTTTATATTCAAATTGTAATTAAATTCTTGAAATTGTTGCCAGAGAATGTGGTAAAAGCAGTTAGCTTAGCAGGGTTTTAAAAAGTTTGGAGACGCTCCTAAAAGTCCAGATGGGCTTGGGAAAATCCACTGCTTATTCCTGGAATAAACAGCATAGAATCTGTTTTACTCTTCTGGGATCTTGCCAGGTACTTGTGATCTAGATTGGCCACTACTGGAAACAGGATACTGGGCTTGATGGACCTTCTGTCTTTCCCCAGTATGGTGATGCTTCTGTTCTTAGGTTCTTAGATATGTCCATATCTCTCTATTATGGACTACAGAATTTCCTAAAAACTGAGTTTTCAATAAATGACAAAATTGCATATAATTTGTCTGAGAATGTATCATCAAAGAGAAAGAATTTCAAAGCACAGAACCAACATCCTGTATAGGTCTCTTTTAATTCTTAAAATTTCATGTGACCACCCCCCCAGTTGCTGATGAAAACAAAATAGCACATCCCCACTCACCTCCTCTCCTTCACTGACTTCTTTTCCCCTCCACTTACTCAAAAAGCATGAAGGTAGCAGTAGCAGGAATCCGGGAGTGCAAAAATTACTCCCGTCCACCATCTCCCCTGCCAGTGGTTGCGGCGAAGTAGATGCACTGGGCACAATTCCATCTCAGGATGCTCCTGGCAGCAGCAATGGTGGCAACGGTGGTAGCAGTCAGAATAGGGCATTCTGTGTACACTACCACACCCTAATATCAGTCTAAAACAGGGGTTCTCAACCCAGTCCTCAGGACACACTTGCAGGGGCATAATTGAAAGGGATGTCCAAGTTTTGTTGAGGACGTCCTTGCAAAACATTCCGATGGAGGGGCGGGGAAACTCGTATTATCGAAACAAGATGGACATCCATCTTTCGTTTCGATAATATGGTCAGGGACGTCCAAATCTTGAAATTTTGGTTGTCCTTAGAGATGGTCATCCCTAGACTTGATCGTTTCTGATTTTCGGCAATAATGGAAACCAAGGATGTCCATCTCAGAAACGACCAAATCCAAGCCCTTTGGTCATGGGAGGAGCCAGCATTTCTAGTGCACTGGTCCCCCTGACATGCCAGGACACCAACTGGGCACCCTAGGGAGCACTGCAGTGGACTTCAGAAATTGCTCCCAGGAACATAGCTCCCTTACCTTGTGTGTTGAGCCCACTACCCACAACTGTACACCACTACCATAGGCCTTACGGGTAAAGGGGGGCACCTAGATGTGGGTACAGTAGGTTTGTGGTGGGTTTTGGAGGGCTCGCTGTTTCCTCCACAAATGTAACAGGTAGGGGGGATGGGCCTGGATCCACCTGCCTGAAGTGCACTGCACCCACTAAAACTGCTCCAGGGACCTGTATACTGCTGTGATGGACCCAAGTATGACATCTGAAGCTGGCAAGTAATATTTTGAAACATGTTTTTTGAGGGTGGGAGGGGGTTAGTGACCACTGGGTGAGTAAGGGGAGGTCATCCCCGATTCCCTCCGGTGGTCAACTGGTCAGTTCGGGCACCTTTTTGTGGCTTGGTCTTAAGAAAAACAGGATCAGGTAAAGTTGTCCAAGTGTTCGTCAGGGACGTCCTTGTTTTTTCCATTATGGGTCGAGGACGTCCAAGTGTTAGGCACGCCCAAGTCCCTCCTTCACTACGACTTCGACACGCCCCCGTGAACTTTTGCCATCTCTGCGATGGAAAGCAGTTGGGGACGTCCAAAATCGGCTTTCGATTATACCGATTTGAATGACCCTGTGAGAAGGACGCCCATCTTCCAATTTGTGTCGAAAGATGGGCGTCCTTCTCTTTCGAAAATAAGCCTGATAGCCAGTCAGGTTTTCAGGACACCCATAATGAATATGCATGATAGGTTTGCATACCAAGGAGGTAGTGCATGCATATTTATCTCATGCCTATTCATTGTGGATATCCTGAAAACCAGGCTGGCTAGGTATGTCCTGAAGGCTGGGTTGAGAACTCTTGGTCTTAAAGGAACCCTACATAGGAGAAGGGGAAGAATCTCTAAACATTCAATGGTTCACTGCCCCCTGCAGGCTGCCATTACTGGGTACAGTCACTGTTTTTGTGACTCCCGTCCACTGATGATATGACCTTATTTGGGGTCTTAACCCACAGTTTTGAAGCCACTGGTATAAACACTGTCATCAACGAACAAGAAAATAGAGGAAATCATGAATCACACAGAACTTTGGAGAATGAGTAAGTTGTGATTACCTGGGACATTCCTGTTCCCACAGATTAAAAGTTCAATGAAAAGACAACCAGACATTGTGCTAAAGGAGAAAAGTAGTCCTAACAGAAGTGTCGGTACTAAGTGACTATTCCATACTATGTGAGGAGAAAGAGAAGATCCTCAAGTATCAATAAATACAATCAGAGACCAAAAAAATGCAGCAGAAAGATACAACAATTATCCCAATTGAGCTTGGTGCCATCGGCCTGATTAAATACAATGTGCGTCTTGATATGTTGCCTGTATATTTTATACTTTATGAACTCCAGAAGAACGCTCTCTTTGGAACAATGGAAGTGTTGAGGCAAATATTAGCTGTGAATTTGAGAGACTGTGATCATCTCCTACGTGTCCTGGCCCAGGAGTGAGGTACATTCCTATCGTGGCATGTGCAAAATTAACTCATTTGGAGACATCACTCAGAGAGTACCCGCAGCTTCTGACTGCTGGGAGGTATAACAGAAACTTGTCTAAACAACTCATTCATCTTAAAGAGAAACAACTGCATCCATTGTGAAAAGACTGCTTGCATGATTCACAAAATGCGTATCCATTATGGGGTCAACTCAGAGTTTAGAAAAACGTATGGTCCAACAAGTTATTGATTGAGCTTGGTGAATAAAACTAATTACATTCCTCCTTCCGAATTCTATAAAAAAGTGTTAAAATGCAGATTTGGTTGCACGCCCAATCTGCACATGCAATTTAATTGAACAACCTAATTAGCCCCAATAATTGCCTTTTTAACAAGCAATTATTGGCACTAATTAGAATAAAATTTTTATGAGTGGAGTCAAAAAAGGGGGCACAGAAATGGGTGGATTGGGGGGGCGTTCCTTTCAGTTATGCGCATAATTATAGAATAAGGTGGGATCCACGCCTAATTTAGTCAACAGCATTTGCACCACATTTCCATTAGTGTAAATGGCCATACCAAAATGTACCTGCGATTCCTGGGCATAAACGCTATTTTATAAACCATGCCTAACTTTAAGTGCGGTTTACAGAATAGCGCTGAGTGGGAGGGTTTTGGTGCTATATATAGAATTTAGGGCCCCTTTTACCAAGCTGTAGCAAAGGGGGGTGGCACTGGTGTTGGCACGTGTTTTGTGCCAAGGCTCCCTTTTACCACAGCTGGTAAAGGGAAATCTCGCCTGCCTGCAGGAAATGGCAAAGTGGCAAGTAAAGCACTTGCAGCACGGCCATTTCGGGGGGGGGGGGGGGGAGTCCTTACCACCACCCATTGAGGTGGCGGTAAGGGCTCCTGTGTTAACCTGGCAGCATCCGGGCAGCGCACGGCACTACCCGATTACCGCCGGGTACACTCCAGCGCTACAAAAATAAATACATTTTGTAGTGCCAGAAATGGCAGCGCACTAGGGGTGGGAAGTACCGCCGGGCTGCTCCAGTAGCCCGGCGGTACTTCCTGTATAGCGAGTGGTAAGCCCGCGTTGGGCTTACCGCCGCTTAGTAAAAGGAGCCCTTAGTTCCCTATGTTTAAAAAACATAACTGAAATCCCTTTGTAACTCTAGAAAACTGAGGGGGACTTATACTAAGGCACGCTAGCATTTTTAGCGCGCGCTAAAAAACAGAAATGCACTAAACGCTAGAGATGCCAATGCATTCCTATGGGCGTCTCTAGCCGCGTCCTAAAAAATGATAGCGCGCCATAGTAAAAGACCCGCTGAATAAACACACTTTACATGTTTTTTTTTTAAAACCCACTGCAATACACAATTGCGGACTTGATTTCATGATGTTATCAGCCAAAGTGTCAATTCAAACAGAGAGGCCTGTAACATTTGCCCATGCATCTATCACCAAACTGGCATGTTTGAATAACTAAAAATAATTTATCCTCATTCAGCCACCAATTCCATAGGAACAAGTGGAACTCTATAACACCTGAATTTAGTTGAAGATAGTATTTATCTACTGTGTAGCTGGACTTGTAATCTGTGTTTAATATATTCTAGATGGATCTAAGGGCTAAACTTACTAAAATGTGTTAACAATATAAGCACTTGATTTACTGCAGGTACCACTTTTTGCACTGGGAGCTATTTATTAATAACACATGCTATCAGCATTAGTGCAGGCTAATGCAGCAGCACACATCAGTAAATCTTGCCCTTGAAGGTAAAGGGAGCTGCACAACATAACACTTTGAGCTTCCACTTATGCCAGCCTTGAGCAGAAGTAAATGTTTTCAGGTTTCCAGGCTTCCAGAGTCTTAAAAACATTTAAAGACGTGCCTGCACTTAATGAATCGGTGTTTGTGAGCATAGTGGAGGACCTTAATAGAGCATCGACAGCAGCAGCACCAACTCAGAATATTTTTCTTCAGGTCATGATGAATATTTTATTATTGTCTTTAATTTCGAATACAGTACTTGGAAAAAAAGAAGAAAAATACAACCACGTAATCACAAAAAAGGAAGGCCTAAGTCATATCTCAGATACACATACACATATCAAGTCCACAAATTGAGAGAAACACAACAAATTAACACATTAAACAAAAAATGAAGAAAACCCCCCAATAAAAATAATAATAATGAAATATATATATATATATATATATATATATACATATACATACACACACAGGGAGAACAGCTTTCCTGAAAGTCTAGATTATGCCACTTGCTAACAGAAGGTTTAGCCATAACGGAAACTTCTAAATGTATATTTTATTTGTATATTTATGCAGATTATTAATGTATTCATCTATTACCATTTGTAAACTGCATTTCCAGATGTGCTCAGGTAGGATACAAAGAACAATACAGAGAATAAAAAATATATATGTCAAATCAAAAATTAATAAAATCACTTAAAACATTTAAAAACAAACAATCTAAAAAATAGGCCAAATTAAAAAAAAAACATTTCAGGATAAATTATACAACACCACAACATACAACTACAGCATGCACAGTAATAAACCCATAAGAATAGAAATGCTATCTACCCTTAAGCCTGTGAAAAAAACGGTATCGTCAAGGATCTTCAATTAAAAAACAATCAGATCGTCCCTTGACAGCTATGTCTCCTTAGGAAGGGAATTTCACTATCTAGACCCAACCGCAGAGAAGGGCTTATAACAGATGTACTTAACCTTATCTTAGATAAAGCTGGCACTTTAGGGGCAGGTCTTAAATTTCTAATAGGGGTACAACTAGACATGCCATCTTTATGCAAGAGAGTCCTACACTGTTAGTTGTCTAAAAGATAAGACCAATATTTAAAATTGTAGGACCCACTGCCACACTGGTAACTACTGCTATTTATTCTTTCAAATTTAGAATCATTTGAAGTTATTTATTCATTTGTTGCATTTGTATCCCACATTATTCCACCTTTTTGCAGGCTCAATGTGGCTCAAAGTTGGGTTCTTCCATTACTTTTCCTTAAGAGATCAAAAATAAACCAACCGATATTCAGCCGGTGGTGTACTACGTTTTTTTTTGTCCACCGCTAACGCTAAAAATGGAAATTCAATCCCGGGCCCTGTGCAGGCTTTGACATTGAATTTCTGTTTTTTTTAAAAACTGGCTACAGCATGCCCAGTTAAGTCAATATTCAGACTTATTTGGCCATGGGCTAGCACATAAAGATAAGATGGCTATTTATGCGATCCTATTTAAGTAATAAAAAAGGCCAGTTAGCTCTGAATATTGGAAGCTAACTGGACTCCGTCCCTGAAATGCCACCCCTCCTCCTGGCATAGCCAGCTTCCAGTTCAGCGCCAACCAGTCATTTTCAGCGCCACTGAAAATGACTGGATAGTCGCATACAAGCGAGTTAACCGGTCGGGAACCATTCCTGGATGGTTAACTCCCTTTTGAATATCAGCCAGATAATGGGTTTGTTTGTTTTGGGTTTTTAAAAAATATTCATTGTGTTGTTGAGTTTTAACACAATCCTATAAAGCGAATGCTACATACCTGTAGAAGGTATTCTCCGAGGACAGCAGGCTGATTGTTCTCACTGATGGGTGACGTCCACGGCAGCCCCTCCAATCGGAAACTTCACTAGCAAAGTCCTTTGCTAGTCCTCGCGCGCCCGCGCGCACCGCGCATGCACGGCCGTCTTCCCGCCCGAAACCGGCTCGAGCCGGCCAGTCCAGTATGTAGCAAGACAATACACTTCAAGGGAAGACACAACTCCAAAGGGGAGGCGGGCGGGTTTGTGAGAACAATCAGCCTGCTGTCCTCGGAGAATACCTTCTACAGGTATGTAGCATTCGCTTTCTCCGAGGACAAGCAGGCTGCTTGTTCTCACTGATGGGGTATCCCTAGCCCCCAGGCTCACTCAAAACAACAACCATGGTCAATTGGGCCTCGCAACGGCGAGGACATAACAGAGATTGACCTAAAAAATTTACCAACTAACTGAGAGTGTAGCCTGGAACAGAACAAACAGGGCCCTCGGGGGGTGGAGTTGGATCCTAAAGCCCAAACAGGTTCTGAAGAACTGACTGCCCGAACCGACTGTCGCGTCGGGTATCCTGCTGCAGGCAGTAATGAGATGTGAATGTGTGGACAGATGACCACGTCGCAGCTTTGCAAATTTCTTCAATGGAGGCTGACTTCAAGTGGGCTACCGACGCAGCCATGGCTCGAACATTATGAGCCGTGACATGACCCTCAAGAGCCAGCCCCGCCTGGGCGTAAGTGAAGGAAATGCAATCTGCTAGCCAATTGGATATGGTGCGTTTTCCTACAGCCACTCCCCTCCTATTGGGATCAAAAGAAACAAACAATTGGGCGGACTGTCTGTGGGGCTGTGTCCGCTCCAGATAGAAGGCCAATGCTCTCTTGCAGTCCAATGTGTGCAGCTGACGCTCAGCAGGGCAGGAATGAGGACGGGGAAAGAATGTTGGCAAGACAATTGACTGGTTCAGATGGAACTCCGACACGACCTTTGGCAGAAACTTAGGGTGAGTGCGGAGGACTACTCTGTTGTGATGAAATTTGGTGTAAGGGGCCTGGGCTACCAGGGCCTGAAGCTCACTGACTCTACGAGCCGAAGTAACTGCCACCAAGAAAATGACCTTCCAGGTCAAGTACTTCGGATGGCAGGAATTCAGTGGCTCAAAAGGAGGTTTCATCAGCTGGGTGAGAACGACATTGAGATCCCATGACACTGTAGGAGGCTTGACAGGGGGCTTTGACAAAAGCAAACCTCTCATGAAGCGAACAACTAAAGGCTGTCCTGAGATCGGCTTACCTTCCACACGGTAATGGTATGCACTAATCGCACTAAGGTGAACCCTTACGGAGTTGGTCTTGAGACCAGACTCAGACAAGTGCAGAAGGTAATCAAGCAGGGTCTGTGTAGGACAAGAGCGAGGATCTAAGGCCTTGCTGTCACACCAGACGGCAAACCTCCTCCAATGGAAGAAGTAACTCCTCTTAGTGGAATCTTTCCTGGAAGCAAGCAAGATGCGGGAGACACCCTCCGACAGACCCAAAGAGGCAAAGTCTACGCCCTCAACATCCAGGCCGTAAGAGCCAGCGACTGGAGGTTGGGATGCAGAAGCGCCCCCTCGTCCTGTGTGATGAGGGTCGGAAAACACTCCAATCTCCACGGTTCTTCGGAGGACAACTCCAGAAGAAGAGGGAACCAGATCTGACGCGGCCAAAAGGGAGCAATCAGAATCATGGTGCCTCGGTCTTGCTTGAGTTTCAACAAAGTCTTCCCCACCAGAGGGATGGGAGGATAAGCATACAGCAGGCCCTCCCCCCAATCCAGGAGGAAGGCATCCGATGCCAGTCTGCCTTGGGCCTGAAGCCTGGAACAGAACTGAGGGACTTTGTGGTTCACTCGAGATGCGAAAAGATCTACCAAGGGGGTGCCCCACGCTTGGAAGACCTGGCGCACCACTCGGGAGTTGAGCGACCACTCGTGAGGTTGCATAATCCTGCTCAACCTGTCGGCCAGACTGTTGTTTACGCCTGCCAGATATGTGGCTTGGAGCACCATGCCTTGACGGCGAGCCCAGAGCCACATGCTGACGGCTTCCTGACACAGGGGGCGAGATCCGGTGCCCCCCTGCTTGTTGACATAGTACATGGCAACCTGGTTGTCTGTCTGAATTTGGATAATTTGGTGGGACAGCCGATCTCTGAAAGCCTTCAGAGCGTTCCAGATCGCTCGTAACTCCAGAAGATTGATCTGCAGATCGCGTTCCTGGAGGGACCAGCTTCCTTGGGTGTGGAGCCCATCGACATGAGCTCCCCATCCCAGGAGGGACGCATCCGTGGTCAGCACTTTTGTGGCTGAGGAATTTGGAAGGGACGTCCCAGAGTCAAATTGGAGCAAATCGTCCACCAATACAGGGAGTCGAGAAAACTCGTGGACAGGTGGATCACGTCCTCTAGACCTCCGGCGGCCTGATACCACTGAGAGGCCAGGGTCCATTGAGCAGATCTCATGTGAAGGCGGGCCATGGGAGTCACATGAACTGTGGAGGCCATGTGGCCCAGCAATCTCAACATCTGCCGAGCTGTGATCTGCTGGGACGCTCGCACCCGCGAGACGAGGGACAACAAGTTGTTGGCTCTCGTCTCTGGGAGATAGGCGCGAGCCGTCCGAGAATCCAGCAGAGCTCCTATGAATTCGAGTCTCTGCGCTGGGAGAAGGTGGGACTTTGGATAATTTATCACAAACCCCAGTAGTTCCAGTAGGCGAATAGTCATCCGCATGGACTGCAGGGCTCCTGCCTCTGATGTGTTCTTTACCAGCCAATCGTCGAGATATGGGAACACGTGCACCCCCAGCCTGCGGAGTGCCGCTGCTACCACAGCTAGGCACTTTGTGAACACCCTGGGCGCAGAGGCGAGCCCAAAGGGTAGCACACAGTACTGGAAGTGGCGTGTGCCCACCTGAAATCGCAGATACTGTCTGTGAGCTGGCAGTATCGGGATGTGTGTGTAGGCATCCTTCAAGTCCAGAGAGCATAGCCAATCGTTTTGCTGAATCATGGGGAGAAGGGTGCCCAGGGAAAGCATCCTGAACTTTTCTTTTTCGAGATATTTGTTCAGGGCCCTTAGGTCTAGGATGGGACGCATCCCCCCTGTTTTCTTTTCCACAAGGAAGTACCTGGAATAGAATCCCAGCCCTTCTTGCCCGGATGGCACGGGCTCGACCGCATTGGCGCTGAGAAGGGCGGAGAGTTCCTCTGCAAGTACCTTCTTGTGTTGGAAGCTGTAAGACTGAGCTCCCGGTGGACAATTTGGAGGTTTTGATGTCAAATTGAGGGTGTATCCCTGCCGGACTATTTGCAGAACCCACTGATCGGAGGTTATGAGAGGCCACCTTTGGTGAAAAGCTTTCAACCTCCCTCCGACTGGCAGGTCGCCCGGCACGGACACTTGGATGTCGGCTATGCTCTGCTGGAGCCAGTCAAAAGCTCGCCCCTTGCTTTTGCTGGGGAGCCGCGGGGCCTTGCTGAGTCGCACGCTGCTGACGAGAGCGAGCGCGCTGGGGCTTAGCCTGGGCCGCAGGCTGTCGGGAAGGAGGATTGTACCTACGCTTGCCAGAAGAGTAGGGAACAGTCTTCCTTCCCCCGAAAAATCGTCTACCTGTAGAGGTAGAGGCTGAAGGCTGCCGGCGGGCGAATTTGTCGAATGCGGTGTCCCGCTGGTGGAGAGACTCTACCACCTGTTCAACTTTTTCGCCAAAAATATTGTCCGCACGGCAAGGCGAGTCCGCAATCCGCTGCTGGAGTCTATTCTCCAGGTCGGCGGCACGCAGCCATGAGAGCCTGCGCATCACCACACCTTGAGCAGCGGCCCTGGACGCAACATCAAAAGTGTCATAAACTCCTCTGGCCAGGAATTTTCTGCACGCCTTCAGCTGCCTGACCACCTCCTGAAAAGGCTTGGCTTGCTCGGGGGGAAGAGCATCAACCAAGCCCGCCAACTGCCGCACATTGTTCCGCATGTGGATGCTCGTGTAGAGCTGGTAAGACTGGATCTTGGACACGAGCATAGAGGAATGGTAGGCCTTCCTCCCAAAGGAGTCTAAGGTTCTAGCGTCCTTGCCCGGGGGCGCCGAAGCATGTTCCCTAGAACTCTTAGCCTTCTTTAGGGCCAAATCCACAACTCCAGAGTCATGAGGCAACTGAGTGCGCATCAGCTCTGGGTCCCCATGGATCCGGTACTGGGACTCGATCTTCTTGGGAATGTGGGGATTAGTTAAGGGTTTTGTCCAGTTCGCAAGCAATGTCTTTTTTAGGACATGGTGCAAGGGAACAGTGGACGCTTCCTTAGGTGGAGAAGGATAGTCCAGGAGCTCAAACATTTCAGCCCTGGGCTCGTCCTCCACAACCACCGGGAAGGGGATGGCCGTAGACATCTCCCGGACAAAGGAAGCGAAAGACAGGCTCTCAGGAGGAGAAAGCTGCCTTTCAGGAGAGGGAGTGGGATCAGACGGAAGACCCTCAGACTCCTCGTCAGAGAAATATCTGGGGTCTTCCTCTTCCTCCCACGAGGCCTCACCCTCGGTGTCAGACACAAGTTCCCGAACCTGCGTCTGCAACCTCGCCCTGCTCGACCCATTGGAACCACGTCCACGACGGGGGCGTCGAGAGGAAGACTCCCTCGCCCGCATCGGCGAAGCTCCCTCCGCCGACGTAGTCGGGGAGCCCTCCTGGGAGGTGGCCGCGGTCGGCACCGCACGCGGTACCGACGTCGGGGACCTCAACCTGGGCGATGGGCCAGCCGGCGCCACGCTCGACGGTACCGGAGGCGCAAGCACCGCCGGTACCGGAGGGGTAGGGCGCAACAGCTCTCCCAGAATCTCTGGGAGAACGGCCCGGAGGCTCTCGTTCAGAGTGGCTGCAGAAAAAGGCTGAGAGGTCGATGCAGGCGTCGACGTCAGAACCTGTTCCGGGCTGTCCAGAGTGGAGCGCATCGACACCTCTTGAACAGAGGGTGAGCGGTCCTCTCGGTGCCGATGCCTGCTGGGTGCCGAATCTCTCGACGACCCAGAGCTCTCGGTGCCGACACGGGGAGGAGACCGGTGTCGATGCTTCTTCGATTTCTTCCGAAGCATGTCACCGGAGCTCCCCGGCACCGACGAGGAGGACGTAGAATCCATCCGTCGCTTCCTCGGGGCCGAGACCGAAGAGGGTCGATCTCGGGGGGGCTGTACCGCAGGAGCCCTCAGGGTAGGAGGAGACCCACCCGAGGGCTCACCGCCACCAGCAGGGGAATGGACAGCCCTCACCTGCACTCCACTCGATGCACCACCGTCCGACGACATCAGGAGACGAGGTCCCGGTACCACCGACGTCGATGCAGCTATCCGATGTCTCGGCGCCGATGCAGAGGCGCGATGCCTCGATGCACTCGATGCAAGGGCGGCCGAGGAAGATGGTCTGGACGCTGACGACGTCGATGCACTCGAAGATCCCGGTGCCGATGCCGACGAAGAGCCCGAGAACAACACGTTCCACTGGGCTAGTCTCGCTACCTGAGTCCGCCTTTGAAGCAGGGAACACAGACTGCAGTTCTGAGGGCGGTGCTCAGCCCCCAGACACTGAAGACACGACGAGTGTCGATCAGTGAGCGAGATAACCCGGGCGCACTGGGTGCACTTCTTGAAGCCGCTGGAAGGCTTCGATGTCATGGGCGGAAAAATCACGCCGGCGAAATCAAAAGCCGAAATGGCGAAAATTTAAGCACCAAAAGTTAGAGGGAGAAAATCTCGACCGAGGCCGAAAGAGGCCTACCCCGACGACGAAAGAAAACTTATCGGGGCAAAAAGCTGGAAGTACGGGGAGGATTGACACGAAACCCGGGAAGGGTTTTTCGGAGCACTTCCCGCACTAGAAGAAAGCTTTTCCGAAGAAAAAACACGCTCAAAAAAACTTTGGACGCGCGAGGTCGACTTTCCGGGGCTCGACACGGCGAAAAAACGACCGTACCGAGTGCGGACAAAAGAAGACTGGCCGGCTCGAGCCGGTTTCGGGCGGGAAGACGGCCGCGCATGCGCGGTGCGCGCGGGCGCGCGAGGACTAGCAAAGGACTTTGCTAGTGAAGTTTCCGATTGGAGGGGCTGCCGTGGACGTCACCCATCAGTGAGAACAAGCAGCCTGCTTGTCCTCGGAGAATCTTGATGAACGTGAAAGATCCCGAAAGGGACAGGTAAATGTAGCAACACTTCTACTAAAATACATTCCCCATGCAACTATTAAGATGTTCTCTATGTCAGCTGTGCGCAATAGTGTTTAAAATGAACATGCCTTGGCAGCGTGAAGATGTACAGTGATCACACATGCAACATGTGACGAAAATGCACAAGTGGTTAGAATGAAACATCCAGGCACTTAGCTGTTGAGGATGACTATTAAAATGAAGGTCATATTCTGTGGTGTATTTTTTTGCAAATACTGTAACTCACAAAGATGCATATGTCTGATGAGGAGAAGTAAGAGCTTGAGAATGAAGAAGGAGATGGGAAAAGAATAACAGCGGCACTTACCCAGCTGGCTTTTCCCTGACTTTTGCAATACCTCGCCTTCTTTGGATCCTGCCCCCATTTTTATTAAGGAACAAAGTGAAAAGCACAAATATGCATTATGATTGGTTTGAAAAAAAACAGTTCTAAAAAAAAATGCTGACACTTTTTTTTAACTGAATAACAAATTTTAAAACTTGTTTCTAAATATATTCTCTACAGTTTTTAAAGTATTCTGCGAATGGAATAACAGGCTGCCATGTTAAATTAAACTATCATTTTCCATCTCTATCAGATTGGATTCGCTTCTCCTACTGATACGTCCGGCCTCTCTATGGCAACTTTCTAGAAGTTGCCCATTTTAATTCTGATATAGATTGCACCTGGCTTACTTCTGCTGAATTGCAATTGTCATATTTTACATTCTTTCAGAAAGCTTTAAAGTATATTTAGAAGTTTGGTATAAGGCAACAGGTTAATTAAATCTGTCTTTTCACCACAGAAACCAGTGACCCAATGGACCAGAGATACATGGAGGTGTATTTTCAAAGCACTTAGACTTACAAAATTCCATATGGAACTTTGTAAATCTAAGTGCTTTGAAAATGAGCCCCTAAGGGATTTTTCTATTTTATATCTCTAGAAAAACTGCTTAGTACAGCCTGCTAAATTCAATGCACCCCTGCAACCTGTACAGAAAACAACTGACAGCTGACTGGGGCTCAGGTGGGTAAAGGGGACAATGTGAATCAATGGGAGCCTACAGCAGGGGCGTAGCCACGGGTGGGCCTGGGTGGGCCCAGGCCCACCCAGTTTTGGTTCAGGCCCACCCAGCAGTGGAGGCAGCGGAAGCAGGCTGAGCTCCGATCCCGCATCTGCCTCCCTCTCTCTCACGGCAGCGCTTCCCAAACGCTGCCCACCGCCGCCACGATCACAGGATTTACCTCCCTCCGTCTCAGCACTCAGCAGCAGCGGTAGCGAATCATACACGCTGCCTCCTTCTAACCCGGAAGCGGCAGAGGAGACGCTTCCGGGTTAGAAGGAGGCAGCGTGTATGATTCGCTACGGCTGCTGCTGAGTGCTGAGACGGAGGGAGGTAGATCCTGCGATCGTGGCGGCGGTGGGCAGCGTTTGGGAAGCGCTGCCGTGAGAGTGAGGGAGGCAGATGCGGGAACGGAGCTCAGCCTGCACTGTACATTTTTTTGGGGGGGAGAAGAGGGCTCCGGGCGGGCAGGTGGAATCGCAGGACATGGATGGGAGCGGGAGGGGCGAGAGGAAAATCGCTGATGGCTGGAGGGAGGGGACAGGGAAGAAAAGAGAATTGCTGGGTATGGTATAGATGGATAGAAGGGGGCAGGGGCAAGAACAGAATTGCTGGGTATGGCTGGATAGGGGCAGGGCAGAGAGGAGAATTGCTGGGTATGGATGAATGGAGGAGGCAGGGGAGGGAAAAGAATTGCTGGGGATGGATGGATGGAGGGGACAAGGGGAGAGAGAAGAGAATTGCTGGGTATGGATGGATAGAGGGGGGCAGGGGAGAGAAAAGAATTGCTAGGTATGGATGGCTGGAGGGGAAAGGAGAGTTGCTGGACATGCGTGGATGGAGGGGAGGAAAGAGGAGATAGGAAGGTTGCTGGACATGGGTGTATGAAGGGGAGGGCAGGGGAGAGGAGGGTTGCTGGACATGGATGGAGGGAAGAACAAGGGAGAGGAGGGTTGCTGGACATGGATGGAAGAGAGGGAAGGGAGAGAGAAGAAATGCTGGACATGGATGGAGGGGATGGAAGAGTGAGGAAGGAGATGAGATGAGGGAAAAGGAAGAGAGGAGAAAAACTGCACATGGAAATAGGCAGAAGCTGGATCCACTGGACAGTCAAGTCTGCGGAGGACCCAGCTTTTACTTATGGATATTGAGCAAGAAATGAAGAAGAAAGGAGGAAAGTAAAGAAATAAATGGAAAGGAAGCCCTGGAAACGGAGTTAAGAAGACAGATAGCAGCAGAATTGGACACTGGGCCAGTATGATCAGAAAAACAGTCACCAGACAACAAAGGTAGAAAAAAATCATTTTATTTTCATTATAGTGTTTAGAATATGTCCACTTTGAGAATCAGGTGCTCAACATTAAAAGTTTATATTTATTTACTCATTTATGGCATTTTATCCCACATTAAACATGAATTAAATTGGAACCTGGTATCATTTAAATTTTTTTTCCTGGAGAGTAATGCATTGCCCCCCCCCCCCAGGCTCTCTCCTCGGCTATAGCCAGCTCTGCAATTTTGAGGGGAGGTGCACAGGTCGACGTGGGGGTGCACAGGTGGACCGGGGAGAGAGCCTGTTGTTAAACTTTTACCAGCACACCACTGTCTAGTGCCCACCCATCCAACCTGTTGGCCCATCCAAAATTGACTTCTGGCTACGCCACTGGCCTACAGAGCCACAAATCTCACTTCCTTAAATACAAAACAGTAATCTCCCAGGCAAACATGGTCAGACTCTGAATTCAGGACAAACATATTCTCAGAAACCTTCAGTTTCACTTATAAGTTCCACCGATACATAGCTGGGGCAAGAGGTTGAAAGAAGATCACACATTTATCAAATCCAATCTTCTTCCAGTTACTTACTAACTCTCTCTGGAGTCCTTTTACAAAGCTATGCTTACTGCAACCTAAAAGGAGGCATGCTCAGCCATCCCATGGTAAATTTGCAATGTGCACATGCAAACTGCACCCTACACAATATTTTTAATTTTATGAGAAGGGGCACATCTGGATGCAGAAAATGGGCATGACAGAACGTAAGCCCTTACTACCTACAAAATACGTTGCGGTAAGGGCTCACATGCTAACTTATTTAATGGTCATGAACTAATGGCCATAAATATCAACCACATAAATTTTACAAAAGGGGCAAGTATCCCAAATGAATTAATAGAATAATATAAATTAATTAGTTATTACAATGTAGACCTAGTATTATTATACTTACAGTAACTAATTATTAATGGCATTACTAATTAATCCAATATCCCAGATACATTTATAATCTATCTCTCTGAAAGACTTTACTTAACACAGACTATCTGTACTTCAGGAAGCATGTGAAAGCTTGGCTCTTCAACCAAGCCTTAATGGAAAAAGTAACGTTAGTCTCTCTCTCTCTCTCTCTCTCTCTCTGTCTCACATGTGCCAAGGCCCTCTTTTACTGCAGCTGGTAAAAGGGAAGTCTTGCCTTCCTGCAGGAAATGGCCATGCGGCCATTTCAGGGAGCCCTTACCACCACCCACTGAAGTGGCGGTAAGTGCTCCCGCATTAACCCAGCAGTAACTGGGCATGGCAGGGTACACTCTGGTGCTACAAAAATAAATAAATTTTTGTAACGCTGGAAATGATGGCGCACTAGGGGTGGGAAGTACTGCTGGGCTCCTGCCATAGCTCGGCAGAACTTTCTGTACAGCGAGCAATAAGCCCACGTTGGGCTTACCGCCGCTTAGTAAAAGGAGCCCTCATTTTCTTACTCCTGTTACTCTATCTTATCTATCTTACGTTCCATCTTTGCTCATACCCTGTGCTGTCTAAGAAAATGTTTTATTATGTATTTTGTTGACATTGTATTGTAGTATACTATCCACCTTATAATTGAAAGAGAAAAACACCTAGATTTCGACCCAAATCGGGAGATAGACGTTTATCTCACAAAAACGAATAAATCGGTATAATGGAAAGGCGATTTTGGACGTTTTCAACTGCACTCCATCGCGGAAGCGTACAAAGTTGACAGGGGCGTGTCGGAGGTGTGGTGAAGGCGGGACTGGGGCGTGGTTATCACCCGAACAGAGATGGGCGCCTTTCGCCGATAATGGAAAAAAAGTATTCGTTTGTAGCTAGAATTTAGGGCACTTTTCCTGGACCCTGTTTTTTCACGAATAAGGCCCCAAAAAGTGCCCTAAATGACCAGAGTACCCCCAGAGGGAATCGGGGATGACCTCCCCTGACTCCCCCAGTGGTCACTAACCCCCTCCCACCACAAAAAATGATGTTTCACAACTTTTTATTTTCACCCTCAAATGTCATACCCACCTCCCTGGCAGCAGTATGCAGGTCCCTGGAGCAGTTGTTAGGGGGTGCAGTGGACTTCAGGCAGGTGGACCCAGGCCCATCCCCCCCACCTGTTACAATTGTGCTGCTTAACGCTTATTAGTCGTCCAACCCCCCAAACCCACTGTACCCACATGTAGGTGCCCCCCTTCACCCCTTAGGGCTATAATAATGGTGTAGACTTGTGGGCAGTGGGTTTTGAGGGGGATTTGGGGGGCTCAACACACAAGGGAAGGGTGCTATGCACCTGGGAGCTCTTTTACCTTTTGTTTTGTTTTTGTAAAAGTGCCCCCTAGGGTGCCCGGTTGGTGTCCTCGCATGTGAGGGGGACCAGTGCACTACGAATCCTGGCCCCTCCCCCGAACAAATGCCTTGGATTTATTCGTTTTTGAGCTGGGCGCTTTCATTTTCCATTATCACTGAAAAACAAAAACGCCCAGCTCACAAATTGTTGAATAAAACATGGACGTCTATTTTTTTTCGAAAATACGGTTCGGTCCGCCCCTTCACGGACCCGTTCTCGGAGATAAACACCCATGGAGATAGACGTTTTCGTTCAATTATGCCCCTCCACGCTATACTTTGTATGGTTGCTTGAATATTTTTACTGCTGTAATTATCTATAGCTTATGTTTGAGTTGTTCATGCTGTACACCGCCTTGAGTGAATGTCTTCAAAAAGGCGCTAAATAAACTCTAATAAATAAATAAATATAGAAAATCAGCCATTTTACTGCTGCAGTAAAAATGATCTTAGCACTTGGGAAAGACCCGTGTAAGGGCGCATGAAGTCTACTTTTTACCAGAACCTGGTAATAGGCCCCCTCTATATGGTAATCCTGATGAGGGCAAAAACATTATGCATCTGCAGTCAACTGTGCAGCAATGAAATAAACTCCTTCAGTTTTCAGGTTATGAATATGTATGAGCAATTTGCATAATTTATATACACTGGAGACAGTGCACACAAATTTCTCTCATGCATATCTTACAAAATCTGACTAGCTTTCATGTTAGCTTGTCTGTTTCTGATTTTTATACTGAAACTTAGAAAATATTTTTATTGAGTGATCCTACTTGAGCAATGCAAAAAAGAAAAGATTCAAGATTAGCTTTTTTCAATTAATTCTAACATGTTTCTATCTTCTGACCCAATTTTAAACTAAAAGAAAATACAGTACACTCCATTTAAGTGAACATCGGATAAGCGAAAGCTCTGTTCTACTGCATGATAGATTTCGGTCCCGTTTTTGGCGCCATCAATTTCTATGGGGACAAACTTCGGTTTAGCACACCACTGATAAGTGCAAGATTCGCTCATATGCATGGTTTAAGACCGCTCCTCTGCAGGAAAAACTAAGCATAAGCGCACACACGGAATATGGAAGCCGATTGGCACGTGACAAAGGGGCAATAAATTTGAAAACTCATTGGTTAACTGCCAAAGGCAGAATAAGCGAAAGAAAGTTGTTAAGAGTGTACAGTGGAGTCGTCATTGTCATTGTGCAACTGTAAGACTTTAACACTGGCTGAACGAATAGAAGTTCTTAAAAAATTAGAAAACAAAGAATGTCAAGCATCTATTGCTAAAGAATATGGTGTCAATCCCAGTCAAATTTCACGTGTCTTGAAGCAGAAAGATCAGCTTCTGGAAGACTGGCAAAACAATACAAATTCACACAGGAAACGTAAACGGGCAGGGAAAGCTGAGTATGAAGAAGATGCTCTTCTTCGGTGGTTTTCTCAAGTCAGGAGCAGACAGTTTCCTGTCAGTGGTCCACTGCTTATGGAGAAAGCTAATCAGCTAGCTGAAAGTCTTGGACTAACTGATTTCAAAGCCACTGTTGGATGGTTGGAAAGATGGAAGGAGAGGAACAACATAAAATTCAAGAAACAGCATGGTGAGAAACAAGACGCTGATGACTTTGGTGCTGAAAATTGTGTTGTTTCAGTTCTTCCTACCATCGAATTTGCACCTTGTGACATTTTCAGTGCTGACGAAAATGGTCTCTACAGGCGAGCGATTCCTGATGGAACACTTGCATTCAAACATGCCGAAACTACTGGAGGTAAAACATCGAAGGACCAACTGACGATCCTCCTTTGCTGCAATATGGATGGGAGTGAGAAGTTGGAACCACTCGTCATTGGAAAGAGCAAACAGCCCCGTTGCTTCAAGAATGTTAAGCGACGCCCTGTGTCATACGAGGCTAACGCAAATTCATGGATGACTGGGGAAATTTGGAAGCAGTGGCTAAAGAACTTAGACACTAGAATGCTGGCACAAAAGTGTCAGATTTTGTTGCTTTGTGATAATTTTGCTGCACACAGGAATGATGTCAGGCTGTCTAACGTCAAGGTGGTCTTCCTGCCACCAAACACTACCTCTCTGATCCAACCTATGGATCAGGACATAATAGCCAATTTCAAAAAACATTATCGGGCTCTTGTGCTATGTTGTCTGATGAGCGTTATGGATGACCAGACTGGCAAGGATAAATGTGCTGTTGAACTGGCTCGTAATCTATCACTGTTGGATTCCCTACATATGCAGAAAGAAGCCTGGAATCACATTACACAGGCAACCATTGTGAACTGCTACAAGCGGGCAAGCTTTGTTAAGGATGTAGAGAGGGACGAAACAGATGCAGCTGTTGCAAACGTGTCAGATGAACAGGCTATTGGCATCCCAGCTGGTGTTACTGCAGAGGAGTTTCATCACTACGTAGCTGTTGATTACGATCTACAAACAGCTGACGACAGCACTGATGTTGAGATATGCGCCTATACGCAGGCAACGGCTGATGATGAAACAGATGATGAAATGAGCAGCGAGGCACATGCTGATGAAATTCAACAACCTCCTCTTGTCACTTTTTCAAGAGCGCTGGAGAGTCTCAACACCGTGCGGGCCTATCTGGAGGCCACTGGATGTCAGTGCTATGACAGTTTTTACCATCTGGCAGACGTAGTCTATGGAACTCACAGAAACAATAGTGTACAGAGGACTATGACTGATTACTTCAAGTAAGCTTAACATAAGTTAATGGAGACTGTATAACGTCAGTTAACGGAGACTGTATACTGTACGTATAATAAACAGTACTGTACATATGTTTATCAGATGTCAAGCTTCTTTGGGTCACAATGGTTAAGTGCACGCTCCGGTTAACTGCATGTATTTCTTTGGTCCCAGACCCTTGCACTTAAGCGGATTGCACTGTATTAATATCTATCAGATTTAGGCTGCAAATGTTTCAACACAAATGTTTATTAGTTTTTGAGATGACAGCAGAGATAATGCTAAACATTTGCTTTAAATTGTACGAAGCCAAGTTTTATTTGTATTATTTTAGCAGAGCCAACTTCATATCAATATACTTCACTGTATTCTGGGGCTTTTGCCATGAAGATGATGTAACACAACACGCAACCTATTATCAGACAAGTGTCTTCTAGCTGGAAAGGCCATGCAGAACTCATGTAGTTGAAACATAAAAGATCTGCAGCCTCTACTCCAGGAGGATGAATTACTGTAAGAGATATTCCCATCCCCACCAGTACTGGCCTTCCAACAGCCACCCAACTTAAAACACAAGCTAATTAGAAGTAAGCTCCCAACACAGACTCAAAAAGAAGAGAATGGCAAACATCCTTGCAATATATCCAGCTGCAAACTATACCAAAACATTTCACAGGATCCCACAGTCATTCACAAAGGAAAAATATTCAACATAAAGGAATCCTTTACATGCTCATCTTCCAATTTGGTATACATCATTCAGTGTAAAAAATGTGACGAAGGGTGCTATATTGGAGAAACAAGCCAGATGCTAAAGACAAGATTTAACTTACATAGACATCATATGAAAAATGCCAGTGCCAGCCAGGATGTCACACCTGTGGGGCGGCACTTTACAAAGCCAGAACACTGTACCAGTGATTTCATAGTAAGAATCCTGAAAGGTAACTTTAAAACAATACAGGAACGCAAGACCTTTGAAGTCAGAATGATTAAATATTTTGACACCCACCAGACAGGACTTAAAGATCTGGGTTTTCTAACCCATTAATAAACCATAAAATTGTACTGCTTTGTTTGTCACCCTCCTGTCTCCATGCATATCTCCCTGTCTCTCACCTATCCACCCCCATCCTGTTAGATTGCCACTGAAATGCTTTGATGTTTCACTTATATATACTGTCATCTACCAACATTTGCTTATTTCCGATCTGACGAAGAAGGGCAACCTTCGAAAGCTAATCAAGAAATGTATTAAGTTAAGTCCAATAAAAAAGGTATCATCTTATTTTCTTTTCCATGTTTAATTTTGTTTTATTTCTATTGATTACCTTTAAAAGTGGACTAACATGGCTACCACACCTCTCTACTCAACATAAATTACAAAACTATAGACTAAAATTACTGCCAAAGATGCAAAGAACGGAAGCAAACTGTTGAAAATTAAGGAAAGAGCTAAGAGTCCACACTATTAAGATGACATCCTAGCATAGTTCCAACTGCAAAACCCTGGTAGTGCACTAAAGGCCTTTTTTACTAAACTGCGTAGGTGATTCCCGGCATGGCAAATGTGTCACAGCCCATTTGCCGCGTGGTTTAATAAAAGAGGCCCTAAGAAAGGCATAAACCTTTGAAACAAAAATATAATTTTGCCAATACTTGCAAAATGTCGAGATATAAGAAAATCATATTCCTAAAACTGACATATTTCAATCAGTTAAAATTGAAAATAAACAGCCCGATATTCAAAAGTGTTTAACTAAGCAGGAGAGGCTCCTGTCCCCTAAGATCTCACTTAGCTGGCCATGAAGCAATATCCAGCAGCACTTAAGCCAGTGGAATAGCTACAGGGGGCCACGGAGGCCTGCCCCTCCCCAAATTGGCTCTGGGCCCCCCGGTTTGGCTGGCGGAGTTCCCCAACCCCTGCCAGCTAAGGCGTTTGTCTCACCCTGGTCTTACATTGCCTGGCGCCCTGTCCTGTTTTTCAGCACCGTGCATGCACATTTTAATGAAACTGATCATGCAGAGCGCCAGGCAATGTGATACCAGCGCGGGACAAATGCTTTAGCTGGCGGGGGTTGGGGACCCCCACCAGCCAAGGTACCTTCCAGCAGTGGTGGTGGGGGGAGTGGCGGGGAGGCAGAAAAGGCAGCGAGGGGGGGCAGAAGTGGCGGCGGAAGGGCGGTAGCGGAGAGGCAGGCCAAAACGTGCCCCCCACCTTGGGCTTTTGCCCCACCTCCCGTTGAGGTCTGGCTATGCCCCTGACTTAAGCAATTAGTGCTGCTCAATATTGCCTGTGACCCCATCCCCCCCAGGCAGTGTCTGCTCAGTGCTAGGGTGGTCCAGGGGTGGAGCCAAAACTTAACTGCTTAGTGGCAAAAAGCCGTCTTAACTTTATCTGCTGAGCTAACCGGGCACCGGTCTGAATATCAGCCAATGGCCAGTTAATTTCCCGGTGACCGCACATGCCTGGATATTCAATGCCAGAGCCTGGACATGGCCCAGCTTTAGGGGTCCCTCCCTGGTTTCTGTCCTGGGCCCCTGAATTTCTAACACCAGCCCGGCTGGGGCCTTTCTCAGCCCCCTCCCCCATTCCAGCACAGAGAGCTGAAGAGTGGTGCTGCAGATGTAACTTACTTGCTCCTCTGCTGCAAGGAGTCCTCTTTTTCCCCAGTTGTTCAATCAATCATTTAAACCATGCATAGATCAAAGAGCTGCCTGACATTTCTAACACACAAAATACAAACCAGTGGCAGCAGAAGGAGTGGGTCATAAGCACTGGATCATCAGGGCTTCTTTCCCGCTCTTTGCTGGACTATGTAGGAGGGAAGTTGGGGTGTTATTTATTTACGCTATTTATTGCCCGCACGATCTAAAAATCATTGGCGGATAACAAATGAAACATACATAACCAAGATGCCAGTAACATTAGGCTCCATCATTGCGGTTAAGCAGCATGGGGGTCCTTTTAAAAAGGCGCGCTAGCGGTTTCAGTGCGTACTAAAAATAAGCACACGCTATTTAGAGACGCCCATATATTCCTATGGGTGTCTCTAGTGTTTAGTGCACGATAATCATTAGCACATAAAACTGCTAGCACACCTTTGTAAAAGACCCCCTATTTTAACTATATTTTATAGGACACTTGCCACTCTGCCCCTCTTCCCACTGAAATGCCACTGTACAAAGTTCAGTTACATGTCATTAGCATGGGCAGTTAACTCAAGGTATTAACACACTACCTATGAGAAAGAGCGCAGGGAAGATCCTTTTACTAAGCTGCAGGAAAAAGGGCCATGCGCTAGTGGCGGGGGCCGCTTTTCCCGTGCGCCTGGGCCCTTTTTACTGCAGCGGGTAAAAAGACCCCAGGCACACACGGCCATGCGGTAAGAGAACTCGTACCGCATGGCCATGCAACAGGGAGCCCTTACCGCCACCCACTGAAGTGGCAATAATGGCTCATGCGCCAACCAGTGGTAAACGGGCAGCGTGCAGTGATGCCCGCTAACCGCCAGGTTACCGGCGCACAAGTCATTTCCGAGGGTTTTCTCCCCCCCCCCCCCCCCAGAAATGCTGCGGGCTTGGAGCGGGACTACTCCCATGGCCACATTGGGCCGACGGTAGTCCTGGAAGAGAAAGCGGTAAGCCCACGTTGGGCTTACCGCCACTCTGTAAAAGGGTCCCATAGACTTACAAAGTTCCATAGGTTACTCACGTATCTTTGTAAATCTAAGTGCTTTGAAAATACGCCTCTTTAGTAAATCAGCTCTTGAATGTGAAAAATACTGAATGCATGCAACATACATTTGAACTTGTTTACATACATTAGATGTTGAAATGTATCTTGTGAATTAGCCAAAGGAGCTGATGCAGTTGCACAAGACAGGAAAAAAAAAAAGATTACAAAATATTTTGTATTGTTCTTAACATAACTTGGCACCCTGAAGAATTTGCATCACTTTCAATAAATGTGTCGGTGCCAATACTGTACTGCAGGTTAATACATAATGAGCTAAGCAGACTTCCAGGCTAGAAAACCAGAAGAGATTGCCAGGAAGCCACGACTCTTCCTAAAATTTTGGCCCGATCCTGGAAATTGCTGCTATATACACTACTGTTTATCTAGTGTGACCGACCCAGCTGTCACTAACAGCCCTGCAGCAAATAATGAAGATTCTCCTTTTAGGCCCTGGAAGCAGCAGTGGAGGAATAAACACCTAGGATTCTTCTAGCTTGCTTCCTAATAAGGATGTGTCCAAGGAAGGAGTTACGTGAGTTCCTTAGGTTATTTAAGGCCACAGTTTTGGATGGAAAAAAAATCCTTTTTCTTTCAGCTATCTGGTAGCAAGTGCAATGTTCGTATCCAGCAGACCAAAGCCTTGTACGGTTGGTTTCTGAGAAATCACTCAGATCTCAGGATAACAGAAAAAAAGGAGGTAAATTGCCAGGAGATGTGGGGTTTTTTGGATCCCTGATTCCTGCCTCCCAAGAAGTAGAATGAACTCTGACCACTGAAGAGAGCTTCAGATCCTATTAATTATGGTACCCTTAGAACCGCAGAGGTAAATCGATAAGGAAAAGACAGGAATTAATAGGAGTCAATGCCAGAGTGAACAGGGTCTCCCAAGCAGAGGGATGGTCATTGTTGGAGAAGTTGCTCACACAGGATTGTGAGCAATAACAGCATCAACTCCTGCGGGTACAGTTGGGGATGGAGCAGATTAATTGTGGGGATGGAATGGATCTTAGCAAGTATGGATGGGTATGGCTTAGATTTCAGTGGTGATGGGCGGGGATGGGTGACATTTCTGTCCCCAGGCAACTCTCTAGTTCTCAGTAGGTGGCATGGAGATACTGTACCAAGTTATTCCTCCAAATTTCCATAGTAAAGCTTGCATTTCAGTTATACATACTACTACTACTACTACTACTACTTAACATTTTTAGAGCGCTACTAGGGTTACGCAGCGCTGTACAATTTAACAAACAGAGACAGTCCCTGCTCAAAGAGCTTACAATCTAATAGACAAGTGAACGGTCGGTCCGATAGGAGCAGTCAAATTGGGGCAGTCTGGATTCACTGAACGGTAAGGGTTAGGTGCCAAACGCAGCATTGAAGAGGTGGGCTTTAAGCAAAGACTTGAAGACAGGCAGGGAGGGGGCTTGGCGTAAGAGCTCAGGAAGGTTGTTCCAAGCATAGGGTGAGGCGAGGCAGAATGAGCGGAGCCTGGAGTTGGCGGTGGTGGAGAAGGGTACTGAGAGGAGGGATTTACGGCGGGAACGTAAGGGGAGACGAGGGTAGAAAGATAGTGAGGGGCAGCAGACTGAGTGCATTTGTAGGTAAGAAGGAGAAGCTTGAATTGAATGCGGTATCTGATCGGAAGCCAGTGAAGTGACCTGAGGAGAGGGGTGATATGAGTATATCGGTTCTGGCGGAATATGAGACGTGCAGCAGAGTTCTGAACAGATTGAAGGGGGGATAGATGGCTAAGTGGGAGGCCGGTGAGGAGTAAGTTGCAGTAGTCCAGGCGAGAGGTAATGAGAGCGTGGACGAGAGTTCGGGTGGTGTGTTCAGAGAGGAAAGGGCGAATTTTGCTGATGTTAAAGAGGAAGAAGCGACAGGTCTTGGCTATCTGCTGGATATGCGCAGAGAAGGAGAGAGAGGAGTCAAAGATGACTCCGAGGTTGCGGGCAGATGAGACGGGGAGGATGAGGGTGTTATCAACTGAGATAGAAAGTGGAGGAAGAGGAGAAGTGGGTTTTGGTGGAAAGACGATAAGCTCGGTCTTGGACATGTTCAGTTTCAGGTGGCGGTTGGACATCCAGGCAGCAATGTCGGATAAGCAGGCCAATACCTTTGCCTGGGTCTCCGCGGTGATGTCTGGTGTGGAGAGATACAGTTGGGTGTCATCAGCATAGAGATGATACTGGAAACCATGCTGTGGACTCATTTCTTAACTATCCCTTCACTGAGGAGTAGAGAGCTTGGGAACAGCGGGCTTGACTGCATTTGTGTGCCTGTTATATTTCCCTGTCTAGCACAGGTGCCTGAAAAGCACCACAGTAGTAGAGGTGTAGGGCCCTGGAGAATTGTCTCACCCCTATGCCCTCGGGACCCCAATAAATATTTAAAAATTTGTTCTGTAGCCCCCAGGAATCCATCTCTCCAAACAGGGGGTTCACCAGGGACTATCTACACTAGAAAGAAAGGAGGTTACCCAGGTCTTTCCTTGGGGGGTGGAAGCAGGAATTGGGGCAATTGTACACTGCCTTAGGACATCACAGTAGGATGTGCGCAATCTGAGCAGAGAAGGGATGTAGAGCCTTTCCAAGCCTGAAGCAAGCTAGCAATGACCAAATCAGACTAACCTTTTTGTCTTAACCGAGCTCTTTCAATGGACAAGCTGTAAGCCCAAAGGGGCATGGATCCTCCATGAGCAGTGGACCTTGCTTCAGTGTACCTGCAGAAGTCAGAAAGGACCAGGACCGTCGAAAGACTAAGCCGGGCCCGAGGCCCCCCGCCGCCACTGCCCCCTCCCCCCCCCCCCCCCCCCCCCCCCCCCCCCCGCTGCAGTCCCCAGTCTCACCTACCTGCTCTCGGCTCCATCCGCCACCGGGCCCCTTGCATTAAAATCGGCAGTGCCTCAGCTCCGTTTGGAAAGGCAGATCGCCTCCCTTCAGGCCTTCCCTCACTATGTCCCACCCTCGTCTGATGTAATTTCCAGTTTCCGCGAGGGCAGGACACAGGGAGGGCCCGAAGGGAGGCGATCTGCCTTTCCAAACGGAGCTGAGGCGCTGCTGATTTTAATGCAGGGAGCCCGGTGGCGGACGGAGCCGAGGGCAGGCAAGTGAGACCGGGGACTGCAGCGCCAGTGGCCTGACCCTGGCGCCGGGCCCCCCTTGGAGGCCCAGGCCCAGGGAATTTTGTTCTCCCTGCCCCCCCCCCCCCGGCGGCCCTGGAAAGGACCCACATCCAGCAGTCAAATCAGGTCCGCATACCATGGCCTCCATGGCCAATCCAGGGCTTCAAGAATTATTCGAGCCATGTGCAATGCAATCCTGTTCAACACGTGGCCTACCATGTGCTAAGGAGGGAATACATACAGTAGATGTGTCACTGGCCAGGGCTGCAGTAGGGCATCGAACCCCATCAAGCCCGTTTTCTTCCAATGGCTGAAGACCTTGAGCACTTTGGCATCCCTTTCTTCGCCAAAGATCCTTAAGTTTAGATTACTTTCTGCAACTGAATTGTTTACAAAATATTATTTGGAGATTTTGCAATTTCCTTCAGAAATACCTATCCCTAAATGCTATTCAAGTGTCTAATGCAAAAGTTCAAGATACACAGCCTAAGGGTGGATTTGATGAGATTGAACAAATGAGTCTTCCTCTGATAGTATTAATTCTAGAGCTACTTTACTTGTGATTTTTCTGAATTTAAAAAATAACAACAGATTTTTGAAGGCTTATTTTGTTAAACAGGATAAAATGTTTTGTGATCAGACTAACTTAGGAGTCCTTTTGCTACAGGGTGTTAAGCCCCTTGATCCACATTTAGCATGCAAAAACAGGGTACTGCCTTGAAGTAGTTTGTTGCTCCTGCTGCTTTGCGTCGACTCTTCTTCTGTGGTTGCTCCTTCAGTCTTTTTGTCTTTGTCTTTAGCTTTGTCATGGTTGGAGTTCTTGCACTTGCCCCTTTGCCTGCTGTTCCCTGTGGCACAATCCTGCTTCCCTAATGCCTACCTGGGAGGCAAACTAAGCAAGAAGAAGAAGGGATTCAATGTGAATGATGAGAAAGCTAAAGACAAACACAAGAAGACTGAAGGAGCAACCACAGAAGAAGAGACGATGCAAAGCAGCAGCAGTAGAGCTCCAGGAGGCGCTAGTCACTCACTCCAGTGCGGACAAACGAGACAGTAACCCATGCAGGCATTAGGGAAGCAGGATTGTGCCACAAGGAAGAGCGGGCAAAGGGGCAAGTGCAAGAACTCCAACCATGGGAGGCAAACTAAGCAAGAAGAAGAACGGATACAATGTGAACGATGACAAAGCTAAAGACAAAGACAAAAAGACTGAAGGAGCAACCACAGAAGAAGAGACAACTTGAAGTAGTTTGTGGTATTTTCCCTGTTTCTGTGCGCTAAACCCTGTGTTAATGATTTTTGTGAAATTTATTCTCAGAGGGGATGACATGAGTGGGGAATGGATGTTCCTGCGTTATCCAGCTAGTGCGCTCTGATTACGTGCTAACTGGATAACAAGTGGCTTATTTCTGTTTTCACCAGTGGCATAGCCACAGGGGGGGCTTGGGGGCCTTGGCTCCCCCACTTTGGGCTCGGGCCTCCTCCGAAACTGCAGCACCCCTTTACCTTTGCTGGCAGGGATGCTGAAACCCCAACCAGCCAAATAAATACAGTACTTCCACTCCCTTCCTTTGTGACTGTGTCCTTCCTGCAGATGTTGGCAACATGCCTTCAGCGGTTGACACTCGTGTCACGAGAAGTACCGGTGCTGGCGGCTGAAAGCACACCATTAACGTCTGCAGGAAGGAAGCACCCGAGAAGGAGGGGACCAGAGGCACTGTATTTATTTGGCTGGCAGAATGTGTTGCCCCCCCTCCGCAGTCCACCCCTGGGCACTCCCAAAATTGGAAGACTCGCTATGCCCCTGGTTTTTACTGCTACTGCACTTACTTTACAAACACAAAATCACTGTTTAGAAATCTGCTTCTGTTGCCTTTGCACGAGCAGTGCCACTGGTGCTGTGCATTAGAACTGCATCTACTCAAGGCACAGTGCAAAAGTTGTTTTCTTCCAAGTCCGTCAGGCAATACTTAAAAGCCCTGGCAGTACAAGCCACGACTGAGTGCTCTCCATTTGCTTTTCTGAAGATGTATTACACACGGCTAATGCAAGAGAAAAGAAAGAAAAAGAGGCCTAGAATTCACAGGAGTTAAGTAGAAGCTTTAAAAAAAATTAAAAATTAAGGGGTTGATTTTCAGCTGGTGACAGTGAGCGTTTTTTTAGCCACCACCAGTGTCATTCCCAGATATTCAATACTGGGCCATGTCTAGGCACCGGAACTGAATATCTGGGTTTATGCAGCTGGATATCTCTTAAGCAGTTAAGTGCGACATTCAGCATTAAGTTCCGGATTCTATATATCTCACCTAGCATTCCATGTTGAAATCCAAGCGTATTATATAACAACGTGCATAACTTAATTGGCTTAAGAAGCCAATCAGTGTTGTTAACAGCACTTAACAAGCAATAATGAGCACTGGCAATAATTAGAATTTACACGCACAACTTGCTAAGTGTATTCTGTAATGCATTGCACCTAAACTTTAAAGCGCAGAGGCAAAAGGGGCATGGTTATTGGCAGGGAAATGGGAGTTTTGTGGGCATTCCAAAATTTGCGCGCATTGTTATAGAATACGGCTCTGTGCGGCTAAATCTACACGCTGGGATTTACGTCACGTTTTTGCTGGTGTAAAAGGAGGCGTGTAGTTTTAGGTGCCAAGAAATCAACTAAACGTATTCTATATACCGTGCCTAAATCTAGGCGCTGCTTACAGAATACGCTTTGGCGAAAATGTTTTCCGCGTGGATTTTTTAGGCGCCATATATAGAATCTGGCCCTAACTGCATAAGCAATACCACATCAAGATAGGACTGGCTTTTATGTGGTCTGATTTAATCACTATGCTTAGGCAGTTATGTGCTGAATATTGGCTCTTAACCACAAAAGTGCCAACTCCACCCATGGACCATCCACAAACTAGCTGGCTTTGAGTTTAGTGATCTGTGACGATATTCAGCTGGTTAAGTCTGCTGAATATTAGCAGATAGCTCTGAACAAGCGATTTAACTGGCCAGGAGCCATTTCTGGCCAGTTAAATCACTTTGAATATTGACCCCTAAATTAAAAAAAACAAACAAACCTCTATTGTGTGATATCTTAGGTCCATGATAAAGCTGCTAATAATGTTTCATGCACATACTGAAGGAAAATGTAGTCTTACAGTACAGATACTGAAGAATGAACCAATTTGTGGTAATAAAGTGTGCTTTTTTGCTGTCTCAAAAGTGTGTCTGGTGGATTATGACCATTTGTTCTAGAAACACACACAAAAGTCCTTTATTGAACAACTGTATGCAGTGTAATCTGTGATATCAGTATGGGGTTTTTTTCAGGTAGCTATGCAATTTTTTTGCATTCTTTTTAATATAATTAGCCAGGACATTTTTCTGCTAACAGATGATAGTGCTTAGTACTGGAGGAGTGACCTAGTGGTTAGGGTGGTGGACTTTGGTCCTGGGGAACTGAATTCGATTCCCACTTCAGGCACAGGCAGCTCCTTGTGACTCTGGGCAAGTCACTTAACCCTCCATTGCCCCAGGTACAAATAAGTACCTGTGTACAATATGTAAGCCGCATTGAGCCTGCCATGAGTGGGAAAGCGTGGGGTACAAATGTAACGGGGGGGAAAAAACCTCCCCCACCCCACATTATTTCTGCATCAACCCCTGCAAAATGACAGGAGGGAAGGGGCGAGTTTAGAAAGCAGAGTAAATTATTCTTTGTTCTATTCTGTCTGTGCCAGTCTCATCCCCTCCTCTCCTGACCTTAACAAGCTGCCTAAGAGGGAAGGGCTGGACAGAGTGTGAGGGAGAGGGTTTTTCTTTGTAGGGTACTGGCTGATAAAGTTGGAGCACCAGACCTGTATATTGTGACCAAGGACAGTACCAGAACCCCATAATCAGCCATAACTCTGTAACTTTAATTACTATTATTAGAACTATTACGGTTCTTTGTTTTTTTATTTTACATTGGCAGCACATGTGCAAATTTTGACATGTCAATAAAGCTTCCTTAATCTTAATTTGAGAAGAACACCAGTAGGGGAGGGAGAGATTAGAACCAGTTGGGGTTGGAGAGATAGAGGGGCAAAATGCACCAGTGATGCCCCTCTCTCAATCTTTCCTATCTCCAGTGCTTTCCCCCTGTCATGCTGGTAGCTAAAGAGGCACCAGCAGATACCAGTTCTGCTCTCTTACAACTTCAGTCAGTGGGAGGAAGGATTACATTTCGGGGGGGGGGGGGGGGGGGTGGAGCAATTATGGAGGTGCCGAGTACTGTATAGTTGCCTAAATACTACTGGATTCCCTTCCGCCCTAAGGAGGACCCGGCATCTTCTACAAAGAGAACAGCCTGTGTGAACAGCAAAAACCCTTTTAAAAAAAGGGACTCAAATAATACACTGCACAAGTTATTTTTGGCTCACATGATGCTGGTGCTAATCATAAAAGAGAATTTGACTGAAAACAGTAATTAGGATTTAACTCTAACACACACCAACCACTACCTAAGCCTAATACGAGTTCAATCTAACAGGCACCAAACGAGTTCAACGAACAATATTTCTTGCTATTATTTTTTGAAATAAAAGACCTGTGAAACATGAAATAACGAAAGCTAAACTGATCCTGCATAGCAAAAACAGAAGCAGCGTAACAAATCAAAGCCACAAACAAGAAGATGCTCTGTACTTCTGGAACGCAAGTTGCCACCTATGGTCACCAGTAACCACGTCCTCATATAACTACACAACCGGAAAACACTCTGCTTACATTTTAAACATTCACATAAAATATGTTTTTTCTATATTGAACCCATATGCTGTGCTATTAAACAACAAAAGCAAATTTAAAAAGAAACTTACAATGAAAACTCTTACATAATTGGCACTATATCTTGCCTATCATAAAGGAAATGGGACTTGATATACTGCCTTTCTGAGGTTTTTGCAACTACATTCAAAGCGGTTTACATATATTCAGGTACTTATTTTGTACCAGGGGCAATGGAGGGTTAAGTGACTTGCCCAGAGTCACAAGGAGCTGCGGTGGGAATTGAACTCAGTTCCCCAGGATCAAAGTCCACTGCACTAACCACTAGGCTACTCCTCCATCATCCTATATATGGTACATAAGAATAGTCATGCTGGGTCAAACCAATGGTCCATGTAGCCCAGGATCCTGTTTCCAACAGTGGCCAAGCCAGGGCACAAGTCCCTGGCAGAAACCCAAGTCATGGCAACCAATCCCAGGGCAAGCAGTTGCTTCCCCATGTCTGTCTCAATAGCAGACTATGGATTTTTCCTCCGGGAACTTGTCCAAACCTTTTTTTTAAACCCAGAAGCACTAACCGCTGTTACCACATCCTCCAGCAAAGAGTTCCAGAGCTTAACTATTTGTGGCATGAAAAAAAAATATTTTGTCCTATTTGTTTTTAAAGTATTTAACTTCCTTGAGTGTTCCCTAGTCTTTGTACTTTTGGAATGAGTAAAAAAGCGATTTACTTCTACTCGTTTTACACCACTCAGGATTTTGTAGACTTCAATCATATCTCCCCTCATCCACCTCTTTTCCAAGCTGAAGAGCCCTAACCTCTTTAGCCTTTCCTCATACGAGAGGAGTTCCATCCCCTTTATTATTCTTGTCTCTCTTCTTTGAACTTTTTCTAATTCCGCTATCTTTTTTGAGATATGGCGACCAGAACTGAATTAAATACTCAAGGTGTGGTCGCACCATGGAGCGATACAGAGGCATTACAGTATTTTCAGTCATATTCACCATCTCTTTCCTAATAATTCCTAGCATCCTGTTTGCTTTTTTTGTCCGACGCCGCAAACTGAGCAGAAGATTTCAGCGTATTATCTACAACGACACCCAGATCTTTTTCTTGAGTGCTGAGGATGACAATATGGGGTATATCTACAGGGTATCCCCTAATATGCTAAACCATTTCCACGATTGCAGAGAAGCACTGGGTAATCGCAACACATCTTGCTAATAAACCTATTCTACCTACAGTGCCATCTATTGCACCCCATCCAGCTTAGGACAACTACAAAAGCTTTTGGATATTCTTAGGCTCTATTTCAGGGTAGAAGCTTATTGTCAATTATTTTATGATGCTACTTGTATATTATAGTTTTTGAATTTTAATTATTAAGGTTTTTGTAAACTGTCTAGAATCGCAGATAGTGTGGGATATCAATTTTTTTTAATAAATAGGCCTGATAAACAGATTTCTGAAAATGAAAGGTCAGAAGTTATGTACACTAGGGCAAAACCAAGGCAACTTTTCTGTACTTTCTCAGACATTCCAGCTTTCAAATTACACTAATAATTTCAGAAGTATTGCCAAAAAAGTCATGGCAAAAATCAAAGGTCCATCTAGCCCAGTATCCTGTTTTCAACAGTGGCACATCCAGTTCACAAATACCTGGCAGGATCCCAAAAAGTAGAAAGATTCCATAATTCTTATGCCCAGAGGTAAGCAGCGGCTTTCCATAAGACTATCTTAATACAGGTTTGTAGACTTTTCCTTCTGGAATTTGTCCAAATCTAGGTTTGTAGACTTTTCCTTCTGGAATTTGTCCAAATCTTATTGAACCTCAGTTGTGCTAACTGCTTTTACCACATCTTCCTGAGTGAAAAATATTTCTGCCTATTTGTTTTAAATGTACCACTTAGTAATTTCATGGTGTGTCCCCTAGTCTTTGTACTTTCTGAAAGCGTAAACAATCAATTCATTTTTAACCCATTCCATTCCATTCAGGATTATCCAGACCTCTGTTATATCTCCCCTCAGCCCTCTTTTCTCCAAACTAAAGAGCCACAACCTCCCTAGCCTTTCCTCATATGAAGGTCGTTCCATCCCCTTTATCATTTTGGTCGCTCTTCTCTGTACCCTTTTCTAATTCCACTATATCTTTTTTGCAATGTGGCGACCAGAATTGTACGCAGTACTCTGGGTGTGGTCACACCATGGAGTGATACAGAGGTATTATAATATTTTTTGTTTTGTTCTCTATCCCTTTCCTAATCATTCCTAACACACTCTGTTTGATTTTTTGGCCTGTGCCACACATTGAGCAGTAGACGCTGTCCATAATAACACCTTTCTAATATGGAACCTAGCATTGTGTAGATGAAATGTAGGTTACTCACCCCAAAGTGCATCACTTTGCATTTGTCCATATTAAGGGTCCTGCTTGCTAAGCCATGATACAGATGCTAACGGTTTTAGTGCGCGCTAATGCTAGAGATACCCATAGGAATATTTGGGTGTCTCTAGCATTAGTGCGTGCTAAAAACACGAGCGCACCTTAGTAAGCAGGGCCCTAAATTTCATTCACCCTTTGGATGCCCAATTTCTAGTCACCCAAGGTCCTGCTACAAGTTCTCATAATTTACACGTGATTTAACAACTCTGAATAACTTTGTCATCTGCAACTTTGATCATCTATATTAAAAATGAACAGCTAATACAGCATTTTTTAAATTTAACTTTATCTAGCCGCATTTCAAGTGACTTGCATTCCAAAAAAAGATTAAAGAAATGTTACTTTTGCTTTTCAGACTCTCTTTGAAACCAGTTAGAAAAAGTGCAGTATATAATATCAATACCAATATCAGTATCAACATGGCTCTTATTAACCAAGGGTTCAATGCGGTGTACGATTATACAAGATATCAATGTAAATCTCAACAATAGCGAACAAAAATTACACCAGAATAGAACAGCGATATCAAATCCCTTGAAGAGCTTTCTAACAATACGGCAAAATGTTATAGAATATGAACAGAAACTATCTTCCAAAACAGAGCACATAACACCATCTTATCATTATTGATTAAACAAAACGTTTTCACCTTTTTCCAAAATTTCAAATAATTTTGTTCTGATACAAAGGGAATTCCAGAAAGACATCCCCATAGCTGAAAAAATGGTACTGGGCACTCTAGAATAACGCACATTTTGAAAAGAAGGAAAGCAAAGTGCCAATTAACTGCATAGATGCGATGAAAATCTAAACAGAGGAATAGGAACCATTTCTATCAATAATTTATTTATTTATTGTATTTGTACCCCACATTTTCCCACCTTTTTGCAGGCTCAATGTGGCTTACAGAGTATGGAAATTCATAAGTGGAACCATACAGAATCTGAAAAAAAAAAAGCCAAACAAGTTGTTTTAAATAAAATTTGTTCATTTACTGGAAGCCAGTAAAACAGCAGGGTGGAGATATCGCCATGTACAGAAGAAACCAATGCTAGTGGCATATCTGTAGCTATTTGGAAAATTTCATTTTAGGAGAGCACCCCTGCCAAGATTAACCTTCAAGCTACTCCTGGGTGCATGCAGTGAAAAGAAAAAGAATATAACAGCTCACCTTTTATGTTTAACAGACGTGGAGTCATATTTTCAAAGCATTTAGAGTCTTACACAGTTACATAGCGGCTCATTTTTGAAAGAGAAAAATGTCCAAAAAGTGTCATAAAGCAACATTTGGACGGATTTCTTCTCAAAACATCCAAATCGGTATTTTCGAAACCAATTTTGCAGACATCTACCTATGCATTTTGTCTGAAGATGCGTCCAAAACACAAGGGGGCGTGTTGAGGGCATTTTGAAGATGGGATTAGGGCGGGCTTAGGGCGGGCCTAACACTTGGATGTTTTAAAGACATAATGGAACAAAACAAAAACGTCTAGACCAAAAACTTCAATGTTTTGGTCTAGACTTGTTTTCAGAACAAATAAGGCACAAAAAAGTGCCCTAAATGACCAGATGACCATGGAGGGGAATTAGGGATGACCCCCCTCACCCCCCCAGTGGTCACTGACCCCCTCCCCTCCCCACAAAATGTGAATAAAAATAGTATTCACCAGCCTCTATTACAGCCTCAGATGTTATAGCCAGGTCTATTAGCGCAGCATGCAGGTCCCCGGAGTAGTTTAGTGGTGAGTAGAATGCACTGTAGACAGGTGGACCCAGGCTCATACCTGCCCCTACCTGTTACACTTGTGGTGAAAACTGTGAGCCCTCCAAAACCCACTGTACCCACATAAAGGTGCCCCCTTCACCTATAAGGGCTATTATAGTGGTGTACAGTTGGGGGTAGTTGGTTTTGGAGGGCTCAGCATACATGATAAGGGAGCAGCAGTGAGATGTGTACCTTGAAGCATTTATATGAAGTCCATAGCAGTGCCCCCTATAGTGCCCCACTGCTCTCCTAGGATGTCTGGGAGACCAGTCTGCTAAAAATGCTGGCCCCTCCTACGTCCCAATGGCTTGATTATTTATTTATTTATTATATTTGTATCACGCACTTTCCCACTAAAAGCAGGCTCAATGCGGCTTACATAGTAATAGGTAACACAGAATTTTGTTATGTAAAGTAGGAAATTAAGTATAACATAATAGAAGGATGGATGGGTAGTAAATGGATGGGTAGGTAGGTAGAGACAGGTGATAGAGAGAGGAGGGTAAGGTGGGAGATAGATTCTGGGCCAATGTCGTTTTCTCTTCAGTATATGTAAGGTAGATGGGTTCATGAGATTAATCTGGGTCTTTTGGGTAGGCTTGTTTAAATAGATGGGTTTTTAGTGCTTTTCTGAATGGTAGTTGGTCATGGATTGCTTGGATAGGTCTAGGGAGAGCGTTCCATAGACGGCTGCCCAGGAAGGAGAAATTGGATCCATAATAAGTTTTGTACTTGAGACCTTTACAGCTGGGGTAGTGCAGGTTGAGGTACTTTCGTGAGGATACAGACATGTTTCTTGCTGGAAGGTCGACCAGATTTATCATATAGTTCGGAGATTCTCCGTGTATTATCTTGTGGATTAAAGTCTGGGCTTTGAAATTGATACGTTCTATGATTGGGAGCCAGTGCAGTCTTGTATGTTTTTAACTTGTACATGTTTTTTTCGAAAATGGTCTGAAAAGATAAACTCAAAGAGAACAAAAACTTGCTAGAAATGGTATTTTTGAAAAAAATATGTATATGTTTTGCAGTTTTCAAAATGGTCGTTTTCTATTTGGATTTTGGACATTTAGCACAAAACGTCCAAAGTCCGACTTAGATGTCATTTTGAAAATACTCCACCATGTAACCTATTGAACGTTTTGTAAGTCTAAGTGCTTTTAAAATGAGCCTCAAAGTTTGACAAGGGTTTTTACTTTGGAAATACATTTTTACTGTAGGTTCATTTCTCACCAGTGACAGCAACTGTTATGGAAAGTTTCTGTCTGCCCATCCATCTGTAAGCATGCACTTTAGTTTCAGAAGTACATGTGCTTCTAAAACTAATACCAGCTAGTGAAAGGGAAAAAGAGGGTCACATAGTGGTGGAGATAAGACTCTGACAGTGCTGGATGAGTCATCATGTACCAGTACCAGCAAGGTTCTCACTCCCCCAGCAGCTAAAGATGTAAGCAGATCCATGGGACAAGAGCAGGAGCTGGCAGAGGTACTCATCGTTCTGCTGCCTGGACTGCAGTTCCCACTCCCCCCCCCCCCCCCCCCACCTGCTGAAAAAGAGGCCTGCAATGTGCTGGACAGGCCAGAGGTAGAAAGAGGGCAAGGGAAAGGGTAGAAAGAGGACAGGGGAAAGCGAGAGGAAGGGGAGTGGAAGGAAAGAGGAATGGAGATGCTGATATCTCCCCCCCCCCCCCCCCCCCACCAACACTCCTTCATTCATATACCCCCAGGGCTGGTGTTACACATTCTGGGTCCCTGCGTGGAAATTTAGGAGGAGGCCCAAAAACTCCACCAGCAGACTGTGCCTCCTTCAGCTGTGGGTAGGATTGGGCCTCCTTTGGCATGGGGGCCTAGGGCAGTTGCCATGTTTATACCCTCCTCCCCTACCCAGCCAATTACAAGTTCTGATAAACCCCCTCCATTAACATTCCTCTGAACCCACACCCCTATGCTCCTGTATTTCATCTCTGTGTGCGAAGACCCCACTTTCATCCATACCCCCATTCAAGACTACACTTACACGTTTAACCCCATCCATCTGCTCAGTGAAATACCCTTTGCAAAGCTTAGAGGACACACTTTTCAACTTGCTCGTACGAACTGTACAGAACTCTGAAGGTTATGCTACTATTGCCAAGTTACTACTCTGTGACGCACTTGATGCGGTCTTTCTTGAAGACTGCGCTCCTGCAGGCTGCAGGCTTTCTGCAGGGTTAGTTCTTACTAAGAACTTAAGACAGGCTTCTACTGCAAAGCTAGACTACAATTGCTTCATGTGGCAACTGATGTCTGTAGTGGATTCAGACACTCTTTCTATAAGTTGCTCACCTTTGTGCCATTTTCTGTTTAAGTTAAGACAGATGATCCTGTCTGCCTGCACTGACCTTTACATTCTGTAAGGCCTTCTCTGTAAGCTTTTATAGTCTGTGACATCTGGTGGGCTCTTTCCCACTTTTAGGGATTTCCTGTACTGTAGGTGTAGCATCAGCCTGAATTTGCTGTTCAGCCAGTTCACTTACTGTAATGTCTTCACTTGCCATCACCTAATATCACACTGGCAGAAACAAACCCATTTTTTTTTTCCTTCTAAGGTTTGAGCTATGGAATGACAAGGCTACCGTTACCATGGATACACCACAGTAAACCGCAGTAATGGCAACTCTAAAAAAAAGTTTCCATGGATGCAGGAACAAAACTTTTTACTGCCCTGCAGAAACAGTAAAAAGCCTTGTTTACATGGTAAAAAAAAAAAAATCCTATCCTCCCCGCTGGTGTCATTCAAGGAGGTAGTGGAGTCACTAACACTTTCCTGCACCCAGCCAGCAAACAGGAAGTTGAAGTAGAGAGGGCGGGACTTGGCAGGAGGAAGGCCACTGAGCTGGACTGTGTGAATCTCTGCCGGCTGACTGCAAGAAAGTGTGACACCAAAACCTCCTTGACTGACACCCACAGGGGGAGGGGCGGGAGAAAAGTGCTGGCTGGACCCACGGAGGGAGGAGAAGTGGGGCTGGAGGAAAAGGAGGTGGGGGCTGGCTGGACTCATAGGAGGAGGTGGGGGGCTGGGCCCATGGGAAGAGGAGGGCTGGAGAGAGAGAGGTGGGGACTGAACCTGTGGGAAGAGGGGGGCTGGAGGGAAAGGAGAGAGGTTGGGGCTGGACCCATGGGAAGAGAGGGGGGCTGGACCAAGGGAAGAGAGGTGGGCTGGACCCATGGTAAGAGGGGGGTTGGTGGGAAAGGAGAGAGGTAGGGGCTGGACCCATGGGAGGAGGGGGGCTGGAGGGAAAAAAGAGCGGTGCTGGCTGGACTCTGGGATAGGGGAGCTACAGAGAAGGGAAGATGATGCCGGACCAAGGGGAAGAAGGAAGACGGAGTCAAATACTCAACCCACAGTGGGAAGAGGAGAGGGAAAGTGGGCAAGCAGGTGAACCAGATGCTGGGATGGGTGGGGTGGAGAAGGAAAGAAGCTGGGTTGGGTTGCAGAGGAGAGAGACACATTGGTGTGGAAGAGGAGGGGAGAAGCTGGACACAGGGAGGTAGCAGAAACAGAGGATAAATTATGTGCATGGGTGGGGGGCACAGGGACACAAATGGGAGATGCAGTGTGGGGATGGTTTATGGATACAGATAGGAGATGTTGTTCAATACTGGAGGAGATGAAAGGGAGATAGAGCGGTGATGATGGATGTGGAAATCTGCAAACTACTACTACTACTACTTAGCATTTCTATAGCGCTGCCAGGGTTACGCAGCGCTGTACAAGTTTAGACAAGGAGAAGGACAGTCCCTGCTCAAGAGAGCTTACAATCTAAAGGTAATAAGCTATGTAGTCAGTGTATGTATCTGGAATGGGGAAGGTGGTTAGGCGCCAAAAGCAAGGGAGAAGAGATGGGCCTTGAGTAAGGACTTGAAAATGGGCAGGGAGGGCGCACGGCGTATGGGCTCAGGAAGTCTGTTCCAGGCATAAGGTGAGGCGAGGCAGAAGGGGCGGAGTCTGGAGTTAGCGGTGGTGGAGAAGGGTACAGATAGGAGTGATTTGTCCTGAGAGCGGAGGTTACGGGTGGGAACATACGGGGAGAGGAGGGTAGAGAGGTAATGGGGGGCTGCAGATTGAGTGCACTTGAAGGTCAATAGGAGAAGCTTGAATTGTATACGGTAGTGGATCGGGAGCCAGTGAAGCGACTTGAGGAGAGGGGTGATATGAGAGTATCGGTTCACGCAGTAGATAAGACGTGCGGCGGAGTTTTGGACAGATTGAAGGGGGGATAGGTGGCTAAGCGGGAGGCCAGCGAGGAGAAGGTTGCAATAGTCAAGACGAGAGGTAACGAGTGAGTGGACGAGAGTTCGGGTGGTCTGTTCAGAAAGGAATGGGCGAATTTTGCTAATATTATAGAGGAAGAAGCGACAGGTCTTAGCTGTCTGCTGGATATGGGCAGAGAAGGAGAGGGAGGATTCGAAAATGACTCCGAGATTGCGGGCTGAAGAGACAGGGAGGATGAGGGCATTGTCAACAGAGACGGAGAGTGGGGGAAGAGGAGAAATCTGCGAAATCTGCGAACAGGGAGATACTGGACAGGGAAGTATAGGGACACAGAAGGGAGATGCTGAATATGGGGGACGATGGGAACACAGAAATGGAAGATGGATGGTGGACATGTAGAAAGATGAAAACTCAAATGGATAGGAGAACCTGGTGATTGAGTTAAGAGAAGACAGAGAGAAGCAGAAACCAGAGACTGAAACCAACATGATTTTAAAAATACAATTACCAGACAACAAAAGGTAGAAAAAATAATTTTAATTTCCATTTTGTGATTAAAGTATGTCAGATTTGAAATGTACATCTTGACAGAGCTAGTGTTAGACATGGCTGGGGCCCAGGGCAGAAAATTGGGAGGGGACCCCAAAGCCCACTACCAGGCTGCACTTTCTTCAGCTTTCATCAGGCTTGGGGCTCTCTCTGGTGAGGGGCCAAGGGCAGCTGCCCTAGTTGCACTCCCCTACATCATCCCTGGCATGTGCAATCTTTATATTTTGCACAATACAGGAGTAAATGCAGCTCTTTCTATATCTCTGGAATTGTATTAAATAACTGTTGGAGGCTTGTGCAGATGAGGGTCAGATCTTGCAGGGACGAGGCGGGGACAGAGCTCGCCATAGGCGGTCGGTGGCCCAACTGTTTATGGTGGCTAAAGGGGGTGGGGTCAGGGTGCTGACATCCATAATTATCTAATAAAAACACTCTGGCTGCGAGTGAGTGGAGTGGCGAACCTTTCAGTTTATTAGATTGTATTCTGGATCATCTTATGAGTTCTCCTGAAGACGCTCATAGAGCGAAACACACGTTGTGTCGAGAACGATTGAAAGAGTACGATTTAAAGGGAACAAATAACAACTGAATGAATATGGACAAGCTTCAGATAATGAACTGATGACTAGATAAGTTTTTATCTTCACATGAGCACTTACACAAGCACGGTAACACAGCTGTGACAGCAACGGCACTACTGAGGAGCACAGGATTCATTTTTTGACCTCCTCCAGTTTAAAGATAAGTGGAATCTATTCATATGAAAATCAGAGACATTGACTATATATTATTCATATGCCACACTGGAGGTTGGTGGGGCATGAGTGCAATGATGTTGAGATTAACTCATGCCTGCATCTTAGTAGCCGAGCCGTAGCAGCATGTGATACTGAGCACTCTTTACAAACATTAGTCACATGCTATCACTTTTTAATATATTTTTCAATATGTGATTCACTGCATATATAAAACAAAAAAAGAGAGAATATCAGATTGTGAATATAACGGTTTCTTTTATGTATATGGATCCATAATTATCTGACAACACAGAAAAAAAAATAAGTAAAAGTAAAATAGTCACAAGTAATACCTGTAGATATTTGGTATGTATTATATGTCAAAGAATAAAGTGATTACTCCAACTGTCTGAGAGCTTGGAGGCTGAACAGTATAGTTGGAAGGAAAGTACATTTCTACAGAATAGGTAGCCAGAACTTTTGGATGACACAAAAGCATCAGTGCCAAGCTCCAATTTCCAGAGTGCACAGATACCAAGGGTGTCCCATCCCAAAAGTGAAAAGTACCACCCTAATTAGTGAGTTTGAAGGTTAGCAAGTGAAAGTTTTCTTGCAGTGTATTTGGTGTACAAATTTGTCATGGTGGAGAAGAGGAAGGGCTGCTGGTTATTGACAAGTAATGCTTCTATGTGCATGTAAAAATGGATTTAATATATCATAAATGACATATCATATTTTAAATTCATATTTCAAGCACTTACCAACACTAAACTACATACACTTCTATAGAACAATTCAACATCAGATCCTACAAAATATTCTAAAACCATGTCTGATGTTATGACAAACTAAAATTAAAGTGTTGATGTCACCTCAGTAAGGCCAACACACAATCCCTCAACTGCAAACACTACGCATAAACTTGTGCAAAAACACACTCAGAACCTTACTGTACCATAACAGCACTAACTCTGAGGACTCAAAGAGCAACAACATTATGCATGAAAAGGCAGCACTGTACATATTACACTGGGCAGACCCTAATACACCAATATACAACCCATGCGGAAAACATAGACCATCAACAATATGAAACAAGGAATCATAACATCACAATTCCTCATGTACAGCCACAAAACAACTTTTTAGGGTGGATAGTGTTCACAATGAGCTCCTTTTATTAACGACCAGAGATAAGAGTTTTCAGTTTTGGCACAGTATAAGTCATCACAAGGACAAAATATAAGAAAACCAATGGACTGCATTTGGGGCTTATAGCCCATTTAGTTATGTTTAAACAAAAGAGAGCTGCATGAAACAAAATATTTACTTTTATTTTCACCACTTACCAGGATCTCCTCTTTCTCTGCCTCCCACTCCCCTACGTTAAAGGATCTCCTGTCCTTCTCCACCTGCCATGCATTCTCTGTCTCTTTGCCCCAATCCAACATTGCCCCACTGTCTGTCCTGCCCCACACCATCCAGCATAGTCTTCCTTCCCCCATTCCATCATTACCCTCATCCAACATTGCCCCTATGTCTCCCCATCTCTTTCTCCTGCCTCCAGCATCACCCCTCTGTCTCTTCTCCCTCACTAGTCACCATTCAACATTGCACGCTCTCTCTCTCTCTTTCACCCCTCTGTCTCTCCCCCACTCCATCATCCCGCCTCTTTCTTTCCTCTGTTCCCCACCTCCAGCATCATCCCATCGCTCTCTTTTTCCTCCTCACCACCTGGACACTTGCTCTCTCGTGGGCACCTCCACCTTTAAGTTTCCCCACCCTGCAGCCTACCTGCTCACTCATTTGCTTACCCACTTGCTTGATCCGCTGCCTCTGGGACCAGGTTCAATGTGGCTTACATATTGCCAAAAAGGCGGTTACAAACTTTAGATTTGTAGAAGTCTAGTACATAGTACAGAAGTACAATAAATGCTTAGGTTGATATATTAGCATATTGTGAGAGAGGTTAATATTATTGTTTTCCATTTCTGAACTTTTTGTGATGTATGGTGGTGTGGGATTAGGCAGATCCAGGGGGGAAAGACTTATTGAAAAGATGTGTTTTCAGGTTTTTTCTGAATTCTAGGTAGTTTTCTATGAGTTCCAAAGTTGTGTGCCTATAAATGAGAGGCTGGCAGCATGTGAAGATTTGTATTTTTTACCTCTGCAACTGGGGTAGTGAAGGATTAGGTAGGTTCTTGCTGTTCTCATCACGTTTCTTAATGGTAGTTCGATAAGTTCCGTCATGTAATCTAGTGCGAGTCCGTAGATGATTCTGTGGACTATTGTGCATATTTTGAATGTTATGCGAGCGTTAATAGGAAGCCAATGTAAGCTTCTTAGGAGGGGTTTCACGCTTTCAAAGTGTGTTTTTCCGAAGATGAGTCTGGCAGCCGTGTTTTGTGCTGTCTGTAGTTATTTTTATGATTTGATCTTTGCAGCCTTGAACTATTTAACCCATATCCAGAACACACACCCCTTTGCATCTGTGCATCCCACAGCAATTACACATGTAAATAACATTGTAAATGCACACACTGTAGTGGGTCTTGCTTACCCTCTCCTACCCCAGTTGAGATAATATTCAAGCAGTTTTCTGACTTCATGTGCAACTTTCTTTAAATTAGTACCTTATTTTCTTACTCCTGTTACTCTATCTTATTTATCTATATGTTCCATCTTTGCTTACATCCTATGCTACTAAAATGTTTTGCTACGTTTTTATGTTGACATTGTAATGTCAAACACAAACAGAAGAAAAAACTCCACTGAAGGAAAGCACCAGCCATCAAACAGTAGAGGAGAAAAAGGAACCTCTCGCAGATGGTATCCAGGACAAATCTTTATTTAACAACAGTCTTTGGGATCCGACACAACTCACTAACGGTACATTTTTGGAGTTTTAGGACTGTAGTTTGTAAGAATTTTTTCATTCTTGTTTCAGTAGTTCCATCAATGTTTTATGGACATTTTTATGTCAAGATATAGTCTTGTTATTTTTGCACTGTTTCTTTCCGCTATACTTTTGTTTTATTTTTTTGTTATACTTCTTGAAATAGCCCACGGTAGTCCATGTACTCATTTTATTTGTTCATTTTGATTTTGAATAGCCTATGATGGTCCATCTACTTATTAATAAATCTTTCTTTGTGCCCTGATATTTACTTTTTCATCCCTCTGTTTTATATATTGTATATTTGTACCAGTTTGTATAATTCATATTTTTATTATTCATTTTCACATCTGCCGGCTTTATGGTTTTCTATGTATTTAATGGTAATTTTAATTGATATTTATATGATATATATCTATATTTTTAGATTATGTTCTTATGTTTACCTCTTTGCCAGGTTATATTTTGTATATATTAAATTTTTGTGTATTTATGCATTTATATTATGATACATTTTTTATTATACAAGCCCATTTATGATCTTGATGTCTCTATACATTTCTATACTAATATTAATTTGTTATTTACCTGTTTAAGATTCAAAGGTTATTGTTCTATTTCTCTATTTTTCTATGTGTCTCTTACATACTAACTTGTATACCTTTTTAACATATATTATTTTATTATTTATTTTTTGTATACAAGATTTAGATTGCTAATAGGAGACTCACATATCATGACTTGTCTGGGAATATGTTTGACATGATAAATTCCTAGGTATATATCATTTATACTTTGTCCTTAGATTTATTTATGCACTATTATTACTTTTATTGATTATGGTTTTTATGCTTATTATTTACTTCTTTGTTTATAATTTAGACATTGTAATATCTATCTATGTCATACCTTGTATTGTTATTTGAATATTTTTACTGCTGTAATTGTCTATTGACTATGTTTGACTTATTCTTGCTGTATACTGCTTTGAGTGAATTTCTTCAAAAAGGTGATAAATAAATCCTAATTTAAAAAATAAATTAAATAAATTAATACTGCTATTTACATGTGTAATTGCCATGCTAGCCTTCTAAGATGATCTCCTCTATGTCTAAATCTGCGTTTCCCAAACGTTTTCTCAATATGATCCCATTTTAACACTTAAAAAATGTGTGGGTCCCCAGATGATAATGAAAATTAAACACTCTCCCTCGTCTAATTCCTTCTTCCCCCACTAATCTAAAGAATGAATACAGTGGCAGCAGTGATCACAGGAGCCTGCACCCTAATCACGATAACAGATCCCAGTACTCTGCATGAATCTGCAGTAAAACAGGAAGTCCACACAACCAGAGGAGCAGGGCCTATGAACATTTATCCACTCAATAGGCCCCATACTGACTGCCACAACTGGACATAGGTCAGAGGAAGAGGGAGCAGCCCTGTTTCTGTGAACCCTACCAATTTATGATGTGACCCCAGTTAGGGTCCTGACCCACAGTTTAGGAACCACTGGCCTAAGCAGCTCACACAAAAAGCAAGTATAATTGACTTAGACATTCCAGCTTATGAAGGAGCACTGCCTAAATGGACAGCGTTCCTGAGTACATATATATATATATATATATTTTTTTTTTACATTTGTACCCCGCGCTTTCCCACTCATGGCAGGCTCAATGCGGCTTACCTGGGGCAATGGAGGGTTAAGTGACTTGCCCAGAGTCACAAGGAGCTGCCTGTGCCTGAAGTGGGAATCGAACTCAGTGCCTCAGTTCCCCAGAACCAAAGTCCACCATCCTAACCACTACTGAACATCCATTTTATACATTGAAAACTATATATTTGTTGGATGGATAAACACTGACCTTTCTCTGTGTAGAAAAGCATGTGAACCCTTCATTCAGTAACTGGTGGCACCTCTTTCAGCAGCAATAAGTTGAACTAAATGTTTCCTGTAACTCTTCCTTATATCACCCTTGAGCAATTTTGCCCATTCCTCCATACAGAATAGTTTTAGCTCTGTGACACTTGATGGTTTTCCTTGCACAAGCAGCTTGCTTCAGGTCTTGCCACACTCTCTGAATAGGGTTAGGTCAGGACTTTGACTTAGCCAATCCAAAACACAAAATATCTTCTTCAGCCATTCTATGGCAGATTTAGTTGAATGTACAGTGTCATTTATCTGGCTGAAAGACCCACTTTTGACTCAGTTTCAGCTCACAGATGGATGACCTGACCCTCTCTCGTAGAACTTTCTATCATAAGACAGAATTCATGGCTCTATCAACGATGCTAACATAGCGACCCCTTACCATGCCACCATGCTTGATAAGGTGAAATTCCTACTTAGCCAGGCAGGGTTTAGTTTGTGCCAAACAAAGCATTTGGATTGTTTTTTTTTCACCAAATGTTTTCTGGAAAGATGAGTCACAAAATTAACAGTATTCTTAGAAGTTCTGTGGGTTATCCAAATGCCCCTTTGGCAAACATGCTGGGGCAGGTAGCAATGTTCTCTATGGACAGTAGTGATTTCTTTCTCGCTATTCTTCCATGACCCACTAATCACATTCAGATTTTTCCTGCTGGTTGACAGTGACACATGAACCTTCACATTAGGTGCAGTAAGAGAGACCTGCAGATCTTAGCCTGGGGTTCTTTGTGACTTCCTGGATGGTCTCCTGGTGTGATCTTAGCAAGGTACAATCATTGTGGTGTTCAGCTTTTTCCATTTGTAGACTGACAGGGGACAGATGGTGCTCCGAATGCTTAACCCCCACAAAGACAGATAAGCATCAACAACTCTTCTTCACTGGTTCTTTTTCACTTTTGATAATGGCATGATGAATTCCTATTAACCTTTATTATGAATACCAAACTGAAAACCTTTCAGATCTTTACACTGGACAGGATGCCCAAACTCATTGGTGAATATCTATTCAGCAGGGTGGTTTACTTGTCACCCAATTATTTAAGCACTTGGTTCTAATTAGTGAATTCATTATGTTAAAGAAACCAGGAGCTCACAGACTGTGTCATGCACTGATTCTGCAACAGTCTTATTAATTCTTACTTTGTATGCTCCTAAATCTCAAGAATTGTTTAATAGTACTGCAGAAGAAAAGGATGGTTTTAATTAAACAATGGTGTAAATTTAGATGGGTATTGGGGGGCACTGTCCACACCCCAAATGTTGCAGATGCTAAACCTAAATTGATCCCTATCCCCCCCCCCCCCCCCCGTCAATATGATTTCCTTAACCTTCACCCTCTCCTTCTCCCAAAAATAAGAAGGCAAATTACACATATGAAAAGGGTACCATGGGAAGAACTTGTAATTGTCATTACATTTAGGTTCACTGAATTTTTCTCAGCAATGTAGATTTGTAAAGAGTTGCAGTTAGTCTGGTAAACATGGTCAGAAAATTTGTCTGAAAGCTTCATATATGTCTTTTGGGATATTTATGTATTTATTTATTACATTTGTACCCAGCGCTTTACCACACATGGCAGGCTCGATATATATGATGCAGGTCATATGACCTATATGTGTGCATCCACTGTTTGACTTCAGAGAGGCCATGTAACAGACTTATGTATGGCATACAGCCCTCGACACAAAACGTTATACTACAGAAGCTTAAAGAATTGTATAGTCTGTCACTATTTTGTATGTTAATTCTTTAGTTTGTTTCCTGGACTGAATCCAATCTAAATTAAATGAGAATGGTTCTCTTTTGGCTTCCTGCCTAGTTGTTAATGGCTGAGAGTCAGTGTTTCTGATTAGTCAGAATACCAACCACTCTAAGAAACTAATTTGTAAATGGGACAAAAGTCCCACTAATTCTTACAAAACGTAAATGGATTCCCTACTAGGACTGCTAGATGTATGGATGAAAATATAGTGCTGTTTTCAATGGAAATCACACTGGTACACAACTCAGCTGAAATTTCCCAGTTACAAAACTGGAGCAAAATCAAAAGTTGCTCACCCACATACTCAAAATGTGAAGAAATCCCAAGATCTCCTAGTCTTTCTCCTTGGCATTTGAAGCAAAGTGAAATCTCACAAATATGATCCACATTCACAAGCTCACATGGAAACCAACTATTCCCTTTCCAGTAGCCAAATACTTCCTAAATGACCCTATTGCTATGTAACATAACATAACAGATTTAAGATCTCATTTACTACAATTATGCTAGGCTGGGACAAACTTTCTAAATTGGAACATCAAAAAAGGACCCATGTGGTCTCTGAAGCTCAGGTACCTACCAGACCTTTCTATCTAGTCCTTTACAAGGTATAACAACCTATTACAAATCCAGCTTTTTCCACCAGTATGACAGATTCCATCTCTCTCCCTTCTGAAATCCTTCCAGGTGAGTTATTAAGACTATTTGATTTGTTTTCCAGAAACATTAAATTAATAGATTGTGCTTGTGAAAGAGCCTTTTAAAATTCATCATTGTTTTTTGGCAATACTGTGGTAAATCATCTGTCTCAGTGTCCTCTACGTTACTTAAGGACATATATTCCATTCAGGCCATTTAGTTCATTCTCGACAGCTCTTGGATAAGGCCCTGCAGTTGTTATGTGATTCCACTTACCTCCACATTCTATAATCTTATGTGCACATTTTTGCACTTAAGACGTAATAGAGACTGACCGAATTTCGGATTTAGAACTAAAACTGGTCCAAAATCTGGGTTGGGGTTTCAAATGAAAATGCCTGTGCATTTTCGGCTGACACTGAAACTCTCTCCTCCCCTCCCCCCTATAATGATCACACTCCTTCACACCCCCATCACGCCCTGGCCTACCTTAGAAATCCCTGGTGGTCTAGTGGCCTCTTCAGGGGCAGAAACGAACCAACTTGTTTCTGCCCCATGCCACTGCTCCATTGCAAAGTCTTAATGATGGAAAAAGTACTACATCTGAAAACCAGCAGCAAACTGGAAAGCCTTGGGGAGCGGAGGTCTACCTCAGGAGAACTGCGAGCAGCTGCAAGTGGGGCCCTTCCTTCCTTGAGGGGCCCTTTTACTAAGCGCGTAAGTGTCTATGCACACCCAATGTGCGCCAAAATGGAGCTACCGCACAGCTACCGCGTGGCTCTTGCGGTAATTTCATTTTTGCCGCACGTCCAAAAAATAATTTTTATTTTCTGATGCGTGTATTGGACGTGCGCCAAGTGGCATTTAGCGCACATAGGTCATTACCGTCCAGTTACTACATGAGACTTTACCGCTAGATCAATGGCTGGCGGTAAGGTCTCCGACCCAAAATGGACACACGGCAATTTTCATTTTGCCACATGTCCATTTTCAGCAAAAATTTTAAAAAAGGCCTTTTTTTAAAGGTGTGCTGAAAAATGATTGTGCGTGCGCCCAAAACCTTCACCTACACTAGCACAGGCCATTTTTCAGCGCACCTTAGTAAAAGGATCTCCAAGTCTCCACACTGCAGGGGCTGCTGAGGTGGAATTTATGGAGTTGCATGGCGATGCAACAATGGAATCCTTGGGTAATAACATACAGTATAGACAGACGGCCAAAAGCAGGCCCAACCCTACCACTGAATGGCCATGTTCTTCGGCCATGGCCTTACTTTTCAGCCTCTGTTGAGTTATGCAAATGAGGTCCTGCCATATATTTGCACATGGCCCCACATCCTTCGTGGCCCACCTCTGACAAGGGTCTGATTTTATTAACACCCCCCCCCCCCCTAAAAAAAGGTTTTTTCCATGTACATAAAAGTCTTGACTATCAGATCCCAAGTTATGCCATCACTGAGAAAAGACTCAGCCAGGAAAGAACTGAATATGAAATACTAATACATATTATTTTTCCAGTCCTTTAAATGCCAATAATTAATCAGTGTATTCTCACTCAGGGCTGCCAACAGTTCATCTGGTTAAAAAACAATGTCAGCTTTTCCACTATGCTCATCCAGATGACTTGATCCAATTTTAGCGGCTCACAGGGTTTACATTTTTTCTTCACAAATGTCTTCACCAAATGGCTGTAATATTTGGCTGTGCTAGCCTCACTTCGCAGACTGATTCCCTCCCTATTCTGCATCTATGGGGGGAGGGGAGGGAGAGGAACTTTAGTAAATCAGTCACTTAAGTCATCACAGACAGTATTTTAATTTAACTTGTGTAATATATAAATTATATGCTACAATCGTAATGCAATAAAAATATGAGACGAAATAGAGCGACACTAGGGACCAGCGGGTTTCTAAAGGATCAAGTACTTAAAACTATCACAAGCTGATGGCAGCTCAGAGCCGGAAGACATTAATCCCACGTGGTAGCAGGGTCAAAATCAGCTCAGAGTTTCAAACTCTGATGACCCACTGAACTTAGCGGGGGGCGGGGGGCACTAGATTCATAACATAACTGAAAAGAAACTGAACTATACACTGTCAGATTACTAGAAACAGACGCATTCCTGTTTTTGCTGAAAACCCGTGAGGGAGCGCCCGGAGGAGGAAGTGCAGCGGGCTGCTCCGCACTCCTCTGCTGTCACCCAGACTCAGGGTGGGGCTTTCCATCATCGAAACAAAGATGTGAGAGCGAGCAGCAGGGCATCAAGCAAGAAAAGGAAACAACCCCGATCCAACATCCCAGATCAACGCTGCTGCTTATAAAGGCTTCCTGTCACGGTGTCACCGCTTCCAATATCAAACAAAAGCATTTTTTTTCCCCCGAAAGTGCAGCTCTATTTTTTGGGTGACAACGGTTGCTGCGTTGGTACCATTTGCAGAAAACTTTCTGCGTTTGCATGTGACGCTTGCACGAACCGGCGGCCGGGACCAGCGATGTGGGTAGCTGAGTGAGCGGGTACCGTGTCCGGGCTCTTCCTCCCCTGCAGCCCCCTCCCCCCCCCCCGATCCTTCACTTACCAGGATCACCGAGGTCCTGACCGCTTCGGAGACGCTCTGCCGGAGCTCGGCTGCCGTGCCCGGCTTGCTGAGCCGTTTGGTGAATTTCCGCACCTCGGACATGGTCCCTGGGGGTCCTCGTGTCCCGGAGCCCCGCTCAGCCTGCAGCTACCCACCGCCGCCGCCGGATTTGGGCTTAGAGTGCTGGAGGGAGGGGCAGTGGGCGGAAGAGGAGGCGGGGGTGTAGCGGGAGAGCGAGGAAGGCTGCATCGCGGCCAGAGCATCCAGGGCAGGAGGGGGGAGGGAGGGAGGGTCGCGGTGCGCTACGGGGGACTCGGGGAGGGACAACGCCCTCACTTTAAATGTCTCCATCATTATTATCAGTCTCCCTGCATTTTGTGTCTGCTTTGCAGCGTGTCTCTCCGCTTAGTACCAATAAACAGGAGTCAACTTTTATCAAGGGAGGCAGGTTTGAGCAGCAAAGGGTTAAGAGGCAGATTCGGAGAGACTTCTCTTTCTGCATTTTGTGGCTAGTTTACAGTCTCTCTCTCTCTCTCTCTCAGTACCAATGAACAGGAGCCAACTTTTATCAGAAAGGCAGGTTTGAACAGGAAAGGGGGGTTAAGAGACAGATTCGGAGGGATCCTGGTCTGGACTCGATCCGGAGCAACTGTGTTTCTAAGCATTCGGGGAGGTGGCAGGTGCGACTAACTCAAGATATATCAATCATATCCGTATAAGTCTCATCTGCCTTCCTACACACACGCACTAATGTTAGGATAGTTTATATTTTATTTTATTTAAATTTGATATAGCGCTTATCCCAAACGTGTTTCACACCCTGGCAAGATGCTTTGGGGGTGCTGCCCTTCCGAAAGCACCTAACAACAAATCTTACTTAGAGTAACCAAAACAAACAACAACAACAAAAACAGAAGAGAAAAGCGTCCTTTGCCAGTATATCTAGGAACAATGATGTGCTGTCACATAAGGAGGAAGGAACAGTCATAATAATACTAAAATCAAATGTTACATTTTTGCACTGTCCAAAACACTTCACCAAATATAAGAATGATATATAATTACTGTATTAAAATTAACAAAAGTACAGCATCAAAGCCCCAATTCAAAATACACAAATTAATATATTTAAAAAGATAAAATATCAATAGTTTCTAAAGAAAATAGAGAGGTGTGGTAGCCATGTTAGTCCACTCTTAAAGGTTATCAATAGAAATCAAACAAAATAAAACATGGAAAAGAAAATAAGATGATACCTTTTTTATTGGACATAACTTAATACAGATTAGCTTTCGAAGGTTGCCCTTCTTCGTCAGTTTAAAGACCTGTGAAGGAGGGAGGGGGTTATTCCATTTTTGTGACTAGGACAATTAAAAAAATTATTTATTTTATTTATTTATTTGTTACATTTGTACCCCACATTTTCCCACCTATTTGCAGGCTCAATGTGACTTACATAGTACCGTAAAGGCATTCACCAGTCGGTTGATAACAAATACAAGGTTATATTGTGGTCGAGTGATGTAGGTGTGTGTCAGGCACTATGAGGGTCGAAGGGGATGAAGGTTGTATATTGTCCAGTATGATCATTGGTTATGCTGTGTTGCTGGGTGTGTATATTTATGTTGGATCGGTGGGGTAAGCCTTTTTGAAGAGGTTGGTTTTTAGTGATTTCCTGAAGTTTAGATGGTCATAGATTATTTTCACAGCTTTTGGGAGTCCATTCCATACTTGTGCGCATATGTAGGAGAAGCTGAATGCGTAAGTTGTTTTGTATTTAAGTCCTTTGCAATTTGGATAATGTAAGTTTAGGTATGATCGTGATGATCCGATTCTGTTTCTGGTTGGTAGATCTATGAGGTCTGTCATGTATCCTGGGACTATGCTGTAGATAACTATCCAGCTTATAATCAAAAGAGAAAAATGCCTATATTTCGACCCAAATCGGGAGATGGGTGTTTTTCTCGCAAAGGCGCCCAAATCGGTATAATCGAAAGCCGATTTTGGGCGTTTCCAACTTCAATCCATCGCGGAAACGGGTAAAGTTGACGGGGGCGTGTCGGAGGTGTGTCGGAGGCGGGACTGGGCCTGGTTATCAGCCAAGGAGAGATGGGCGTCTTTAGCTGATAATCGAAATAAAAAGGCGTTTTTACCGCGATTTTGGGTCACTTTTTTTGGACCCTTTTTTTTCACGAACAAGTCCCAAAGAAGTGCCCTAACTGCCCAGATGACCACTGGAGGGAATCGAGGATGACCTCCCCGGACTCCCCCAGTGGTCACTAACCCCCTCCCACCAAAAAAAAAACACTTTAAAAACTTTTTTTCCAGCCTCTATGCCAGCCTCAAATGCCGTACCCACCTCCATGACAGCAGAATATGTTCGATCCTCTCACAGCCTTTCCCTGGGTCAGATGTGGCTCTCGGGTACACTACAGGGTCACATCAGCATTGCATTGTGGTGGGTGTAGGGTATTGGGCTCCATGATTTCATTAGCTTGTGTTACAGTCTCACGATGTTGGTAGTTGGAAGGCTCTTCTCCCATGGTGCTTTTCCCCCTGCCTACTGGGTCACAGTGTGCCCTGTTGTGTTTCCTGTTGTAGTCCATGCGGTAGTGGCCATTTTTGTAAGCCAGTTTTAGTTCCCTTTCCTGTGTTAGCCACGTTAGAGAACTTAGTTCTTACCTTGAATGTGGCTGAAAGAGGGCATTGTACAGCATTCTGTCAGCTCTGACCTACTGCTAATCTCAGTACCAGGGACACTCGTTGCCAGTGGGGCACAACCTCTGATCTGCAGTTAACTGTGAGTAAAGGCAGTTATTCCAATAAAGGACGTTTTCGGAGAGATTAGTCTTCAGGTGTAAACTGGTGTGCCAATGTTATACAGCAGTAACAAGTCCTAGAGGCCTGTGTGTATGCAGGTCCCTGGAGCACTTTTAGTGGGTACCGCAGTGCACTTCAGCCAGGTGGACCCAGGCCCATCCCCCCTACCTGTAACACTTGTGCTGGTAAATGGGAGGCCTCCAAAACCTACTGTACCCACATGTAGGTGCCCTCTTCACCCCTAAGAGCTATGGTAGTGTTGTACATTTGTGGGTAGTGGGTTTTAGGGGAGGGGGGTTGGGTGTTCAGCACCCATGGTAAGGGAGCTATGCATGTGGGAGCGTTGTCTGAAGTTCACCATACTGACCTCTAGGGTGCCCAGTTGGTGTCCTGGCATGTCAGGGGGGGGCGAGTGTACTACGAATCGTGGCCCCTCCCATGACCAAATGGCTCGGATTAGGACGTTTTTGAGCTGGGCGTTTTTAGTTTCCATTATCGCTAAAAAAAACAAATGCCCAGCTGAAAAACGTCCATTTTTTCGAAAATACAGTTCGGCCCGCCCCTTCACAGACCCGTTCTCGGATAAACGCCCATGGAGATAGGCAATTTCGTTCGATTATGCCCCTCCACATGGACCAAAGTGCAGATTTTGAAGATGATCCGTTCTTTGGGAGCCAGTGCAGCTTTTCTCAGAGGGGGTTAGCACTTTTGAAACGTGTTTTACCAAATATCAGCCTGGCTGCTGTGTTTTGGGCGCTCTGGAGTTTTTTTTGTGAGTTGTTCTTTACATCCCGCATGGATTCCGTTGCAGTAATCTGCATGGTTTAGGACCATTGATTGTATTAGGCTTCGAAAACTTTCCCTCGGGAAGAAAGGATTTATTCATTTAAGTTTCCACATTGAATTTAACATTTTCTTTATTACGGAGTTTACTTGGCTCTTAAGGGTAAGGTGGCGGTCGATTGTGATGCTGAGTATGTTTAGGTTGTCTGAGGTAGGGAGGGTGTTTCCTGGGGTGTTTATGGTTGTAGGTTTGTACATGTTGAGATGAGACAAAAAATCTCCTTGGAAATGCAAACATAAGATCCCCTCACCCTAGCCTTCCCAGGTCTAAGGAGACCCTGCCGAAGGACCCCTAAGGCAGGGAGATGAGAGAGTTCCCAATCCCAACCACTGCTAACAAAACTCTCTCACCCAACTTGAAACTCTATCCACTGACCTACCCTACTACTACTACTACTTAGCATTTCTAGAGCGCTGCCAGGGTTACGCAGCGCTGTACAAGTTTAAACATGGGGAAGGACGGTCCCTGCTCAAGAGAGCTTACAATCTAAAGGTAACAAACTATGTAGTCAGAGTAGGTACTCTACTGGCACTCCAGTGGTAACCCCATGCATACCTTATTTGGAACACCACCTCCTTTTTAATTAATTATTTAATTTAATTTTAATTTAACAGAGACATTTATAGGCTGCGTAACCAACAATGCTCAAGGCGGCTTATAGCAGAAATTACTACAGAGTACAGTTTCCACAAGCGAAATAATTACAGTAAAGTTTCTAATGTGGATACAGCTTAGATCAAATATTTGCAGATAAGCCAAGTTTTTTAGAGCATGTCTAAACATTGAATAACATTGGGGGACCCCTTTACTAAGGTACGCGGGCTGCGCTAGTGTAGGTGCATGTTTTGGGTGCACGCAGATCCGTTTGTCAGCGTGCCTGTAAAAGAAGGCCTTTTTTATTTTTGCTGAAAATGGACGTGCGGCAAAATAAAAATTGGCACGCATCCATTTTGGTTCTGAGACCTTACCCGCCAGCCATTAACTTAGCGATAAAGTCTCACGCATTAACCGTGCAGTAATCATGTACATGCGTAGAATGATGATTACCGCCTGGTTTCTGCTGTGCGCCAGAACATAAAAAATATTTTCCGGCACGCATAGCAGATGCGCATAAAAAATGAAATTACCACAAGGGCCATGCGGTAGCCAGGTGGTAACTCAAAATTAACACACGCTGGGTGCGCATAGGCGCCTACATGGCTTAGTAAAACAGCCCATGGGAGAGTTCTTAATTATTATTATTATTATTATTAATTACATTTGTACCCCGCGCTTTCCCACACATAGTAGGTTCAATGCGGCTTACATAGTAAATTGAATTACAAAGTCTTGAAGGAGAATGTTACAAGTTGTAGTAAACATAGTAGTAGTGGGGTTTTGAGGATATGTAAATTGAGCATGGCGAGGTAAACAAAGATAGGATGAGCAAAAGGAGAAGAGATTGGGAGGGGTAAGGAGTAGGAAGGATGGAGAGGAAGAGATTGAGGAATGAGCATAAGGAGATTGTGTGACATGGTCAAAGGTATAATAATCATCGGGGGCAGGAATCATGTGGGTGGGCTTAAAAAGTTAAGTTGGGTCATTAGGGTAAGCTTTCTTGAAGAGATGGGTCTTCAACATTTTTCTGAATGGTAGATGGTCATTGATTGTTCGGATGGATCTTGGCAGAGCGTTCCAAAGCTGGCTGCCCAAAAAGGAGAAACTGGTAGAGCATTTAAGTTATAAGACCTCTACCTATAATGGGTCTGAATTGTAGTCTCTGTAAGATGACAACATTTAATACTTGGCAAATCAAAGAGCAAACGAGAGTCCATTATCTACTCCTGTTGGCTACCATTTAAAAGAAAAGGCAGGGGTTCAGCTGAGGTTGTTGACTTAAGCTGAATCAGTGCCATTTTAAAAATGGAGATGAGCACTTTCTCAGGAAGGGGCTTGTAGGGTAGGAAGGGGGGGGGGACATGTTTGGTGAGTCTCTGGTTCAGGAACATTCTTGCTTTGGAATTGAGAGATTGTTCATGTCTTGAGGGCATTACCATTCTACTTGACACTATAATTGCAATTTTATACAAGAGAAGCTTTGTTTAAAGTTTTATGTGGCAAGTATAACGTCATGTGCACAATTATATGACAGCTAATTTTTCCATTAAAATAAAATTCTTTGCATGTACTTATTTACCAACCGTTTTTAATGACTTGCTGAGCTATATAATGGCTACTTGGAATAATATGATCTATTCTGTAAATACAGCCAATCAATTGTGATCTGCTTTGTATATACACTTGTGAATAAGTTACAGGGAGATACATTTATGAACATTCCACACCATCTAGTGGTCATTTGTACAGTTTCAAATTATTTACAGTACGTGGAAGGGCATAATCGAACGCAAACGCCTATCTCCATGGGCGTCTATGTCCGAAAACGGGTACGTGAAGAGGCGGGCAGACCGTATTTTCGAAAAAATGGACGTTTTTCAGCTGGGCGTTTGTTTTTTTTTAGCGATAATGGAAACTAAAAACGCCCAGCTCAAAAACGTCCTAATCCGAGCCATTTGGTCATGGGAGGGGCCAGGATTCGTAGTACACTGGCCCCCCCCTGATATGCCAGGACACCAACTGGGCACCCTAGAGGTCAGTGCGGTGGACTTCAGAAAAAGCTCCCACATGCATAGCTCCCTTACCACGGGTGCTGAGCACCCAACCCCCTCCCCCAAAACCCACTACCCACAAATGTACAACACTACCATAGCTCTTAGGGGTGAAGGGGGCACCTACATGTGGGTACAGTGGGTTTTGGAGACCTCCCATTTACCAGCACAAGTGTTACAGGTAGGGGGGGATGGGCCTGGGCCCACCTGGCTGAAGTGCACTGCGGTACCCACTAAAAGTGCTCCAGGGACCTGCATAAACGCAGGCCTCTAGGACTTGTTGCTGCTATATAACCTTGGCAAACCAGTTGACACCTGAAGACTAATCTCTCTGAAAACGTCCTTTATTAGAATAAGCACGCTTACTCACAGTTAAATGCAGATCAGAAGTTGTGCCCCACTGGCAACGAGTCAGTAGGTCAGAGCTGGCAGAATGCTGTACAATGCCGTCTTTCAGCCACATTCAAGGTAAGAACTAAGTTCTGTAACGTGGCTAACACGTGAAAGGGATCTAAAACTGGCTTACAAAAATGGCCACTACCTCATGGAATACTGGAAACACAACAGGGCACACTCTGACCCAGTAAGCAGGGGGGGAAAGCACCATGGGAGTAGAGCCTACCAACTACCAACATTGTGAGCATTTGCCACAAGCTAGTGGAATCACGGAGCCCAATACCCTACACCCACATAACAGAAAAGTTGTCACACTCACCCGAGAGCCACATCAGAACCAGGGAAAGGCTGTCACAGGATAGAACACATTCTGCTGTCATGGAGGTGGGTACGGCATTTGAGGCTGGAAAAAAAGTTTTTAAAGTGTTTTTTTTTTGGTGGGAGGGGGTTAGTGACCACTGGGGGAGTCCGGGGAGGTCATCCCCGATTCCCTCCAGTGGTCATCTGGTCAGTTGGGGCACTTTTTTTGGGACTTGTTCGTGAAAAAAAAGGGTCCAAAAAAAGTGACCCAAAATCGCGGTAAAACGCCTTTTTTTCCCGATTATCAGCTAAAGACGCCCATCTCTCCTCAGCCGATAACCACGCCCCAGTTCCGCCTTCACCACGCCTCCGACACGCCCCTGTCAACTTTGTCCGTTTCCGCGATGGATTGCAGTTGGAAACGCCCAAAATCGGCTTTATATTATACCGATTTGGGCGCCCACGGGAGAAAGACGCCCATCTCCCAATTTGGGTCGCAATATAGGCATTTTTCTCTTTCGATTATAAGCAGGAAAGTATGCTAAGAGGCTCATTTTTAAAGCACATAGACTTACATAGAGGGGCATAATCGAACGGTGCTGGCCAAATAGATGGCCGGCCATCTTTTGTTTCGATAATTCGGTTGGGGCCAGCCAAATGCCATAGATCGCCGGGTTTGAGATGGCCGACTTTGTTTTTCAGCGATAATGGAAACTGGAACTGGCCATCTCAAACCCAAGGCATTTGGCTGTGGGCGGGGCCAGCATTTGTAGTGCACTGGTACTTCTGGATATTTAGATCTTTCTGATCAGTTATGTTATGACTTACTTGTTCTGGAGTGTTGTATTTTGTGATACTGTTTTGAGAAATGTTCAATAAAGACTTCATACAAATTTAAAAAGTCCCTGCCGTGCATTTTCCCTTGATGGCAGTCCCTGACATGCACTTCCCTTAATGGCTGTCTTTTTCCCCAACCAGGGTGGAGGAGTGGCCTAGTGGTTAGGGTGGTGGCCTTTGGTTCTGAGGAACTGAATTCAGTTCCCACTTCAAGCACAGGCAGCTCCTTGTGACTCTGGGCAAGTCACTTAACTCTCCATTGCCCCATGTAAACCACATTGAGCCTGCCATGAGTGGGAAAGCACAGGGTACAAATGTAACAAAAAAAATGTGTTTGTTCATAGCTTTTTTTTAGTAGTAACAGTGAGATTTGAACTGGCTACCTCGTATTACAAGACCAGTGATGTAACCACTTGGCCACAGCTCTGCTTACTTGGACATCCCTCCCTTTTGATTATGCCCCTCCAGGTCTCTCTCAGCCACTCACAGCTGTGATTGGCTGAGAGAGACCTGAAGGGGTATAATCAAAAGGGAGGAACATCCAACTAAGTGGAGCTGTGGCCAAGTGGTTATATCAATGGTCTTGTAATGCAGAGGTGGCCGGTTCAAATCCCACTGTTATTACAAAAAAAAGCTATGAGGAAATGCAGTTTTGATTTCCCCTTCGGTGAGAAAGACGGCCATCAAGGGAAAATGCACGGCAGGGACTTTTTTTAATTTGTATGAAGTCTTTATTGAACATTTCTCAAAATAGTATCATAAAAGACAGCACTCCAGAAGTAAGTCATAACATAACTGATCAGCAAGATCCTTTTTTTTTTTTTTTTTTTACGAGCTGGCCGACTGGCTTCCCCTCCTAGGGAAGGAAATTCACGTGCAAATGAGCAGCTCATTTGCATGCGATTTCCTTCATGCATGCCCTTCCCTTACCGATTCGCTAAGGGATTGGTAAGGGAAGGACTCTTCTGTGCAGTTTAGTGCACCTGGCTTTAAATCTGCTTCAGGGACCTGCATACTGCTGTCATGGAGCTGGCTGGCAAAAAAATGTTTTAAAGTTTTTTTTTTTTTGGGTGGGAGGGGGTTGGTGACCACTGGGGGAGTATGGGGAGGTCATTCCCGATTCCTTCCGGTGGTCATCTGGTCAGTTTGGGCACCTTTTTAAGACTTGGTCGTGAAAATAAATAGACCAAGTAAAACCGGCCAAATGATCGTCATCGCCGGTTTTCTTTTTTCCATTATTAGCTGAAGCTGGCCATCTCGTAAGCACGCCCACGTCCTGCCTTTGCTACCCTGCTGACAGGCCCCCTTGAAGTTTGGCCGCCTCCGCGACGCAATGCCGGCGAGTGTGTCCAAAAATCAGCTTTCGATTATACCGATTTGGCTGGTTTTAGGAGATGGCCGGCCATCTCCCGATTTGTGTCAGAAGATCGCCAGCAATCTCTTTCGAAAATAAGCCTGATAGTTACATAGGTTACTATGGAGCTCATTTTCGAATGAGAAAAACATCTAAAAAGTTGCATAAAGCAACATTTCGACGTTTCTCTCACAAAAATGTCAGAATCGGTATTTTTGAAACCTATTTTTCAGACGTTTTTCTATGCTGTTCATCTGCAGTGTGTCCAAATTTCAAGGGGGCATGTCGGGGGGGGGGGAGGGGTTAAGGGCGGAATTTGAGCATTCCTAAGACTTGGACGTTTTTCAGCCATAATGAAACAAAGCAAAACTGTCTAGGACTAAGACTTACCAACCAGGAACAAAAAAGGTCAGCAAGCACATTCTTAAATCTCCACTACCCCAGTTGCAAAGGACTTAAATATAAATCAACATATGCATCCAGCTTCTCCTACATTAGCACGCAACTATGGAATGCACTGCCAAATGTCATAAAAACAATGCATGACCTAACAATCTTTCGAAAATGACTAAAAACCAACCTGTTCAAAAAGACGTACCACAATGATTCATCCTAAATACCAGACAATGAAACTCTTCCAGAACCAGACAAAACCGAACTCTCTATACCAGACTGCTTCAGTCACTCTATCACTAATGAATGTTAATGCACTACCACCTTATTTCTTACGCCGGAAACGAACTGATTATCTAACTTACTCTATAATGTACTCTTATCATTTATGAACTCTAATGCAATACCACTTTGTATTTCTCATTCCGGAAATGGCGATCGCCATTAGGGCATAATGTAAGCCACATTGGGCCTGCAAAAAGGGGAGAAAATGTGGGATACAAATGCAACAAATAAATGAAACTAAGATGTTCTGAGTTGGTTTTAGAGTGAATAAGGCACAAAAAGGTAACCTAAATGACCAGGTAATCACTGAAGAGAATCAGGGATGATCTCCCCTTACTTCCCCAGTGGTCACTGACCCCCTCCCACCCCAAAAAAATTACTTACCAGTCTCAGATGTTATACTCAGGTCCATTAGAGCAGCATGCAGGCCCCTGGAGTAGTGTAGTGGTGAGTGCAGGGAACTATAGACAGGTGGTGGACCCAGGTCCATACCTCCCTTTACCGGAGCCCTCCAAAACTCACCAGAAACTCACTGTACCCACATATAGGTGCCCCCTTCACCCATGAGGGCTATTGTACTGGTGTAAAGTTGGGGGTAGTGGGTTTTGGGGGGCTCAGTAGACAAGATAAGGGAGCAATGGTGAGATGTGTATCTGGGAACATTTATTTGAAGTCCACTGCAGGGCCCCCTAGGGTGCCCCATGGCTCCTCCTACATCCCCATGTCTTGATTTTGTGCATTTTTCACTTGGACCTTTTTTTTTCTTTCAGAAATGGACCAAAAAATAAACGTACAGAGCACAAAAACGTCTAGCAAATATCCATTAAAAAATACATTTTTCTGTTTTGAAAATGGCTGTATTTCCCCCTTGAATTTTGACCGTTTTTAGAAAAACATCCAAAGTTGGATTGAAAATTCCCCTCTACATAACTTTGTAAGTCTAAGTGCTTTGAAAATTTAGCACATTTGAAATTAAAATTAATTATGTATGTTGATCTTTCGTATGGCTTTGGGAGCATGCAGTGGCGTTCCCAGCCTGGATGGCACCCGGGGCGGATCGCCGATGCGCCCCCCCCCCCCCAGGTGCAGCGCCCCCCCCCCCCCGCTTGCGAAATGACACCTCCCCCCCCCTGGTGAAATGACACCCCCGGGTGCACGCCACTGGGGGGGTGCCGCGGCGCGCGCCTGTGGGCTCCGACTTCGCTAACTTCGCTCATTCGCTGCAGCTCCTTCTGCCCCGGAACAGGAAGTAACCTGTTCCGGGGCAGAGGGAGCTGCAGCGAACGAGCGAAGTTAGCAAAGACGGAGCCCACAGGCACATGCCGCGGCACCCCCCAGCGGCGTGCACCCGGGGCAGACCGCCCCCACCTTGGTACGCCACTGGGAGCATGGTACCTATCATACTTTTAATTCTGGATTCCAAAACCAATCCAATGCCTCTACTACAAAGAGGAAAAGAGGATGGAGGAGGAGAGAGGACTAGTTATTGGAAAGAGGGAGGTGGAGAAATGCTGTAGGAGTAAGGGGAGAGAAAGATGGCACTTGGAACAGAGACCAAGGATGGAACAGCAGGGCCAATGAAAGAGAGAAAGAAGACTGAGAATTGAGGGAGGAAGAACACTAGCGCTGGTAGAGAAAGAGAGGACTGGGGATCATCAAATCTATTGACAGGTACTGACATTCAATCAGTGCCCACTTAAGGGCTAAGCTCCATCTGAATCTTGCTCAAGGTCTACCTCTCCCTTACAAATGAATGAGACATATCTTTCCCCAAACCCTTCTATTCTCCCTATCCAACTCTTTCTTCCCCCCCCCCCCTGCTCCAGCCCCACCCCAAGAGCTCCAAACCAGAACTCCTAATGTCATTAGAAATGGACCTTTCAGAGTTGCTGACATCACAAGAAATGGACACTGGTCACTTTGGGGGCCATTCTATAAAGTGACGCCTAAATGTAGCTGAGGTGACAAAGCACACAGATAAGGCACCTAACTCATGATAGAATAGTAGCACAAAGCCGCTTTGATGTTCCAAAACCTAGGCGCAACAACTTACGCCAGGTCTATAGCAGGCAGAAGCTGGTGCATCTAAGTGCAACTTGCAATGTGCTTATCTGATACTATTCCATAAGGTGCACACATTGCTAGGCAGAACACCGATAACACAACCATGCTCTGCCCACTGGTACAGCCCATTTGCTATTATGCATCTTGCAACCAGTGCAATTTGCCTTGACCTCTCTTCTAGGTCATCTTCATAGGCAGGCAGTAGCTGAAAATCTGTTGACTTTCTGTTAAAATTAGTGCTTATTTTCTTCGATGCTTGATTTAGGGGAAATGGATCTCATGCTTCTGTCACAAAAAAAGCTGTTGCTATTTGGAGAAACTACATAGAAAATGAAAAATAGAAAATGGCCGATAAAGACCATCCACAACATCTACTAAGCTCTACAATTCTATCCTTTGTGCTTTTGTTTTCTGGTTCTTTATCATTATAGGTAGGGCAAACAGAAGCTGAGCAGCCTTTAGGTCTGGTCTGTATATATAAACAGTAAACTCTTGTACACTTTTGTTTTCAACAAATTTGGAGCCCTGTTCACTAAGATGCGCTGTAAGCGCGCTAACTTTTTTAGCATACGCTAATGCTAGAGAAACCCATATATTTCTATGGGTGTCTCTAGCATTAGCGCACACTAATTTTTAGCACGCACTAAAAACACTAGCGCACCTTAGTAAACAGGGGACTTGGTAACATGCTCCTTGATAAATATGACATATTTAAACTTAACTCACTCATAAGAATTTTTCCTTGGAAAGTAGGGCTGCATTTCGATTACAAATTTTAATTACAATTAATCGTACAAATAAACATACTACCTTTATTTCCTACTGCAAATCCTTGTGACTCTGGGCAAGTCACTTAACCCTCCCATTGCCCAGGTACAAAATAAGTACCTTTATATAATATCTAAACCATTTTTTATTGTAGCCACAGAAAAGCGGGATATGAAAACCCATCTCCATTCCCTTCCCTAAAAAAACTGATAATATCTGTCCTCTTCCCCCAGGTCCATTATTTTTTTATTTATTTGTAGCATTTGTATCCCACATTTTCCCACCAATTTGCAGGCTCAATGTGGCTTACATTTGCCATAGTGGCGGTTGCCGTTACTGGGCAGAGTTACAGATGGTATTGCGTTAAGGTGTATACATACATGGTAACATACATCAAACATAACATATATGTGCATGCATACATGGTAAAGAAGAATAAATTATGGTATTGTATGTAGGTTCCTGAGTAAGAAATTGGATTGTAACATACATTAGGTCATCAACTATAGAGAGACCCTATTCAACATTGGGTTTAAATTAGTATTGCTTGATCATTAATATCAAAGAGGTTAATCAGACATGTGATAAGAGATCAGTTTTGTATAGATCAAGTATAGTGTTATTATTTATTGTTTATGGTATGCCTTCTTGAAAAGATCTGTTTTCAGTAGTCTTCGGAAGATGGTTAGGTCTTGCGTTGTTTTTATGACCTTCAGTAATGCGTTCCATAGCTGCGTGCTGATGTATGAGAAACTGGTCGTGTATGTGGATTTATATTTGAGCCCTTTACAGTTAGGATAGTGGAGATTGAGGAATGTGAGTGATGACCTTTTTGCATTCCTAATAGGCAAGTCTATAAGGTCTGACATATAGGTCGGAGCTTCTCCATGAACGATTTTGTGTACCAGGGTGCAAACTTTGAACGCAATTCGTTCTTTTAGTGGGAGCCAGTGTAGTTTTTCTCTTACGGGTTTGGCGCTTTCGCATTTCGCTTTCCCAAATATGAGTCTGGCTGCTGTGTTTTGAGCGGTTTGAAGCTTCTTAATGATTTGTTCTTTGCATCCGGCATAGATGGCATTGCAGTAGTCTAGATGACTTAGCACCATTGATTGTACTAGGCTACGGAATACTTCCCTTGGGAAGAAAGGTTTGATTCTTTTAAGTTTCCACATTGAGTAGAACATTTTCTTTGCTGTATTTTTGCATGGTCTTCGAATGTAAGATTTTGGTCAATTGTGACTCCCAGAATTTTCAGGCTGTCTGAAACCGGAAGGGTGTAATCTGGGATGTTTATGGTATGGGTTTGTTTGTTTGTTTGTGTTGTATTGTGAGGACAGGATGAGACATTGTGTTTTTTTCTGCGTTTAGCTTTAGTTGGAATGCGTCTGCCCATTAGTTAATTATTTGGAGGCTGTGTGTGATTTCATTTGTGATTTCAGTTATATTTTGTTTGAACGGGATGTATATCGTGACATCGTCTGCATAGATGTACAGGTTGAGTCCTTGGTTGGATAGCGATTTGGCTAAAGGTGTCATCATTAAGTTAAAAAGGGTTGGTGATAGCGGTTATCCTTGTAGTACTCCTCATTCAGGTTTCCATGGTGTTGATGTTTTTGAGTTTGAAATCACTTGATAAGTTCTTGCTGTTAAGAAGCCTTTAAACCATCTCAGTACGTTTCCTCCAATCCTGAAGTAATCTAGGATGTTCGAGGGTATTTGGTGGCTGACCATGTCGAACGCGCTGGACATATCGAATTGTAGGAGTAGCACATTGCTTCCAGTTGCAATTAGTTGTTTAAATTTGGTTATGAGAGTGGTTAGCACTGTTTCAGTGCTATGGTTTGATCGGAATCCTGACTGTGATTCATGTAGTATTGTGAATCTGTTTAGGTAATTGGTGAGTTGTTTGGTTACCATACTTTCCATTAGTTTTACTATCAGGGGGATGGATGCTACTGGTCGATAGTTGGTTGTGTCATTTAATTTTTTCTTTAAGTCTTTAGGTATGGGTGTAAGTAATATATTTCCTTTGTCTGTGGGGAAAAGTCCGTGTTGTAGCATGAAGTTCAGATGTGACATCAGGTCTGTTATGAAGCGTTTGGGGGCGTGCCTTATTAGGCTACTGGAGCATATATCCAGTTTGGAGTGGGTTTTGGAGAATTTGTTGAGTGCTTGAGTTATGGTTTCTTCGGTTAGTGGATCGAAGTCACTCCAGGTTCGATCTGCTGGTTATTCACTGGGAATAGGGTCCAGGCAATCCATACATTTTTTGTGATCAGTGGTAGTGTGGATCTGAGTTTTATAATTTTCTCATTGAAGTATTTGGCAAGTTGATCTGCCAATGGGGTGTCTGTGCTGGCTGGCTGGCTGTGGTGTCTATTAATTTATTCACGAGTTGGTAGAGTTTATGTGCGTCTTTGTAGTCTGGTCTTATTTTGGTTTTGTAGTATGCTCTTTTGGTTTGTCTTATTGTATATTTATGTTTTCTTTGCATTTGTTTCCAAGCTTTAAGTGTATGTTCATTTTTTGCCATGCGCGTTCGAGTCTCCTGGCTTGTGTTTTTAGTTTTTTCAGTTCTTCATTGAACCAAGGTATTGAGCTGTGTCTACGTGTGGTGGTTCTTGTTTGTAGTGGTGCAATTTCGTCAAGTATGCTTCTGCATCTGTCGTCCCACTTTTGAAGATAGTGTTTGGAGTCTGTCTATTTTATTTGTCCCCTGCGCTTTCCCACTCATGGCAGGCTCAATGCGGCTTACATGGGGCAATGGAGGGTTAAGTGACTTGCCCAGAGTCACAAGGAACTGCCTGTGCCTGAAGTGGGAATTGAACTCAGTTCCTCAGGACCAAAGTCCACCACCCTAACCACTAGGCCACTCCTTCACTCCAGAAAGTAACAGGATCGACCTGTCCTCTAGTAGTGTAGGTTGTGCTTTCTTGCTTGGGTTGTGTGTCTTTTATCCGCCATTGTAGGGCTACGTTTAGTTTATGGTGGTCTGACCATGGTATGGCCGTCCATTTTGTATCTGTTAGGATAAGGTTTGAGTCTAAGGCTAGTTTGTGTGTAATGAGGTCAATTGTGTGTCCTTTAACATGTGTAGCTTGTATATTAGGCAATTTGAGGTTCCATAGTTGTAGGAAGTCTTTGCAGTCATGTGTATTGGTTGCATTAGTGTCTTCCAGGTGTAGGTTTATGTCCCCTATTATGAGTAAGTTGGAGTTGGATACACATGTATTCAATATAAAATCCATAAAGTTTGACTGGCATTCTTGCCAATTTCCTGGTGGTCTATAAAACAGGACCACGTTTAGATGGTCGAGCAGGTTAGCATGGTGGATTCTGAGGCAATTTCGAGTTTTGGTGTTATAGACTCAGCAGTTGTTGTTACGGTGAAGTGGGATCTCTAGATTAGTGCTATTCCACCTCCTCTTTTTTTTTTCTTTCTCTCACCCCTCTTCCTGCAATTAACTTGCAGTCCTATTTTAAAGTAATGCAAGGCAGTGGCGTACCAAGGGGGGCAGTCTGCCCCGGGTGCACGCCGCTGGGGGGTGCCGCGGCGTGCACCTGCTCTGAGATCGCTGATTTCGCGCGTTTGCTGCAGCTCCCTCTGCTCTGCCCTGGAATAGGTTACTTCCTGTTCCGGGTCAGAGGGAGCTGCAGCGAATGCGCGAAGTCAGGGAACTCTGAGCAGGCGCGTGCTGCGGCACCCCCCCCAGCGGCGTGCACCCGGGGCAGGTCCACGCTGCATCGTGGGGGGTGCTGCACCCAGGGGGGTGTCCTTGCTGCATCGGGGGGGGGGGGGTGTCCACCCCCCTAGGAACGCCACTGATGCAAGGTATCAATAAGGGTCATCTGGTCACCGATTCATACAGCTAGTTTGAAAAACAAATAAAGCCAAACCATGATGGCAGAGGGGTTCTAGCCATATACAGATTAAACATTATAGAACAAGAGAGAATGCCTCCTGTTTCTCAGTACCTAGGTATATAACCCATTTCCTGTGGCACTTTAAGATTCTGCACCAAGAATTTTGTTTGCAAATTCTGCAGAAAATTTCTCCAATGCTCTAACATTTCCATAAAATCTGCATGTTTAATTATATTGCTTTTTAAAACACTTAACAGAAAAGTGATTTCCTGCCATTTTATTTTGTGTCATTACTTTATGTAGGGTTTTTTTTTTTGTGTGGAGAAGAGATCCTTATGAATAGTGCTAGAAGAGGTGGAAATAAAAGTGATCTGGAGAGGAGGAAACAAAAGTGAAAGGAGGAAAAGAAGAGGACAGAGAGAAAGCATATGCAGGATAGGATGAAGCAATCTTCTACTCATGCCTGTCCTCTAGATGCTGATCTGTTTCCTCACTCCCACTCAGTAGCGTAGCCAGGAACTTTTTACAGGGGATGCATCTCCCCCTGCCCCCCTGTGCCACTGCTGCTGCCCCTCTTCCACCTTCACCTTAAAATCCTCTGTTTAGTTTTCACCCAGGCAGTGGCACTCATAGGCTGCCTGCAGACTGCTCCAGAAATTCCTCCCTGAATCGTTCCATCCCTTCGCTCACTGCCCGGGTGAAGCCAACAGGACTTTAAGGGGGGCCAGTTCTGACAGGGGGTGCATACGCCATGGCGCACCTACCCTAAATACACCAATGCTCTCAATCCACAGCTGTATTGATTTTCTTACTTGCTCTCCTTTTGCCACTCATCTCCTTACTCACTCACACCTGACCACTCTCATCCTCGCATGTGGTCATGCTCACTTGCCCTCCCACCTTAATTCATGCTCATTGCACTCCCTGGTGCCACAAACTGTGTGGCTCAAAGTGTAAGTCAGCCCTGAAGTACAGGGAGAGCATGTGGCTCTAAGCATAGCATGCCTATCAATATTGCCAATACTCATGCCTTTTTTAAATAAACTTCTTACCAATACTAAGGTGCATGTAAAATTGAAGGGCTAAAAATAGGTATAAGCAAAGTTCAATGCCTATCCCAGATAGTGCTTGCACACTCAGCAAATGGTCTGTCTCAAAGGCAAAGTGACATGTTGTAGGTGGTGACATGGCAACTTCCAAGCAGGCAATTGGGGTTTGTATACTGGATGCAGCCATGCAATGAGGGCATCCTACAATGATAACACAGTGGAAACCTAGGCCATATACTGGAGAGAGAAACAATGAAATAGTATTGTATCCTCCTTGTGCCGTTATTTGTAAACAGCTGACAATCAAAACTAAAAAAATATATACTTGGAAGAAGAACAATGGACATGCACTAGCTATAGTCATGAACGCTCAAGGGCTTCCCAGCTTTGAGTTTGGCAGGATATGAAGAGACCTACACTGTGTGCGATCACAGTGGTAGAGAGAATTCTAGTTTGACGGCATAGCAGCAGTTTGGGGAAGATGCACCCAAGCTGGTAGAAATGCTAACTTTGACGCCTGGTGGGAGCCTGAGGAAAATAGCATTACTCTGCACAGTATATCTTAAGGTCATCCCTGCTTGGAGTTTCACTGGAGCCAAGGGACAAGTACTGAGAGAAAAAAAGAGAAAAGCAGGGAGTTGAGACAAATCCTCACAGTGGCATAGCAATAAAAAGTCAAATTTTCCTGCAAGTCATTATCTTTTCAGACTTTTTCATTTTTCTTTCATGGGACAGACTCATTTGTATATTTTTCTATTGCCATTTTCTTATTTAGGCTATTTCTTACTATGAGCCTGATATATCAAAGCTTTTCCTGATGGAAATAGATTAAATATAGGGCTACAAAAAATGTCTGTGAACTCCCTAGGACATTCTTATCACAATTTATACTCATGTGATTTGATTTCAATTTAATATACCACTTAGATCCTAAAAATCATCATAATAAATAAAGACAAAATATTTTATTCATTCAAAGAGATTCAACAATTATCAATGCACAAAAATGTATGTGAAACTTTTTTTTATTTATAGACTGATGGCACCTGCCTCAGCCACAATCGCTTCAATTAAACTTTTCCAGTAATTTGATCAGCCTTTCATATGCTGGAGGGATTCTGATCCACATCTTCTACAGGAAACTGTTTTAACTCTGTGACAGCTCCAAACAGTTTCTCAACCCAGGCCTTGGGGCATACCAAGCCAGGCAAGGTTTCAGGATACCTCCACTGAATTCCTGAAAACCCCGACTGGCTAGGTGTGCCCTAAGGACCGGGTTGAAAACCCTTGGCTTAGAAGCTTCAACAACTAAACAACTCACCAATACTAAGATGCATACAGCAGTCCAGCAACAAGATGAGTTACCCAGTCCTTTGTGCCGAGGCAACATGTATGATTATTTCCCCATTGGTGAGTCAGCACCAAATGTGCACTTGATGCAGACAGCTCCTGGCTCTCAGAGAACAAATTCAGTCTCTGGAGGGTAGAGTAGAATTGGAGGAGCACAGGGGTATATTGAGGAATGCTTCAGAGACATAATATGAAATCTCATCTCTAGGCTGGTACCTATGTGCTCCTTGAGAGAAGAAAGGTCACCTAAAGGAGAGAACATCAACTTTGGCAAGTTATCTTGTAGCCAGGACCGACTCTGGGGGAGGTAATGCAATATAGTGGAGGAGTGGCCTAGTGGTTAGGGTGATGGACTTTGGTCCTGGGGAACTGAGTTTGATTCCCGGCACAGGCAGCTCCTTGTGACTCTGGGCAAGTCACTTACCCCTCCGTTGCCTGCCGCATTGAGCCTGCCATGAGTGAGAAAGCGCGGGGTACGAATGTAACAAAAATAAATAAAATAATCTGGCACCGAGGATCTTTCTCTCGCTCTGTAGTGCAGGGGTTCTCAACCCAGTCCTCAGGGCACACCAAGTCAGTCAGGTTTTCAAGATACCCGCAGTGAACATGCAGGAGATAAATTTGGATGCGTTGCCTTTACTGTATGCAAATCTCTCATGCATATTCAATGTAGGTATTTTGAAAACCTGACTGGCTTGGTGGGTCCTGAGGACTGGGTTGAGAACCTCTGCTCTAATGGCACATGCCCAGGAGGAAAGGGTTAGGTCAACTGTTGAATTGGTGATTCAGTCATTAGATATGTAGTTGGTGGACATGAGGCTCTCTTTGTGAGACTTACCTGCCTAGTACATAGGTGGCAGTGTGTCATACAGGTAGGATTTTAGACTATGTTAAGAGTGGAGCTTAGATGATGACTAAAAACAGTGGCTTTAGTTCCGGCCAAAATTCACCACTTGGTTTCAGCCATATTCAAAGCCAAAACCAATTTGTCCTCCGCACCTGCCCCCCCCCCCCCCCCCCAGCAGAAAATATGTACCACTGTGCGCCCCACCCCCACCCCCAGCAGAGACCTGGCCCTCCAGGCTGTCTGACATTATAAGCCCTACTTTAACAAAGCTTGGCGGTCTAGTGGCCTTTTTGGCGGCCCCCTTCCACTATTGAATCGAGATGGCTGCCAAAACTGATGCAGGAGAACCCGGCAGACATTTTGAGATTAGCACCAATATATAGGCATTTCTACATGATGCCGCAACACCAATCCAATCCAGTAGTCTGAAGAGCAGTTTTCTAATGGACTCAGCATAGTCATATTCATTATGGCAACAATTAACCAACCATCACCCGTTTTTACTAAGTAACATTTTACTCTCTAATTTTAACAATACAGATTTGCAATACATGCAAATCCGTCCCATGGGTACCAATCTCAAAAATGGCTGCCATGACCTCCAGCAGCAGTCTTGCGAGGCTGGAGCAGGAAGTCTTGACATTGTCAGTAGTGACAGCAGGCAGGAACAAATGGGCTCCATTCCTGCCCCCTAAGCGACCACTGCATCATCAGGGTTTAAGGTAGGCCTTGGGAGGGCCTACAGGGTGGTCAGTCAGCCCCAGGGAGGGGGAGAAATGGTGGTAGCAGAGAATGATCATGGATGAGGGGTGTTGAAAGTTTCAGTTTCTGCTGAAAATGTAATATCTATTTTTTCAAGAAATGGGGAACTTAAGGGGTAGTAGTTACTAACCTGTGGTACACCTTAGTAACTTGCATAGTAAACTTCACTCTGCCTTGCTGCAACAGGAAACTTTAAGTGTTCCTGGCTGCAGCAATGCAAAGATAGCAAAGATAACTTGGGGCCACTATGTTGTTAAAGGCAAGTGCTTGAAAACCTCAATCCATCTCCCCCCCCCCCCCCCCCAACCCGTGCATCAAATACAAATATGCCACCCCCTCAATACTCCACTTGTCACCTACCCCCCCGGGGGGGGGGGGGGGGGGTTGTGGAGGGGGGCTATGGTGGATAGTGGAGGATCAGAAGCAATCCCCATATTTTTCTGCCCTGGCTGTAAAATAGTGCCATTCCAACCCTAGCAATAGTCTTTATTAAAAATTTGATATACCACCCTTCAACAGAGTAATCAAAGTGGTTCACAATGTAGAGACACTCCAGCTTCTGGCCAATGTCCTATATTGCGCTCCCTCAGCGCTGATGAAGATGAGGTTGAATCCTTCCTCTTCTTTGGAGTGTAATAAGGCACTGACATGTCCTTATCAGAAAGGAGAAGCAGCAAGCCAAATTCTACCTAAAGGTAGGAGTAAAAATGCCAACTAAGGATATATGTACAGGAATCTCTAGTCTCCTATTATCAATTAGGTGCTAGGGAACAGATTAAGGGTGGAGGTGGTGTTCTATTTAATGGCAGGGGTAAGGCTGATGCAGGCAACAGCCCCCTTTAGGAGGCTCCATTGGGGGGTATTAGGCCATGTGTTGCTGAGCAGATGCTCTTAAGGCATTATTTTTCTCCTAAAGCTGTTATTCATTTTGTATAATAATGAGTTGTTTTGCATGCTTTTCATGTCATACTGGTTATTTCTCAACCTACAGTAGCAAGCTCTTGGATGTTGACACTGCTTTATCAATTTGCTTTGACACTAACATCATCCGCTTTAATCACCCCCAGATCACTCTAGTTTTGTGCACATCACAATTTCATTCCTTATTCTGTCACTCTCTTGGATTTTAGCAACACAAATGCATGATTTTGCATTACAAATCAGTGCTTCTCGACTCAGTACTCAAGGCACACACAGACAAGTTGGATTTTCAGGATATCCACAATAAATATGTATGAGATAGATCTGCATTCCAAACAAGCAGAGCATGCAAATCTATTTCATGCAAATTAATTGTGTATATGCTAAAAACCTGACTGGGTAGGTGTGCCCTGAGGACTTGGTTAAGAAAAACTGTTATAAATTTAGGTGATAACCTCCAGACCTGGTGTTCTCAATGAATATGTATGAGATAGTAACACAGTACATGATGGCAGATAAAAACATGTATGGTCCATCTAGAGGGACCATTGGTCTGAGCCAATATGGCTGTTCAAAAATCGATTCACTCCTACTCATTCTACACCATTCAGGATTTTGCAGACCTCAATCATATTTTCCCTCAGCCGTCTCTTTCCCAAGCTGAAGAGCCCTAACCTCTTTAGCCTTTCCTCATATGCGAAGAGTTCGCTCTTCTTTGAACCTTTTCTAATTTCGCTGTATCTTTTTTGAGATACGGCAACCAGAAATGAATGCAGTACTCAAGATGAGGTCACTCCATGGAGTGATATAGAGGCACTAGTAAGAAAGGCCCGTTTCTGAGGCCAATGAAACGGGCACTAGCAAGGCCATTTCCTTCCCAACCCCCTCCCCTTTTTCGTGGACTTACCCTCCGTGCTTCAGGATCGTGGGCTCCCCCCCCCCCCCGCAGTGCCACGTAGAGTGGCTGGCTGGCTCCCTTGCTGCCTCCGACCTTCTGCCTGCCGCACTCCCTCCGTTGGTCGGGGCTGGCTGGCTCATTTGCTCCCTCGCTGCCTGGGTGCCTCAAGCAGTGTTGCAGATCGATGTGTGCCCCGCCCTCGCGTCAAACGTGATGACGTCAAGGGTGGAGCGAAGCGATTCGTTAACTGTTATTGCTCCGCCCTCGACGTCATCACGTTTGTTGCGAGGGCGGGGCAAACAGGCATGGGGACAAATTCCGATCTCTGCCACCTCAAAAACCGAAAGTTGCAGCGCTTCATTAGAACGTTGAGGTAGCGAATTATGTGCGGAAGGGGCGTGGCTGTGGGCGGGTCTCAGTGAGAGTGAGTGGTGCATGAGTGATAGTGAGTGGTGACAGCCTAAGTGCAGGGCTTCAGTGTTTCCCTGCCACAGAGTGAGCTTTGAGGTGAGAATTATTTATATAGATTATAGTATTTTGGGGCTTATTTACTATCCTTTTCCTAATAATTCCTAGAATCCTGTTTGCTTCTTTGGCCGCTGCCACATACTGGGCAGAAGATTTCAGCGTATTGTCTACAATGATACCTAGATCTTTTTCTTGGGTGCTGTCCCCCAAGGTGAACCCTAGTATCAGGTAACTATGATTCTGATTATTTTTCCCAATGTTTGTCATTTTGCATTTGTCTACATTAAATTTTATCTGCCATTTGGATGCCCAATCTTTCAATTTCCTAAGGTCTTTCTGCAATTTTTCACAGTCCACAAGTGTTTTAACAGACTTGTGGACTTGTACCTTCAGCACTCCCAGATTTGAAGGAATAATATTCTAATTAAACAGGTCATTCTCCATGTGGTAAATGCTCGGTTTGCAAACATTGCATTACCCTTGATTCTTTTAGACACTCATTCAGAAAATGGGATTTCATTATTAGATTATGTACTAACTATACATCATCCAATATGATTTATGCTACTGTATACCCATGTGATCTTCTTTATATTGAGAAAACAAAGAGAATGATAAAGACGAGAATTTTTGAACATAGAAAGTTGTATTAGCAGAAAAGTATAATCTGCCCCCTTAGTTCCTGATTGGTATCTGTTCAACCACACAATTGAAGATTTAAAGTTTTTTGTTTTGAAGCAAACTTGACCTTCCTTTATTTCATGAAGAACAGTGTTTAATTTTTGAATTTAAAACAGTAGAACCTAGAGTTTGAATGCTGAACTTAGAGACCTTTTCTTTAAGAATTGTTTTGCTCATGCCGATTCATACATTTTTTTTTTTACAAATTTTGTTACAGTATTTATCTTTTAAGTTAATATAATTTGTGAGCCACAGAAATTTGTGCATGCAGTATCATTTTTTATCAATGATGTATTACATTTTAAATATATTTATATAAATTATAGATGTTTTTATAACACTATGATGTACTAATTTGAAATGTCCCTTTATATGTAATTGCTATGAACATTACATTAGCTCATGTCTTTCTGTAACTATTCACTTTTTTGTGTGCTAATACTATCTGTATTAATGATGTAATTTATATGGATGTTCTACATTATGATACTGAATAGAAATGTATCTACATTCATATTGATCAGTTATCTACATTTTTCACAAAGGTGGTTTCAATATCTTCAGTACTTTCTGTGGTCTTACATTTAATAGATTCTATGAGATTTTTTAGCGATGGTTTCACTCATGGTTTTCACTTTCCATATCTTTAGCACTTTTTGTGCAGTTATATTCTAACAGAACTGTTTTTAGCATATTTAATAAGTGTTCAATATACTTTGTGTTATACATTTTATCAATTTAGCCTTGTAAAGTTGTTTTTTTCTCTTGCAATGCTATGAATTATGTATCTCCCTTCACTACATTGACATTTCATGATGATGAACATTTATTAACATTTTAATTGATGCTGTAAGTTCATACTCATTCTAGTTTTCTCTTTTACATCCTTTTTAACTTTTTAAAACTAATTTGAATATCATTATTTTAGATATTTCTCAGTTATACTTATTTAATGGTTTATGCTTTGGTTTACTTGTTTTTTTGTCTTAACATGCTTTTTAACCTTTAGTTTTACATTGTAATTTATTGATGTGTATAAGTATTGTTTGTTTTCATTTGTAAACCTCTGACGCAGGCCTAACGGCTGAAATACGGCTTGTGTTGAGTCTTTGATACCTACCAATACATTTCTGCACCACATTTATTTTGGGACTATTCTTGTCACCTTTGCTTTTTCTTGAATAGTTTTGTCTCATCTGTAAATTTAATCACCTCACTTGTACCGATTTCCAGATTATTTATAAATATGTTAAATAGCATTGGTCCCAAAAGAGATCTGCGGCACTCCACTATTCACCCTCCTCCATTGAAATAAATGTACATTTAACCCTACCCTTTGTTTTATGTCCAATAACCAATTCCTAATCCACACCAGAACATTGACTAACTTTTCCCAGGAGTCTCTCATGAGGTACTTTGTCAAAAGCCTTCTGAAAATTTAGATATACTACATTAACTGGCTCACCTTTATCAACATGTTTATTCAAGCCTTCAAAGATATGAAGCAAATTGGTGAGGCAGGACTTCCCATGGCTGAATCCATGCTGACTCTGTCCCATTAAATCATGTTTGTCTACGTGTTCTGTAATTTTATTCTTTATAATAGTTTCCACTTTTTTGCCTAGCACCGACATCAGGCTTACCACTCTAATTTCCTAGGTCACCCCTGAAACCCTTAAAAAAATTTTTTTTTTTTAAAATCGGTGTTACATTGGCCACCCTCCAACATGACCAGATATCAATTTTTTTTGAGGCACTAAGAAGACATGTTGTTTTTCTTCTTAGGATAGTGAAATGAGGTCTATCAGAGAACTAGTGGGCCAGTTAAAAACAAGAGAATGTATCATCAGAACAAGTATAAGTGGGCAAGAAAAAAAACAACAAAAAGTTTTAAAAAACCCAACAGAAATCAATTAAGAAGAAATCAAGATTTTTACCAAACCTCTGTAACTGATTTTTTAATGATACGTTATGTCTTTTCTGAAACCATCAATAACCTTTTGAGCTGGACTACTCAGAATGTTATTTCATTGGTCCACTGTTTTCAATATTTACAGAGATGTCAAAATCCAGTACTGTTACTCTAAACAGAAAAAAAAATTCCCCTCAATTTTTTTTTATTTTACCAACAATGCCTAAAAAAATATGTAAACAGTATTTTCTTTTACATAGCTGGAAAAGAAGTCAATTTGTTTGAAGACTATAAATTTTAGTTCAAATCAGCACAGCCTTGGTGCCCATGAATAAGGAATGAGTAAGGCTTCTTCACACAAATATACTACTCCAGTGTGCAAAGAAGGAAATAAACTTAAAAAAGGAACCTAAAATCTCTGAAACACATTAAAAAAAAGACAACAAAATACTTCCACATGACCTGAAATTAACTTAATTTATAAAAATTCATACTTTTTAGTTTGACCCATCAGAAATGTATAGTTTATACCCTCAGAACAATAGCTAATTACAAACTGAGAAGCTTCTCAAAACTGGAATTTTGTGCAACAAAAAGAATAAATTTTTGTTTTAACTAGACTTTACTAATAAAACAGAACAAAAATAAACACTCGTTAATTTTTAAGATTTAGTAGCTGTGAAGCCACCAAATAAGTTAATTTGTCTGTTAAACTTAATACATGTAATCCCAAAAGATACACATAAATGTGAATATATTAATATACCATCATGCAGAAATCTGTGCATGTTCACAATCATAACAAAAAGACAATATAAAAAAATAAGAATTTAATGGCTGCTTGGCATTACTATCCTTATCCTAATCAGCTCAGTTATTAACAGGTTACCAACACAAAATCCCCATAAACCTGGGGGTCTGTTTACTAAACCACGCTAGTGGCTTCCGTCCGGTATTGCCGACACAGCCTATTCAAAGTGAATGGGCTGTGTCAGCACTAGCAGAGCCAGCCGTGCTAGCGGCTTAGTAAACCCCAGAGCTGGTTTAGTAGCTCTGCAAAAAAATAAATATGGTGAAAAAGTTTTGTAAGCCTGCTGTATTACATTAATTTGCTTCCATATGTATTGGCTATTAAGATTTACTTGTAGGATATTTAGAGTGAAATTTCAATGGTTTATAAAGTTTAAGATACAGTTTTCTTTCTGTTCATGAAGACTTTGATTGCACCAGTGAAGTCAGCAGATAAAAGCACTTCTGTATGATCAGATTTCAAAGCACCTAAAAAAGAAAAAAAACAAACAAACAGAAAAAGATAGATACAGTTAAGTCTCAATAAACAAAAGATAAAGGCCTCTTTTACAAAGCGGCACTAGCAATTCCCACACAGCAAATGAGACGAAGCCCACAGGAACTGAATGGGTTTCCTCTCATTTACTGAACAGGAATCGCTAGCACAGCTTTGTAAGAGGCCCTAAATTAATTGTTTCTACCTGAAAATACTCCAGACTAAACTAATTTGCCTACAACTGCACTGTTTTGACCAACTATACTTGCTAAATGCAGTTTGCATAGCCAGAAGAATTTAAGTTGGGCGATTCTGTAATTCAATTAGTCAGGGAAATCAAAAACCTTGGAGTGACATTAAATTCTTCTTTCATTTAAGGTCCACTTTAAAATGTTAGTCAAATGGATTTTTTTTTTTATAACGGTTTTGAGAAGATTAAAAAAATCTGTTATCAGGGCCTAATTTTAGACATATTGTACAAACACTTATGCCTCCGATTACTGTAATTCGCTGTTCCTAGGGATTTCAAATAATGTATTGAAATCCTTGCAACTTGCACAGATTGCTGCCAAAAGTTTGCTAAACATTACAAAATTTGACCATATTTCCCCAGTGTTGTGGTTGTTGCATTGGCTTTCAGTGAAATGGTGTTTTAAATGTAAGATTCTGACCTTAATTCATAAAGCTTTGAATAATGAGTTCCCTGCAGCGTTGGTATCAAGCATGAGGATTTACTGTCCACCTCGAATGTTATGGTCAAAAGAAAAAAAAGTGTGTTTTAGATATTCCTTCATTCAGGCATATTAGATTAGAGTACAGATTTAAGATATTTTATGCTGAAGGCCTTGCTGTTTCAAAAGGCGTTTTGCTGATTTCTTGGGGGGGGGGGGGGGGGGGGGTGTTGGTTTTTAAGTTTTGTGTCAGAGTTAGTGAATATTTTATCTTTTGATTTTATGTAAGTTTATTTGATTATGTATGTGAACTTTGTGAACTGCCTAGTAGTTTAGTGTATAAACTGTATAATAAATAAATCTTCCTCCCCTGTACACATTTTTAGGCAAGATTTGCTCCACGTTGCATATAAACTCTACCTTGGTACCATAAAATTGTCAAGATTGTAGACCATAATATTAAAATAACAAGTCTTTCTATTGAAAAGCATCCTTTACTCCAAATTTGTGGGCTCAAGGAAAACAAAAGTAGATGTCAGACACCTAATGTGATCAGTTGGTACTGGTGCAAATATACATGTATTCCAGGTGAGAATTAATAACAGACATGCCTTAATATTGTCTGTGGTAATAATATAAAAATACCCATTGGGGACATTAAAAAAATTGGACTCTATCCTTCTCTTTCTGGAACCTTGACCACTGGAATATGGCTGCAGCATTCAGTTCGTACTCAATGGTTCCACCCCCGCCTCCTGCATGGGCTTGCTGCTAGGATGGAAATTGGTGCAGACGGTCTGGATACGTGAGTGCGCAATAACTCAGACTAGAGAATGACATGGGGATGGGGATACATGGTTAACAGCGGGAATGGAGACAAACTTTGCCCTTTTGTCACTTTCTAAAAGTGAGACTAGCCTTAAAACAGGCTGTTCCAACTAGACGGAACAGCATTTATAAAATACTAGTATCAATATGTTAAACATTACATCTTAGACAACTGGCAACTGAATTCAATGATAAAAAAAAAACTGCAGAAGCTGATTTTGGATTTAAATGAAGCACTGTTAAATGACATCATTTGTGTCTTGCCTGCCTTTGATTTGTCAACAAGAGTCTTGTCTGCTGATCAAAATCCTACCATCTGCAATGCCCTTACATCATGTGCTGAGTTGCTCAAGCATCTTATTGTTACTGCAACAGATTCATCCATGGTTGCTGGCATCAAGGAGCATTTCCAACAATTGACACTTATTTTCCTGTTCATCCACTACACAGTACTGGTTCTCTTCTACACCCATGTCTGAAGAGCAATCCAATTATCTTCCCAGATGATGTAAAAACACAGGCAACCGAATGTTGAAAAAGGCTGTACCAAAACCAGATGGAAATGGAAGGCTCAAGTCCTTCAATACCAGCAACTCAGGATCCTCCACAATCCAAGTTCCCAAAAAGTATCCAAAAGAATGAAAATAGATGTTAGCAGTTTTATGAGCAACTTTTGAAGGTTACTGTTAATGAACTGGTCAGTTATTTATATTTGAGTGATACAGACGACAATGTTTTGATTTTTTAGAGAAACAAGCAACAGTGCTGGTCAAAACTCGCAAAACTGTGCATTCCTGCTACCAGCACATCTTTGGAGAGGACATTTTCTATTTCAGGAAGGACTGTGGAAGACAAGAGAGCTAGACTGAATCCTGAGATTGTGGATTATCTATTGTTCACCCACAGATTAAAAAATCATAACAGTGCTTCATATGGCATATTTCTCCCCCGCTAGGGCATACAAAGCGGGTTATATTTTGTCCCCCTGGACATTTTAACAGGGAGGATTTGCGTGGGGTTGGAAGGGCAGAGGATGGTGGTGGGGTTCTTTCAGCTGCTCGTTATTGTTTTCAATTTGTGATTTATAAACAACAGTTGTACAAAATATGGTTCCTTTTTATACTTTAATAAGATTTAAATATAAAATCATAAGTGTTCAATGCTTGTGCAGATGAGGACAGAGCCCGCAGGGACAAAGACTGTGAGAACATGGCAGGGACAAACTTTGTCCATGTGTCATTCTCTCAGACTCCACTGCTAATTGCTGCTTGTGATCTTCTCCATCAGATCTAGAATGGTTTCTGGCTTGATTTAGAGCATAAGAATTTTCATCATATCAAAGCCCTCTGGGATGCATACAAAGGCTTTAGCTAGGGCCACTCTGCTCTTGTGTTTCATCTCATTTGTTGAATATTTCAAGTCCTTGACAGCAGATGATTTTTGGAGCGTATCTGCTTACTGCTTGCAGCCTTATATTAAGACATCAAAGTAGAAGAAAACTATTTCACTACAGTCTGACTGCCAAGGGATGATGCTGATAATGGGTACTTACAGCCCGCTCTATCCCTAAATTTAGGTTCAGAGAGGATTAACAGCATAAGAAAAGGACATCAGTCCAGAACTACAACAATAATAATTATAACAAAATAAAATTACTATAATTTCATGGCAAAAGCTTTCAGAACAGATGCTCGTTTCATATCCCCTTGTCTTTTAGGGAGCCACAGAGTATATCCCCACTCCTTTCTGAATTCCAGTACCAGTTTTGCTTTCAACACCTCTTTCAGGAGAGAACTAAAGGTATCAACTACTCTTTCTGAGAAAAAAATGTTTCCTTTGTTTTTGACCCCCACCTCCCTGTAGTTTCGTATCATTTCCTCTAGTTCTAGAGCTTCTCCTCATCTGGAAAAGGTTTGTTTTTCAATAATTCCTTTCAAGTATTTAAATGTCTGTATCACAGCCCCTCTGTCTCTTGTTATATTTTCTGATGGAGACCTCTCATCACTTTGGTTGCTTTCCTCTGGACCATGAAGGCCATCTTGATACTTGGGAGTGGAAGTAAAAGGAATCAAGAAGCACATTAAAGCTTAAGATATGAAAGACACATCTATGAGAAACAAGATGATTCTGGAATGCCACAGTGCATTTTATCTCTAATGTACAAAAACAAACAACCTTATGTACCTCACATATCATCTTAGTAAAAAAGACTTCTGAATCATGAGCTACCTGCTTCTGGGTTATTTTAAAAACCTTAATGCTAGGAATCAAGATGACATCCAGGCTGGAATATGTGTGAGAGCTCCCAAGTACTTGATTTTCTCTGTTCTCTTGCTGTTTGCCTTGATTCCCTTGTAAGTCCCAGGGCTTTCCTCCTGGTTCTGGGAGTAATCTAGTATCAAACCAGATGCCAGAACATTTTAGGATTCAGCCACTGGAACAGAGAGCTACCATGTCAGCGGGGCCTGCCGGCTTTTTGACAGAACGTAAGCTTGGAAGAAACTTTGCTCAGTCCCCTCCCAAGAGTAGCTCCACCTCAACCCAGAAGCAATGTTGGCAAGGTTAGCATGCTGGGACAAGGAGAGCTAAATGCTGCTGCTGACTCTTCAGTATTTGGTAATGGAGGGGTTCCCACAGTGACTTTTCTCTTTGAGAATGTTTTCAGCTTTGTAGCAGCCTGGTTCCAGGAGAGCAGTTATAAGGGTTGATGAACTTGCTGGTGGAGGTCCTAGCAGGTTGATAAACCAGCTATAGTGAACAAAGTGTCCCCATGGAATGTTATTCAAGATTTGCACACTTCTCTCCATCTAACATCTAAATCAGTAGTTAAAGATGCAAACTTATTGAAAGAGAAGTTGGACTGTTTCCTTGGGTCTGGAGCAGCAAACCACTAAGGTGGGAATGCTGAAAGAAGCTGAGCTCCAGGATTTTAAATGTGATGAATATTAAGGATAGGGGTATTACAGCTCTCAAGCAAGAATATGGTTTATTAGATTTATTATACTGCCTTTCCTAAAAGGATTACAATGCAGTGTACAAAGCAAAAATGCTGAGAAAACGGAACACCATTATAATACAGGAAAGTGTGTAGCAGAAATGTTAAAGCTAAATAAGATAACTACAAATCAAACAAATTAAGTATTCAACCGAGAAGAGTCACAGATATTGCAAGGAACAATCAGCAAAGGGAAAGAGACTAGGGGTTTCAGTTGACCCTCTTGGTAGTACCATCAACCACCTGCAAGCCAAAGACCTGCAAGGATAAGTGAATCTTCAAAGATGATCTAAGTTTGGTGTAGGATGGTTCCAGATATATAGCAGCTGAAGTGATGCAAAAAGAATGCATGATTCCTAGAGAAGTCATATTGCATCTGGGGATGTACAGACGCTGATCATTGAAAGCACAGGACTCTGGATGGTACATAAGGAGTGATCAGAGTAGAGAGACAGGCAGGGATACCTGTATGCAAAGCTTTGTGAGAGCTACACTTTAAACTGAATAAAGAAAATGATAGGGAGCCAATGATGCCGAATGAGTAAAAGGGTAACACGATCAAATCTATAGGTATGGGAAAGAGTCCAGACAGCTATGTTTTTGATCAATTGGAGACGTTGGGTGAAGCAATGTGGTTATATTACAATAGTCTAGCATGACAAAGAAAGCATAGAGAAGTTCATCTAGGAACAGTTGTTTTGGTAGGAGCAAACTATTCTAAATGGCGAAGAGAGAAAGCAAGACCTGACTAAAGTACTACTCTGGAAAATCAGCTTTGAAACTTACGAAGTTCCTAGAAGGCTCAACAGACGTGACAACTGAGCACATCACATTCTTCTTGTGACTTTTGCTTTAGAGACGGATAGGAATAGATTTTATATGTTTGTCAGAAAACTGTTTGATTTTTGTTTTGTGATGGGTTGAAGATAAGCTGCACGATAAAAGTATTGCATTGACCAGGAAGTCATATCGAAAGTTTTCATACACGTCAAGCATTTGGATTAAGTTCATGGTTCAAAGCTAAGTAACATCTTTATATTTTTTGCAATTTTTCAAAGACTTTGAACAGTCCTTTATTAGGTGGAGGCAGGGCGTGCTATGATGTCTATGAGGTGTTTTACTCTTTGACTCCTGAGTCTATGTATATACACCTAAAAAAACTGAGCACACACATCATTAATAATTTATTTTGGAATTGTTTAGTTGTGAATTTTGAACTAATATAGTTTCTGATCTATATATATGTGACATATAAAGAAACTGAATTTAATGAAAACCCGATTATTATATTGTCATATTAATGAAACATTTTGGGAACTGAATGTTCCAAGTTTTCCTGATTTTTCTAGACACACTCACAAAAGGAAGAGGGAATTCCTTGCCCTTAGCCCTATATTTTCTTTCCCTGGGAGTTACTTTCCTTTTAAATTTTTCCTGTAGATGATTTGTGTCTTTAAATGGTTTAAATCTGCTTTAAAAACTTGGCTTTTCCAGCATTCATTTGACCATGCCTAGGTAGTCTGCAGTCTTATCTCACTGGGATTATTCCTTCTCTAACCCTCTCCTTCCTCCTCCTCCTCTCTCTCCCAGGCTTCCCTCCCCCCCCACCTTCCTCCAACCCAATTTGTGATTTTCTGCCCTATTCTTTTGCCCTCTCTTTTCTATTTTCCCTTAGCCTGATTGATCTATGTGCATGGAAATTATTTCTTTCCTATCAAATTTGTAGTTTTTTTTTCTTTTATTATGTTTGTGATTTTAGATTTATACTGCCTTGATCTGCAAGGCAGTATAGAAAGTATGAATAAACTATAAGCAATATTTTCTTTGAACCCCCAAAATTGCTAAAGAAGAAAAATCCTGTAAACGATGGCTTTGGTTGTTAGATCTCTTCCTTAGCCTTAGTTTGTTTGCTTGTTTTTTTTTTTTTATTTCCTTTGGGGGAACATTTTCTTCTCTTGGCTCCTGTGGATTAAATTAAGCTTGTTAGATTTTCTTTATTTTGGTTTTCTCTTGTTCCCTTTGTTGTATTTGTGGGTTGTATTTCCTCACATTCATGTGAGTTTGAATGCAAATTTGTTGTAATATTTGAAAACATTAAATTAAAAAAAACTTTGCTATTCTATTTTTCTTGTACATGAACTCAGTCTATGGCACATATTTATCATGAAAGCATAACAATTGCACATTCAAAAATGTATGTAAATAACCATCAATCAGGTTTGCTACAGCTTGCCTTAGACATTAAAGTGAACTTATTTCCAGCACATGAACAACTAGTTTTCGCTCCACTCCCAGTGCGTGAGTGGTTTTATGTACCTACCGGAAGGTATGGTATCTGATGATTCAGTGTCATCCCCCTTGTGATCAGCTTCTGGTCTCTCAGATGGAATTTCCAATGACACCATCAGGCTTGGATTTGGTGCAAAGATCGCAGATGTCACAACTGCATTGTGTGCTTAATAAAGGAAGAATATTTTAACTTTAGAATTAGTATCTGGTGTCATTCAAAAGAAGTATCAAAAGCCTGAATCAAATTACAAAAGTGAGACATGGAATTTCACTGTTACTGCATCATTTTAACTAACTATCCTCTAAAAACGATAAATGTAGGCATGAACATTCAACAGGAAGAGATTATGGCCATATGTAAAGAAAGGACAAGGATTAAGAGCAAAAACATGACCTCCTGGTTGAGGACAGCTTATACCTAAGCTGAAGCCTCATGACAAAACAGAATGTGTGTTACTCCTGTGTTTAAAACAGCTTTAAAACCTTACATATTTAGACACCGTTCCCTCTCTGAGGGGGCCATGAGTATCTGCTTGGTTCTTTTAAATATATATCTTTTCAATCCCTGTCTATTCATTTTGTAGGCATTTACAACTTGAACTCGGTACGATTGTTATATCTACAATTTGGTAAGCTTGTTTAATGATGACTTTTTATATATAAATACATTACCAACTACATCGATGACGTTATAGCCCGATCAGACAAACTACATTATCCTATTTATTAGAATTACTATATGATACATGCCTTCAAAGAGCATATAAATATGACTAGCCCCTACAATCCTGGATATATATTTGTATATATATGTGGACATATATGTCTGCTTATATCTTAAAACTGATTGGAGTTGTCTCTATTATTATTATATGGTTGCTAGAACATCGTAATTTTACATAAGTTATTAAATCAATATGTCTATCTTTTGAATTGTCTGTAATATTAATATCATTAATATATTTTAATCTAATTTTATATATTATCTATGTTAGTAATCAATACGATGCTGTCACTATTTATTTTGTGTGTCCTATTTTATTGATGTATTTATATGTTTTTATTAATAGACCCCTGAGGCAGGCGCCTTGTTGGCGCCGAAACACGGCCCGTGTCGGGTCTTTGGCTAATAAAGTACTCCTGTTGTCCTAGTCTTGAAGGCCCAGTGTTGCTTTTTTCTTTTGGTGATACAGGAGACCTAACCATGTATGTCATTGTGCATCAGCACATATGGCAGTTAAATAGAGTGATACTGTTTATAAAACCTTCCTGTGGACACTTGTGCTACGTTAGCTGCTTTCCCATTTGAAGAATATGCTCCTCTCACTCCCATAATGTTATAGGATTTTATGGATACTGCTAAATAGATGCTTATAGTGCTGCTTTTCATTTAATTTTATACGCTCCTATAATAATAATTTTAAAATTAAATGAAAACAGCACTTCATGCATTTCAACTGGGTACGGAAGTATTTATGAAACCGTGAGAAGTGTGCTGTACACTTTGCTACACACAAAGTCTTAATAGCATATTCTGGTAGAGGTAGTATACAAAAAAAACAGTCCAGCTAAAGTACACATCACTAATTGTATAATTTCAGTTATAAAACACAGCTTACAACTGCTTTTCAGCATATCATTTAGAAATTATTCAGGTGCCTGTAATACAGCCCTGTAACCTCTAGTCTAGCACCTCTATATATGTAAAGAGAAGAAAAAAAATCAGCACCTAATTAAAGAGAGTTAAACAACTGAAAGGAGAACAAACTCCTCTCAAATTCACATATAAATATGTGTTACTTGTGCAGGTTTACTTGCACTAATCTAAGATCAACTGCTGGTGCTTTACCTTTTTTTTTTTTTTTTTTTAGTGCTAACAACACTTCTGTTTGTCACATTTTTGAAAATCATTTTCCAAGACTTTTTTTGACCAAGTGCTAACTACTCTGTACTATTTTATGTCTTTCTTTTTATTAATTATTTTATGTTTTTTTGCCTCCCTTTCTTTCCTATCGTTAAATGGAGTTCTTTTCTCTTTCAAATCAGAATTTTAGTCTGTACACTGGTCTGTTTTGCCTTGGTAGCTACAGTGAATTAGCAAATTTAAATAAACTATAAATTACTAGGTAGTCCAATTTTACACACAAAGGATTTAAGATATTATCCTTATAAGCGTTACATTGATCATTTCATGTATAATCTAGTTGTGGCACACTTCCAAAGATAATCTAAATGAAAGCACTTATCTGCATATAGAAGGAATGTCAATCGACAACTGCTGCTAGAAGAAATGAATGCCCAATTAAACTTGATAAGCCTCTTCATAATTACTGATATACTAGACTTTTCTATTCATCTCCTTTCTGCCACATATTCAATTTTAGCAGCTGTTTAAATCACCAACTCTAAGTGAACTATACCCAATTTTACAGTTATCAATATTAATAAATACAGAAAATGAGATTTTTTTTTTACCTTTAATACCTTCCCAGAAATCATTACGATCTCTTCTTACTGAAGTAAACTTGCTTAAGTCATGGTAAGTGCTCCAGATGTAAACATATTTATCTTCAGAACCACTGACAATGTAAGTATAATCATGGCTTTAAGAAAAAAAAAATCAAGCACTTGTTATTTTAATTACTGCTGCTTGTATTAGTAAATTCACATTTTTTCCCCTTGTTAAAATGTTCCTGTACTCCTGAAGCTTTCATTTGCACATTTCTTGACTTTCTACCTGAGGCAGTTTTTGCTCACATTGGTCTTAGGTGACACAAGCTTTCATGCACTGAGACCCTAATGATCAGATGCAAACACGGATGTTAGTGGCCAACAGCGCCGTACTAGCACCTGCATTTGCTTCCGCTCAATGATCCGAGCCGGTGAGCACGTGTAACAACATGCTCGCTGGCTCTGAACACAATGAGCATAGAAATGCATACTAAACAGGGCTTTATTTATTCCTCCCCAATGCTCAGTGGGCACCACGTCAAACATTGGCGCTGCTCCCGCAGTAAACCCGCTGACGTTAGGGTTTGTGGAGCATTGGGGAGGAATGGGAAGCCCTGTCCAGCATGCATTTCCATGCTTGCAGGACCTCCAACCTCCCCCCCCCCCCCCCCCAGAAGCACTGCAAGCCCCCACACCCCTCCTTGGGAACAATGACATGGGGAGCTGGAGGTCCGCCAGACCTCCAGCCCCGACATCCAGGCCTGATGGCTGAACATCCGGTAAATCTCCAGCCCCCCTACCCCCCCAACAGCCAAAATAGAAGCCTTGGTGGCCCAAGTGGGCTGTCACCTCAACCCCCATGATCCATGGTGGTCTAGTGGAGCCCTCCCCCCATACCTTTTGATGGAGGAGGGAGTAGCATGCTCCCTCCTCGTCCAGCGCTGCCTTCAAAATGGCGGCACGCTGATTGGGGCTTCCCTACCATATATAAGGGAGAACACTGACTGAGAATTGTACATGAACACTGCAGTTCCCAGTCAGCCAGTATCTTCACTAATAAGGATGAAAGAAAAAAAAAAACCACACATTCCTTTGCGATATGTCCTATCACCTCATACTGTTCTTCTGCATTTTACTTTTGTCCAAGAATAAACTAAGACATTATCCTTTTTTTTTTTTTTTTTTTAAACTTATAAGTGCTTGAATAACCCAAGTAATAGTCTGAAAGAAACAACTGTAACAGAACAAGCAAGCAAAACGCCATATTGAAAAGGTCCCAATGATCTCCCAAACAGGAATTTCCATGTTCATGTCTGTCTTCTTCTAGATACCAGGCAAGTTCTTGACTGGTCTGGAGGGCCTAAAGGAAAGAAAATGAATAGGCAAGACCTAATTTCTTTTTCCTTTGCAGCCATACAGACTGGTCAAGACGCTTGGGAAGTACCAAAAATGTAACCTTAAGGGTGGGACCCCCTGAGACCGGGCAGCATCCTGCTGTTGCCTATCAATTCTGTAATGCTTCACAAATAAATGCAAAGAGGACCACACCCCTGCTCTATAAATATCTTGCAGTGGAATCAAACTCTTCTCCATCCACAAGATGCCATGCCCCTCATGGAGTGAGCCTTGAGGACACACAGCATCAAGCAAGCTTTAAGGAGACCGACTAAGGCAATTGCTTCCTTGATCCATCTAGCAATGGAGGCTTTAGATGCTGCCGCTCCTTGTTAGGGCAACCAAACGGCACAACTAAATAATCTGACCTGCGAAACCCCTCTGTTCTCCAGCAGCACTTGCCTAAATTCCAGATGAGCCACCTGACACTGTTCCTTATTACTAGACACGTTTCCCAACACAGGGAAAGGGGATAGACTGATTCATACAAAAATCCGAAACCACTTGGGGCACAAAAGAAGTAACAGGCTTGCAAGGTAACCTTTCCTCTGGAAAATACCAAGAATGGCTCTTGAATGACAAGACCTGCAACAAGAGATTCTACGCATCAAGGATATTGCAACCAAAAAGACTGCCTTCAGTATCAATTCTTTCAGTGTAGAAGAGGCCAGAGGATCAAACGGAGAGGCCACCAAAACCAGGTTTGGGCACCATGGAGGAAACAAAGGACACAATGGAGGCTGCTCTGGCAAGGATGCCAAGGACTTAACCCAGACCGTGCCGCAGAAACAGGCTAAGGTCGCCACCTGCACTTTCAGGGAGGCCAACACTACACCTCTATCCAAACTATCCTGGAGAAATTTGAAAATCTTCACCACCGATGCACAGAAAGGCTGATAACCTCTACTCTGACACTATGCCTGAAAGATATGCCAGATCCTCACATAAGCTACGGATGTAGAACATTTACATGATTTTAACACGGGAAGAGTACGCCTTCTTCTTTAGATGCGCCCTCTCAAGAGCCATGCTGTAAGCAAGGATGGGTCTGGCATCACCACTGGTTCCTGCTGCAGAAAACTGATTATCCCCTGCAGATGTAGCAGGCTGTCCACCACTACGTGCATCAGATCCCATATCAATGCCTGCGGGGCCAAACCAGTGCTATTGGAATCACCAGGCCAAGATGCGACTATGCACTGTATGGTCTGACCCATTAACAACTATGGATGAAACACAAACAGGGTGTAATTTGGCCATGGAAGAATCAGCACACTGATGCCTTCCAACCACGCTTCCGTCCGGTGACTAAAGGAACTTGTGCACTGGCTGCTGTTGCCATCAAGTCCAGCTCTGGATGACCCTAACGATGAATCACCGTCTCAAAGACCTCCTGAGCCAGGAACCATTCTCTGGGATCCAACATGTGTCCTTTTAAAATGTCTGCCTATGCGTCGTCCATGCCAGCTACATGGGCTGCAGAGAGATCTGAAAGTGAGCCTCTGCCCATTCTAAGAGGCTGAAGGCTTCCACTGCCACAACAACTGAAATACACCATGGTTGTGGCATTGTTGGTGAGCACCCTTACAGCCTTGCCTTGGAGAATTCGCTGAAAGGCCACTAGAGAGAGGAATTGCCCTGGTCTGCAGTTGATTGATCGACCACTGTGTGTCCTCCATTGACCAACCCCCTTGGGCCACCTGGCCGAGGCAGTTGGCTCCCCAGCCACCGAGACTGGAATCTGTACTGACTAAAGTCCATATCAAAGTGGACCCCCAGGTATTCAAGGGACTGCAAAGGAGAGAGATGACTCTTGGTGAGATTGACTAACCAGCCCTGATGCTCAAGAAACTGCACCTCCCAAGCTGTGTTCCATTCACTCTCCTGGCAAGACTTTGCCCTGATCAGCCAATCATCCAGACAGAGATACACTAGAATAACCTTCTTGCGCAGAGCTGCTGCTACGATCACCATTATTTTGGAAAAGGCCTGAGCAGCTGTTGCATGATGGAACAGCAGCGCACAAAACTGAAAATGCTGTACCAAGACAGCAAAACGTAGGAACCACTGATGAGCCAGGCAAATGGAATATACAGGCACGCTTCCGTAAGATTCATAGACATGAGAAACTTTCTGTTCCGGACTGCTACAAAGCTAGGATACTTTACCTGTAGCAGGTGTTGTCCAAGGACAGCAGTTGTTGATGGTGGTGGCGGCGGCAATGGCGGGGGGGGGGGGGGGGGGGGGGGGGCTAAAATGTGCCCCCTCTCCTCGGGCTCTGGACCCCCCTCCTGCCGAAATCTGGCTACGCCCCTGATTCACATAATGTACATTTAACAGTTTTAGAAGCAAGGGATGCCATCGAGTTGATTTGGAAGATGAGTAAAAATGAAGTCAGCACAACCACTAAAGCTCAAAAGTAGAATTTCCATCATCACTATGAGTTTTGGGCTTTGACCCAACAGTTTTCTCCTGTTCCTTAGAGCTTCTAGTATAACTGGAACCAGGGCTAGGCCCGAAATCTTACATTATGAACCTTCATGTATAACTATCTGAGGATTTATCTCCTATTTTTCATCCCCTTTCAACTCACTTAGCCCTGTCATTTTAGCAGCAGTCTTCAAGTAGACGCTCTCCAATATGGGCACTAAATCTCACCACTAGGTGTCAGCACTGTGCAATGACCAACTTCCTGCTCCAGGCTGTGAATGCCATTTCTACAGCACCTCCATCCCCAATCATCCAGGAGAGCAGAAATCCTGAGGAAATAATGTTACCCAGGCATCTCCAAAGTGTACTGAATTGTCATGGACCCACTGGAATACCTGTAGTGTAAATTTTAAAATGGCAAGAAAACAGTCCAAACAAAATACTCATTACAACAGTAGTGCAGTTTAAAATGTGGTAAAATCCCTCAAAGCCATTCATCATGATCAAATACTTTATGAAACCAGATTGAAATCAAACTATTACTGTGTGCATATTACTGCTGTTATGATCTTACCTAAAGCTTGCTTTGATTTGGCTGCTGCTGTTAACATAACCTTTGTATTTCATAGACAAAGACAAATCCCTTAAGTCATAAAGCCTTATTCTAGAATCATTAGATGTCACCAGTATCTATAAGAAAATTAAATTAATGAAAAAAGTATGTTAACACAAAAACAGTTACTATATGAACAGTAATCCATACAGGGGAACAGAAACTGCATGTACCTTTTACATGTGGAATTTGCATCAATTTTCAAGGTGAAAGTATATGAGCACTTCTGGTTTGAAATTTGCTGTGCATACAAAAGTATGTAGTCACCTTTTCTCTGAGTAGAATTTTACTCAAAAAAAGTACATGCATAGGTCTGAAAATGTAATCTACAGAATGTACCTCATCTCCTATGACTTACACACATCCCAGGAATGCCTCTTCACAATGGGGCTAAAAGTACAGGATTGACACAAGATTTTTGGGCAGCTAGTTAAATGTGGACAAAATGCATTTTATCTATGTAAAGCTCCTTTGATAAATGGAGGTGGTGGAAATGAAAACGGTAACGGAATTCAAACACGCGTGGGATAAGCATAAAGGAATCCTGTGCAGAAGGAATGGATCCTCAGGAGCTTAGTCAAGATCAGGAGGCGGGGATAGTGCTGGGCAGACTTATACGGTCTGTGCCCTGAGGAGCACAGGTACAAATCAAAGTAGGGTGTACACGGGGGGGGGGGGGGGGTAGCGCATGTGAGTTGTCTTGTTGGGCAGACTGGATGGACCGTGCAGGTCTTTTTCTGCCGTCATCTACTATGTTACGTATGTCTTCTCCGAGTGCCTTAATAAACAGTCATTTATAAAATGAGTTATGGTTGCTCAGTAGTAACTTTAGCTAAAAAGCAAGTTTAAGGAACAAAAGATGTAGTAAATAGATATCTGGGTCTTTTAGACATTGTGTGTTAATTTTCCTGGAAGTCAATTTTCAGCTAAAATTGTACATCACAACTCAAGGATGTCAACTGCACTAAAGAAAAGCACTTTTGAATATATGCATTTGAATTGGAAATACAAAGCATTTATCCTGGTATTCATCATAAATACCCAAAACTAGAGAGAACCTATGAGTCTGAATAAAATACTCTTCATATTGAACCTTTAAGTTCTACTCGATTTAGTATTTTAAATGATAAAGTCTTCTTCTGTTCTTAAAGCCAGGTCAGCTATTTTTGAAGTATGAAAAGGAAACAAACATATAAAAAATGGACCAGAAACAGCACTCTCCTTGCACAGTTTTTCCTTTTCAAATTCTGTCCAGTGCACGCAATTCAGGTGCAAAGTATAAGCAGGAAAGTACATATGAAGATTCCAAAATGAAATCTGTGTGCGCATTCACTCCCAACATTACTGCTTTTTTTGTCTGGGTAAATAAACCACACGTTGTGAAACCATGCACATATTTTTACCTTCATATACTGGGGGAGGGGGGGGGAAGGGTAAGAAACAAACACTTGCCACTTATTTACGTGGCTAAAATATGGCTTATTTCCCCCTGAGGGGGTAATCTTATTAAGATTTATCCATGGATATACACTCAGTGTAAAAGTAGATGCCATCATTCAGTACGCATACTTTTTCTATAGGTACACAGGGGCATAGCTTAGGCAGAGTTATGATGTAGGTCAGCTTTTTTTTTTTTTTTTAAATATGCATGCATATACATACATTTACTCTTCCTTCAGAGAAGGTATAAATTTGTGTGAGAACATATGGGCACTACTAAAGGTCACTGTACAAGCCTATATTTAAAAGGCACACACCTTTATAAAATAGGCAACTCATGTGTATAGACTGCTCAAGAATATAGTACCTTATTTTCTCCAGGTAAAGGTTCAATGCCAGTGATTTTCCTTCCAACTTTGTTTCGTCCTCTGGTCGAACGTACATGTATCTGAGTGTGGTATTTCAAATGCTTAAGAAAAAAAAATGTACCTTAATATATGTAATAGCTGTATTGCTAATGGTTACATTTCAACAACAGTGATGCACATTTAAAAAACATTATCTGAAAAATTATCTGACATGTGTATCAAACAACAACATATGTTGACTGTCAAACAGATCAGAATTTAAGTAGAAAAGAAAATACAGTGTAAATATGAATTTTGGCCCAGTGTCCACATAAGGCAAGAGTTAATTTGTAAGCCAGAAATAAGACAAAAAGTAGACAACTAAAAAAAGAGAGCTGATCTTACTCAAGGCCACAGAATGCATAAGAAAGAAATGGTGTATCTGGAAAACAGTATTTTGATAAGATAGTAGCCTGCTTTAATCATAGATATTCCTTAGTCTGTAAAACAAATTTGCACATAGTTTGATTAATGTTGAACACAGCACTGCAGCGCCATGCAATGTATGTATACTGCATTTACTGACTTCCACTGGCCAGCATCTTAATTGGAATTAACAGAGAATTTCAGCTAGCAATGATATGTTTAAATTTTTTTCATTCTGACAACAAGAACAAAGTGTACTGTGACAAAACAGTGTGTTTGTAAGCATGTAAACTGTATACATATTTCTTGAAGTGTATTCTTCTAGTTTGGCCAGCAGATGGTGCACGTTTTAAGTTTAAAGCTGTTACAGAGAAATGACTGTCTGTTCCTTCTTTAGTTTAACACAAAGAGGAAGTAACCTGCAATGATGTGGCCAGCTACTTTTTAAAAAATGTTATTCTAGGATCTGAATGGCCCAGGAGCTCAAATTCTGCCAAGGTGTACCGGCTTTTTCCCCCCAGTCTCAGTTGGGAAGTAGAGAGAGAAAGACCTCTTTACTGAGACCCTGTAAGCAGATATATCCTGTAACCTGAGAGCAGCTATATTTCCTGTACTTCCCAGGCACCATCCGGGTAGTGATAAAATGTTTAGATAGTTTTATTCAGCTACCTGTTATTTTCCATCTGTTTTTATGACAATAAACCTTTTTAGTTTATAGACTCTGCTTGTCTGGACTAAGAATCCTGGTGGTTTGTGTGTTGGGTCTGTGAGTATCTTCTGGGAACTGTGGAACCACTGACAGGTGGCCCCAGAAACCTAGAAATCACCGGGGATAACTTGAGAGCGGGAGACTCGCCCAGAGGCGGTTGGGACCCAGTCGGTGGGAAGAAGGTACTAGTGCAGAGCACATGCCCAAATGCAGGTGGACCTGAGCTGCACTGGGAATAGACCCTTTAACTGGCCGCAGGGTTATCCCTATGCGAGTAACTAGGCGTTTCATGACATGTACCAAGTAAAATCAGTTTTGGTACAGCCTGGAAACTCAGTAACCATGCTATGCGCAACAATAAAGAGGAAAATCTGTTCTATATCTGTATAAGGTCTTTGGTTCCCCAGGTTGGCTGGGGATGCTAAAGAGACAAATGTTCAGTCTTTTTATTTTTGGTGGAGGGAGAGATGAAGAGAAATAGTATGTCATTGTGCAATGGCAACAGACAGTAGCCAAAATTTAGAGTCCATAATCACAGGGTTCTGGAAGGAGACCTGGCATGTGGTTCACTACTGAGGGCTCTCACTGCAATGGATTAAAGTAAGTTGTAAGGGGATGGATACAAAATAAAGGGAAATTCCATGGACAGTTGTGCATAAAGCTTCATGCTGCCAGAATCCCATCCCTGAAAGCTCAAAACAGCATGAGGAAACTGTGGGCTCAAAAAAGGAACACATGCTTTTAAAGTATTTCACCTCTGTATCATAGAAGATGCACCTGCCGTCATAGGTACCAATCACTGCATATTTGCCATTCTGACAGAAGTTTGCTGCTGTGATTAATTTAGTTTGTCCATCTACTTCATTCCATAAAGCCACTTTTTTATCAGGGATATTCCATAACCTAAGTTTGCCATCTAGGGACCCACTCAAAAAATACCGGTCATCCTGTAGGGACAAAAAAAACCAAACTTGAGCCACAATGCCAGGTTTTCTACACAAAGCACCTTGCTTCCTATTTTCATTGCACTCATTATCTGTGAGAACCATATACTGAGAACAGAATATTTTAGAAGCATAACTTAAATGAATATAAAATAGTCTTTTACCATGGGTACATGCAGAAAAAAAATCTGATCCATGCAATAGTAAAAAAATAGGTAGAAGTTGTACACTACACACTAGCTACTCTCCTTCAATCCTTTGCAAATGGACATTAAATTACAGTTTGTGCTCCTAAATATTTCAAGACTACTCTTTTCTGCTAGTTGTCTAAAGAAATGCTTACTTTAGACTAAAGTTCAAACTAAAATTCACTGAAAAAAACCCCAAAGATATGAACAAGCCACTTACTCTTGGATGAAAGGCTATTGCAGTGACAAAGTCTATATGCTGAAAGCAACAGAGACATTCTCTCCTGGATATGTGCCATAATCGGACTGTCTTGTCCATAGAAGAGGACAGCAAAAAGTAATTCTGAAGAGCAAAATGAAATTGTTATTTGAGGTGAACTCTATTCCACATTCTTTGAAACTACTGAATTTACTACTCCATAAACATAAACAAGATATAACAGTTAATTATACTGGATTCACACACTAAATTCTGTATTCCAATACTAATTTCTTAAATTACTTGTGACATGGGAGCCCTTTATTTAAAAATACAACACTCTGAATAAATACATGTCATGAAACGCCTAGTCACTGCCTGGGGCTAACCCTGCGGCCACCTGGAGGGTCTTTCCCCAGCACAGTTCAGGTTCGCCTGCACCTGCCACTTGTGCTCTACACTAGCACCCTCCTCCTACTAACTGGGTCACAACTGCGTCTAGGCAAGTCTCCCACTCTCAAATTATTCCCAGTGATTTCTAGGTTACTGGAGGCCACACTCCCAGAGGTCCCAAAGTTCCCAGAAAGCACCCACAGACCCAAACCACCAGGATTCTTAAGTCGGTCCACACAAACAGAGCAAATAAACAATTATGTTTATTTTCATAAAAGAAAAGTGAACTATAAAACAGATGGGTGCACACAATAACAGGTAACTGAAATAGGATTAATTATAATTTAAACATTTTATCACTACCTGAATAGTGCCTGGAAAGTACAGGAAATATAGCTGCTTGCCAGTTACAGAATATAACTGATCACAGGGTCTGAGCAGAGACATCTTTCTCCCTCTACTTCCAAACTAAGACTAATTATCTCACAGGCAGGAAAAAGAAAACGAACTGTCACTTCTAGTACTGTTTTAATGAAAACAATCGCCATCTGCTGGCCAACAAGGAGAAACATGCATCAACAAAACAATACAGTTCCTACACAGAAACCAACTGTTTTGCCAAAATACACATATGCAAAACCACTACTACTACTATTTAGCATTTCTATAGCGCTACAAGGCATACGCAGCGCTGCACAAACATAGAAGACAGTCCCTGCTCAAAGAGCTTACCAAATGCAAAACAAATAAAAAGGGTAATCTGCAAGATCCAAAGTAGTGAGACCAAAGAGCAGATCAGAAGAAAAGTCCTTTAAGTATATTTATTCAACAGAACAATTAAAATAGACAGTAGCCAGACACAGCCCGAGTCACAAAACCACCATCATAGCCTGCTTCAAGAGCTGCTACTGCTGTAGGCTAGGCATGTTTATTTTTTGTGCCATTTTAATTTTACCATGTGCTATTACCCTTAGCACATATTAACATGAAACAGTGTGTGCTAGAGAGAAACAAAAATGGCCAAAATGGGGGCGAGGGAAGGGGGACTCTGAAAAACTTATTTTTCTCCCTGCACATCCTTATTCAAGGCCACAGTAAGGAAATGGCTGCAGTGGGAGCGGTGGTGTAAAGCAAAGGAACCGTGTAAAAAAAAAAATAAAAAAAACAATAAAAGCATAGGAAAGCCCACAAAAGCGATGATACTTACCTGTAGCAGGTATTCTCCGAGGACAGCAGGCTGATTGTTCTCACAGATGGGTTGACGTCCACGTCAGCACAGGAAACGGCAATTTTGCAAGCAAAAATAAAAGAGTTTTTGCCCAGAGTCTTTTGCGCGTGAATCACGCACACTGCGCATGTGCGGACGACTTCCCGCCTGTTGCGCGAGCGTGCCCCTTAGTTAAGTCAAAAAGTAAAAGGAAACCAGTTACAACTCCAAAAGGGAGGTGGGCAGGTTGGTGAGAACAATCAGCCTGCTGTTCTTGGAGAATACCTGCTACAGGTAAGTATCTTCGCTTTCTCCGAGGACAAACAGGCTGCTTGTTTTCACAGATGGAATATCCCTAGCATCCAGGCTCACTCAAAATAATAAACATTGGTCAATTTGGCCTCGCAATGGCGAGGATGTAACATAGATTGACCTGAAACAATAAAACAGCTAACAGAGTGCAGCCTGGAAAAGAAGAAAAAACAGCCTGGGGGGGGGGGGGGGGGGGGGGGGGTGGAGTTGGATTCCAAACCCCGAACAGATTCTGCAGCACTGACTGCCCAAACCGACTGTCGCGTCAGGAAGCTGCTGAAGGCAGTAGTGAGATGTGAATGTGTGGACTGATGACCACGTTGCAGCTTTGCAAATCTCTTCAATAGAGGCTGACTTTAAGTGAGCCACTGACGCAGACATGGCTCTAACATTGTGAGCCGTGACACGGCCCTCTAAAGACAGCCCAGCTTGGGCATAAGTGAAGGAAATGCAGTCTGGTAGCCAATTGGAGATTGTGTGTTTCCGATGGTGACTCCCCTCCTGTTGGGATCAAAAGAGACAAACAACAACTACTACTACTTATTATTTCTAAAGCACTACTAGACATATGCAGTGCTGTACACTTGAAGAGACAGTCCCTGCTCGACAGAGCTTACAATCTAATTAGGACAAACAGGACAAACAAGAGATAAGGGAATATTAAAGTGAGAATGATAAAATAAGGATTCTGAACAAGTGAATAAGGGTTAGGAGTTAAAAGCAGAATCAAAAAGGTGGGCTTTTAGCTTAGATTTGAAGACGGCCAGAGATGGAGCTTGACGTACTGGCTCAGGAAGTCTATTCCAGGCACATGGTACAGCAAGATAAAAGGAATAGAGTCTGGAGTTAGCAGTGGAGTAGAAGGGTGCAGATAAGAGAGATTTATCCAGTGAACAGAGTTCCTGGGGAGGAATGTAGGGAGAGATGAGAGTAGAGAGGTACTGAGGAGCTGCAGAGTGAATGCACTTATAGGTCAATAAGAGGAGTTTGAACTGTATGCGGAAATGGATAGGAAGCCAGGGAACTGACTTGAGGAGAGGGCTAATAAGAGCATAACGACACTGGCGGAATATTAGTCGTGCAGCAGAATTTTGAACAGATTGAAGAGGAGAGAGATGGCTAAGTGGGAGACCTGTGAGAAGCAAGTTGAAATAGTCTAAGCGAGAGGTAGTAGCAGAAGACGCCCGGGCGGGAGAGAGAATCCATAGCATCATTATGTTTCTTGATCTGTGATCTGGTCAACTAGATCCTCTATTTTCTCACCAAAAAGGTTATCCCCCGGCAAGGAACATCCGCCATCCGCTGCTGGACCGAATGATCCAGGTCAGAGATGCGCAGCCATGAGAGTCTGCGCATCACTATACCTTGAGCAGTGATCCTGGATGCTACATCAAAAGTGTCGAATGCACCCCGGCCAGGAACTTTCGACACGCCTTCTGCTGCCTGACCACCTGGCGAAAAGGCATGGCCTGCTCCAGAGCGAGTGCGTCAACCAAGCTGGACAGTTGCCTTACTGAGTTCCGCAAGTGGATGCTCCTGAAAAGCTGGTATGACTGGATCCTGGTGGTGAGCACAGCGGACTGATAAGTCTTCCTCCCATAAGAATCCAAGGTCCTAGCTTCTCTGCCTGGGGGTGCCGAGGCATAGTCTCTAGTACTCTTGGCTCTTTTGAGGGCGAAGTCCACCACCATGGAATTGTGAGGTAGCTGAGACTTCATCAATCCAGGTTCACCATGGATCAGATACTGGGATTCAGCTTTTTTCGGGATCAAGGGGTTAGATAGAGGGAACGACCAGTTTCGCATAAGGACTTCCTTCAGTATGTTATGCAAAGGAGCTGTTACAGCCTCTCTAGGTGGAGAAGGATAATCCAGGACCTCGAGCATCTCAGCCCTGGGTTCATCCCTCAACCTCCATAGGGAAAGGAATAGCCGTAGCCATTTCCCGGACAAAGGTGGTAAAGGACAGAAAAGGACAGACTCTCCAGTGGAGATAAGTCTCCTTTCTGGTGGAGGGGAAGGTTCAGAGGGAATCCCATAGGGCTCATCAGAAGAAAAGTACCTGGGATCTTCCTCGTCCTTCTACGAACGCTCCTCTTCAGTATCGGACAAGACTTCTCTCAGGGCAGTGCGAGACTGAGCCTGCCTAGACGCTGAGGAACGACGTCCTCGATGGCAATGTTGAGATGTCGATGCCCACCTGGACTGCGATGAAACTTCCTCCACCAATGCTGAAGGGGAGTCGAACTGGGTGGCAGCCGACGCCGATGCTGCAGGTGGCACTAAGGACGGGGACCTCACCACAGGAGAAGGGTAGACGCCGCTGCAGCAGACGGCATGGAAGGCACAAGCACCCCCCGACACCGAAGCAGACTGACGCAGCAATCCTTCCAGAAGCTCTGGAAGCAGGGCCCTGATGCAGGGTTCATCGAGAGCCGCCGGACAAGGCTGCGGGGTCGGAGGAGCAGCTGGTGGCAGAATCTATTGAGGCTCGGGTGCAGTTATTGGGCTGCTAGAAGACCGACACATTGGCACCTCCTGTACAGAGGGGGGAGCCGATTCCCTCGATGTCCCGGAGCTCCCGGCACCATGTGTCGAAGGAGATCAATGACGGTGCTTCTTTGCCTTCGCTTGACGCCCGTCATCGAGACTCCTCGGTACTGAGGACGTGGAATCTTCACACCTCCTCGGGGCCGGGTCCAATGCAGGTCGGTCTTGGGGGGCCTGCATAACAGGAGGCCTCGAGACAGGTGGAGACCCACTCGATGCCTCATTGCTCCCAGCGAGGTTTAGTCTCTCAGCAGCCATTACCTCTGCTCCTGACGTTGATGCTCCTGTCGATGTTGACGCCGCCGACCTCGGTACCAATGTCAAAGGACCGGACCAAGCCCCAAGCAGCTTTTCACGTTGGGCTTCTTGAGAAGCTTGCGTCCGTTTCTTCATACGAAGACACAGACTACAAAGCGGCTGGGCTATGGTCGGGCCCAAGGCACTGGATACACCAGGCGTGGGTATCGGTACCTGAGATGGTCCAGTTGCACCAAGTACAACGTTTGAAGCCGCTGGGGGTCTTCGATGACATGGAAGGAAAAACGGCTTCGGCAAAATCAAACAACGCGATTGTGCCAAAAAAGGAACAAAAAGGGAGAAAACCAGACCGTGAAGCCTAAAGGCCAGCCGCGTCGAAAAGTAAACTTAAAATAGGGAAAAAATACTAAAAGTAACTACTAGAATATATATATATATTTTTTTTTAAGAAAGTGACAATAAAAAAATAGTCGTCAGACTCTGTTCCTGGGCCAAGAACGAGCAGAGCAGAGCAGAAAACATCCTGTCACCTCGTCGCGGACAGAAAAAGAACTGAGGGGCACGCTCGCGCAACGGGCGGGAAGTCATCCGCGCATGTGTGGTGTGCGTGATTCACGCACCAAAAGACTGGGCAAAAACTCTTATTTTTGCTTGCAAAATTGCCGTTTCCTGGACCGACGCGGATGTCGACCCATCTGTGAGAACAAGAAGCCTGCTTGTCCTTGGAGAATATTTTTTCCCAGCTTCTATTAGTTCTTGGACACCTAGAGGTCCTTTTACTAAGCTGCAGTAAGCATTAACATGTGCTTATCACAGGTTAAAATCCTCTACCACGGGGTGCACTCAGGCATCCCATGTGTTAAAAAAATAAAAAATATAGACATGCAAAAATGGTTATATGCTCAGTACCACTGTTCATTTGATTCTATCAATAAAAAAGGGTTTCCTTGCAATAAACACAAAGAAAGAAGCATCATGCAACAGGTGATTAAGGACGGACTACAGTTTATACAGCTAGATAATTACAGTTGAAAGTTATTAAAAGGAATGTGTTTAAAGTGTTGAACTTAAATAGAGGAGTGGGGTGGGGATAAAATGTTAAATGTTTGATGACGGAATATATCATTTTGTCCTTACTGAGTATTTTTTCCCTATTTGAATCTCTGTGTATTCAACTGTGGATGTGCTTGCCTTTATACTGTCAATAAAAAAACGCTGAAATTAAAAGGGGGAAAAATTATATATATTTTTAGCGCTGGGGCCGTTTTGGGGGGGAGCAGAGAGTAGACATTCACAGCGCAAATCGGTTAGCAATGCTGCATCACCATGTGTTAACCAATTACCACATGGTTAGCATGGGAGCCCTTATCGCATAGTAAATAGGTGTTGGTAAGGGCTCCTGCACTAATGGCCACATGCTAACTGGGAAATTAGCGTGTGGCCATTAATTGAAGAAATTGAAAATGCGCCTATTTTACAGTTGCGCTAAAAGTGGCCTCAGAATGTGGGAAAGCCCTATGCTACTGATACCGCAACACCACTTTTAAGTGCAGCTTAGTAGAGTCCCCTAGTTTTTGAAAAAGTTTCTTCACCTTATGGTAGATTTTTGCTGCTGCAATTTTTTTTTTTAATTTTCCTCTCTCTCCTTTCCTCCATAGTCTGTCTCAAAATTTTTTAAAATTCCTCTACCTTTGCCAAGGCACCAGCTGTTAAACCTAATGAAACCCAACCATATCCAGCAGAAACAAAGGAATTAAATTTTGATTGCAACAGGGATTTTCCACCCCTTGTTTTCAACAAAAACTTGAGTAGGAATTTTGAGGACCTTACCATGAGCCATTCATTTTTCTGGAAACATGACTAAGTCTGCTGTGAAATTGAAGAAGATTGTAGGGCAATGTATCTCAATAGGCAATTTCTATTTATTTTTTTAAATATAATTTTCTAAAGCAAGGAATCCCAGCAATATGTACTTGAAATGTTGTTGGCAAAAGATTCACTCACATTGTCCTATAATATATCAAACTTGGAATACAAAGAATCAAAATGTTGGTTCTAGCAAAGGAATGGTGAGAAGAAAAAGTATTTGAAATATAAAAATCACACAACATTCCTTACTTTGGACCATGACAAGTCAAGAAGATCAGCTGTATGTCCTTTATACTTGCAAAATGGCACCTGCCGGAATGGTAAATTTTTATCATCTGGGTCCGTTTCATCAGTTCCACTATAAACCTGTACAAAATGCAAACCACACATAAAATATTGCACAACCATCAGAACAGAGCACAAAAAAAGGATAATTTTATAATAAGTTACTTATGCTGGGAGTCCAAGTAGGCACCTATTTCAAGGTTATACTATAAAGACAAATAGATAAAAATAACCTTACAAAATCTGTCATAGCTAAAACACAGCCATGTACATTCACACCTGCTCCTGAGCAGGTGTAAATGTCTTTTTGTGTTCCTTATCTTTGAAGGTTAAAAAAAAAAAAAAAAAAGCTTTCAACTTTTTACAGCAGCCTAACTTAAAATTTTTACTATACTCAAATATTTTAGGAAAGTCAGAACCATGAATATAAAAGCAAAATTCACCATGCTTCTTGTATATTCAAAAATCAGTTTGAAGGAAATATTCAAAATGGAAGTACAAAAGGTGGTAGTGTATGAAGCGAGACCTACCATTCAAAGAACCACAAAACCCTGACGAGATTTAAAATAAAGCAGAGAATATACAGAAGCAGCTCATTCTCAAAACAGAAAAGCATCTCAAAAACAGCATAAACTGAGATTTGGGCATTTTTTTTGGAGAAAAACATCCAAATCACAATTTTCTCTGCAGTGTGTCCAAATGACAAGGGGGGCGTGCTCCCAAAACCTGGATGTTTTTCTGTCATAATGGAACAACACACAAACGCCCAGGGCTAAAAGTTAGACGTTTTGGTCTAGACCTGTTTCAATCATGCCTAAGTCACAAAATAGTGCCCTAAATGACAAGATGACCACTGGAGGGATTAAGGCATTACCCTCCCCTCACTCCCCCAATGGTCACTGACCCCTTTCTATCTCCCCCACCCCCCCCAAAGATGTGAAAGAAACAGTAAGAAGGTCCCTGGAGTACCCTAGTGGCTGGTGCGGTAGACTATAGAGAAGGTGACCCATGCTTATATCCCACTCTGATACACATGTGGAAAGTGAGTCCTCCAAAACCCACCAAAATCCTATTGCACCCACATATAGGAGACACCTTCAGGCACAAGGGCTACTGTAGTGGTGTACAATTGGGTACAGTAGGTTTTTGGTGGGTTTTCTCACCATATAAGGGGGTAATGGTGAGATATGTACTTGGGACCATTTAGAAGCATAGAAATATGATGGCAGATAAAGGCCATATGACCCATCCAGTCTGCCCATCCTCTGTAACCCCCAATTCTACCTGTTCCTAAGCGATCCCACATGCTTATCCAATGCCTTTTTAAATTATGGAACAGTCCTCGACTCCACCACCTCCACCGGGAGGCCATTTCACGCCTCCACCACCCTTTCTGTGAAATAATACTTCCTTAGGTTACTCCTAAGCCTATTCCCTCTTAACTTTGTCATATGCCCCCTCATTCCAGAGCTCTCCTTCATTTGGAAAAGGCTCTCTTCCTGTACATAAATGCCCTTGAGATATTTAAACGTTTCTACCACGTCTCCTCTCTCCCTCCTCTCTTCCAGCATATACATGTTATGAGAAGTCCACTGCAGTGCCCCCTAGGGTGTCCCACTGCTCTGCTAGTATGTCTATGTGGCCAGTCTACTAAGAATGGTGGCCTCCCATACATCCCAATGGCTTGGTTTTTGTGTTTTTTCTTTCCTTGGATTTTTTTTTTAATGCTCCTAAAAGACAGATACCCTGAGCACGAACATGTCTAGCAAATAGAAATTTTCAAAACAAAAAGTTGGACATTCTTCTGGTTTGAAAAATGTCAATGCTCATTACTGGATTTTGGATTTAGATGTTATATTGAAAATGCCCCTCACAGTGTAATAAAAAGGATGGGAAAACATTTTTCCGACGTTAGACTTTACATAAAACATCCCTTCCACCTGTCGTTTTTGCTTGAAATAAAAACTATGAAGTACAAGAGACATTCACCCCTGTTTACTAAGCTGTGCTAGTGGCTGCCACGTGGCAATGCCAATACAGACCAAAGAACTAAAAAAAACAAACAAAAAAAACCACCTTTGACGCACCGTAAATGGTGTGCAGTGGGGTGCAGGCACTACTGCTGGGCTCTTGCAGTAGCACAGCGATAGTGCCAAATTGGCATATGGCAAGACCACAATGGGCTTGCCATACCTTTGTAAAAGGGTCCCTTAATGAGCTTCGGCTCCTACTGGAACTATAAGACTCCTTCCCTTTTTTCTAGCTTTAGCCCGGTGATTGCCAATGGCCTTCTTTTGGCTTGGTAGCTTCTACTTTCAAATTAATATTTCTATAAGGGTTATTACAATTTGTGCCTTAGGGCTGATTGCTTCTAGTATATATTGTTTTGCTTGTATAAATTATTCTCCTTGTGTTTACATGCTTTTATGTTCATAGTGTTTTATAAGTAGTGCTGATTTAGTTTATGATCTATTTAGGGTCTCTATTATGTATGTGTCACACATTTGTTGCTGCATTTTGATGTTGTGTTTTGGTGTAATTTATGACGTGCATTAGCAAAGCAGGATTCTCATAAGGTCAGTCAATTTACACCCCTTTTTCTTATAAGTCCTCAAATTCACAGATTGTAATATTGGCACATAAGTAGTAAGACTATGAGCATACTGTCTTATTGTTATAGACTTTTCCATTTTAGACTTTTACATTCACACATCGTAATATCAACACACTGTGTAGAACGATTATGGATACATAGTTTTATTAATTATATGTATGATATGCTATAATCTACATATTTATTGTCTATATGTATGATATGGCATATTTTTAATACTTATTTTTATATATATTTGGGTTGTATTTAAGTTATTAATTATATTTTATATTATATATTCAACCGTTTTATTAATTTGAGCTATTCTACACATGATGATGTTTACATTGTGCTTTGTTTTAGCACTCTCTCTTTTTTGTGTTGTACAAGTATGTATGTATTATTTTTGATCCTTTTTTCATATTTGATTGTGATCCCTGTTTTTATGTAGATTGTGATTCCTGGTGCAGGCATGGTGGCACCAAAGCACAGATCTATGTCGAGACCCTTGATCACCTGTTCCCATACAATCCTGATACAGTTGATATCTGCCAATAAGACTTTTTATATATTTAAGTGTGTTACTTGTATCCTACTGGAAGAGCATGGGGCTCATTTTCGAAAGAGAAAAACATCCAAAAAGTGTCAAAGCATAATTTGGACGAATTTCTTCTCAAAACATCCAAATTTATATTTTCAAAACCTATTTTGCAGACATTTATATACGCAATTGGTCTGCAGTGCATTCAAATCAAAGGAGATGGAAATAACAAGAGCACATCAATAATAGATAAACATAAATTTTTATTCGTTGAATAACAAACTCAGTATATCACTCGACACTGGCCGCGTTTCACTCAAAAGGGCTGCGTCAGAGGCTATACTGTGGACTTGATTGGCAAAAAATACAAAGTGGTATATGGGCTAATCGTCAGTATAAAATGTCAGATGACAAGTGTCAACCACAGCGTTCTAAATAAACCAGAACAAATGCTATTCAAAAGGTGCAATCCATCTTCCAGGTCCATAGAAGAGTGTCCAAATGCTCCTCACGATCGCTGGAGGAGCATTTGGACATGCTGCTATTGTGTCCTTTTGGACGAAACATGGTCAGTGTCGGGTGATATACTGAGTTTGCTATGCAACGAATAACAGTTTATGTGTATCTATTATTGATCTGCTCTTGTTATTTCCATCTTGGAGTTTGCAGATCATCTGCCTTGTTGTTTTTTGGGACCTTCAAATCACAGGAGGGCAAGTCGAGGGTGGGCTTAGGGCACTCCTTACACTTGGACATTTTTTACAACCAAAATGAAAACGTCTAGGGCTGAAACCTCAATGTTTTGGTCTAGACCTGTTTTTAAAATGAATAAGGTACAAAAAGATGCCCTAAATGACCAGATGACCACTGAGAGGAATCAGGAATGACCCCCCCCCTTACTCCCCCCAATGGTCACTGACCTCCCCTCATACCCCCCACAGATGTGATTAAAAACATTATTTACCAGCCTCCATGACAGCTTCAGATGTTATAGCCAGGTCTATTAGAGCAGGAAGCAGGTCCCTGGAGTAGTGTAGTGGTCAATGGAGTGCATTATAGAGAGGAGGACCCCAGGCCCATATCCCACTCTGTTACACTTGTGGTGGAAAGTGTGAGCCCTCCCCCACTCCCCCAAAATCTACTGTACCCACGTATAGGTTACCCCTTCACCCATAAAGGCTATTGTAGTGGTGTACAGTTGGGTACAGTAAGTTTTTGAGGGCTCAGAATAAAATATAAGGGTGTAACAGCTAGATGTGTACCTAGGAGCTTTTATATGAAGACCACTGCAGTGCCCCCTAGGGTGCCCCACTGCTCTGTTGGAATGTCTGTGTGGTCAGTCTACTAAGAATGCTTGCTCCTCTTACATCCCAATGGCATGATTTTCTATGTTTTTCATTTGGACATTTTTTTTTTTTTTCCCGAAAATGGCACAAACAGATAAACACACAGAGCATGTCAACATCTTGAATGTGGCCATTTTTGAAAGAAAAAAAAAAAAAGAAATAAAAGAAACGTTTTGCTGTTTCAAAAATGGCCACATTCCCTATTTGGATTTGGGAGTGCAAAACGTTCAAAGTCCAACTTAGACATATCAAAAATGCCCCTCTCCATTTGTCCATTCCTACTTTTTTCTGCTTAGGGTGTATGGCCACAGCTAAATATAGGAAATTTTGCATTGATTAAATTCCCTCTCTTCCAACCTCCCCTCCAAAAAACAAAACAAAACTCTCTGCACCAAGTCCATCCATATGCAGCATTTAAAAAAATAAAAAATACATGAGTATGCCTAAAGCAAAATAAAAATAAGCTGCCTCTTGTATTACAGTCAGGTAGCAGTAATTTGTATCAGTGCTTTACTGTCAGCAATAATTTACAGCTGCAGGATGCATTAATGTAATAATTCAACATGCAACTAATTATTTACAATAAATATGACATTATACACATTCAGGTTGCAATTCAACATACATACATACCCCTGCATCAGTATCAGATTTGGAAGAATTCAGACTTTCCTGAGATGGTGAGGGAGACACACGTCCTTAAACAAAACCACAAAATAGAAAGAAAAAAAAACGTATTTACAGAGGTTTGAAAAATATGTTTTAATAAAAGATCAAAATCACAATAAAAGAGCAAAGTTTTGACTTGCCATTAACAAGCAATGTTGTAGAAGAACTAAAATTACCTTCACTATTGTATTTGATTCTCATGTTGTTGAAATAATCAAAAGCATTCTTTAAGACCCATATTCTCACTACATTGTCCTGTCCTGCTGATGCGAGTAGTCGGCCACAGTGGGAAAATTTCATAGTCCACACAGCACCCTATAAGAACAAAATGATTAAAAAAAAAAAGCAAAACAAGACACATACTTCCCTGCAAGAAGCACATCAGAACTACCATTACTGGCAAGCAAAGAAGAAGTGGTCTTATTTACTGAATACAATTTTACAGATACCATAGGTTAATGGCCAAAATTAATGCACAGTAACTGGAAAGACTCCTGCCATTCAATTAATGCAGATAGTTTCTTAGTTTCTTTATTGCAGGTTATCTGAATGGCAAATAATGCAAAGAGCCACACCAGGTGAAATTAATTGCACTGCTATAGTTAGCAGTTAATATGCAAAGGAGGGGAATGGACAGGGAATATGCCTTGCAGGTAACATGGAAAATCAGCACATGCTAACTGCCATGTTAATAGCTAATATGCCTTAGTAAATAGGTCTCCAAAAGTTTTACACATGGCCACTGGCCTATTCTAGAAGAAACAGAACTGAAAAGATTGCACTAATATATTCAAAATTGTTTCTCGACTCCTTAGTCTGATTTGAAGCTTGAAATTTTAGATAACAAGATATCCAAATTGCTAACCTGCACCAGTTTTAAATCACCAATTTATCCCACACTACAGGTGGTGTGTAGACTTATCCAAAGTGCATAGAAAAAAAACAGAGTTAAACAGTAGCATTCATGAAACTAGCCAGATTATAGTTTAAAACTAGTGAAGTAAGTTTCTGCTTTAGTTACTCTCTCCTCAGCTCTCGTGAGCATTCAATCCCATTATTAACCTCACAATTTCTGTGGAAAGGGTCAGCAATAACAATATTTTCTGGCCAGTGTACCAAACACACACATTTATTTATAAGAGGACTGCATGCTGAACCAACAGATTGGGAGGGGGAAGGGGGTGCTTATGGCAGGGTTTCCCAAACCTATTCTAGCAACCCCACAGCCAGTAGAGTTTTTAGGATTATCCACAATAAATATCCATGAGAAAAATATGAACATACCAAGTCTCAAGTGCAAGCAAATATATCTCATGTATATTCATTGCAGATATCCTGAAAACCTAATTGGGTGCATGGGCCCCAGGACAGATTTAGAGAGGGGCCAGGGTCTCTTTTTCTCGCTCCCCTACAACTTTGTGCTCATTGCCAGCCCATACCTCTTACTCTCAGGCAAACAGGGGGCGAGATGGGGGAAGTCTCTTAGTAGTGCCTCTTCTTCCCAAGGTTAGTACATGCTTTAATGTTAATGCATTTTTAGTATATTAACCCCTGTTATCTGGCTCTGAGAAGCAGAAAACAAGGTACTCTGCCAAATGTTGTCACTGTTAGCTTTTGGCATGTATGCTGTGGTACTCCAGAATTAGGCCAGTGCCACTAATATCAAGAGGGAAAGAGGTGGTTCCATACTCCAGGGCAGAGATTTTGCACAAAGTGTTAATGAATTCTGGATGAGAATGAAATGGGTAGCTGAAGAGGAAGGGTGGTGGTCACACTGTGAGTTTAGGCAACAAGGAATGGAAAAATGGTTAAAAGCAACGTAAAAAACAAAACAAAACATTGAAGAATGGCCAAAACAAGTCCATGGATGTTTCATTATCTTTTATAAAACCCTTGGTCCTGTTTTGCACTGGTTTTCATTGCTCAGTTATCATCCCCCCCACCCCCCCCAAAAAAAAAAAAATAATATGGCACTGCATGACTTGTCTTCTGTATGTGCATATATCCAGACAATGGTCTAACTTACAGGAGGGTATGCAAGTATTGGAAACAATTTGTTAATGATCTGGAGGTAACTAGTGGCATATGGATGCCTAGGCAACAAACTTTACAAGATGTGCCTGTCACACTATCTCCTGCAGTGTTAAAATAATACAAGATAATAAAATAAAGGTTAATATTCCAAAATCGCCAAACAAATAGATAACCCTTACAGCAAAAGAGCTAAGTTATTTACCTGTAGCAGATGTTCTCCGAAGACAGCAGGCATATATTCTCACATATGGGTGACTCACAGAGCCCAGTGTGCACACTGGCAAGTGCACGGTCAAACATCTTTGAGGCAGTGCCCCACTGCACATGCGCAGGTGTCTTCCCGCCTCACACACAAGCATGGGATCAGCAGTACAGTGCTAAAGCTAAGATGACTCCTCCAAGGGAAGGAGGGAGGGAAATGAGAGTATACGCCTGCTGTCCTCTGAGAACATCTGCTACAGGTAAGTAACTTAGCTTTCGCCGAGGACAAGCAGGCATAATATTCTCACATTTGGGACTCACTAGCTACCAGGCTCACAGAAAGATGAATTTTTGTAACTACGTAGATCATAAGCCTGGTGGAAATAACGGGTTGTGGGTGGGGTTGGATTTTAAACAGTAAAAAGATTCTGCAGGACTGCTTGTCCAAACTGGCTATCCTGCCTGGAATACTGCTCCAGACAGTATTGAGACGTGAAGGTGTGGATAGATCATGTAGCCATATTGCAAATGTCTTGAATACAGGCACTGAGGCCAACATGTCTCTCACATTATGAGCAGTGACCCAGCCTTCGAGAGTCAGCCCAACCTAAGTGTACATATAGGAGATACAGTCAGCCAACCAAGTAAGTGAATGATACATACCTGTAGCAGGTGTTCTCCAAGGACAGCAGGCTGATTGTTCTCACGACTGGGTGACGTCCGCGGCAGCCCCCACCAACCGGAAAAAAGCTTCGCGGGACGGTCGGCACGCAGGGCACGCCCACTGCGCATGCGCGGCCGTCTTCCCGCCCGTGCGCGACCGCTCCCGCCAGTTGAATGACTAGCAAAAGATGAAACACACAACTCCAAAGGGGAGGAGGGAGGGTAGGTGAGAACAATCAGCCTGCTGTCCTCGGAGAACACCTGCTACAGGTATGTATCATTCACTTTCTCCGAGGACAAGCAGGCTGCTTGTTCTCACGACTGGGGTATCCCTAGCTCTCAGGCTCACTCAAAACAAGAACCCAGGTCAATTGAACCTCGCAACGGCGAGGGTATAACAGAAAATTGACCTACGAGGAACAACTAACAGAGTGCAGCCTGACCAGAATAAATTCGGGTCCTGGAGGGTGGAGTTGGATTTACACCCCAAACAGATTCTGCAGCACCGACTGCCCGAACCGACTGTTGCGTCGGGTATCCTGCTGGAGGCAGTAATGTGATGTGAATGTGTGGACAGATGACCACGTCGCAGCTTTGCAAATTTCTTCAATAGTGGCTGACTTCAGGTGGGCCACTGACGATGCCATGGCTCTAACACTATGAGCCGTGACATGACCCTCAAGAGCCAGCCCAGCCTGGGCGTAAGTGAAGGAAATGCAATCTGCTAGCCAATTGGAGATGGTGCGTTTCCCGACAGCGACCCCTAGCCTGTTAGGGTCGAAAGAAACAAACAATTGGGCGGACTGTCTGTGGGGCTGTGTCCGCTCCAAGTAGAAGGCCAATGCTCTCTTGCAGTCCAATGTGTGCAACTGACGTTCAGCAGGGCGGGTATGCGGCCTGGGGAAGAATGTTGGCAAGACAATTGACTGGTTAAGATGGAACTCCGACACCACCTTCGGCAGGAACTTTGGGTGGGTGCGGAGCACTACTCTGTTGTGATGAAATTTGGTATATGGAGCATGAGCTACTAGGGCTTGAAGCTCACTGACCCTACGAGCTGAAGTAACTGCCACCAAGAAAATGACCTTCCAGGTCAAGTACTTCAGATGGCAGGTATTCAGTGGCTCAAAAGGAGGTTTCATCAGCTGGGTGAGGACGACGTTGAGATCCCATGACACTGTAGGAGGCTTGATAGGGGGCTTTGACAAAAGCAAGCCTCTCATGAATCGAACGACTAAAGGCTCTCCAGAGATGGCTTTACCTTCCACACGATAATGGTAAGCACTAATCGCACTAAGGTGATTCCTTACTGAGTTGGTCTTGAGGCCAGACTCTGATAAGTGTAGAAGGTATTCAAGCAGGTTCTGTGCAGGGCAAGAACGAGGTTCTAGGGCCTTGCTCTCACACCAAACGACAAACCTCCTCCACTTGAAAAAGTAACTCTTTTTAGTGGAATCCTTCCTGGAGGCAAGCAGGACCCGGGAGACACCCTCCGACAGACCCAACGCAGCGAAGTCTACGCCCTCAACATCCAGGCCGTGAGAGCCAGAGACTGAAGGTTGGGGTGCAGTAACGCTCCGTCGTTCTGCGAAATGAGAGTCGGAAAACACTCCAATCTCCACGGTTCTTCTGAGGACAACTCCAGAAGAAGAGGGAACCAGATCTGACGGGACCAAAAGGGCGCTATCAGAATCATGGTGCCGCGGTCGTGCTTGAGCTTCAGTAAGGTCTTCCCCACCAAAGGTATGGGAGGATAAGCATACAGGAGGCCGGTCCCCCAATGGAGGAGAAAGGCGTCCGACGCTAGCCTGCCGTGTGTCTGAAGTCTGGAACAGAACAGAGGCAGCTTGTGGTTGGTCTGAGAGGCGAAAAGGTCCACCGAGGGGGTGCCCCACTCTCGGAAGATCTTGCGTACCACTCTGGAATGGAGCGACCACTCGTGCGGTTGCATGACTCTGCTCAGTCTGTCGGCCAGACTGTTGTTTACGCCTGCCAGGTACGTGGCTTGGAGGAGCATGCCAAACTGGCACGCCCAACGCCACAGCCCGACGGCTTCCTGACACAGGGGGCGAGATCCGGTGCCCCCCTGCTTGTTGACATAATACATTGCAACCTGATTGTCTGTCCGAATTTGGATAATTTGGCAGGACAGCCGATCTCTGAAAGCCTTCAGCGCGTTCCAGATCGCTCGGAGCTCCAGGAGGTTGATCTGCAGATCCTTTTCCTGGAGGGACCACAGACCCTGGGTGTGAAGCCCATCGACATGAGCTCCCCAACCCAGGCGAGATGCATCCGTCGTCAGCACCTTTGTGGGCTGCGGAATTTGGAATGGACGTCCCAGGGTCAAATTGGTCCGGATGGTCCACCAGAGCAGTGAAGTGCGGCAACTGGTGGAGAGGCGGATGACATCTTCTAGATTCCCGGTGGCTTGGAACCACTGGGAAGCTAGGGTCCATTGAGCAGATCTCATGTGAAGACGAGCCATGGGAGTCACATGAACTGTGGAGGCCATATGACCCAGAAGTCTCAACATCTGCCGAGCTGTGACCTGCTGAGACGCTCTGGTCTGCGAAGCGAGGGACAGGAGGTTGTTGGCCCTCGCTTCGGGAAGGAAGGCCTGAGCCGTCTGGGTATTCAGCAGAGCTCCTATGAATTCCAGAGACTGGGTTGGCTGGAGATGGGACTTTGGGTAATTTATCACAAACCCCAGCAGCTCCAGGAGTTGAATAGTGCACTGCATGGACCGGAGGGCTCCTGCCTCCGAGGTGTTCTTGACCAGCCAATCGTCGAGATATGGGAACACGTGCACTCCCAGCCTGCGTAGGTACGCCGCCACCACCACGAGGCACTTTGTAAACACTCGTGGGGCGGAGGCGAGCCCAAAGGGCAGCACACAGTACTGAAAGTGTCGTGCGCCCAGGCGGAATCTGAGATACTGTCTGTGAGCTGGCAGTATCGGGATGTGAGTATATGCATCCTTTAAATCCAGGGAACATAGCCAATCGTTTTTCTGAATCATTGGTAGAAGGGTGCCCAAGGAAAGCATCCTGAACTTTTCTTTGACCAGGAATTTGTTCAGGCCTCTCAGGTCTAGGATGGGACGCATCCCCCCTGTTTTCTTTTCCACAAGGAAGTACCTGGAATAGAATCCCTGCCCTTCCTGCCCGGGTGGTACGGGCTCGACCGCATTGGCGCTGAGAAGGGCGGAGAGTTCCTCTGCAAGTACCTGCTTGTGATGGGAGCTGAAGGATTGAGCTCCCGGAGGACAATTTGGAGGCAGGGAGGTCAAATTCAGGGCGTATCCGCACCGCACTATTTGGAGAACCCACTGGTCGGAGGTTATGAGAGGCCACCTTTGGTGAAAATATTTTAACCTCCCCCCGACCGGCAGATCGTCCGGTACGGACACTTTGAGGGCGGCTATGTTCCCATGGATCCAGTCAAAAGCCCGTCCCTGGCTTTTGCTGTGGAGGCGCAGGGGGCTGCTTAGGCGCACGCTGTTGACGGGAACGAGCGCGCTGGGGCTGTCCCTGTGCCTGACGAGGCCTTCGGGCCGGCTGGTTGTACCTACGCTTTGCAAAAGAATAGGGTGCAGCCTGCCGGGCCCGGGAAAAACGTCCACCTGCTGAGGTGGATGCTGAAGGCGCCCGGTGGGAGAGCTTGTCGAGAGCGGTTTCCCGCTGATGCAGTTGGTCCACCATCTGCTCGACCTTCTCACCAAAAATGTTATCCCCCCGGCAAGGGACATCGGCCAGTCTCTGCTGGGTGCGGTTGTCCAGGTCAGAGGCACGCAGCCATGAGAGCCTGCGCATCACTATACCTTGGGCCGCAGCACGAGATGCCACGTCACAGGTGTCATAGATACCCCTGGACAGGAACTTTCTGCACGCCTTCAGCTGCCTGACCACCTCCTGATAAGGCCTGGACTGCTCCGGCGGGAGCTTCTCGACCAGGTCCGCCAGTTGTTGCACATAGGTCCGCATGTGAATGCTCATATAGAGCAGGTATGACTGGATGCGGGTCACGAGCATGGAGGATTGGTAGGCCTTCCTCCCAAACGAGTCCAGAGTGCGAGACTCCCGCCCCGGGGGCGCCGAGGCGGTATCCCTCGAACTCCGTGCCCTCTTGAGAGCAGAATCCACGACCGCCGAGTCATGGGGCAATTGGGGCCGCATTAACTCTGGGTCGGAGTGGATCCTGTATTGGGACTCTGCTTTCTTGGGAATGGTGGGGTTAGTTAACGGTCGCACCCAGTTCCGAAGCAGTGTCTCCTTGAGGACATTGTGCAGCGGCACCGTGGAGGACTCTCTAGGTGGCGATGGATAGTCGAGGACCTCGAGCATCTCGGCCCTCGGCTCTTCCACAGAGACCACGGGGAAGGGAATGCTGATAGACATATCCCGCACAAAGGAGGCAAAGGAGAGGCTCTCGGGGGGTGAGAGCTTCCTCTCTGGTGAAGGCGTGGGGTCCGAGGGAAGGCCCGTAGACTCCTCTGAGGAGAAATATCTAGGGTCCTCCTCTTCCCCCCACGAGTCCTCATCCTCGGTATCGGACATAAGCTCATGTAGCTGAGTCCTGAACCGGGCCCGGCTCGACGTCGAGGCACCGAGGTCTCGGTGTCGTCGAGCGGTGGACTCCCGCGCCGGCGGGGACGGAGCTCCCTCCATCGACGTCGACGGGGACTCCACCTGCGTGGCGGTCGAGACCGGCGCCGCAAGCGGCGGCGGTGTCGACGGCCCCGGCGCCGGGCTAGAGCTCACCGGCGCCACAGACATCGGCGCCGACACAGCCTGGCGCATCAGCCCTTCCAGGATCCCCGGAAGGATGGCTCTGAGGCACTCGTCCAGGCCCGCTGCCGGGAAAGGCGGTGGGGCCGGTAGGAGTGTCGGTGCCAGAAGCTGATGGGGGCCAGGAGACGGCACCGAGGTGCCGGAACCCTGACGCGTCGGTACCTCCACGACCGACGGGGACCTCTCCTCTCGACGATGACGCTTCGGCGCCGCCTCCTCTCCGATGTCCGGATGCACCGAGGGCGACCGGTGACGACGCTTCTTGTCTTTCTTCCGATGCGCGTCACCGGCGCCGGGAGGTATGGAGGAGGAGGAGGACGATCCCCCTCGGTCCCGGGGAGCCGGGTCAGACAGGGTTCGGTCCCGAGGGCCACGGGCTGAGGGAGTGACCGGGGCCGACTGCCCACGCGGCCGCTCACCTCTACCCTCGCCAGCGGGCCGACGGGACCTGTTCTCCTGGGGTCGATGCCATCGGTGCCGATGTCTCGGGCATCGATACCGGTACCGAAGGACCGGGCGTCGATACCGATGCCGTCGAGGTAGACGTCGAGGGGCCGGCGCAAGTTCCAAAAAGACGGTCCCGCAGAACTTGCCTCGCAACCTGAGTCCGTTTCCGGAGACCGAGACACAGGGAACACGACTTGATATTGTGCTCCGGCCCGAGGCACTGGAGGCACCAAGCGTGGGTGTCGGTCTGCGAGATCGGCCGGCTGCAGCGACCACACTTTTTAAAACCACTCGGGACCCTTGAGGACATCGACGGAAAAATCGCGTCGGCGAAGTCAAAGTCGTCAATGGTGGCTGAAATCACACCACGAATAGGAAAACGACCGTGCGGCCACTAGGCCGCAATGTGGCGTCCCCGCTGGAAGCGAGGGAAAAAGGGAGCGCGTGCTCCACACGCGCAGGGTTTCTTTTTTTTTTTTTTTTAAAAAGAAACCGGACGGTAACTAAACAAAGTTAAACAAAGAAAAGCACGATCCGCGTAAACGCGATCGAAATCCGGCGGCTGAATCAGAGAGAGCGGCAAGGCACGACTCTCTCCAGACGCGGAAAAAAAGGAACTGGCGGGAGCGGTCGCGCACGGGCGGGAAGACGGCCGCGCATGCGCGGTGGGCGTGCCCTGCGTGCCGACCGTCCCGCGAAGCTTTTTTCCGGTTGGTGGGGGCTGCCGCGGACGTCACCCAGTCGTGAGAACAAGCAGCCTGCTTGTCCTCGGAGAACAGATTGTATGTTTGGTGATGGGAATTCAGTATCTATTAGGATCAAAGGATACAAAAAGCTGGGAGGATTTCTGATAAGATTTTGTTTGTTCTAGATAGTATGCAAGAACATGTTTGCAATCTAAGGTATGCAGTGCTGCTTCTCCAGGATAAGAATGTGGTTTAGGAAAGAAGACAGGTAGTACAATGGACTGGTTGAGACCAATGGTCCATCTAGCCCAGTATCCTGTTTCCAACAGTGGCCAATCCAGGTCACAAATACTTGGCAGAATCCCAAATAATAGCAACATTCCATGTTACCAATCTCAGGGCAAGCAATGGCTTCCCAATGTCTGTTTCAATAGCAGACTATGGACTTTTCCTCCAGGAACTTATCCAAACATTTTTAAAATCCAGATACGCTAACCGCTGTAACCATATCCTCCGGCAACAAGTTCCGGAGAGGAACTATTCATTGAGTAAAAAATATTTCCTCCTATTTGTTTTAAATGTATTTTCATGTAAATTCATTGAGTGTTCCCTAGTCTATGTACTTCAGAGAACAGGAACAAAGTGGTTCGAAGGGAAGTTTCACAAGAGCAGTGAGGATGACACCGAGATCCCACAGCACCAGAGGTGGTCTGATAGGAGGTCTGGTATAAAATAAACCTTTCGTGAATCTAACCATCAAGGGATGAACTGAAATTAGCTTATCATCATATTTTAGTACAAAAGGCACAGATGGTGCTCAAATGTACTCTCACTGAGTTCGTGTGTGAAGGAGGCTCAATGAATGCAACTCATTGTTGTCAGGTACCAAATCGTCAGGGCCAGACAGCAAGGGTCTGGATGAAGGAGGAATCCCTTATTCTGAGTTAAGGTTGGAAAAGGATCTAACCTAAATGGTTCCCTCGACGGCAACTCAAGGAGAAAAGGGAACCAGACTTGACAAGGCCAGTAGAATCATGGGTCCCTGGTCTCGACACAGTTTGAGAAGAGTTCTGGCCCTCCTCACCAACTATTATCCAAACTCTACAGATCTCACCGTGACCTCTCTAACCTCATCTCTATTCCTCTACTCCCTCCTCTTCTCTGCCCTTCTCTTGCGCCCTATGGAATCCCCGCTCTATCTGTAACAAACTCCCCTATATCCAGGACCTCTTTATCTCGCGTCACCTCCATCTGCTCGCCATAACAGAAACCTGGCTCTGCCCTGATGACTCTGCTTCAGTCGCAGCCCTGTGCCATGGCGGTTATCTATTTTCACATACTCCTCGCCCTGCTGGCCGTGGGGGCGGTGTTGGACTACTTCTCTCTCCCTCCTCCGGATTTCAACCCCTTCTTCCACCTCAATCTCACTGTTTTTCCTCCTTTGAAGTCCACTCTATCCGCCTTTTCTCTCCTCTGCCTCTTCGAATAGCGGTCATTTATCGTCCCCCTGGTAAGTCCCTTTCATCCTCTCTCAGTGACTTTGATGCCTGGCTTGCCTTCTTCCATGATCCTTCCTCCCCCTCTCTCATCCTTGGTGACTAATATTCCTGCTAATGATCCTTCCAACTCTTATATTTCCAAGTTACTCGCTTTAACGTCCTCCTTTAATCTCCAACTATGCTCCACCTCCCCCACTCATCAAAATGGTCACTGTCTTGATCTCATCTTCTCCTCCAACTGTTCACCTTCTAGTTTCCTTGCCTCTGATCATCCCTCCTCTGATCACCATCTTATAACTTTCACACTTAAATCTCCTCCCTCCCAGTCCCGTCCTATCCTATCTAATTTATCTAGGAATCTTCACGATATTGACCCTTCATCTCTATCCTCCCATGTTTCAAACCTCCTCTCTACTGTGGCACCATCCACGTCTGTCAACGAGGCTGTTTCTTCTTACAACAATACTCTATCCTCTGCCTTAGACACTCTTGCACCTTTGATGACCCGCCCTGTAAGGCGTACAAAACCCCAACCTTGGCTGACTTCTAATATCCGCTACCTACGTTCCTGTACCCGCTCCGCCGAACGCCTCTGGCGGAAATCTCGGGCCCTTGCTGATTTCTTACACTTTAAATTCATGCTGACCTCCTTCCAATCTGCTCTTTTACGTGCCAAACAGGATTATTATATCCAACTGACCAACTCTCTTGGCTCTAATCCTCGACTTCTCTTCACCACATTGAACTCTATCCTCAAGGTGCCCCCTCCCCCAACTCCCCCTTCATTATCTCCTCAGACCCTTGCTGAATTCTCACACAACAAGTTTCAAAAGATAAACCTTGCTTTCTCTACCTCACCACCTCTCCCTCCACTAGTCTGTTCCCCTCTCTCTCCTTCCCCTCATTCCCTTTCCTCCTTTCCTGAAGTTACTATTGAGGAAACTACACTTCTCCTTTCTTCCTCAAAATGCACCACCTGTTCCTCTGATCCCATTCCCACCCACCTTCTTAATGCCATCTCTCCTACTCTTATTCCTTTTATCTGTCACATTCTCAACCTCTCACTTTCCACTGCGACTGTCCCCGCTGCCTTTAAACATGCTGTGGTCAAACCTCTCCTTAAGAAGCCTTCACTTGACCCTACTTGTCCCTCTAATTACCAACCCATCTCCCTCCTTCCTTTTCTCTCCAAATTACTTGAGCGTGCTGTTCACCGCCGCTGCCTTGATTTTCTCTCCTCACATGCTATTCTTGACCCATTACAATCTGGTTTTCACCCTCTCCACTCAACCGAAACTGTGCTTACTAAAGTCTCCAATGACCTATTACTGGCTAAATCCAGAGGTCAATATTCCATCCTCATTCTTCTTGATCTTTCCGCTGCTTTTGACACTGTCGATCACAGCATACTTCTCGATACCCTGTCCTCACTTGGATTCCAGGGCTCTGTCCTTTCCTGGTTCTCTTCCTACCTCTCCCTCCGCACCTTTAGTGTTCACTCTGGTGGATCCTCTTCTACTTCTATCCCTCTGCCTGTCGGCGTACCTCAGGGTTCTGTTCTTGGTCCCCTCCTCTTTTCTATCTACACTTCTTCCCTTGGTTCATTAATCTCATCCCATGGCTTTTCCTACCATCTCTATGTTGATGACTCCCAAATCTTTTCTTCCCCTGATATCTCACCTTGCATCCAAACCAAAGTTTCAGCGTGCTTGTCTGACATTGCTGTCTGGATGTCTCAACGCCACCTGAAATTAAACATGACCAAAACCGAGCTTCTCATTTTCCCCCCCAAACCCACCTCCCCGCTCCCCCCATTTTCTATTTCTGTTGATGGCTCTCTCATTCTCCCTGTCTCCTCAGCTCGAAACCTTGGGGTCATCTTTGACTCTTCTCTCTCCTTCTCTGCTCATATCCAGCAGACCGCCAAGACCTGTCGTTTCTTTCTCTACAACATCCGTAAAATCCGCCCCTTTCTTTCCGAGCACTCTACCAAAACCCTCATCCACACCCTTGTCACCTCTCGTTTAGACTACTGCAATCTGCTTCTTGCTGGCCTCCCACTTAGTCACCTCTCCCCTCTCCAGTCGGTTCAAAACTCTGCTGCCCGTCTCAATCTTCCGCCAGGGTCGCTTTACTCATACTACCCCTCTCCTCAAGACCCTTCACTGGCTCCCTATCCGTTTTCGCATCCTGTTCAAACTTCTTCTACTAACCTATAAATGTATTCACTCTGCTGCTCCCCAGTATCTCTCCACACTCATCCTTCCCTACACCCCTTCCCGTGCACTCCGCTCCATGGATAAATCCTTCTTATCTGTTCCCTTCTCCACTACTGCCAACTCCAGACTTCGCGCCTTCTGTCTCGCTGCACCCTACGCCTGGAATAAACTTCCTGAGCCCCTACGTCTTGCCCCATCCTTGGCCACCTTTAAATCTAGACTGAAAGCCCACCTCTTTAACATTGCTTTTGACTCGTAACCACTTGTAACCACTCGCCTCCACCTACCCTCCTCTCTTCCTTCCCCTTCACATTAATTGATTTGATTTGCTTACTTCATTTATTTTTTTGTCTATTAGATTGTAAGCTCTTTGAGCAGGGACTGTCTTTCTTCTATGTTTGTGCAGCGCTGCGTATGCCTTGTAGCGCTATAGAAATGCTAAATAGTAGTACTCTATGAGAGGCAGTGGGGGAAAAATGTATAGAAGGAAGGCATATAGGGCTATACAGCTGCGAGCATAGAGACTGGAACAGAAGAAGGGAAGTTTGTACTGAGAAGAAGTGAACAGGTCTATCGCTGAGATTTCCCACTCCTGGAATATCTGACAATGCTGAGAGACCATTTGTGAGGTTGAATGACTTTACTCAGTTTGTCTGCTATGGCATTCTGCTTGTCAGCTAAATAAACAGCTCTTATTAAGATGTTTCGAGAAACTGCCCATGTCCATATTGGATTGCTTGACGACAGATGAGGTTAAGTTCTGGTTTCTCCCTGTTTGTTCAGGTAAAACATTGCTACTTGATTGTGCGAACTAGAATAACTAGATTGAGAATACGATTCTGGAAGTTTTTGAGAGCATTCCAAACAGCTCATAATTCCAGTAGATTGATATGTTGTTGCTCTTGTGGGAACCAAGAACCCTGTGCATGGAGACCATTGAGGTGAGCTCCCCAACCCATCATGGAAGCATCTATGGTGAGTACCTTGTGATATGGAGGGGGCTGGAACAGAAGGCCTGGGGTAAGATTGTGGGATACCATCCACCACTGTAGAGAGTGGTGCAATTGTGGAGTTATACGTGGCTTAGGACCCTTGAGAGGAGAATGTCCACTGAAGAATTCAAAAGTAAAGATGAGCCAATGGTATTACATAGATAGTTGAAGCCATGAGACCAAGGAGGTAGAGCATCTGTCGAGCAGATATGAGTCGAATGGGATTCCTGAGTGGCAAGATGTAATATATTAAGCATAAGTCCTGCCATACTGGGACAGATCGAAGGTTAATCAAGCCCAATACCCTGTTTCCAACAGTGGCCAATCCTAGCTACTAGACAAGAGATCTAGCATTATGAGTGCATTTCAAAGCGGACTCTACCACTAAAGAATGTTATCTCAAACCCTGCACATTTCTGTATCTTATACATTGTGTCAATTTTCTTTGGGGCATTCTGAACTGTCAGACGGGTCCCCAGTGTTTTTTTTAAGTAAAGTACCTCTCATAACAGAATGAAGGGGAACTATAATACCTTCTCTTGGTGAAGAGTCATAATCTAGAACTTCAAAATGTTCTGAACGAGGTTCTTCCTCTGTTTCTAGTTTAAATGGTATAGCTAGCACCATCTCATGGACAAAAAGCCTGGAAGGATATACTTTCTGGGAGAGACTTATGCCACTGAGGTGGAGAAGGATCAGACAGAATGCCATAGGATTCCTTATCTGAGAAGTCCTGTGGATCTTGATCTGTCTCCCAGGAGAGGTCTGAGTCTGACCCTTCGAAGTACTGCTCATGAGGAATATGGGGAAGACAGTGTTGACTTGAACGCCGGCTTTGCGTCGAGGCATGAGAGTTTCTGAAGTTAGAGAAAGATCTTCTGCTGATGTATTGAGTGCAAGTTGCCCCCAATGGTCAATATCGAGCAAGTGTGTGGGAATTCTCTCGTGACTGTCTCCCCGATGTATCTACAGGCTGGGCTGAGGCTGATGCAAGCACTCTGTAAGCTGTGACTGCAGTAGCACTGAAAGCTCTTCCTTGACCATAGACAAGATTTCCTCATGAAGGGTAGGCATCGGTAATGGCTGAGAAAGCGGTGTGGACGCAGCCTGAGAGACAGCCAGTGCAGGCATAGGAGATCTGGAAGACCTCCAAGGCTCTTGATGTGATATGAGCTGGACAGAAGGCGAGCAGTCACTGCGGCATGACATTTCCCGGGCATCAAGGATATCAGTTCAGGGGAGGTATGGAGGGAGAACGATAGTGATTATTCTTAGGCTTTTTGCGCTGCAAGTCCCTCGATGCATGCTGGGGAGGAGACGGCTGTCTTGGTACATGTGGGTACTAATGACATAGGAAAATGTGGGAGAGAGGTTCTGGAAGCAAAATTTAGGCTCTTAGGTAGAAAGCTGAAATCCAGATCCTCCAGGGTAGCATTTTCTGAAATGCTACCTGTGCCACGCGCAGGGCCCAAGAGACAGGCAGAGCTCCAGAGTCTCAATGCGTGGATGAGACGATGGTGCAGGGAGGAGGGCTTTAGATTTGTTAGGAACTGGGCAACATTCTGGGGAAGGGGGAGCCTATTCCGAAAGGATGGGCTCCATCTTAACCAGAGTGGGACCAGGCTGCTGGCATCGGCGTTTAAGAAGGAGATAGAGCAGCTTTTAAACTAGAAATGGGGGGAAGGCCGACAGTCGCTCAAAAGAGCATGGTTCGGGATAAGGTATCTTTCAAAGATATCACCATAACAGGGAAGATAGAGTATCCTGATAGTGAGGTTGCAAAAGAGATTGTAGTAGATCGGGTATCTTTAAATAACAATAAAAAATCAGACAAAAGATTGCCAATTAATACTGTCAAGTACTAAGCATGATGTACTTAGGAACAACAAACAGTTTGAAATGTCTATATGCGAATGCCAGGAGCCTAAGAAATAAGATGGGGGAGTTGGAATATATTGCATTAAATGAAAAATTAGATATAATAGGCATCTCTGAGACCTGGTGGAAGGAGGATAACCAGTGGGACACTGTCATACCGAGGTACAAATTATATCGTAGTGATAGGGTGAATCGGATTGGTGGAGGGGTAGCATTGTATATTAACGAGAGCCTTGAATCAAATAGATTGAAAATTCTGCAGGAAACAAAACACTCCTTGGAATCACTGTGGATTGAAATTCCATGTGCAAAGGGGAAAAGGATAGTGATAGGAGTGTACTACCATCCGCCTGGCCAGGACGAACAGACGGATGCGGAAATGTTAAAGGAAATCAGGGACGCAAACAAACTGGGCAACACAATAATAATGGGGGATTTCAATTACCCGCATATAGACTGGGTTAATGTAACATCTGTACACGCAAGGGACATAAGATTTCTTGATGAAATCAAGGACAGCTTCATGGAACAGCTAGTTCAGGAGCCGACAAGAGAAGGAAAAATACTAGACTTAGTCCTTAGTGGTGCTCATGATCTAGTGCAGGGGGTAACGATACGAGGGCCGCTTGATAACAGTGATCATAATATGATCGGTTTTGATATTGGCATTGAAGGAAGTGAAACTAGGAAATCAAGTACGCTAGCGTTTAACTATAGAAAAGGTGATTACGACAAAATGAGAAAAATGGTGAAAAAAAGACTGAAAGGAGCAGCTCGCAGAGTAAAAAACTTGCATCAGGCGTGGATGCTGTTTAAAAACACCATCCTGGAGGTTCAGGACAAATATATTCCACGTATTAGAAAAAAGGGAAAAAAGACTAAACGTCAGCCGGCGTGGCTAAACAGTAAGATAAAGGAAATCATTAGAGCCAAAAAACAATCCTTCAGAAAGTGGAGAAGAGAACCAACTGAAAGTAACAGGATAGATCATAAGGAATGCCAAGCCAAATGCAAAGCGGAGATAAGGAGGGCAAAAAAGGACTTTGAGAAGAAATTAGCGTTGGAAGCAAAAATACATAGTAAAAATTTTTTTAGATACATTAAAAGCAGGAAACCGGCCAAAGAGTCGGTTGGGCCGCTGGACGAAAATGGTGTTAAAGGGGCGATCAAGGAGGACAAAGCCGTAGCGGAGAAATTAAATGAATTCTTTGCTTCGGTCTTCACCGAGGAGGATTTGGGGGGGACACCGGTGCCGGAAAGAATATTTGAAGCGGGGGAGTCGGAGAAACTAAACAAATTCTCTGTAACCTTGGAGGATGTAATGGGTCAGTTCAGCAAGCTGAAGAGTAGTAAATCACCGGGACCTGATGGTATTCATCCCAGAGTATTAACTAAAAAATGAACTTGCGGAGCTACTGTTAGAAATATGCAATCTGTCCCTAAAATCGAGTGTAGTACCGGAAGACTGGAGGGTAGCCAATGTTACTCCGATTTTTAAGAAGGGTTCCAGAGGAGATCCGGGAAATTATAGACCGGTGAGTCTGACGTCGGTGCCGGGCAAGATGGTGGAGGCTATTATTAAGAATAAAATTGCAGAGCATATACAAAAACATGGACTGATGAGACAAAGTCAGCACGGATTTAGTGAAGGGAAGTCTTGCCTCACCAATCTAATGCATTTTTTTGAGGGGGTAAGCAAACATGTGGACAATGGGGAGCCGGTTGATATTGTATATCTGGATTTTCAGAAGGCGTTTGACAAAGTGCCGCACGAAAGACTCCTGAAGAAATTGCAGAGTCATGGAATCGGAGGTAGGGTATTATTATGGATTAAGAACTGGTTGAAAGATAGGAAGCAGAGAGTAGGATTGCGTGGCCAGTATTCTCAGTGGAGGAGGGTAGTTAGTGGGGTCCCGCAGGGGTCTGTGCTGGGTCCGTTGCTTTTTAATGTATTTATAAATGACCTAGAGATGGGAATAACTAGTGAGGTAATTAAATTCGTCGATGACACAAAATTATTCAGGGTCGTCAAGTCGCAGGAGGAATGTGAACGATTACAGGAGGACCTTGCGAGACTGGGAGAATGGGCGTGCAAGTGGCAGATGAAGTTCAATGTTGACAAGTGCAAAGTGATGCATGTGGGTAAGAGGAACCCGAATTATAGCTACGTCTTGCAAGGTTCCGCGTTAGGAGTTACGGATCAAGAAAGGGATCTGGGTGTCGTCGTCGATGATATGCTGAAACCTTCTGCTCAGTGTGCTGCTGCGGCTAGGAAAGCGAATAGAATGTTGGGTGTTATTAGGAAGGGTATGGAGTCCAGGTGTGCGGATGTTATAATGCCGTTGTATCGCTCCATGGTGCGACCGCACCTGGAGTATTGTGTTCAGTACTGGTCTCCGTATCTCAAAAAAGATATAGTAGAATTGGAAAAGGTACAGCGAAGGGCGACGAAAATGATAGTGGGGATGGGACGACTTTCCTATGAAGAGAGGCTGAGAAGGCTAGGGCTTTTCAGCTTGGAGAAGAGACGGCTGAGGGGAGATATGATAGAAGTGTATAAAATAATGAGTGGAATGGATCGGGTGGATGTGAAGCGACTGTTCACGCTATCCAAAAATACTAGGACTAGAGGGCATGAGTTGAAGCTACAGTGTGGTAAATTTAAAACGAATCGGAGAAAATATTTCTTCACCCAACGTGTAATTAGACTCTGGAATTCGTTGCCGGAGAACGTGGTACGGGCGGTTAGCTTGACGGAGTTTAAAAAGGGGTTAGATAGATTCCTAAAGGACAAGTCCATAGACCGCTATTAAATGGACTTGGAAAAATTCCGCATTTTTAGGTATAACTTGTCTGGAATGTTTTTACGTTTGGGGAGCGTGCCAGGTGCCCTTGACCTGGATTGGCCACTGTCGGTGACAGGATGCTGGGCTAGATGGACCTTTGGTCTTTCCCAGTATGGCACTACTTATGTACCGATGAAGGACAGAGTCCTGACGCGTTTGCAGCATAGAGTCCAATGTAGTGCCATGCAGAGCCAAAAAACTTTTCACACTGGAGTCTGCAGGTTTTAAAGGGTATTGCTTGCATGCGCTGGCAGAGGTTACAGTGAATGTCTTGGTGGTCTTGACCTAGACACTGAACACACAAATTATAGGGGTCTTTGCCTCAAATAATCCTATTGCATCAAGTACACTTCTTAAGGTCACTCAGTACCCTCAATGACATGGAGGGAAAAACAGGCAACACAAGGTCAAAAGGATCTATGGCCCAGGGAGCTCGAGTAATCCAACACTCGAAAAAGGTTGATGGTTCCCAGGCAGCAAGGGCTCAGAGGCCCCTTGGACCGAAAATTGAAAAAAAAAAATGTATAAAAAATTAGTAATCTATATAAATTATGACTGAAAAAGATAAAAACACGAACAAAAAATACCTCAAAAAAGGGAAGGCACCAAAAGGAACATGTTTTTTGCGCCAAGATCAAGCACACAACCTCTCTGCTCCACAGAAAACAAGACTGCAGGTCCTGCGCTCGTGTGTCAGTCAGGAAGGCACCTGCACAATGGGGGATTTGCCTCAAATATTTTAAGTGACAGTGTAAATAAAGTGTTTCAAATTCTCTACCTCAGAACAAAAACCTTTCCTGTACGAAAGCTTCTATTTCATTAATTTTCTTTCACTATTTCATTCATTTTTTCTTTGTGAGCTGGATATGGGGACCAAGTTATGAGAGCTGAGTGACTGAACTGTAACATTTGTTGAAGAGGTGTAGATACTATTTAATACTCAGAAATCTGAAACCAGTATTAAAACTCAGTCTTCAGCTAATGTACTAATTAATGAGTAAGCTACTGGCATCGTTTGGTTGACCGAAGAAGAAATCTATTCAGATCTTGGGAAAAGAAAAGGTAATGGTGATTTCTCCAGGTGCCCTGCTGTATCACAAGGCCCTGAATTATCAAATGACTAGCTGATAACATATACGCTTCTCCATCAATCAGCAGTGCTGCAATAATGGCTGTCTATAACTCAGGGAAGAAAAGCAAGGGGTCAGGATTACCTCAAAATACCAATTCAATGTGAGAAAATTCCCACTTCAGGCACAGGCAGCTCCTTGTGACTCTGGGCAAGTCACTTAACCCTCCGTTGCCCCATGTAAGCCGCATTAAGCCTGCCATGAGTGGGAAAGTGCGGGGTACAAATGTAACAAAAAAAAAAAAATCTAGTGGTATCTTAAAATATAAAAACGTACCATATGCTCACCACTGAGATCCTGAACAACTTTAATCTGTTCAAAGTCATAAGGTCCCTTGAAGCCATGTGCAGCTTTGAATTTTACTGGTCTTGTGTATGGCATTCCTTCATCATCACTAGAAGACGGATCATCTTGATCAGTATGAAAAACTATATCAAACACGGAAGAAAATATTCATTAAAACATACTTAAGAGTTTTCTCACTGGTAATAACTACACAGTATGAATCAGAGATGGAGCGATGTTCTTCATTCATAACTGTAGACATAGGCCTAAAAAGTTTAAGATGATTCATCCAAACACAGACAAAACAAGCATTAGCAAATGTCTTTCTTACAGCTGCTTCAGGGTTCTTTCTCCAGGTTCCTCTACCAGAATCCATAGGTACAAAGTAAAGCTCATTTCTGCCCAAATTTACGTTTGAATTCACTATTGTTTTTTCATGATTTAGCAACTAAACGTACCTTCATCCCGAACGCTTTTAACTTTATTAACAGCACGTTCACCATATTCTTCAGCAAGGTGCTTTGCTCTTTTCACCGATTTCCCAAAAAACTTTTTCAGCTGCGTCCTGAAGACACAGAACAGGTTATATACTTTCTACCGCATGTGATGTGATAATAAATATAATAATTTAGGAGATTTACATGTGACTGTCAATGGGTCAATTTACTTGTGAAATACATAGCAGAACTTTTAGATTTTTCCCATTTGAGTACTGTTCTCTCCTCAGACACCTTTCCTGTGCGACTCAGAGCTCTTGTAAGCTCAAGGTTCAGGTATTTTTCCTCCTCCATGATGCAGCTTTAGCAGCACTTGCCATCATACTAGCAGCCTTTTCCCCTTCCTACAGAGTTCATACTCAAGACTGTCTGAACCAGAATACATCTGGCTGGTCCTAAAGCAGATTAATAAGTGCTATGCTTTTTTTTATTTAAAAAAAAAAATTGTAAGACCACAAAGCCTGCTGAAGTGTCCTGTTATATAATCATAGACCGAACCTAAACCTTGGTTTTCTCTACATTTCCCCACAACTAAGGATCCTCTGCATCTATTACCACTTCCCTGTATCAGGAATCTCTCTATGAAACACTTTCCTCTCTGAGATCAGATCTAAAACTAACTACCTCATCTTCTGAAAGAGGCTAAAAGCCTTCTTCCCAAAAACTTCTACATGACTACCACTGCTCCATATGCTGCCTTCATTAGCCTCAAAAATCATTAAGTCAAACACCTTGACTACTCTCACACTCTAGATTAAAAACTTATTAGATGGCATCAATCTGTTTGTAAAACTATATTCAATAGATGCTCCACATACAACACTGTATCCAACCTAAGCCCACTTAGTATGTAAACCGCACTGAACTCCGAACGGGGGATATTAGCGGTATATAAGACACAAATTAGTTTCTAAATTCATTGAAAAGACCCAGCTTATTTACTCTATGCAGCCTGAACAGATGTAAGCAAGCAAATTCTGCTTCTACCTCTTAACCCCTACTTCAGGGTGTAGGTTGGAAAACCCACTTGGGCTCAGCTGATCAGCTACAGGCATCCAAGAAAATGACTGGAATGTACTTTGAAGTTAATAATTCAGATATTCTGCCTCCATTGTCAGTATTATGGATGACTACATCCTACTGATATGGAGTGGGTAAAGATGTATGTGGCCATGCAGGTACCCAGGATAAGGGGAGCATTGCTCCAACACTCCGCTCAATTTCACGGTTCAGTTTTACTGTTCCACCCCCTGTCCTTTCCATACCATATCTTTATACTCACCCCTGTCCTCTGACAGCCTTTGTACATTTTGAATACTAACTTCTCAGCCCTAACCTTATAGCCACCACCCCTGAAATTATTTATTTTAAATGTTTTTTTTTTACTGATGCTGCAACAAAATAAACTTTGTCATACATAGCTCTGCAGAGAATAAACACCAAACCTCAATGTGGCTGTACAACAATTTGCTAACATGCATCAATTTTGAATTTTAATATTACAACTTAAACCTCCCAATTCCCCCCCCCCCCTCCCCCATTCTCCTCTGGTAGCCAATTGCTTATTCAGTCAATGTTGTACCCTGGTATTACAACTTCACTAAGGTGTACCTTTAACTTCAACAATGCTTGTCAAATAAAAGCTCCACCATTCAGGCCTTCGCAATCTAGTAGTGTGTACTCTTTACCTCCCTCCCCTCATCCCCCCTCCCCTCCTTGTCCTGTTCCATATCTCATAACCTATCAGTTCTGGTCTCCTCCTCTACCCTATGGTAGCCCATTAAGTACTTGACTGCATGCTCGTGGAGATATCGTATTTATATATTTCTGCCAAATACTCAGAAACCTGACCTGCCTTCTTGGTCTCAATCGTGCCCCTCTCGCTTCCCAGAGCATGAGTTGGTGGAGCTTATTTTTCCAGTACCACTGGGAGGGAGGTATGTCCATTACCCAATGATTAAGGATACACTTTTTCCCCACTATGCAAGATTTACTCAGAAACAGTCGTTCTCCTTGTGTCTCCACCCCCCACTGTCCAGGGTTACCAAATAACATTCTAACAAAGGTGATATCAATTTTGATGCCCTAATACCCCACTCAAGTAGTTACGTAATCCCCCCCCCCCAAAAAAAAGATGATACGTCTGCATTGCCACATACAGTGTGTCAATGTAGCACCTCCCTGCTTACATTTTAGGCAGTGATCAGATTCTATGACTTCTGCTTGAAATGCCCTTCTGGGAGACAAATAGGCTCTGTGTACTGACCTGGATTGGCATTCTTGGAGTTCTGCACTATGAACTACCCCCGATATCCCTTTCAGTGATTGTTTTATGTAACGCTCAGATATTGGCTGCTGTGCTTCAACGCTCCATTCGGTAGCCACCTCTAGACCTTGTCTTTCTGGTTGTCCCTTCTCTAGTTCTTTGCAAAACCAGGATACCGAGACTTGACCCAATGCATCTCCCTCTATAAATTCCAGAAGCTGTCTCCCAAATCGCAGAGACGGTCCTTCTTTCGATAAGCTATGTATGTAGCTGGCTAATTGATGATAGGCCAATATTATCGCCGGTCCCCCTGACCACCGTTGCACAAAATCCTCCACTGGTACCAAGGTTCCGTCGTCCTGAATAAAATTTTCCAACAATTCCACTCCCTGTTCCTGAAGTCTACGAAACACAACATTCTCTCTACCGGGGGTGAAAGTGTCATTTCCAGTTAACGGAATCAATACACTAGCAGTGGGGTCCTGACCCCAGCGCTGTAATAGTTCCCTCCACATATGCCACAATGGACCCAGCAATACACTGTCCCTTATTCTTTCTGGCAGCTTTCCTTTCAACATGTAGTAAATAGTTCAAATGCCAAGGATGGAAAAATGCGCGTTCCATCCCCATATCCGTGTATGTGGTTGTACCTAGGACCAGTCCTGCAGATGTCTCATAAGACATGCTTGGTTATACAGTTGGATATCCGGCAATCCCAGCCCACCCTGTCTCCAGTTCCCTATGAGGTGTTGCCATTTCATCCTAGACTCCCCCCCCCCCCCCCCAGCAGAATTTGACCACCAGCCTCCTAAGTGCCATTATATCCGTTTTGCCAGTCGCAATGGCAGAGCCTATAACACATATAACCATCATGGGAACACTATCATTCGATAGAGCTCTATCCACCCCATGAGGGACAGGGGAAGCATTGACCACCAAGACAATTGTTCTTTCGTATCACCACCCCTGAAATTATAATGGTATTTTCTCCTTACTTAACATAAAGCCTTTAGAATGGCACTTTTTAATTTACCCCACCACTGTTCTATGTTGTCTATATATTCCCACCCTGCAACTATATACCATGCTGAAATATTCTACAACATAAGCTCTGAAATATGCAGCTCACTCAGTAGCATTTTATGTTATGTAAAAGAAGTAGAGTCCACATCTGAAAAAATACGTAACAAGAAGGATGCACAGTATGACACAGCATGTTTTTAAATGCATCAGCCAATAAGTAGTAGTCATTAAAACATGTCTCTTACGTTTTTTGTTTTAACTTTCCACCATCAGAATCAGTTTGATGTGGCTGAAGCTTGTCCTCATCATCTGACTGTGCAGCATCAGTACTATAAAGAGAGGAACACCAATTATAAGTCTAGGTAAAAAATAAAATAAAATAAAAACCACTAAAAAAGATTTTAAAAGTAACTGTCTATACACTGGGGGGGGGGGGGGGGGGGGGGGGGGGGGGAAGCCTACTATACAGTGTGCATATTTTAGGCACCAAAAACAATGGTATGTAGTTTGCAGTTGGACATATAGAGTTATATCTTGGTGGAGCATGGGCAGGGCATTGTAATATATGTAAATTATAGAATGCTATAATTTACATTCATTTCTTGGCAATGTAAATGCAAGCATTTATACCAGCTCTATGGCTGGTGTAAGGGGTAGTGCCTAAAATATAGGCGCATATTTGTCCTGCTACATTAATATTCTATAAAGAAAATAGGTGTATAATTTTCTTTATAGAATAGGCGCTTTTTTGGAACCTAAAAATAGGTATACTGTTACTACTACTACTACTACTACTATTTAGCATTTCTATAGCGCTACAAGGCATACGCAGCGCTGTACAAACATAGAAGAAAGACAGTCCCTGCTCAAAGAGCTTACAATCTAAGACAAAAAATAAATAAAGTAAGCAAATCAAATCAATTAATGTGAACAGGAAGGAAGAGAGGAGGGTAGGTGGAGGCGAGTGGTTACAAGTGGTTACGAGTCAAAAGCAATGTTAAAGAGGTGGGTTTTCAGTCTAGATTTAAAGGTGGCCAAGGATGGGGCAAGACGTAGGGGCTCAGGAAGTTTATTCCAGGCGTAGGGTGCAGCGAGATAGAAGGCGCGAAGTCTGGAGTTGGCAGTAGTGGAGAAGGGAACAGATAAGAAGGATTTATCCATGGAGCGGAGTGCACGGGAAGGGGTGTAGGGAAGGATGAGTGTGGAGAGATACTGGGGAGCAGCAGAGTGAGTACATTTATAGGTTAGTAGAAGAAGTTTGAACAGGATGCGAAAACGGATAGGGAGCCAGTGAAGGGTCTTGAGGAGAGGGGTAGTATGAGTAAAGCGACCCTGGCGGAAGATGAGACGGGCAGCAGAGTTTTGAACCGACTGGAGAGGGGAGAGGTGACTAAGTGGGAGGCCAGCAAGAAGCAGATTGCAGTAGTCTAAACGAGAGGTGACAAGGGTGTGGATGAGGGTTTTGGTAGAGTGCTCGGAAAGAAAGGGGCGGATTTTACGGATGTTGTAAAGAAAGAAACGACAGGTCTTGGCGGTCTGCTGGATATGAGCAGAGAAGGAGAGAGAAGAGTCAAAGATGACCCCAAGGTTTCGAGCTGAGGAGACAGGGAGAATGAGAGAGCCATCAACAGAAATAGAAAACGGGGGGAGCGGGGAGGTGGGTTTGGGGGGGAAAATGAGAAGCTCGGTTTTGGTCATATTTAATTTCAGGTGGCGTTGAGACATCCAGGCAGCAATGTCAGACAAGCACGCCTTACCCCTTAAAGTATAACACTAAATCATTCTAAGATTACTGTCAGGTGTCACAAACTGGGCAAATAAGCGACATGAGTATGCTGAGCTTTTGTTCTCATGTCTGTTCAAATGCTTTATTGAGAGGGATGAGACACAGGAGTTAGGGGATAATATACATGGTAGGACACATGGAGTTAAGGGAACTTGTACATCAAATGCTATTGCTACAATATAGGGTGCCTCCTTTGCCCTCCCCTCTCCACCAAAAAAAACTTCACTATTGACATTTTAATCCATAGTCAGTCACATCTAATAGTGACCAATCGTCACCACCAAATCTCCGCTACGATTCATTCCTTCTAAACAGGATTCCTTTCTGTTTATCCCATGCACATTCAAATTCCATTACCGTTTTCATCTCCACCACCTCCCGCGGGAGGGTATTCCATGCATCCACCACCTCCCGCGGGAGGGTATTCCATGCATCCACCACCCTCTCCGTGAAAAAATACTTCCCGCTATTACTCCTGAATCTGCCCCCTTTCAACCTCAATTTATGTCCTCTAGTTCTACTGCCTTCTCATTTCCCAAAAAGGTTTGTTTGCAGATTAATATCTTTCAAATATTTAAACATCTGTAGCATGACACCCCTGTTTCTCCTTTCTTCCAAGGTATACATGTTCAGGTCAGCAAGTCTCTCCTCATATGGTCTGCAACGCAAATCCCATACCGTTTTTGTAGCTTTTCTTTGCACCGCTTCCAGTCTTTTTACATCTTTAGCAAGATACGGCCTCCAAAACTGAACACAATACTCCAAGTGGGGTCTCACCAACGACTTGTAGAGGGTCATCAACACCTCCTTTCTTCTGCTGGAATGAACCTCTCATGAATTGAACTAGATGCTGTACAGAGTTGGGCTTACCTTCCACACGCTGATAAGTGTTAATTGCACTGAGGTGAACCCTAACAGTTTGTCTTGAGCCAGACTCAGACAAGTGTAGAAGGTACACAAGCAGTTTTTTTTTTTTTTTGCATAGGAAAAAAAAAAAAAAAAAAAGATCTAGGGCTCTGCCCTCACATCAAACAAACCTCTTCCATTTAAAATTACGTAACCTCTTAGTGGAATCTTTTCTAGAGGCAAGTAGGACACAAGAGACACCCTCATGGAGGTGGAGAGGGTCAACTACTAACCTCTCAACATCCAAGACGTGAGGGCCAGGGTCTGGAGGTTGGGACGTAGAAGTGATCCCTCATTTTGAGTGCTGAGGGTCAGAAAGCAGTCTAGTCCCCACGGTTCTCTGGAGACCAACTCCTGTAGTAGAGGGAATCATATCTACCTCAGCCAGTAAAGTGTGATGAGAATCATGGTTCCTCTGTCTTGTTTGAGTTTCAGTAGAAATTTTGCTATGAGGTATGGGAGGATACACATACCAAAGACTTGTCACTCAATGAAGGAGAAAGGCATCCAAGGCTAGTCTGCTATGTGACCTCAAACTGGAGCAGTACTTAGGAACTTTGCTGTTCAGATGAGTGCAAAGAGATCCACCAAGAGGGTGCCCCATTCTCAAAAGATCTTCTGGGCTGCACACATGTTGTGTCCACTTGTGTGGTTGCATTACTCTGCTCTTCCTGTCTGCCAGAATGTTGCTCTTCCTGGCCAGGTAAGTGGCTCAGAGCACCATGTTGTGTTCAGAAGCCCAGGACCATAGCCTGAGCACTTCCTGACACAAGAGGTACAATACTGTGCCTCCCTGCTTGTTCATATAATACACTGCAACAAAGTTGTCCATTTGAATGAGAATCATTTTGTTCATTAGCCGATCTCTGAAAGCTTTTAGAGTGTTCCACACTGCCTGAAGCTCCAGGAGGATGAAGTGCAACTGAGTTTCCTGGGTGAACCATTGACCTTTAGTGTGATGCTCATCTACATGAGCTCCCCACCCCAGGTTGGACGTATCCATCATCAACATCAAAACTCCTCAAATAGGAGTGAGGAATTTGGAATGAAATCCCCAAGTTAAACTGGTCCAAATTATCCTCCACAAGAGAGTCTCCCGCAGTGTAGGAGTGACATTGATGACATCCACTAAGTTCCCAAAGACCTGAGACTACAGGGAAGCTAGGGTCAACTGGGCCGATCTGAAATGGAGACATGCCATGGGTATCACAGACAGTGGAGGCCATGAGGCCTAGCAATCTCAAAATCTGTTGAGCAGTGACCTGCTGATTCTGTCGGACCTGAAGCATAATGAGGACTAGGGCATCTGTGTACTGATCCAGAAGAACCATATCTAGCAGGGCTCCTATAAACTCCAATCTTTGGATTAGGAGCAGGGGGGACTTTGGGTAGTTCACAATGAACCTAAGTAGCTTCAGCAACTAAACAGATTCCTGAGTTCCTTCCGTTGATGTGCTCGTCACTAGTCAATCATCCAGGTATGGAAACACATGAACTCCCTATCTGTGTAGCGATATTGTGATCACTGTGAGACATTTAGTAGAAACTCTGGGAGCCGATGTGAAGCAAAATGCCAGAATACGGTACTGGTAATGGTGTTTCCCTACTTTGAATCTGAGATGTTTTCTGTCTGGAAAGTATCTGAATGTGGGTAAAAGCATCCTTTAAGTCCAGAGAACATAAGCAATCATTTTCCTGAATCATGAGGATTAAGGTGCCTAGGGAAACAATCCTAAACTTTTCTTTGGCCAGATACTTTTCCAGAGCCCTTAGGTCTAGAATGACAAAATCATCCTGTCTTCTGGGGGATCAGGAAGTACTTGGGAGTAAGATCCCTTCTCGTTCTTCTTTGGTGGAACAGGCTCAACCACATTGGCCTGTAAAAGGGAAGTGCGCTCCTGTAAAAGCAATTCCTAGAGCTAAGAGCTGAAGTTTGTTGCTCTAAGTGGGCAATTTGGAGGGAGTCTACACCAATGAAGGGTGTAACTCATATGGACTATTCTGAGAACCCACTAGTCTGAGATTACAAGGGGATCACCTTCCCTGGAAAAAAAATCAGCATCCCTCCTACTGGAAGGTTGTCCAGCATTGTCACTTTTTTTTTTATTTTATTATGTAACAGGAAGTCCCTACGTTAAACTGGTCCAAATTATACTCCAAAAGAGAGACTCCTGCAGTGTAGGAGTGACATTGATGACATCCACTAATTTCCCAAAGACCTGAGACTATAGGGAAGCTCGGGTCAATTGGGCTGATCTGAAATGGGAGACATGCCACGGGTATCACACACAGTGGAGGCTATGAGGCCTAGTCTTTATTAAAGTTTGCACAATTTAAGTACAACAAAATGAGATACAATGGCAAACAAAGGCCAAATAAAAATAAATCCTGTAGTACCTCCTTATTTATAGGTAATTATGAAAACCCAACCCAAATTGCAAAATAACCAAAGGAGGGAAGAGTTCTCTCACTGTAGATCCAAAGTAGGAGTTAAGTACAGCAAATAGAACCAAGGGAAGTGATTTATCAGTTACAGAAAATCAGTATGCTTCAAAGCCCCCCCCAAATCTGATTCGATCTACGATCAGCTTTTCTACGTATAGCAGTCAATTTCTCCATTCGGTAAACATAACTAAGTTTAGTTAAAGATAGATTCAAGGATGGAATATTAGATTCCTTCCAATTTGCCACCAGTGTCAACTTAGTTCCATTAAGGAAATATCCAGCCAGTGTAATCTGTCGCATTCAAAATCCAGGAATGTCCTTGTTGAGCAGGAAAATCTCATGGAATCCTCAGACCTCTAATCCATAAGATCTGAAATTGTACAAAATTCCAAAATGAATGTGCTTTAGGACATGTCCACCATATATGGTCCAAAGTACCTTGATTACCACATCGCCTCAAACAATCAGGACACAACTGTGGAAACCACTTGTTTAGACAATCTGGTGTTAAGTACCAGCAGTATAGTATCTTGACACTGTTCTCCTTGACACTGGAGGCTATGGCAATTTTAGCTAAAGACTGTTCCATTTCTTCCCAGTCCTCTGCTGAAATTGCAATGTTCAATTCTCTCTCCCTTCGCTGTCTATGAGCCACAGGAGAGGGAGTCTCTAAAATAACCATAAATTGTGCCAAGTATTTGGTATGTTGAAAATCTTCAAATACATCCTCTAGAAAAGTACATTGCCCTGTGAAATAATCTTTATAGTGTTTGGAAATTGTAGTCTTAGGCCAATTCCCCAAAAGTTTGGCATGGTCACTTACTGCAGTTATGCTCTCCTAGAGCCAGTCAAAAGCTCATCCCCTGCTTTGACGGGGGAGCTGGTTGGGACTTTTGAGCCCTCTTCTGCTTCGGGAGGAAGTGAAAGTTTTGGGCTGACTGGGAGGAGTGGGAGGTAGGAGGGCTCCTATGTCCTTGACAGTAGTTGAATCTCAACATGTGCCTGAAAATCTCCGAAAGAGGAGTAGGAGTGGGCTGGGATAGTGACTTGATGGTATCGGGGTGCATGATGAGGTCAGCAACCTCCTCCATTTCGTCACCAAAAAGGTGGTCACTCTGAAAGGGGAGGTCCGCCAGCTGCTCCTTAACAGCTAGTTCTAGGTCAAAAGCATGTAGCCAAGTGAGTCTGAACATTCCTATACCCGTAGCGGAGGTCCTGAATACCACATCAAAAGCATCATAAACTGCCTGTGCCATGTGCTTTTGGAATGCCTGCTGCTTGGCTATTAACTGGCGGAGCTCTGCAGCCTTCTCAGATGGTACAGTATCTGCAAACTTTGCCACTCAGTTTACTAAGGACTTCAAGTACATGCTCATGAAGAGCTGGTAAGAATATATGTGGGGAAACTAACATAGAATTCTGAAACACTTTCCTCCCAATAGAATTCAGTCCACATAGCTCTCCCTGGAAGGCATCTGGTGACAGAGTTTGCAAAATGAAACATTACGGTCGACAGATTGCAGATCACTCCTTAGAAGACTTGACTTTTACCGGCAGAGCTGGCGGACATCTGTGCAGAGGAGACTATTTTTTGGTCCTTAATTTGAAGGATCCCCATGCATTTTTCTAGTTCTTTCTGAACTGAGAGCGCTACTCTGTCTTGGTGAAGTTGGATGATGTCACCCACGTGTGTTGTTGATTCATGATGCTATTTAATAAAATATGCATGTGAATTATGGAACTATAGCATTGAAATTAAACCCACTAATCTTCAAGAAATCACTCAACATTAAACGTTTAAAATTCTATGTCTTTGACAGGTATTCATTATCAAAAAGAGCCTAAATGTTTGGTTCATCTAAAATATGCCGTTCCTTACATAGTAGACCAAATTATGTTTATAAATATTTTTTAAAACTTGATAAAGCAAGACCCCCCCCCCCCTATAACTAGATTACATATATGAAGAAATATAACCTGGAACCAGATTCTGGCCATACCTTACATATTCCTTAGTCCTTCTCATAATATGTAAAGTCAGGGGGTTAATGCCTGTTGGCAGCTTTTCCTCTGCTAGGCTCAATGGTATTTCTTCACCAGTATCAAGGTTTTTGATCATGACACTTGCTAGAATCTCCTGTAGTAAAGTATAACAGTAAATGTAATAATCTGCATTCAAGTTTCTATTAGATTCCTACCACCACATGAAATTTTTAAGGTTTGCAAAAGCAGCCAAGAGAGCCTTTACATCACACAAATAACCTGACAAGCAGTAAATTTAGTATAAGGAATTATATTTTTCAACTTAATCTGGGTTTTACAGGAGATCGTCAACGAACAAGTCTGTGATTCACAAAGCACTGCATTATCTAGATTAAATGCAAAAAATGCCTTTTCTAAACACTATCAACATTCTATACTGGAAAATCAAAGAGCAGCAGTTATAAAAGGAATTCACGATGAATGTGGATTTCCAGGAAATGTAGTTCAAAATTATTCACAGGCCTCATATATTCAGAGAAAAGGGAGGAAATTTACAGATAAAGGCAGAGGTTACTAGTATTAAATGCAAGTCACATGAGGGGCCATTTCTGTACTATTTTCTGGAGTGTGTTCATCTAAATGGGTTATGGTCCAAGGCACGTGCCTCAACAAAGGAAGCTATAAGAATGCCAGTATCTTGTAACTATAGTTGATGATACGTTGAAATCATCTGCTCAGTGTGCTGCTGCGGCTAAGAAAGCAAATAGAATGTTAGGTATTAGGAAAGGGATGGAAAACAAAAATGAGGATATTATAATGCCACTGTATCGGTCCATGGTGCGACCACACCTAGAGTATTGTGTTCAATTCTGGTCGCCGCACCTCAAAAAAGATATAGTGGAATTAGAAAAGGTGCAGAGAAGGGCGACAAAGATGATTAAGGGGATGGGACGACTTTCCTATGAGGAAAGGCTAAAGCGGCTGGGGCTCTTCAGTTTGGAGAAAAGGCGGCTGAGGGGTGGTATGATAGAGATATATAAAATAATGAGTGGAGTGGAAAAGATAGATATGGAGTGTCTGTTTACGCTTTCCAAAAATACTAGGACAAGGGGGCATGCAATGAAGCTGGAGTGCAGTAAGTTTAAAACAAATAAGAGAAACTTTTTCTTTACTCAGCGCGTAATTCGACTCTGGAATTTGTTGCCAGAGAATGTGGTTAAAGGCGGTTAGCTTATTAAGAAAGGTTTGGACGGCTTCCTGAAGGAAAAGGCCATAGAACGTTATTAAATGGACGTAGGGCAAAACCCACAATTCCTGGGACAAGCAGTACAAAATGCTTTGCTCCGTGGACCTTGTTGGGTGATTGTGACCTGGATTGGCCACTGTCGGAGACAGGGTGCTGGGTTAGATGGACCCTAGGTCTGTCCCAGTGTGGCGATGCTTATGTCTTAGTTTACTGCTGTTAGGGGATGATGAACCCATGCTGGACAAGAAGGTATCAAAAAGGCAACATGAATGAATTTTCAATTTGTTAGTGAAGGTCATTTTGGTTTTGGATAACTTAAGAACATTAGAATAGCCATACTGGGTCAGACCAATGATTCATCTAGCCCAGTATCCTGCCTCTAACAGTGGTCAATTCAGGTCACAAGTGCCTGGCAGAAACCCAATTAGTAGCAACATTCCATAATACCAATATCGGGACAAGTAGTGGCTTCCCCCACTTTCCATCTCAATAACAGATTATGGACTTTTCCTCCAGGAACGTTTCCAAACCTTTTATAAACCCAGATACGCTAACCGCTGTTACCTCATCCTCTGTCAGCGAGTTCCAGTGAAAAAATATTTCCTCCTATTTGTTTTAGAAGTATTTCCATGTAATTTCATTGAGTGCCCCCCCCCCCCCCGGTCTTTCTACGTTCTAAAAGAGTGAAAAATCGGTTCACTTCTTCCTGTTCTACACCATTCAGGATTTTACAGACCTCAACCATATCCCCTTTCAGCCATCTCTTTTCCAAGCTGAAGGACCCTAACCTCTTTAGTCTTTCCTCATATGGGAGGAATTCCATCCCCTTTATCATACTGGTCGCTTTTCTTTGAGCCTTTTCTATTTCCGCTATATCTTTTTTCAGATACAACGACCAGAATTGAGCATATACTCAAGGTGAGGTCGCATTATGAAGCGATACAGAGGCATTATAATATTCTTGGTCTTATTTTGCATCCCTTTCCTAATAATTCCTAGCATCCTGTTTGCTTTTTTGGCCACCACCGCACACTGGATGCTTCAAGCAGATGTTGGCACCATTTTGCTGCAAGAATTCCCAGGGAATAAAAAGGAATACCATACCCTCCTGGAGTTATAACTGTAAAAATGACTCAGGCTGAGCAGTGCTATGAGGCTGAATATGGATGTCTGGATGTTTTACTACCATGCGTATATTTACTGGATTGGAGTGGGGGGGGGGGGGGATATGGGAACAGTTAGTCTTAGAAGGGCTCATATCGCATCCATAATACTGTTATGCTGGATATGGCAATAAGTGCTAAGGAGTGTGGAAAAAATTAAGAGTACTTATGCTTACAAACCTATGGGTTTATGTAGATCTAAGTGACAGCCTATTAGTGGTCTTCTTATAAAACGTACCATAACAGAGTTAAAACTCTGAATATGTATGCTTTGCAAGAAAATCAGGAGAGGTGAGCTGTGATAGAGGTATCTGAATATCTCTACAGCAAACGCATAGGAGGTAGGCCTTTTTTCAAATTGAAAGGTAGTTCTGGAATGAGGGAGCATAAGATGAAGGTGAAAGGGTGCTGGATGCATGGAATAGCCTCTCTGAAGAGGTGGTGGAGATGAGGACTGTATCCAAATTTAAGAAAGCATTGGACAATCACAAAGGATCTCTAAGGGACAGGAAGGAACTGCAGAGCTTAGTTAATAGTTGGTATGGATGGACAGACCTGATGGGCAATATGGTCCTCATCTGCCATTATTTTCAAATGTTTGTATGCTTATGTTTAGCTGTAACCTCTTTGTGTCTGCAATAGAAACAAAAAACAAGAAGCCCTTTCCCAAGTAATGTCATCCTTTGAACACGTTCTTTGATAAAACAGCTTCTTAAACTGTGTGTGTTACCACATATATGTACTGCTTTGTGATTTTATACTTATGTTGGAAAAAACTGCACATTCTGCACCTTTTCTAAAAATAGCTGCTTTTTATCTGAATGCATTTTATTTATTACATGTGTACCCCGCGCTTTCCCACACATTGCAGGCTCAATGCGGCTTACATAGTAAATTACAATCACAAAGTCTTTAAAGAGAATACTATGAACTATGCCCATTTTCTGACCTAATCTATATAAAAAGTTATCCTCTAAAAATCAATTAAGTTCATCAATCAATGAGGCCCCAATTCAAAACCTTTCACAGGTTCATCAGGTCTTTACTAGCCAGGAAAGTCAATCTAAGCAACAAGTTTGGGTTTGCACCATAACAAAATCAGCACTGTGAGAAATAAATAAAAATACAGGTTTATTTATAAAATACATTGTTGAAACCTGGAACAGAATATAGGAAAATACTATTGTGCATTTCCATTTACTAAGAGGATCAGAAGAAAGATTTCAACACTTTCATACAAAGACCAGCTAATATTATCATCTAAAAAATTTTAAATCAGGCCTTGAGCAGCTGATACAGTATGCTAATTTTTTTCATTCTGTTAATAAATTCTTTAACAACTGTCCTTAATATGTTACCTGGCACACTATCATCTATGACAGTATACGTACCGCAGGAATTCTTCTTAAAAGCAGCTTAGTAAAAACAACAATAAATGTACTGTGCTAAGTAAATAAATTTATTGAACAAAGAATCTGGTTTCACAAAATCATTCAAATTAATAAAGTAATATCAACTAAATGACAATAACGAGGGTTTAGTGACAGTAACAAGGGACATGATGATAGAACCAAAGCACCAACAGCAAAACACACTACATATTCATGACTGTTCTTGTCAGCTGGCAAATGTCATTAGATCAAGCAATGTATTCATGATTACCAGTTATTTTTGATCCAAAATTGATGATCATGAATACAATGGTTTTTTTGCTATCAGCTTAGAATCAACTGTAGATTTGTGGAATGTGCACTAGTCACGCACACACAGTAATCCTCTGTACTTTTCCCACGTTTTACATATTTTAACCTAAATTAGTAGATGACTGAATACATACCTCATCGGTAAGTTCTCTTCCAGAGTTAGAGCGGGGTCTTTGAGGACCAAGAGTTTCAACTGCTATGGATGCTATCTGTCCATCTGCTGCTTTTCCATTTTCCTGCAAATTGGATTGCATAAAATTATTGTACAAATACTATTATTGTACAAATACTTAAGTCAAGTTAAAACTGGAGACTGGCACAGTGTTTGTACGTAAGGATTAGAGGTTTCTCAAAGATATTTTACAAGTTAAAAGCATAAAGAAACAGGAGTTTCTTTTTCCCTCAAATTCCTTATAAGTGTCTGGTAACAAATGGAAACAATTCCTATATTTTCTTGGATCCTGAACGTTTAGAGACATTTTATTTAGAACAAATCATTTCTCAGCAAGGTGATGTTAAATAATGTGTCTTTTTTTCTCTGGTTAAAATGGGTTGTAGATAGATATATATACTGTCTGCTGTATACTCTTTTCTGTGTTAGTTTTGTTTCTCAACTATATGTTTTGGTTTATGCTCTGATACTCTCTTCTTGGACTAGGACATTCCCAAGAATGTTGTGATATATTCTCAAAAACTATAATTTAAAAAGAAAGAAAGAAAAAAAAAGCACAAAGCATACTAACCTGAGCAGTAACTATTTTATCTCCACTGGTTGCACTAGCTAAATCCAAAGAATGTTGTGAATCTTTGGCCATACCCTCTGTGGCAGCATTTGGAGACAGGAGACCATCAGAAGTAAAACTGTCCCTAGCAACTGTAAAAGATTTAATGTTAAAGAACAAACTGAATAACGTACAATGAAGTACAAACATTAGCTTCTTTAGAGCCAACTAAGACTGTATAATCTTAAGCAATGATCAGTGTCAGGAGGCAATGTCTTTCATAATTTATACCTTGGAGGCTTCATTCAATTTATCATTTGATAATTCAACAAAGCAGATTTTATAACTTAAGATTAATGTTTGTGTTGCTTTTCAGTGAATCTTTCACTAAAGAGTCCTTTTATTAAGCCACGCTAAAATGTGGCCGATGCTGCTGACAGCGTGTGCGTTTACTGTGCAATATGGCCACTTTTAGCACAACAGTCAAATGGCTGCATTTGCTATATCCCTCATTAATGGCCACACGCTAATTTCCTAATTAGCACGTGGCCATTACTGAGGGAGCCCTTACCACTACCTATTTACTTGGCAGTAAGGGTTCCCATGCTACTGCCACAGTAATCGGGCAGTGCACAGCAATTTGCCCGTGTTATCCAGTTAGCTCAGGGCACACCTACTCTCCTCCCTTGGGCATGCCTCCCGCAAACAGTAGTACTTTTTAATGCGCTAGAGCCACACGCCAGTGCTACTGTGGCTTAGTAAAAAGGCCTCTAACTGTAATGACAATGGGGACAGTATTTCCTAAGGATATAAAAAGTTTCATCTTGGACCCAAAACCTACACAAGATTTTAAATTTTCAGAAAATTCTTGATGCAAAGAGTTCATTTTACTTCTGTATTCTATAGAACTATATATTGCAAAAAAGAAAATTGAAAAACACTGAATTTGAGATTTTACTATTAAACAAAATTACAGCTTTACAATAAAACAGTAGACGTAACCAGCAGTTGTTACCTATGAATATAAGCAGCTCCAAACAACTTGATCAGATGTAACATTTACATCCTGGCCTACAACCTTACCCTACCCCCCTGTTCACTAAGCCATACTAGCAGCTGCCATGTGCTAATGCCAATACAGCCCATCAGCACTGCTGCGCGGCTTAGTAAACAGGAGGGTTAGTTTTAAAACAACAAAAAAATTACTCAATTTTTCTTGCTGTTACTACTTCAGTTTACATCAAGGAAAGAGAATAATAACCATTTTATTTAAGTTATTCAACTGAGTGCTCATGATTGTTCCAGAAATAAAAGGAGTAAAAGTGTTACCCTAGAACTTCGAACATGGTATAAAGTAGTGAAAGCTAGTCATAACAGTCCTATGTGCCGATAAAACAGCCACCAAGAACACTATCTTTAGTACAAGATCTTTCAAGCAGAACTTCCAGATTAGCTCAAAAGGAGGCCTCTGAAGAGTCCGAAGGACTAAATTAAGGTTTCACTCCGGACACAACGTACGAAAGGGAGGCCGCCGCTCCCTGAAAAAACAAAAACAATATTTGGGCGAGTCACAAGAGAAATCTTCTGCAGTCGGCCTCAGAAACAAGTCAAAGCCACAACCTAAACTTTCAAGGAACTCAATGTCAATCCTTTCTGAAGGCCTGCCTGGAGAAACGCTAGGATGTGCGCAATCTGAGCAGTGATGGGCGAAAGTCCGCACTCAGAACACCAGCCCTCAAATGTACTCCGCATCCTCGCATACGCCATGGATGTAGAGCATTTTCGAGCCTGAAGTAAGATAGCAATGACCAAATCAGAATAAGTTTTTGGCTCAACCAAGCCCTTTCAATGGCCAAATCAAAAGACCAAAGGGGCACAGATCCTCCATGAGCACCAGGCCTTGTTTCAGTAGGCCATATACCTGCAGTAGAGGGAGAGGATCCCTGTCCAGCAGTTGAATCAGGTCCATGTATCACAGCCCCTACAGCCAAACCAGGGCTACAAGAACTATTTGACCCCAATGCAATGCAATCCTTTCCAACATGTGACCTACCATCAGCCAAGTAGGGAAGACATATAATAGATGTGTATCAGGCCAGGGCTACAGTAGGGCACCGATCCCCACTGAGCCCGGTTCTTACCAACGGCTGAAGAATTTGGGCACTTCATTCCTTTTCATCACCATCAAGTCCAGAAACGGAGAACCCATCGGTCCACTACCAGCTGAAAATCTTAGCTGGATAGTTTCCATTCTCCTGGGAGTCAGGAGTGTCTGTTGAGAAAGTCAACCTCCACATTCAAGGACCCAGTGATGTGAGCTGCCGACAAGCACAGAAGATTTTTCTTGACCCAACTCATGAAGGATGCCTCCAACACATTGGACAGCTGCGGATCCCGCTTTGCTGGTTGATATAAGCCACCGCTGTAGAACTATCGGAAAAAACTCAGACCAGTGCCCATACAAGGGAGAAAAGTCACATAATGCATTCCCACTGCTCCTCGCGATTTATCACAGAGACTACTGTTCTGTCCAAGGGTCCTGTGCAAGATGGAACTTGTAATGAGCTCCCCAACCCGACTTGCTGGCATCCGCTGTCACTACCACCCATTGTGTTATCGGAAAGGGCACACCGACTGTTAAATTCATGGGCAACAACCACCACTGCATACTCTGTCTGGCAACCAGCATCCAAGGAAGATGAAAGTCATATTTCTGTGACACCAGAGACCAGCAGCTAATGAGATTCCTGTAAAGGATGCATACGAGCCCATGCCCATAGAACTACTTCCAACGTTGCTGTCATTGAACCAAAGCCTGGACATAGTTCCAGATCCTGGGCCTGCCTTGACTGAGAAGACAAATCTGCTGAACCAGCTTCAACCTCCTGGGTTCTGTGAGGAAGATCCTCTCCCATGCTGTGTCGAATAGAATGCCCAGATACTCCAGGGTCTGAGACGGAGTTAGTCTACTCTTCCAAAGATTGATCACCTAACCCAATGGACTGCAGAAGACAGACAACTTTGTCTGTAGCTGCCATGCTATCTGAACAGGACGATGCATGAATGAGTCAATGGTCGACATATGGGTGAATTCTGATTCCCTGGCACCGAAGGAATGCCGCCGCCACCACCATCACCACAACTTTGATAAACATTCTTGGAACCATGGCAAGACCAAAAGGGCAAAGTCCTGAACTGAAGTAACAGCTTAACACTACAAAACATAGAAACCTCTGATGAGGCAGCCATATGGGTGTACGCAAGTACGCCCGAGATTGAGGGCGGTGAGAAATTCTCCTGCTTGAAATGAGGCTATGACTGCTCTTACGTGTCTCCATGCAATGAGGCAGCGGATTAGACCTTCGAGATCTAAGACCAGATGAAAGGTGCCTTACTTCTTTGGGACAATGAAGTAGAGGGAGCATCTGCCTTGGGAATTGGAACAATGGCCCAGAATGCCAGCAAGGAATCTACGGTGGTCTGAACCTTGACTGTTTTGGTTCCCTTTCGTGCATGCAGGACGTCAGTCAGGACTCACAGCACAGATCAGCAAACGTGCCGGAGACCGGCACTGAAGACGACTAAGGCTGGCGGGGGTTGGGGACCCCCGCCAGCAAAGGTACCTGGCGGTGGTGGGGGAGGGGTGGCGGCGGCAGTCAAAATTAGAGGGGGCCAGGGCCCTCACCTAGCTACGCCCCTGGGTCAAACATAGGTTAACTTGAAACTATATACAAACTAAGTGAGAGTGCAGCCTGGAACAGAACAAAATGGGGTCTAAGAGGGTGGAGTCGGATTCTACAACCCAAACAAATTCTACAGTACTGTCTGTAAAAAAAACAAATGAAACAAATTCTGCAGTACTGTCCGTAAAAACCAACTGTTGAGTCGAGTATCCTGCTCAAGGCACTAATGAGATGTGAATATGTAGACCGAAGTCCAAGTCGCAGCCTTGCAAATTTCTTCAATGGAGGCTGACCTCAAGTGGGATACCGACATACCCACGGCTCTTGACACTGTGAGCCTTGAAATGACCATCAAGGGTTGGCCCAGTCTGGGCATAAGTGAAAGAAATGCAATCTGCCAGCCAATTAGAGAATGTCCTCCATATATTATGAAAACTGCATCTACTAAATTCAAAGTTATGCTGTTAAACTGGTTACAATCTTCTTTAGCCTCAGGGAATTTTCTCTCTAATTTGGAACAAATTATTGTTACTCCTATAATGAACAACAATAAAGAACCTAGTCATTTAATCTCTAATTAAAGGCCAATAGCCTCCGTCCTTTTCTGTAAACTTATGGGGGGAGTGGTGGTTTTTCAATTATCAGAATATCTGGAGCTTCATAATTTTACATTTTTCTCAGTCTGGATTTAGGTCAAGCTTTATCACCAAGACTGCTATTGGATCATTTGTTGATAATATTCATAAACTTCATTGTGAAGGAAAGAAGGCCTCGGTGCTATGGCTGGACCTATCCATTGCCTTTGATTTAGACGATCACGAGATTCTTCTTCAAATACTGGAAAGTCTAGAGGTAAATGAAAAAGGTATATGATTGGTTTGCTGGTTTCTTAAAACAGATTCTACAATGGCAATTTTTCAGAGAAAAGGAGTAACCCTAGAAGAATTCCTCAGGGTTCACCATTACTTCCACTACTCTTTAATGTTTATATGTATTCATTACGCCACGCATTGGAAAAGCTATGTGTCTTTATTTTTATAGTTATGTGGATGACATAACAGTCATGGTCCCAATAACCTCTTTAGTTTAACTTCATTCAGATTTACTTCAAAACATCATTAACACCTTCAAATCATGGATGAAAATGTATAAGCTTAAACTTAACTCAGAAAAAACTAAATTCTTGCTGATCAGTTACTCTACAGATGTAGAGGAAAACAGTGTGAGGATCGATCAGGTTACTTACCAGTTTTCATCTTCTATAAGAATACTGGGGGGTTTATTACAAACTAAGGGCTTCTTTTACAAAGCCTCACTACAGATTTTCGGTGCAGCAAATGAGGAAGCCCATTTAATTTCTATGTACTTCCTCTCATATGCCACCTGGGAACTGTTAGCACGGCTTTGTAAAAGAAGACCTAAATTATCTTTAAAATCTCAGGTTAACACATTCACTCAAACAGCATTTTTCATTATGTATAACCTTCAGAGGGTCCGTAAATATTTTGAACAGGAACACTTCTGCCTTATAGTACAATCACTGACCCTAAGTCTATTAGACTTCTGTAACATCATTTATCTGGGGTCCACTCCGTTTGATATATCCTCTGAAGAGATATGATAGTGTCTCTCAGTATTTTAGGAAAACTATTCCTTTTGACTCGTTCATAAGACTTTCTACGGGTTAGCACCACTGAATTTTTTGGAACATTTTATTTTCTCGCAGAAGCCTAGGATTACTCCATCAATAATTTTGTTTGCTTTTCCTGCTCTGAAGACATTGAAAACATCCAGGTTATTGAACAGTCTCTCTCATTTTAAGCTGCCCATCTTGATAATTAGGTTTTAACTATTTTGCTCTCTGCTGAATTACACTCAAGTTCGAAAAGAAATCAAAACTTATTCAGGAAATATGTTCTGAATACTAATGATTAGATTAGGGTATTATATTATTCTTCTCGGGTTAGTTACCAAGTGTATACGAACATGAAGAATGAATACTGTATTTCCTGGAAACGTTCAGTATCTTTTGTAATGTAATCCACAGTGAACCGTAAGGTATATGGTGGAATACAAGTTTTGTTGTTAATGTTAAATGAGTTTCCTGACGGCGACCCCCATCCTGTTGGGATCAAAAGAAATAAAAAGCTGGGTGGACCGTTTGTGGGGCCTAGATCGCTCCAAGTAAAAGGCCAATGTTCGCTTGCAGTCCAAGGTGTGCAGTGCACTTTCGCCAGGATGGGCATGAGGATTAGGAAAGAATATTGGCAAGACAATCGACTTCAGATGGAACTCCAACACAATCTTAGGATGCATGTGGAGGACTACTCTGTTGTGATGAAACTTGATATAAGGTGCATCCACCACTAGGGCCTGAAGTTCACTGACCCTACAAGCTGAAGTAACAGCCACCAAAAATACGACCTTTCAGGTCAAGTACTTCAGATGACAGGAATCATGTGGTTCAAAAGGAACTTTCATCAGCTGGGTAAGAATGACGTTGAGGTCCCATTACACAGGGGGAGGTTCGATAGGGGCCTTTGTCAAAAGCGAACTAGAGAATGTCCAGAGATGGACTTACTCTCAACATGATGTTGATAAGCACTAATTGCACTGGGGAGAACCCTTACAGAGTTGGTATTGGAAAGGTGTAGAAGGTATTCAAGCAGGGTCTGTGTATGGCAGAAAACGGGATCTAGGGCCTTGCCCTCACACCATACAGAAAACCTCCTCCATTTGACATTTGAAAGAATAACACTTCTTAGTGGAGTCTTTCCTGGAAGCCAGCAAGACTCTGGAAGATGCAAGGAAGCAAATTCTAAGCTCTCAACATCCAGGCCACGAGGGCCAGAGACTGGAGGTTGGGATGCAGAAGGGATCCTTGTTCTGCATGATGAGGGTCAAAAAAAACTCCAATCACCACAATTCTTAGGAGGACAACTCCAGAAGAAGAGGGAACCAGCAAAGCACTCAGAACCAGAGGCTGTGAAGTGTGTCCATCCACCTGCTGGAGACAGAAAATACTGAGGAGATGGACTAGATGCCAAGACGGATATGTCTCAGCTCAGTTTTCAGTTCTCTATCTTCACCTGCTGGTTGACGGACACAAATATCTCACAGGTTCTGGAATAGTTAGAAGCTACATAATGGAATTAAGGTTTAAAATTCATACCCAAACAACTCCACTCTCAAACTCTCTATACCAAACTATTTGGAACATTATTTATGGACCATCATATATAGCAAAAACTTATTTCAGTATTATGGCTTCTTCAGTCTAATCATCAGTCGAATTTTTTCTATATAGTTTGGTATTAAAAATTTTGTGTAGATTGTCTTGTATTTAGATTTGCCATTACATTTACTACATGCATTACAGGTATGTCACACGTATGATTCGAAAATGGCCGCTGTTTAGAGGGTCGAGGGAACTGTTAGCTCCGGTGACCCTCATTGTGATCAACCGGTATTTAGCCACGGATTGGCTTGTTTTTCGCTGGATTTTCACCTGGCTCGGTCCAAAGTGCCATGGGGAGCCTGTTGGGCTGCTGACCGGCCGTCCTTGGCAACCACCCGATGTTACAGCGGATTGACCGCGGATTGGCCCGATCGTATTGAGGGTGCAGCGACGGGTGGCGCAGAGTTTGGACAAGCTCTTGCTCACCTTGCTGCATCCAGAATATTGCAAGGAGCCTGATGAGCTGCTGGTCGGCCCCGACCCTGGTGAACAGCTGACCTTGTCCACTTGCGGCGTTTCTGCCAGGCCGTTGACGTCTCCGAACTCCGCCTGCACTGAGTGCCGCTCAGCTGTGCCGCTGGGCCGCGATCATCCCCTGCATCGCCGATCTCCAGTTGCTGAGCACCGCCTGGGCTCCGATTGCGTCCTGCACCTCTTCCCAATTAGCTGAACATTGTGTGAGGCACTGATTGGCGTGGGAAGAACGGAGCACCACGCTAGCAGATCTGGGGGCTGGAATAGACAGACGAGGAGAGCAAGAGGGGCACCACGAGGAAGCGTTCGGACAGGGCCCAGCTATATCTATGCTTCACACAGACCAAACAGCTGTTGGTATCGACCTTCCAGTGTCTCTAGAGATTTTAACGAATTAGGGAGTCAGGACTCATGATCCTTAAGACTGTGATTTAAAAACAAATGAACCACAAGTAACCTGTCTGGAGTTTCAGTATTCTCCTAACACCAAAGCGTCTACCACACTTGTCCAGCTGTTCTGTGCCTAGGTTGTCACTCCTGACCATCAGACTGAGTTCTATATACCAATTGCTAAATTGACACCAGTATGAATATTGTCAAATCACTCCTAGCATTATACTTCCTATCTTTGCTCCAACTATCACTTTCTACCCTACTCTCAGATAATATCATACCCATCATAGTGAATCACCAAAGACTGAACACTCCATATCTCACCAAATTAAGAACCATCATACTAAAGGAAGAGTACCTACACATGGACGTCACCACCAAAATGGTATGAAAAGTCAACTAAGTAGGGCACGACAAATTATGAGAATTCACACTTCTCCTTTTATATTAGCCCCATACCACAATATTCAAGTAGGTTACATTAACACCACATCCGTAATAAATAAAACAATAACAGATTGGATCACCTCCGAAAACCTCGACCTACTCTAACCTGGATCCATAGTCAGAAAGACCCCATAATCCTTGACCTTTGTCCTCCAGGATATAAAATTACTCATTGGACCAGAAAGGAAAAAAGAGAGGCTGAGGCCTGGCACTAATTTAAACGCTCCCATTTCACCACTGAAATCATTGCCGAGTCCATAACATCCCAATTAGAAATTGCCTCAATCAGAATTCATAATAAACTTCTGGACGATCACCTGAATTGTATCCTATTCTATAGACCTCCCAGCAACTGGAATGAATGTCAGTCTAACCTTATGGACTTTATATCAAACATCTGTATATCAAACATAAATCTTCACCTAGAAGACATCAATTCTACTAGTACATGAGATTGTATGGATTTCCTCTACACTTGGGATCTCTTACTCCCACAATTGCATGCTACCTATATGAAAGGGCGTACACTGGACCTCTTCTCTAACAATCTATCCACTAACCACAACATATTAGTGTCAGATTTTAAGTGGTCAGAAATTCCTTGGTCTGACCATCATAAACTAAACCTTTCATTAAATTGGCGGAAGAAGGGATTATATCATACACCAGTACATAGAACTTATAGCACAAGAGGCCAAACTGACCCAGTGGCGTACCAAGGGGGATGGTGGGGGCGGTCCGCCCCTCTTGCCCTGTCTCAATTCGCATATGTTCACTGCTCCCTTTGAATCTGCCCCGGAACAGGAAGTAACCTGTTCCGGGGCAGACTCAGAGGAAGCAGTGAACACATGCGAATTGTGAACTCGGAGATAGGGCAACAGGCGCGCGCCGCGGCACCCCCCCCCCCCCAGCGGGATGCACCCGGGGGGGGGGGGGGGGGGGAACGCATCGGCGATCTGCCCCGGGTATCAGCTAGGGTCGGAACGCCACTGAATTGACCCAATAGAATTTTGGCAACAGATATATGACAATGAATGGAAAGCTCGAACGGATTCCACACATAACCTCTCTGACTGGGGATAGTGCTGGGCAGACTTATACGGTCTGTGCCAGAGCCAGTGGTGGAAGGCGGGGCTGGTGGTTGGGAGGCAGGGATAGTGCTGGCCAGACATACGGTCTGTGCCAGAGCCAGTGGTGGGAGGTGGGGCTGGTGGTTGGGAGGCAGGGATAGTTCTGGGCAGACTTATACGGTCTGTGCGCTGAAGAGAACAGGTACAAATCAAGGTAGGGTATACACAAAAAGTAGCACTTGTGAGTGTATCTTGTTGGGCAGACTGGATGGACCGTGAAGGTCTTTTTCTGCCGTCATCTACTATGACTGGGATGATAGATGTATCAGCGTATTAGATGAAATTGCTCCCCTTAATACAAGAATTTCACGAAGACAATGTTATCCATTGGTTCAATGATGAACTAAAAAAAAACTCAAAATACTAACCAGAAAACTCAAACGAGCATGGAAAAAAAAAAAAAATCAAAGGACGAGCATACTTTTAATGCATGGAAACAAACACAAAGAAAATACAAATATACAATAAGAAGATCCTATTACCAATCTAAAATAGGACCAGACTACAAAGATCTGAAGACATTTCATTTAGTAAACAAGTTACTAGATACCACTCAAATCACAACAAATAACACAGACATTCCCATCTGCAGATGAAATTGCCAACTACGTCAGGGAAAAAAATAAAATAAAATTACGTAATACACTTCCTCAACACATCATTGACTGATTACTTCAATGGTCTGAACCCAACCTATGAAGAATTTCCAGCTAACCGTTAGTGATCTAAATTTGCTCTGATCACTGTTGAATCTGTAGCCCAAGCGATTTGGAAATTCTCCAATAAACATTGTAAATTGGATGCTTACCCTAGCTATCTACTTAAATCTGCCCCCAAGTGCTTCATTGAAGACCTTACTTATCTAAATTACATGCTCCAACAGGGTCTCTTCCCCGAGGAACTTGGCAACATCCTACTCACCACAGTACCTAAACAGTGGAGGAGTGGCCTAGTGGTTAGGGTGGTGGACTTTGGTCCTGGGGAACTGAGGAACTGAGTTCGATTCCCACTTCAGGCACAGGCAGCTCCCTGTGACTCTGGGCAAGTCACTTAAGCCTCCATTGCCCCATGTAAGCCGCATTGTGCCTGCCATGAGTGGGAAAGCGCGGGGTACAAATGTAACAAAAAAAAAAAAAAAAATCGAACAACCTCACCAATTATCGCCCAGTCGCATCCATCCCACTAGTAGTTAAATTGATGGAGAGCATGGTGTCCAAACAGCTAATGGAATATATGGACACGTTCTCATTACTACATGAATCACAGTCAGGATTCTGCCCCTTCCATAGTACTGAAACTGTTCTAGTCACTCTTTTAGCTAAATTCAAACATGAAATTGCCATAGGTAATTCACAATTCCAATTCGACATGTCCAGCGCATTCGACATGATAAACCACAATATACTTTTGCGTTTACTTGATCACCTCAGGATTGGAAGAAATATACTTAATTGGATCAAGGGTTTCTTAATCACCAGAACATACCAAGTTAAATCAAAAACAAACATTTCATCACTGTCGAATGCACATTGCGGAGTACCTCAAGGTTCCCCCATTATCACCAATACTCTTCAATATAATGATGTCCCCTTTGGCCAAATTCTTATCCAGTCAAAGCCTTCACCCGTTCATTTATGCAGACGATGTCACAATTTACATCCCTTTCAGACATGACCTTTCTGAAATTTCCAATGAAATCATGCGCTGTCTGAACATCATGGATTTATGGGCTAACTCATTTCAACTGAAGCTAAACACCGAAAAAACACATTGTCTTACCCTCTCATCCCCATACAATAATTATAAACCCACAACCCTAAACACTCCTGTTTATTCTCTTCCAATTTCTGATAGCCTCAAAATCTTAGGTGTTACTATTGATAGCCATCTTACACTTGAGAGCCAAGTTAACTCCATTATAAAGAAGATGCTTCATTCTATGTGGAAACTTAAACGTATAAGACCTTACTTCGAGAGAAATTTTCTGTAACTTGATACAATCAATGGTTCTGAGCCACGCAGATTACTGCAATGGAATATATGCGGGATGTAAAGTACAGCTTATGAAGAAACTCCAGACAGCCCAAAACATAGCTGCCAGGCTGATATTTGGCAAAACACGATTCGATAGCGCTAAACCTCTCCGATTAAAACTGCACTGGCTCCCAATCAAGGAACGCATTACCTTTAAAATTTGCTCTTTAGTTCACAAGATTATCTACAGTGAAACCTCAGGATACATGGTTGACTTGATAAATCTTCCGACCAAAAACAGAACCAGAGCGTCACGTACTTATCTGAACCTCCACTATACAAGCTGCATTGGACTCGGATACAAATCAACCCATGCATCCAATTTCTCCTACTTAGGTACACAAATGTGGAATGCACTACCAAAGAGTGTGAAAACGATCCATGACCATCTAAACTTCAGGCGATCATTAAAGACCTATGTGTTTTGCAAGGTCTACCCTACTGGCCCAACTTAAATGCCTCAACTCTGCAATGCATCAAAACCTTACATCGTATTGGACATTATATATTCCTTATTTCCTTGACCCTTATTGTACTTGTATACCCTTACCTTTCCTGACCCTTAATTTAAACTGTATTTGCTTAACATCTACAGGACCTGGCGATCACCTTTACGATATTATGTAAGCCACATTGAGCCTGCTAATGGTTGGAAAATGTGGGATACAAATGTTACAAATAAATATCTGGTTTAACACGCTTCAACATTTCTCCAGTTTTGGCTGATCTGCAACAGGTTCCCTGTTATTTGGTATATTTGTTATTGCTGTTTTTTTAAATTATTGAGTCAGAGGGTACCTTTGTTTTCTGCAACCTTATTGAAAATTTACCACCCACCAAAATCCTTACACTCTGCTGAGAAAGGTCTTTTAGTTACACCTTTCTTCAGGCAAATACACTGGAAGAGTATCTAAACAATTTTTGGTGCTGCAAGCCCGGCATTATGGAATGCACCCACATTAGATTTAAGGTAAATTCCTACTATTGGAGCTTTTGTAAGCAACAAAGCTCATTTGTTTAGACAGGAGTCTGCCAACATTTTGCATATTTCATTTTGACACTTATCTAAAAATACTTTGCATGGATAGTGCTTAGGCTATGACAGAATCATTCTTGCTATAAGTTTGTGTTATTTCTGCTTTGCTGATGTGTATTCTCTGTTGGTAATGTTGTTACCCACCTGGATTTGTGGATAAGTGGGCTACAAATTTTTCACATAAATAAATATATAAAATAAACACACCATGTCAGAAAAGGTACCTAATGCACATTTATAGATCACAGAAAAACAGAATTTGTAAGCTTATTATATCCACATGTATACTGACCTTCTAAACATGACTTCTGAACCTCTAATTCTAATTCACTTTTCTTTTTTCGTGGTGGTGGGGCTGGTCTTGAAGGTGGAGGTGGTCTAGGAGGAGGAGCATTTACCGGAGGTGGAGGACGGGCTGGAGCAGGTTTCTTTGTGCTAGCAACTATATCTGGCTCTACAGTAATTTGTCTTGGGGGTTTGACAGGAGGCATTTGTTCTGTGGTAGATAAATCTTTGGCAGGTGAGGAATCCAAGACCATCTGCTCTTCCAGTTCTTTGTCTTTTAATTCTGTTTCCCCATTATTTAATTTTTTTTCAAAAGTACTATTTGTCTCTATTATGCGATACTCTTGAGTAACATTTATAATGTCTGCTAATTCAGTAATTTCATCTATTGGGATCTTTGAGACATCCTCTAAAGGTGAGTAAAGCTTTTCAGAATTACTCTCAATTTCCTTATGAGAATTTTTATGAAGAGAGTCTTTGATATAGTCTGGCATTGTTGTTTCAGTAATTAAAAGTTCAGGAATATTTTTAAGAAGATCTGTTTCAACACTCAAAGTACTGGTATTCAAAATATGATCATCATGTACTTCATCATCAGCGGCGCTCAAATGCCCATCTTCCACTTCAGTTGACTTCTGGCTTTCTTCTAGAATACTGTCAATAATCTTACAAAAAAAAAAAAAAAAACCAAAACAACAACATTAAGTCTCTCTTAAAAATATGAAATTATACATCATAAGAACTCACAGAACACCAAATATGCAATCCAATGAATCAATTGTTTGACACCATTCTCACCTTCACTGGACATCTGGTATTAAAAAGCAACCAATAAGCTAGACAAATATATAACCCACCCCCAACATTTTATCAGTTATTACACTGTTTTCTAGGCAAGAGAATTGGACAATATTGAGCATTCCTCAGTGTTAATTCAAAAACACAGAAATAAAATTCAATCTTAAAAAATAAAGCAAAAAAAAAAAAAAAAGGTGATACTTGTTTACTGGACTAATTTAATACATTTCTTAAGTAACTTTCAGGACCTTAAACCAAAAACAAGTTCAATAAAAGAAAGCACAACTACATATCCTAATAAATTAATTTGCAATTAAAAACTGGTATGGAGAGGAAATGAAAAATGAGATAATGCAAGCTTTTACATACACAAGTTTTTTTTTATTTTTTGGGGTGGATGGAGAGATAAATGAAAATAGCTTATAGCTCTGATAAATGGTTTAATAGCTATATATTAATTTTACACAGATTTCTAATGGAAGGTGAGCAAACTTAAAGGATAATGTAGACTGTAAAATACAGTACAGCAGTAAGAGCAAAAGCCATTTCACTTACAAAAAAAAAAAAGAACTGTGAGAAGATGCAGGCCAAACTCATCCCTCCCTGCTTATTTATTAAATACATGGCCACCTGGTTTGTTTGAACCAGGATGACTTTGTTCCTCTTAGCTTTATGAAATTTATCTGATGGTCCTTACTGAGAATATCCTCAAGGCTGTTAGCATTTCCAAATGCATTCTCTCTTGTCTACTGAAAAATGCCTATCTTTCAAGCATGTGGCTCTTCCCCTCATCCACTTTTCCCTTTTTGTCCTGAGACTAGGTAGACAGGCAGAGCAGCAGAAAAAACAAACAGAAAAACAATGGGAGCAGCCTCCAGGCTTTGCAATGAAGAACACAGGTCTAAGAGAAAAGCGAGTCCAGCAGAGGAGTAGTGACAAATATGGTATCCTGAAGATTCCCCACAGGCTGATTCCACTGATTTTGCCTCAAATGGAGACATGCCATCTGATTGACAAACTTAATATTTTGTGGTCCAGCATTCTCAGCAATTGCCTTTTGCCTAGCTAATACCTGCTGATTCACCCAATCTTCTCCACAGTGGAAATCATGTTGGTGCTGTGGAGGAAAGACAGTTGCTCGAGTCTACTGTCTGGGACAAGAGCAAGAATCCTGTTGATACTGGGAGGTGTGGGAAGGTGGAGGATACCTACAGCTGAGTGTAATAGGACCTCTGTTACCTTCTGCGCAATACTTCCTGAAGGAGAAGGCTGGGTTGGAAGTGGGCTTGTAGAAACTTCTAAGGATGCAGTTATACTGCTTGATGAGAGTAGCAGACTCCTCCACCTGAAGAGTCTCTCCAAGGCACAGCACCCCAGCAAGCTTTTCCTGCATGCCTTGTTGAAGGTCTGAGGCTTGCAGTCAGGTGAATCTGTGGATGCCAATCACCACGGCAGAAGCTCTCGATGCTGTTTTGAAAATATGTTGGAAGAACGATCGACTGGTTCAGATGGAACTCCAATACAACCTTAGGCAGGAACTTAGGGTACGTGTGGAGAACTACTCTATGATGAACTTTTGTGTAAGATGAATCTACAACTAGGGCCTGAAGCTCACTGACCCTGCAAGCAGAAGTAACCGCCAGCAAAAACAGGACCTTCCAGGTCAAGTACTTCAGATGACAGGAATCCAGTGGCTCAAAAGGAGCTTTCATCAGCTGAGTGAGTATGATATTGAGTTCCCATGATAAAGGCAAAAATTTGATAGGGGGCTCTGTCAAAAGCAAATCACTCATGAAGTGAACTACCGTGTTTCCCCGAAAATAGGGCATCCCCATAAAATAAGACCTACCGAGGTTTTTGGTGCCCTTAGAAAATATAAGGCCTCCCCCGAAAGTAAGGCCTAGCAAAGTTTTGTTTTTCCCGGTAAGTAGGGTCCCCCCCCTGAGATCGCCGGGCCCCCCTCCGTCGTTCTGAAACTAACCCCCCACCCGAGGTCGTCCCCCCCCACCCGAGATGGCGCCCCCACCCGAAGTCGCCGGACCCCAACCCCCTCTGTCGCTCCGAAACTAACCTGCACTTAAGCCTCCTTTCACTTTCCTTCCAGTTCGCAGCAAGCAGCAGCAGTAGGAGGGCAGGCCACTCCTTCCTTCTGTTTCCTGCCCTCGCCTGACGTAACGTAACGTCAGGCGAGGGTGGGGCTCGGAAGGAAGGAGAGGCCTGCCCTGCCCTGCTGCTCCTGCGAACTGGAAGGAAAGTGAAAGGAGGCTTAAGTTCAGGTTAGTTTCTGAGCGACGGAGGGGGGTGGGGTCCGGCGACTTCGGGTGGGAGCGCCATCTCGGGTGGGGGGGGGGGGGCGACCTCGGGTGGGGGGTTACCGGTAGTTGCAGGAGCGACGGAGGGAAGGTGGCCGGGCCAACCGTGTTTCCCCGAAATATTAAGACATCCCCTGAAAATAAGACCTAGCGCCTTTTTGGGCGCAAAAATTAATATAAGGCAGTGTCTTATATTCGGGGAAACATGGTAGAGTCTGTCCAGTGATGGTAAGCACTAATTGCACTAAGTTGAACTCATAAGAGTTGGTTTTTAGACGAGACTCAAAAAGGTGTAGAATAGTATTTCCCAAGCAATGAAAACAACAATCTTAGTAATACCACAGTAGGTGAGACCAAACAAAAAAATAAACAGAAGATGAGACTGACATGAAATGTAGCTGTAAAGCAATGACCACAAATGCTTGCAGTCTAAGTAACAAAGTTCATGATCTGCAAGCCCAGATGAAAGAGGCAGATTTAGATGTTGTCGCTAATCATGGAGACATGGCTCAATGATTACCATGGATGGGACACAAACATACCGGGCTAAAATCTATTTAGGAAGGATAGAGATGGTCAGGTGGAGGAGTAGCTCTGTATGTCAGAAACAATATTAAAGCAATGAAATACAGGGGATCTGCGGAAAAGATGAATCAATACTGATTGCCTTGAAAAGAGAAGACGGAACCTCTATTCACATGGGTGTTGTCTACAGACCTCCGATATAATCAGAGCAGCTTGGTAAAGATCTGGTTGCAGATGTTCAAATGTTGGGAAAGAAAAGAGAAGTGCTGTTATTGGGTAATGTGAACTGGAAAGTTGCACCTGCAGAATCGGAAAGAAGTAGGGAGGAAGTGGATGCAATTCAAAGTGCTCTGCTCAGACAAATGGGGATGGATCCCACGAGGGAAGGAGCAATGCTGGATCTGGTGCTCACAAATGGGGAAATTGTGTCTAATGTCAGAGTAGATGCCCACCTGAGCAGTAGTGATCATCAAATGGTTTGGTTTGATATAATGGCTAGAGCGGAGGGCAGCCAGTTAAAACTCAAAGTCCTGGATTTCAAACATATTAACAAAATGGGGGAATACCTGAAGAAAGAGCTGAAGGGATGGGAAGGTGTAAGTGGAAAGACAGTGGTCCAGGCTGAAAGGAGCTATTAAAATGGCTACTGACCTTTACGTGAGGAGAGTAAATAAAAGCAAGAGGAAAAGGAAACCAATATGGATCTCCAATCAAGTGGCTGAGAAAAAAAAAGACAAAAGAGGTGGCACTCATGAAATACAGGAAAACTCAAGGAGAAGAGCATAGGAAAGCATACCAGGAGAAGCTGAAAGAAGCCAAGAGGGAGATAAATGTAGCAAAAGCAGGGGCGGAAGAGCAAATGGCTAGGAATGCAAGGAAGGGAGACAATCATTTTTTCAGGTATATCAGTGAAAGGCAGGAAGGCTAGAAATGGAATTGGGAGCAGATGCTGTGGACGGCTATGTGGAGAGCGATGATGAAAAAGCGAATGTGCTAAACAAATACTTCTGTTCTGTGTTCACGAAAGAAAATCCTGAAGAAGGACCACAATCAGCTGGTAAAGGTACAAATAAGAATGGAGTGAATATCACACTGTTCACAAAAGAATGTGATTATGAACAACTTGAAAAATTGAAGATGGACAAAGCCATGAGACCAGATGGTATCCATCCCAGGATACTGAGGGAGCTTAAAGAGATTCTGGCAGATCCTCTTAAAGATTTGTTTAACAAATTTTTCAAGACGGGAGAGGTTCCGTGGGATTGGAGAAGAGCAGATGTGGGGAACTACAGGCCGGTAAGCTTCACTTTGGTTACTGGAAAAGTAATGAAAGTGTTGCTGAAGAAAAGGATTTAACACATTTATACCCCACATTTTCCCACTAGTTGCAGGCTCAATGTGGCTTACACAATAAGGGTATGCTACAATATCAATAAACAATGTCATAGTAAAAATTGTGATCGTAAACGTATCGTCTAAAACAACAAGATAATAAAATATAAAAGAAAATTATTAAGGTTCATATATTTGCTGTAACAGATATTAAGTAAACTAAGTAACGTCTGGATAGTGAATTTCCTGGAATCCAATGAGTTACAAGATCCACGGCAACAAGGTTTTACCATAGGTAAATCGTGCCAAACAAATTTGATTGAATTCTTTGACTGGGCAACCACAGAATTGGACCAAGGACGTGTGCTAGATGTAATTTACTTGGATTTCAGCAAAGCCTTTGACACGGTCCCTCATAAAGGCTCTTAAATAAACTTGAAAGGCTGGAGTTAGGACTCAAAGTGGTAAACTGGATTAGAAGCTGGTTGTCAGGCACCAGAGGATGGTGGTCAATGGAATTCACTTGGAGGAAGCAAAGGTGAGTAGTGGAGTGCCTCAGGGATCAGTTCAACACACTGGTGAGTGACATTGCCGAAGGATTAAAAGGTAAGGTTTGACATTTTGTGGATGATACCAAAATTTGTAAAAGAGTAGACACCCCGGAGGGAGCGGAAAACATGAAAAGGGATTGGCAAAAGTTAGAAGAATGGTCTAACATTTGGCAATTAAAATTTAATGCAAAAAACGTGCAAAGTGATGCATTTGGGGAGTAGAAAACCAAGGGAACTGTATGTCCTAGGAGGTGAGAGGCTGATATGAACAGAAGGGGAGAGGGACCTTGGGGTGAAGGTGTCCTAGGATCTTAAGCAAAAAAACAGTGTGGCAAAGAGGTGGTCGTAGCCAGAAGGATTCTAGGTTGTATCGTGAGAGGAGTAACCAGTAGAAGAAAGGAGGTGTTGATGCCTCTGTACAAGTTGTTGGTGAGGCCCCACCTGGAGTATTATGTTCAGTTTTGGAGACCGTATCTTGCTAAGGATATAAAAAGACTAGAAGCAGTCCAGAGGAAGGCAATAAAAATGATATGGGGCCTGCGCCATAAGACACATGAGAAGAGACTTGAAGATATGAATATGTGTAGCCTAGAGGGAAGAATGGACAGGACCTATGATACAGATGTTTAAATACTTGAAAGGTATTAAAATAGTTTGTTATGGTATGTCATTGCTTCTAACAGAAAGAAGACAAGGGTGATGTTGGCTGATGTTAAACTGAGAATTACTAGCGCAGAACTTGCCTGGATGTTGGGAAAGGCAAAGTGTGTTTAGAAAAGTGTTTAAACTAAGCACTGCTAGTGCACACACCTGCCTGTATTTGGGACAAGGTAAGCTGTGTTTAGAAGAAGTGGAATTAAGGGTGATAAGAGTGGATACTCTCTTGCTGCTAGTTCAGTTAAATGGCTGGGAAAAAGGAAACCCTGTAAAGCTAAAAAAAAACAAACAAAAACCCCAAATAAAAATATTGCAATGTTCAGGTTTAAGGATTACGAAGTGAAAGCCCAAAGCTGTGAGGGAAGAATTGGTGTTACACCAAATTTGTTCTTACATGAATCTATGTTTATTTATTGGGATTTATTAACCGCCTTTATGAAGAGATTCACCAAGGCGGTGTACAGCAGGTACAGTAACATAAAACTTATAATTTTGCTAACAGCATAACAATAGTAAAATGACCAAGTATAAAAATAAATACAACAAATGAGGTAAACATGAAAACAGTAAATTGAAACCTAAGAGGACTACCATGAAACAGGATAAAAAATAAACACATGTTCATGAGAGAGATATTAATTGTGGATATCCTGAAAACCTGACTGGCAAGGAGTACTCAGGACTGGACTTGGGAAACACTAGTGTAGAGAAAGAACCACTGACAGCATATGTGGAAGGAGTGCAAAAAAAAGTGCAGAAAAACACCTCCAAAGCTCTTCCCTCCCTGCCTCTTTTTGGGAGAAAAAAAGCTGGAGTGCGCACTAGGGGGTGGAGAGATGAAGAGAAAAAGATACTGACTGGTGGGGACAGGGGTCAGCATACGAGGTTGAGAGAGAGAACGTAAGTGGTAGAAGGAAGTTGTTGGCATAGCAAGAGAATGTTATGTGCTGGGTGTGGGTTTAAGTTGGAGCTGGGTATCAGTAGCAGGATTAGAGGTAAGAATGGTAGGAGAGTCAAATATGCAGGAAAGAAGGTAACAAGAGTCAGGATGAAGAGAGGTGACTTAGCAGGGGCAGGGGATTCAATAGCTCCTCTAGGGAATTTTACCAGGTGTCAGGCAGTACATATTAAAAACTTCTATATTCCACTTAAACAATAGTTAACAAACCTCTTTAGAGTCATCTTGCTTCTGTTCTATAATGACTGGATTATCCCCACATTTTTCCATATTGTTGCGAACCGCCTACATAAACATAGGTAAACGACACATTATCTTAAAAAATACTTGTCAGAAAAAATATAAATAAAAAGCAGTTAGTGCCATTGTTAGCTATTCAGACCCTGTTGTGCTTGGGAGGATGTAGTTCAACCACTGTCACATTTTCATGTCACTCTATAACTACACTCCTAAGAAGGTAACAGTAAATGTTAAAAATAACATATCACAACAAATCACATATGCATACAAAATATGCTTATCCATTGGACAATATGACTAAGATTCCAAAATCAAAATGACAAAAGCTTAATGAACTATCTTAGGCTACCTTGTAAAGATGTGTTTTCAGTAATAAATAAAACAAACAAACAACAACAAAAAAAGATTATAAAAAAGGTATCCAAAAATCTGAACTGCTTGGGGATTGGATTTCCAGGAAGTACTTTTAAAATTCAAATTTTGTTGATTTATTCATTAACAAACACAGAATGCTTCATTTATTAGAATGGGCATATTTACAAGAAAACATATAAAGAAAGTTAAATATGTCTCACTCAATTAGACCACATTAGGAGAGGGGGACTAAGAATCAAAAACCAAAGGAAGATGGTACTGTTCAAGGGGGGGGGGGGGGGGGGGAGAAACAAAGGAAATAGGATAGCCTAGTCACTTATTTCTACAGTCTGTTTCACAATAACAAAGGATCCACAACTTTTGGATTCCTTCAAGAAAAAAACTTAAAATTACAGTGGGTCATAGAAAACATAGGTATTTTCTGTTTCTCGTCCCTCCACCCAGTATCTCTCTCTCTGTCTTCCCCATCCACCATCACCCAGTCTCTCTATTTTCTCCCCATCCAGCATGGCTTGTCTCTCTCCAGTGAAGTCTAACGTTTATTGATTTTCATAGCACATTGCTGGCCTCAACAGAACTGCTTCCCCCCCCTCCTCTAGAGTCTATTTGTTCAACCTCCACTCAAGATTCCAAGCATTCCCAGCCTTAATAGCATAGATTCAGAGTACTCTTCTGCATCCCAATTTCAATGTCCTCTGTACAGTATTTCCCCTCCCTCCTACTTACCCTTTTGCTGTTGTCCTCAATCAGTTTTGTGAACGCAGTTGTAAAGACACATGCGCGGGACCATTTCCCTGTGCGTGTCACTGCTAGGTTTGCCAATCCCGCTCCCATGACAAACTTCCTGTATTGGAGGAAGTGGGACCAGCAGATCTAGGAGCGATGCACGCAAGAAAATGGTCCCATGCCTGTGTCTTTACAGCTGTATTTCCCAGAAAAGGTTTAGATTTTTGGATTTGTACTGTATCTCTCAATACGAAGGGAAGTCAATAAATAAGGTGAATTCAAATATCACATCAAAACACTACTTGTTTCCCACATTTACTGGCTCTCCTTCATACAGTAATGCTTAACTTTTGACAAGACTATAGCTCATTTTTTTCTTATTATAAATTTGCAAAACAAAAAAAGCTGAGTTTATCTTAAACATAAAGAGAAGAAAAAAATCATAATATTTACTGTTTCACCTTCTTATTTAGGAAGTTTTTATGTAGCACTTTGATGAGGTGAAAAATGATTTTTAAACTCCACGGAAAACAATCTTAGTATAATGTCTAAGACAGAATGCTAAATTTAATATCTACTTGTAATGTTCAGGACAGCCACAATAAATAATGCATGACATACTGCCATACTCTAGAGACCTAGTATATGCAAATTAATCAAGGGCATATTTGTTATAGATATTCAGAAAACAAGACTGGTGAGGTATGCCTCCAGGACCAAGTTGGGAAATAATAATATAAACACACTGAGTGGTATACATCCTACAAAGAAGTTTATATCTGTTCTCCTGCAGTTGTGCAAAGGCATTCAGGGCCTTTACTACCATACAGGTTTGCTCACATTTCTTCTTCCCCAGACCTTTCCTGAAGTCCGTCCTCCACGCCTTCATATACACTTGTCTCTAAGCCTGGCATCAGAAGCACCTATAGATTGGACACACTTCCTTTCCCTCTCTTATACCAGCTATTCCTGGTGATTTTATAAAAGTTAGATTGCAGGAGCAGCTTCATACAGTGTAAGATTCTGTGCCTAAACCATTTGCTTTTGAGATTTTAGTACATCGTGGAAGTCAAAAGTTTAATGGGAGTTTAATATAAACCAGTATTATTATATTACCTTGGTGTTATATTCCCCTCAACATCTTGAAATAGGTTTGAAGTGGATTGCAATTTAAAATATAACCAGTTCACAAAACTGGGAGCTTACAATTATACAATTATACTTGAAATCTAGTCTAGGCTACAATCTTTAAAGAGCAATCATATATAATTAAGCCAGCTAGACAGCACATATTTTCTAAATAAAACGGCTTTAATGGATTTACAAAACTTAAATAACCTGATAAAAAGATTATAGAGATTGGCAAAGAATTCCAGATTTTTGAAGCCTGATAAGAAAATAAAGGTGTAAAATGGAGCTTTTCAAAACAAGGAGGGACTACTGAATTTGCTTAAGTCACATAGAAGGCGAATTGCTATATTTTAAACCGTTCCAAGTTTTCTCTGTAAATGTTTTGTACAGCCAAGATATATCATATTGCAGTAATCGAGTTTCATTAAGACTTAGTGTACTAACGGCTGAAATTTTTCTTGAGTGAAATATTTCCAGATACATCTTAAGTTACTTATAATCATTCAAAAACATTTTTTATACAAGACCATTTATCTGAGACTCCCAAGACAGTTTGTAATTTAGACCATTTAATACTAAAGAAGATGGTTTCAATGAGATATCTTGGCTACCAACTAAGAGAAAATGGGAAAATTAGGTTCTTACCTTGGTAATTTTCTTACCTTTAGTCAAAGCAGATGAAGCCATTACATATGGGTTGTGTCCATCAACCAGCAGGGGGAGATAGAGAGCACTCAACGTTTCACAGTGCCTCATGGCCAGCCAGCTCCACTGCCTCTTCAGTATTTGAAGCTTCCAAAGCAGTATGGCAAACCGCAATGGGAATAACATGAACTTTCCTCACAGCGAACGATGGCCCCTTAACAAGGGCATGAACTCAAAAGGAGGGAATGAAAACATCCTCCTGGAGGGAATAAACTCATCCTCCAAAACAAACTGGAGGGAATGGACTCATCCTCCAAAACAAACTGGAGGGAATGGACTCATCCTCCTATAAGTGAACATGAATCCTGAAGACTGTTTTCCAACTTTTTCCCAAGGAAGGAACTTCAGGAAACAAGAACAGAACCTGAAACAGATTCACAGCATACAGACAATCATACAGGGAGGGCTCATGGCTTCATCTGCTATGACTAAAGGAAAGAAAATTACCAAGGTAAGAACCTAATTTTCCCTTCCTTGTCATCAAGCAGATGAAGCCATTACGTATGGGATGTAACAAAGCAATCCCTATATAGGGTGGGAACAGGTCACACCACGCACTAGCACTTGTGCGCCAAAATGCGCATCCCTCCTAGCAGCCACATCCAGCCTGTTATGTCGGGCAAAAGAGAGCTTAGAAGCCCATGTTGCTGCACTGCATATATCTTGAAGAGAGAGTGCTCCAGTTTCAGCCCAAGAGGAAGAAATCGCTCTGGTAGAATGCGCCTTAAAGGCTACAGGCGGAGACCGGCCGGCAAGCAGATAAGCTGAAAAGATAGTTTCTTTGAGCCAGCGGGCAATAGTGGCTTTAGACGCTGGAGACCCTCTGCGAGGACCTGATAGCAAAACAAACAGATGATCATAGATCCTGAAAGAGATAGTAACTCGCAGATACTGCAGCAGAGTCCTGTGAACATCCAACAGGTGCAACTACCCAAAAGATTCTGGAAACTCCTCCTTATCAAAGGAGGGCAAGAAAATAGGCTGGTTTAGGTGAAACGCTGAAACCACCTTAGGCATGAAGGAAGACATGGTCCAAACCCCGGACTCTGAGAATTGCAGAAATGGGTCTCTAGAGGACAGCGCCTGGAGCTCTGACACTCGTCTCGCCGAAGTAATGGCCACAAGAAAAACGGCCTTTAGTGTCAAATCTTTCTCCGATGCTCGCCGAAGCGGCTCTAAAGGAGAAGCCTGCAGGGCCTTCAAAACTAGCCCCAGGTTCCAAGCTGGACAGGGTGCTCGCACGGAAGGCTGGAGCCGAAGAACCCCACTAAGAAACCATGCCACATCTGGAAGAGCAGCTAAAGACTCGCCTTCAACCTTACCACGAAGGGAGGCCAATGCTGCCATTTGCACCCGCAGGGAATTACAGGCCAAGACTATTTGTACACCATCCTGCAAAACGTCCAGAATCGGCGAGACAGGAGCCTGCATGGGTGTGATAGCTTTTGAAGCACACCAAGACTCAAACTGGCACCAAATCCTGGCATAAGCCACGGAAGTGGAACTCTTGCAGGCCTGCAGGAGTAGAAATGACTGTGTTTGAATAGCCTTTGTCCCTCAATTGCGCCCTCTCAATCGCCATGCCATAAGACCAAAGCGGCAGGCGTCCTCCATGGCTACCGGGCCCTGTGACAACAGGTTCGGTACCAGAGGTAAAGGAAGGGGAGCCTCCACTAGCATCTGTCGGAGGTCCGCATACCAAGACCTCCTGGGCCAATCCGGGCGATGAGGACCACTTCTCCTGGGTGCAGCTAAAACCGCATGAGCACACGCCCTATCAAGGGCCACGGAGGGAACACATATAGTAGGCCCGGGGCCAGGGCTGAGTGAAGGCATCCAACCCTGCCGAGCGAGGATCTCTCAGTCTACTGAAGAAGCACGGGACTTTGGCATTTGAACTTGTCGCCATAAGATCCATCACGGGCTTGTCCCATATGGCACATATCTGCAGGAATACTTCGTCTGCAAGTTCCCATTCTGCTGGATCGATCTGATGCCTGCTTAGATAATTGGCTTGCATGTTGCTCTGACCTGCAATGTGAGCTGCCGACAGAAACTGAAGATGCAGCTCGGCCCAGTGGCAAATCTGTTCGGCCTGCGCGGTCAGTGCTCTGCACCGAGTGCCGCCTTGTCGATTTATGTAGGCCACTGCTGTCGTGTTGTCCGACATCACTCTGACAGCCAATCCTTCCAGGGTCACTTGAAAGGCCAGAAGCGCCTGAAACACCGCTTTCAACTCCAGGCGGTTGACGGACCACTCCGACTCCTTGGGTGTCCATAGACCCTGGGCATGCTTCCCTTTGCAATGTGCGCCCCAGCCCTTCAGGCCGGCATCTGTCACTACTAGACACCAATCGGGGAGTGCCAGCGGCATTCCTCGCCGCAGCATGCTGTCTGACAGCCGCCACTCCATGCTGAGTCGGGCCGCAGGGAGCCAAGAAAGTCTGCATTGATAATCCTGAGATACTGGAGACCATCTTTGAAGTAGGGAATACTGTAGAGGTCTCAGGTGCGCTCTCACCCAGGGCACCACTTCCAATGTGGCTGTCATCGATCCCAGCAGCTGGACAATGTCCCAAGCTCGCGGGCGGGGCATCCTCAGGAGCAGACGGACCTGATTCTGAAGCTTGCACCGCCTTAGCTCGGGTAGGTATACATAGCCCGAGTCTGTGTCGAACCTGGCCCCCAAATATTCTAGAGATTGCGAAGGGGTCAGGTGACTTTTGGCCATATTGACGACCCAGTCTAGAGATTGAAGTACTGAGACCACTCTGGCTGTAGCTTGATAGCTCTCTGTTACAGAATCTGCTCTGATGAGCCAGTCGTCTAGGTACGGGTGAACCCTGATACCTTCTCGCCTGAGAAAAGCAGCTACTACCACCATTACCTTCGAAAAGGTTCAGGGAGCTGTGGCGAGGCCAAAAGGCAAGACCCGGAACTGGAAATGTTTTCCCAACACCACAAACCTCAGAAACGTCTGGTGTGGGGGCCAAATTGGTATGTGCAAGTAAGTTTCTTTCAGGTCTAGAGACGTGAGAAACTCTCCTGGCTGTACCGCAGCAATGACGGAGCGCAGGGTTTCCATGTGGAAATGCCGCACTCTCAGGGACTTGTTTAATTCTTTTACGTCCAGAATAGGGTGAAAAGACCCACCTTTTTGTGGCCCCACAAAGTAGATGGTGTATCGGCCGTAGCCGTGTTTGGCGGGAGGTACCGGGGACACGGCCCCTAACTGAATCAGACCTTGCAAAGTCTCCTCTCCCGCCGCCCGTTTGGCGGCAGAACCACATCGGGACTCCACAAACACGTCTCTTATTGAGGCGTTGAATTCTATTCTGTAGCCATCTATGATCAGGTCCAGAACCCACTGGTCTGAGAAAATATTGGCCCACTCCTCGGCAAAGAGGGAAAGACGTCCTCCGATGACAGGAAGTGAGGAGGGGGCCGGCGCACCATCATTGAGAGGGTCGCCCCTGAACTCCAGGCCTAGAGCCGGTGGCTGCGGAACGCTTGTCCGAGCAAAAGGAGTTCCTCTGCTGAAAAACGGGCATGAGAAGTGAACCCAGCAGAACGCCCCGGGCGGTACCTTCTAGCTTCACGGAAGCGAGGTCTATAAGAGGAGTGGACCGCCTGGCCCTTGGAGGAAGGCCTCGGCCTATCTTCAAGCAAGCGCTGGGGTTTAGGATCTCCCAGGCCTTTAACAATTTTTTTTTCCAACTCCTCACTAAATAGAAGGCCTTGAAAGGTCAACTTCATCAACCTTTGCTTAGAGGCCATGTCCGTCGCCCAATGCCGTAGCCAAAGAAGACGGCAAGCCGCCACTGCTACTGCCATGTGTTTAGCCGAAGCTCTGACATCATCATAAAGGGCGTCAGCAAGAAAGGACAAGGCCGACTCCATCCGCGGAGCCACATCTGAAAAGGGCTCCGCTCCATCACCGGGCTGTTCCACTGCCTGTTGCAACCAAGCCAGGCAGGCTCTAGCAGCATAACAACTGCATGCAGACGCCCGAATAGTGAGACCTGCAATTTCAAATGACCGTTTAAGTGCTGATTCCAGTCTACGGTCTTAAATATCCTTCAGGGCAACACCTCCTTCAACCGGGAGGGTAGTTCTCTTCATCACAGTTGTGACTAGGGCATCCACTTTAGGCATAGCAAAGCGAGCCATATGCCCCATAGCCCTGGAAACTTTCAAAGGTCCCTCGGGGTCAGCCCATTGAGCCGAAATAAGCACTTGGATGGAGTCATGCAAAGGAAAGGCTCGAGCAGGCTTTTTGGTACTAGCCATCCTAGGATTCACAGAGGAGGCTGTGCCACTGGCAGGGTCCTCAATAGAGAGCCTGCAGGGCATCAGAAATAAGCGCTGGTAGCTCATCACGGTGGAAAATCCTCACCGCGGAGGGATCGTCCAGATCCTGAATCACTTCTGCACCAGACTGGTTCCTCAGACCATTAAGGCCTGCCAGAGTCCTCCGAATCCTCGCAGCCCAACCACGGGGGGGAAAAAGGAGGTGCAGCACTCTCCGAAGGGGAATGAGCCCTTCTGCGCTTCATATTCTGCCAATTATCAGGGAATAACGCCTCAGAGGGCATACCCAGGCTAGAATCCACCGGGGGGGGGGGGGGGGGGGGGGCATTAGAAGAGGCCCGTGCCGGGCTTTGTGGGAGAGCTCTTTTAAGCATGTATGCTTTAAGCATTAGTAAGACAAAATCAGGGGAGAAAAACTCACCCTGGGCACCCGGATCTCTGCCGGGGCTAGTAGCTCCCATATCAGCCTCACTCCGAGGCCTCCCCCCGGGCTCAGGACTCTCCGTCTCAACGGAGGTTGCGCCATGTGGTAAATTCAAAATGGCACCCGCTGCCAGCTCAGAGCGCGAAGAATCGTCGCTCGCCATGCTCGGGCCAGCTCTAATGTCTGTACAGCACGATTTACAGAGCCCCGCTGCTGATCTGCGCTTGCCACACTTGGAACAGCGCTTTACTGTCTCCGCAGCCATCGCCAAAAATGGCGGTAAAATTCAAAATGGCGGTTCACTCCAAAATCGCCCCGATCACGGGCACACCCCGGAGGAGTCAGAAAACACTCTTACCTCACTGGACCGAGTATCACAGCTCCGGTCCCACAGAAAAAGGCAAGGAAAAACCTCTTAAGCGCCAAAGCGCGACGCAACTTTTTTTTTTTTTTTTTAACGCTGTGAGGAAAGCAGAGGTAAATAGAACTCCGGAGGCTCAGGTGAGTGGGAAAGGCAGGGAAAGGGCGAACCTATGTGCCTGCATCCACTGTTGGTGGGGAAGGACAGGGAAAGCTAAGCAATGTGTCCACATCCACGGAGGTATGGGTAAGGCAGGGAAAAGGCGAACCTATGTGCCTTTAAAGTGAAGCTGCTATAGCCTCCAACACACCTAACAACTGGCAAAAGCACAGGAGCAACCTCCAGGCAGATTTTAGATGGAGCTCGAAGAAGCTGCAGCCACTCTGCTAGGGGAGATAGAGAATACTGAAGAGAGGCAGTGGAGCAAGCTGGTATGAGGCACTGAAAAAAGTGTGCTCTCTATCTCCCTCTGCTGGTTGATGGGTGTTTATTTTCTCTGAATCTGCCTTTGCTAATCAAGCAGCGGAAGCAGTGGCCCGCCTCATCTCTCTGGGCAAAGTTACATATGCCCTCCAAATATCTAGCTTTCCCAACCTTGAATCTGCTCATGGCAGTTCAGTACAGGCTCAGCCGTAGCTAAGTCTGTAATTAAAGAGGAACCCAGTTTCAATTAGTTAAAGAGATATAGTTTATTAGTATTAATTAGCATTGATACATTACCCAATAATGAGGATACCAGCAATTCAGTCAATCATACAGTGAAACAGAATCACATGACACATCAGCTCTCCTCCATCAGCATCTGCATCTGCCTCTGTATCTGCGTCTGTCTCTCTCTCTCTCTCTGTCTCTCCTTCTGCGTCTTACACTTCTCGGGGTGCTTCCTTTATACTGTCCCAACCCAATGGATTCCAATGGGATCCAGCTTTGTCAGCAGAACTTGCTATTCCTTATCAGTTGATAAGGAACCGATAAGGGTGACTTCATTAGGTCCCAGGTTCCAACTATACACAAAAGGGGTGCAAAGCACAGGTGGCGAGATGACTTCATCGGTCATTCTGCTCTTCTCAGCTATTCTCAGCTCCCCCTCCCTCTGAGTACTCTCTAACTACGTACATCTACCCCTTATCTACTTTCATTAGCCCAAAACATCTTTCATGACTCTTCACTGATGCCAGTCCCAGGCATGTTTATAAGAGCAAAAGACCCCCTCCCGTGCCAGCTCCCTGAGAACTCAGTTCAGCTTGTGCTGCAGAAAAATGTATTTTGTATCAGAGATGACTTTGGATTTTTAAGAGAAGCCCAGCTCTTATTATGAGCCATTTGCTTGTAGAGGCCTAGCTCTTTAGCCTGAGCCATTGACCTGTATTTTACTGAGAGCAAGGGTGGCCATATATATACATGGGACACAACCGATCTGTAATGGCTGCATCTGCTTGATGACAAGGAACGGGTTTTATGGAAGGTGGGTATTATGATGGTAGTATAATCGGTCGTAATGTCAATGTTATTATGGCTGTACAAGTTTCGGGTTTACAAGTGGAGGCTGTATTGGAGGGTAATGGGTTAGTTAACAAATTTTAGTAGCAAGGTCATTAAAATCTAGACTATGTCTTAGGAGACTTTCACCGGTGTTTAACTGGTTTGCTATTAATGTAAAAGGCAGCAAGTAGTGACTGTTTCCATCTGTTTTTCAAAAGCACCAATTAAAAGAAAAAAAAAAAAGAAAAGATATAATTGAAACACACTCCATGATGAAACAAGAAAACAGCCAGTAGCTATGTTATAGATAAAAAAATGTTGATGACTCTATAAAATAAATCCTATAGGAATGCAGTAATTCTTGACCTTCTTAATAAACTCAGGAATGCAGTTACAATTTATTGACCTGACAGATGTCAACATTCTAATTACCTGACTGGGTAGTAGCAAGGCGTTTGATCAGCTAAAGTTAATTTTGGCTTGCCCTCTGCTACATCAGGGAAACTTATCACATTTTGCCCTTCCTCCGTAAATAATCCAGATTCCACAAACATGATTGTACTTTCAAACTGACTTTAATGACTATGCCAAAAAGAGGTGATTCCTATAACATGTCTAATGGAAGGAAGAGTCATAATTTATTCAGCAAGTGCCAAACTTTTACACCATTTATCATAACTATACCTCTCCCTATATATCTACACACACACATATATAGATGATAGATATGTGTGTGTGTGTACATATAGACATCAAAATAACTTTAAATGATTTAGGGCCCTTTTTGCAAAGCTGCGGTAAAAGGGGCCCTGTGGTAGCGCTGCTGTGTGCGCGCTGAGGCCCCCCTTTTATCGCAGCAGGTAAAAGGCTTTCTTTTTTTTTTTTTTAAAAGAGAAATGGCCCTGCAGTAAATGAACCACTTGCTGCGTGGCCATTTCCCAGGGAAGTCCTTACAGCCACCCACTTAGGAAATAAGGGCTCCGTGCTACCCTGGCAGTAACAGGGCAGTGTGTGGTACTGCTCAATTACTGCTGGGTAAGCCCCAGGTGCTAGAAAATAAAAATGCATTTTCTAGTGCCAAGTTGGCGAGCGGCAGAGGCCAGGACTACTGCCGGGCTAGGCCCGATTTGCCGCACGCCAAAGCAGCCCTACCACCCTTTAATAAAAGGGCCCCTTAATATGTTACTGCTAACAGTTCAAGTAGCAGATAACATTTAACATAGCATCAAACTAACACATACAAAAAATTCACAATTTCTTATTAATATCTTCAACATTGCATATAGTTCCTTAAAAAAAATTCTGTGTTGGATACTATATTACTTCATGTACAACAAATAAATCAAAAAAAAAAAAGAGAACAACATAAGAAAAACTTACCTTTAATGTTGGAAATCCAACTTTGGTTGGGGACCTGTTGGGAAACGGAAAAAATAAAAACTCAAAAAAACATTTAAAATACAAAAGACAAATTGCTCAAAAAACAAATTACTCAAAAACTTAACTCTGAAAAAAATATGTCTATTATGATTAGGGCTTTTAATTTTAGGTTTTAACAGATGAACCCCAATAAAGCATCCCAATGCAAAACAAACAAAAAAAAAAAATCAACACATCAACTAAAATGATGTTTATTGGTTGAACACAAGAAAAATTTTACTTGTTAGTACTTGCTCATCTCTCCCCTTGCCTGCCTTGAATACTCCACTCAGTTTTTGTAGATTTTTGGCGTGGACTCCTTAATTGCACAAATGCATACTTTTCATTCAACCAGAAAACTAATGGAACATGCCTCATGAAAAACACCAATAAAATATTTTTCTGTATGCTGAAAGGACCCTAATTAGCTAGACACCCCCCCAAATTTACAATGTATAATCACTTAAGAACAAAAGGCATATTTAGGATTCTTCCTATAATAAATGTGGCTTAATGTTCTTTGGAGTCTTTCCTCGTGTATTTATTCCTTTAATGTGCATTAATAGACCAAACACAGAGTGCTTAAGCTTGTACCCGAAGCAGGAGGATACTAAAGTAGCTTGGTCAAGGTCACAAGGAACCCGACATCTAGACTTCTCAGCCTGCTGTTTTAAATAAATAAATAAACCACAGGGATACTCTTCCATTCAAACCATGACTCCTTAATTTTATTCTCAAGTATGACCTCCAATACCTTTGGAATGGTTATTCAATGTACAGGTTTAATTCGATTATTTATTATTTAATTTAAGTTTTCTCATACTTGCATCTAAACAATTTTAGTCCAAACAAAACTGCAATAAAACTCCAAGGGGTAAGCAAAATTAATCATGTTACCTTCTAAACATAGAGAAAATAAAATGACAGCAAGTCAAGGGCGTGGTAGCTAAGAAACCTTAAATGTATTGGTAAATATAAAAGGCTCTTTTTTGTAAAGCTATTATTGTCCATGATTACAAAATTATGCTATGTATAATAACCAATGCTGGTTGAATTGGTATGCACTCTTGTTGAGAGTTTGGTATTTTGTTATATTTTCTGCATTATATTGCTCTTTATCAATTTTTGGATTATGAATGCAGAAAATTAAAAGTTTGGGGGGGGGGAGGGGAAAGAAAGAAAATGACAGCAAATCAAGACCATATGGGCTATCAAGTCTGCCCATTCATAATGTCTACTATCCATTCCTCTCTCAGAGACCCTGCATGCTTGTCCCATGTTCTCTTGAATTCAGACATTTTTTGTCTCCACTACTTCTACAGGAGGCTGTTCCATGCATCTACCACCTTTTCCGTAAAGACTTATTTCATTAGATTGCTCCCTTTCAACTTCATCCTATGCTCCCTCATTCTAGAGGTTTCTTTCAATTGAAAGTGAGTCTCACCTCCTGTGCATTTATGCCATAGAGGTATTTAAGTGTTTTCCTATCTCCCCTCTCCTGGCTATTGATCTTCTTCAAACTGAAGATTTAAGATCTTGATACTTGCTTTGTGTATCATAATTAATTCAATATTTTATTCTTATCTTCTCTCCTTTACGTTTTTCAATTGCATAAGCCACTGTGCTTTAAGGAGAAATTAGGTCCTACCTGCTAATTTGCTTTCCTTTATGCCCTCCAGACCAGCCAAGAATGACTGATGGTTATGCATGCCTACCAGCAGGTGGAGACTGAAAAACTGATTTTGAGCCCCCTGGAAGTCTCAGTATTCATGTATCAAAGCAACAGGAAAGACAGAAACCAGACATCTGTGCGTCAGTCAGTTTACACAGCCACCTACAAAGCGACACTGCTGGCAACTGTTGAATAGCGCAACTACACCAAATTGAGAGATCAATATCAGTAAGGTACTTATGTGCAACCACTTAGTACCGGTTAAGTAATGGGTCTCTTTACTGTTTGTTGTTTTCCAAATAGCTCCCCACAGAGACAAGAACGAACAGAACTATCATAAGTATCAAACCACCGAACCAAACAGAAGACCGCATAGGGAGGGATCTGGGCCAGTCCGGAGGGACTAAAGGAAAGCAAATTAGCAGGCAGGACCTAATTTCTCCTTCCTTAGCGTCTCTCCGGCCCGGCCCAGAATGACTCATGGGAAATACCAGAGCAGTAATCCACGGGAGGGACCGACCAGAACCACTGCAACCTGCTCCTGACCAAAAAAGTGGACATCTATTCAACAACCTGAACAACAGATGTCAGGAATCCCTGAGCACAGAAGTGCTGACCTTCGTCAAAGGCACTGGAGAATGCTCCATTTAAGAGGAAACCTGTCTCATCATGAAAAGCGACGAAAAAAATCTCTGAGATTGGAGAACCAAAGGAGCTCTCAAGTGACCGAACAAAGGTCACTTGACACCCCTTCGGGCCTCATCACTCTCCCCCTATCACGCAGGGGCAGCTACACTACTGTATGCAGAACCAACTTACTCAAGGAACGGTGATCCTGTAAAACCCAGGCAAAGCCTAGAGGAATAAGGACCATGAAAAGGACAACCAGACCTTTTGATGATGAAAGATACGAAAATGACCCTGAACCAAAAAATTCCATCTGCAGAGGAAGGGCCCCCAAAAGAAAAAGAAGGAAGAGAAAAAGGCGAAAGAGAGGAAGAAGCAGAGTGAAAAACCTAAGATTGAAAGAACGAGTGAAGAAAGGACCCCTCGAAAGACTGAAGAGAATAACACCTCATACCATCCTAAAGACTCGTAATCAGCCTCCCAAGGGGAATCCTGAAAGAAGCCAGAATTGTCACCTGGCCAAAGGGAAAGAAAGGCTATTCCCCAATCCAACCATTCTACAACAAAGAATAAATCAAGAATCTCCTGAACGTCCCATGTGGCCCTGCAGAACGGCACCAGGCAACCCCATGGCCATCACACTGATCTCCGGAACGTCCCAATATATAACAGAAGGCAAAAAAGAAGAGTAATGCCCAGAAGCAAGTCCCTTTACCATCACTTCCTGAGCACAAAATTGCCACTGTCGTAACACCAAAAGACATAAATGAACTGGACCAACATAGCCATTGGATCTGGAAGAAAAGAACTATCAACTCGAAAAGAGGAAGTAATGACTCCACTTCTGGACATCGCAGTACCACAAACAAGGATGGCTCAAAGCAAACCGGAACTAACGGCAGAGCCAAATACCAAGCCTCTCCATTCACTAGATGACCCGGTCTACCGAAAGCAAGGGAGAGCAATCAAACAGGAGACTCCCCGACCTACCAGGGAGGCTAACAGCTTCTCAAGGCAACTGACCACCAAACCTATGAGGAGAGCAGACATCTCCATCGGCAGACAACAAGAATAACACCATTGTTTCAATGACCGATGAACATGGCAGCTGAAGAAAAGCTGAAACTTGTACTGCAACAGGAGTGGAGGAGTGGCCTAGTGGTTAGGGTGGTGGACTTTGGTCCTGGGAAACTGAGGAACTGAGTTTGATTCCCACTTCAGGCACAGGCAGCTCCTTGTGACTCTGGGCAAGTCACTTAACCCTCCATTGCCCCATGTAAGCCGCATTGAGCCTGCCATGAGTGGGAAAGCGCGGGGTACAAATGTAACAACAACAACAAATCACTGCACTTCAGGAACCTGAGAGCGTGCCCCAGCTGACTCCAAGAGTGGACCCTGCAACAGAAAGATGTGCATCCCAGGTGCAAATCAGCTGAAACCAGCAGCCTTGCGTTCCAAGGAACACAACTGTGGTGACCACTCTGAAAGGAGAAACGTCATCTGGGTTAGCAGGAACCCGGAGTCAAGATAACATCCAAGTAGTGACAGACCTGTAGAAAAAAAACAAGCCGAGTTCATGGGATCAAAATGCAATTCTCAAAATGACCCCAGATACAAGGTCAATAAGAAAATAAGAAGCCAACATCAGATTCCAACCTGAGGAAAAACCACCTAAATCTCAAGCACGACATTCTGGTAAGGTTGCAAGCATTCAAGAAGTCACTAGGAAACTTGTATCCTGCAGAAAAAAATGTTCAAATTGACAGGAAAACTTGGCTGACAAAAAGAAAGAAAGATCCAAGTGCTCCTTCTGCTGCACCTTCCTAGGTCTATAGCTTGCACCTAGAACAGGTTTAGAAAGCTAAGGGTAAGGCATTAAGAGTACAACCGATGGAGGTATTGCTTCTGGAGGAAAGGCATGAAAGGAACCTTAACTGCCTCCGGAGACTTAGGGGATTCACTATAGTACTGTGAAGGGAGCACTGCCCAATCTTTTGGATAATTGTGACTTAGTGGATTCAGAAGAGGAAGAACCACCAGAAGGCAGCAGTCATTCCCCACATTCTGAAAGAACTGTGGTCTCAACCAGGGTACTAAATAATGAAAGATGACAAACAGGCAAGGAAAGAGGCGACTTGAGTCTAGACAGGCCACCATCTGCAAACAGATATATTTATGAACTCCCTCTTGGAAATAGAAAGGAAGTGCTGATGGAGAAAATAATCATGGAGATGAGCAAAATTACAGTTCCCTCAAGACAACCTATGAACTGAAACCTTCAAATGCAGTATACATAGAACAGCAGACCAAAGTCGTGATGACAGGGGGAAAAAAAAAACCACACCTGCAATTTATCCCATGCACCTGGTATTACAAACTCCATAATGATGAATGATGTGCACTCTGGCACTCTTGAACCCAAGGAAAAGTCTGAGTCTCACTCACAGATATAGAGAACAAGAGAAAGTGAGCTGCCCTCACAGACTCCTATTGATATATGCTTTTCTCCCGTCCCCTAAATGCGTCTGAAAAAGATGGTACAATACGTAAAAGAGAACCAGTTTTAGACTCCCATCCAACTATAGTCGAAGTTAAACAGATTACTAAAGAACAAAGAGAACTCCTGTATAGTGAATAAAGACAAGCTATGCTCATTCTCTAGCAAAACAGAGAAACTACCTTAAAATCCTTACTTAAGTTATCCAAAACATTTCAGGTCATAGTCAGGAGAGCTGAAATCAGGAGTTGGACAGTTATGCCGTACAAGTTCCGCTATTGGACCCAAATGTGAAAATTCAGGTGCAAATATCATGTGCAAATGGATAGAAATCAGGAGTAAACAAAAACGAAGGGCTAACGACAATATACCCTAGGTAAATAATCATTTCCTGCTGAAAACTGGAGAGAATAAAGCACAGGCAAAACCAGTTAAATCAGACCCCAAATGTAAACTACGACCCTCGAAGCCAGCAGAAAAGACTACAATTCCAGCTAACAATACAAAGGGACACAAATATTAACCACTCAGCTAAATTAGGGATTTGCTATTTTAACAGTCAGATTCTGTTATCTAAAAAGACCCAGGATGTAAGCATTGCTCACCAGATATTTCCCTTTGCATTCACAATACAGAGGAAAAATTGAAAACCCCAGTGAACCGCACCAAGAGAAGGGTAATGCTGGAGCTAGCCAACTGCAATGTGCACAAGAACCGTGACGGCCCTAAGTTAGGGAATGGGCCTGACAGAGATGGCATCCCCTCTTAAGCAGGGGACTCCCACACACAGTATAGGAGCTACCCACACCTTACCAAAACACAGTACCTTTAGACCTCCGCTCTGAATCACACTCACCACCTTCAGAGAGAAAATGTTGAGAGAAGACTAAGGTGCCCCAGAATATTCAAAATGCTAGTCTTCCAAGAGCTGATCCTCCCAAATTGCCAAAGTGGTCCCAGATGCACCTCCTACCGGGGTTGACAGATTGGAACGAAGGTCTCCCCACCAAGAGACCAAACTGCAGAGGAAATCAACCCCTGGGGAATCCTCACCTCACTACAGAAGAGTTTGAAGGGAAAACAGCAGCCTGCTACAAAAGCCGCCAGGCCAGCTCCAACGCCACAACCAGCGCATTCAAGATGGCAGAGTTCTCGCCTAAAAGAGCCCGTTCCCGAGCCAAATGCAATATTCGATACCCCTGCAATAGCAGAAAGAGAGTCAGAAATTTGTTTTATTCAGAGTTTGCTATTTGTTTTGTTTTTTCACTCCGACTTTGAATGAACCCGATGCTACACTATGCAAAACCGACTGAAGCATTGAGAAAGTACCCTGTTTGGAAACTGAACATCAGGCCCACTGCCTGCCACAGCAAGAGTCCCTGAACACCATCCTGAGCCCAAGACTGCAGGGAGATAGCCACAATAGCAGGCTAACACCATTTCACCTCCCTGCTGAAAACAACCGTGCTGAACTGTGTCTTTTTTTTTTTTTACTTTGAAACAGTGGCTATTCTCCACGGCTCTGCAAACATCCTTCCCGCGAAGGGGTTGAGGCCAGTTATGGACCAAAGTCCACCCTGGGCCCACAGGTACTCAGTTAAAGCTTGGGGATGGGAGGGAGAGAAGGACCCAGCCACCCAAATTTAACACCCCAGAGGCAACAGAGAACCCAAACAGGCCTCAGCCTCTGCCAGCATATTAAACAAATGGTGCACAGATGCAGAAAAGAGGAAAGGAAGGCAGAAAACTAAGTTTCCTATCAAAACTAAGAGAATTATATGCCTCTTCCAGAATTACATTGCACTGCTCTGAAGACAGAAATTAGAAAAAGAAAATCCTTGAGCCAAGGGGCTCACCATATCTACCACCTGCAGGAGACTGAGAATACTGAGGCTTCCAGGGAGCTTAGCAGGGCTCTTTTTGGCTGGCTCAAAATCAGTTTTTTCAGTTTCCACCTGCTGGTAGGCGTGCATAACCCATTAGTCATTCTGGGCCGGTCTGGAGAGACGATAAAGGAATAATTTTATATATATTGCCAATTGCTTTCTCCTCAGAAAATTAAGTAGAAAAACATCCTGTTCAAAAGGAACACGATGACTAAGTATGGATGAAACACAGTAGTCATAAGTAATGCAAATAAGTAATGTCATCAGGATTTCAAAAAGAACCATGCAATTGCATTCTGTCTCCTGTCAAACTGTTCATCTAAAAAAAAAAAAAAGTAAGTCACATCACAAAGAAATGTCTTTTTTCCTTTTACTGAGCAATGAGCTGCATAAAGTTAAATACATAAATGTGGAATCACCCCTTAAGTCAGAATTTGCCAAAAACTATTCTGGCCTCATTACTAACCAGAATGAAAATATTTATAAGTATTAAATCCAAACAGAATGTGAATTCAACTATCATGAAGAAGTTTCCTGCCATTACTGAAAGCAATTTGCACTACAACATGGGCTTCCCAAAGTGGATGTTGAAGGACATGATGACAGTACAGATTCCTGCTCCCCACAGCTGCAATGAACATTCTTTAAAAATTAAGCAGGCACAAGACCAACCTGGATCAAGCAGGGGAATAATTTCAGTTGGCTAAATAAGTTACTTTGGATGTTAAGTACAAGATTCCTTTAGCAATCACAAATTTATTATTAACTTACATTTCCTATTCCAATAGCATATGAAGTAGTTAAAGTTCTTAGTACATCGAAAGGACCAAATATTAAGAAATCATGCTGCTCTCCTGGGTTTATAAATGTTTTATTGAGCTTCCAGAACACAACAGGGGCATTACTTGTAAATATGTGTAAACTGTCTTTTCTCTAAGAATACAACAAATGAATACATGTCCTGTTTAGGAGGGGGCATCATTTCAATGCTTACTGCATGGCATGAAGATAGCAATAGAGTGAATTTGATAGATTAATGTCCATGTAGTCAAACAAGTAACTAAAGACTGAGGGTTCTAAAAATACAGTGGGCACAAGGGATTATTAAATACTATGATGGACTTGCGGTCAATGCTGTGAAAAACCAAGTTAATGATCTGTAGATGCTATTCTCTGTGGACAGCAAGATACAAGTCCTTACAACATGGGTGATGTCACGGAGAGCCCAGTGTGGGAAATGCTACTCCACCTTAAGAGATTCAAGAAGCTTTTGAGTAGCATCTCCGTGCATATATACCACTTCACAAAGACCACTGTTGCACAGAATTGCTTCAGTCCATTTTTTTAAAGCTTATAACTGAACATGCCAAAGGAAGGTGGAAACATATATATAACAGTAAAAGATGGTAGATGAAGACCTATATGGTCCCTTCAGTCTGCCCAAGGTGGCCAGGATTGTACCTGGCACTCTTAGGTGACACCCCTCTATGCTCTGTAGTATGAAGACCTATATTTACTTTTATTTATTTTTGTTACATTTGTACCCTGTGCTTTCCCACTCATGGCAGGCTCAATGCGGCTTACATGGGGCAATGGAGGGTTAAGTGACTTGCCCAGAGTCACAAGGAGCTGCCTGTGCCTGAAGTGGGAATCAAACTCAGTTCCTTATTTCCCCAGGACCAAAGTCCACCACCCTAACCACTAGGCCACTCCTCCACTCCCTTCAGTCTGCCCAAGGTGGCCAGGATTGTACCTGGCACTCTTAGGTGACACCCCTCTATGCACTGTAGTGTGAAGGCCCACAGAGAACAACTGCTACAGGTAAGTAATTTGTTTTTCACTAAGGACAAGCAGGACAGCAAGTCCTTACAATACGGGACTTTCCGGCTACAGGCTGTCAGCAGAAAAAAAGTGGGGACAATATAAGTAATGGTACAGAAACAGGCAGATTCCAAGACTGGTTTTTTGTGGGAAGAGGGCAGCCTATAACTGAAAGGAATGGACCTAGAGGAGATGGATTCTAAACCCCAAAGAGATTCTGAAGGAAGGACTGACTGGCCAAACTTGCTGTTGCATTGGGAGTTCTGTTCCAAACAGCAGTGAGATGTGAATGTGTCAACAGATACTGCAGCTCTGCAAATCTCACCCATGCAGGCTCACCTCAAATGGACTACCAATGCAGCCAAAGTTCTAACATTATAAGCTGTGATACTATCCTCAAAAGAGTCCAACTTGCCTGAAAAAAAAAAAAAAAAATATATATATATATATATATATATATATAAAGAAAATGCAGTTTGTAGCCAATTAGAAAGTGTGCACTTGCCAATGGAAGCTCCCATCATGTTAGGGTCAAAAGAAACAAAAAGCTGGGTGGACTTTCTATGGATTTTAGTCTGCTCCACATCAAATGCCAAGGCTCTCACAAGTCAGAGCTTGCAGTGAGCTTTCACCTTTGTGGGCATACAACCTTGTAAAAATAATGGAAGGATGACTGACTGGTTAAAATGGAACTTCTACACCACTTTTGGAAGGAACTCTGGATGAGTAGAACCATCATTCTATCATAAAACTGCCTGGAGCTCACTAAATCTGTGAAAATGAGACCTTTCAGATGAGTACTTCAGATGAAAGGTACTGAATGGCTCAAAAGGAGTTGGCCTAATACAATGCTTAAGTAAATACAAATCTTTTTATTTATTAAAAAAGCTCAGAACAAGAAATTCTTTGATATAACCCCTTTCAGGCTTTTACCGCAAACATTGATACTTCTGAGAATTGAATATTATAATCTATAGGTATAGCAGCAGGAAGGCTTACAGGCTCCATGAATTTAAAGTCAGGTGGGGACATTCACTTGGCAAGACAGCTGGCAATATTGCATTGAGAGTACCATACAAATTTTCAGTCAGAAGACAAAGCTAAGCACTTGCTGATTTCACTCTCCAAATTGCAGGAGTTTATTCTTGTTATTCACAATTAAAATCAAAGTAAAATAAAAGATTACATTTATATGCAAGTTAAATTTAATAAAGATTTTCTATCCCACCTAACAGTACAAACCACCTAAGCATCTTACAATCTAGTAAAAACTACATCCAATTTAAAAAAATGCACTTGCTAGTGCTTACTCACAAAAACAGGAAAGGAAGGATATCATTACCTTAGAAAGTCAACCATATTTACTCATAGTTGAGCAAACAGACATTTAGTGAAAATTAGATCTTACACATACAATTCATTCAAGGTCAATGCTGTTGTTTATATTACTTTCTGTTCATAGTAGGGGTCATGCATGCTAATCTGGTTAGTGCATATTATTTACTTTAGTGCTCATTTATGCAATGAGCCCTGCAGTAAATATTGCATGTTTAACAGGACTAATAAACACTATTAGTACCTAACTCCCAGTGAACTATAGGTGGGCTTCTAAAATTTTTAAATATACTAAGAAGAATCTAATAGAATAAATGAAAGAACTGAATAAAATATAACGTAGAGATGAATATTTCTAGTACTCTCTCCTGCAGGACAAAACAGCACTACCATTCCAACAAACATACACTGCCAAAGGTCCATCCAACTTCCACCACTGCATATTTGCAACAGAAACAAAACAAGGAAACCCAATGCGGCCAATGATTTCAAAATTGTGTGTGCTTTATTTGCATCAGAACTTCAATCAACCACTTGAACTAGCTGACTGTAGTTTAAGTTCACACGCTGCATATGTTCAAATTTCCTATCTTGATACAGGACTTGAAAGTAGTACCATAAGCAGGATTTCCTAAAGGTATATAATGATGAACACTAAAATAAAGAATAATTAGCCCTTACTTTCTCTGTTGCTTCAGAATTAGTTTCCTTGTGTAACACACAAAATTGCCCTCTAACTCCTCATAGCCTATCACACGGCTGCTGTGGGAACATAGCTCCCCAGTATGATGCACTGCTCCATGGAGCAAGACTGAGAAGGAACAAATACATGTCAAGGTCCTCAAGGGGAAAAATATCATTTAAAAGTTGGCAATGTCTGGGAATGTAAACTATATGTACTGTCAAAAAAGCATTTCAAGTTCCCCACTTTTTCAGATCTATTAAGTTGAAAATGTCTCTAATTAAGAAAGCCTTAAAATGTTTTGCTATTGATCTCTTTCAGAATGCAACCAGGGCAGGTACTGGATGTGGTATACTTGGATTACAGTACAACTTCAGATACTCTCCTACATATAGTAGGAGGCTTATAAGTACTAGGTCCTAAAATGGTGGATTACATTACAACATGATTGGGGAATAGATCAGCATGGTGATAAATGGAGTTGCAGGGACTGTCCCCATAGCTGGGTCTGTGCAATAACTTTGTGAATGGTACTGCAGAAGAGTTCAGAAAAAAAATTGCCTCTTTATAGATGGCGCTAAAATCTACAATACAGTAGATACAGCTGAGAAAAGATGGAATAAAAAGTGATCTAGAAAAACTTTAGGCGTGGTTTTCTGATTGGTAGCTAAGTTTCAACATTCAGTAGCACTGTCACATGGAACATCAAGTTTTGATTCCTGGTTTAGATCTTCCACTTTCCAGGCTGTCCAGGGCTGAGGAGGGCCAAGGAGGCTGTGTTCAGTCATTGGGTGACAAGGAGCACCAGTCATTATGCCAGGCCAGTCCTCAGGACATACCCAGCCAGACAAGTTTTCACGATAGCCACAACACATATATGCATAAGATGGATTTCCCTACAGTGGAGGTAGTGAATACAAAGGTAAAATTATGTTTCTTACCTGATAATTTTCTTTCCATTAGTCCCGACAGATCAATCCAGAGACTGGTGGGTTATGTCCCTCTGCCAGCAGGTGGAGATAGAGAGAACTTCTGAGGCTCCCTATATGTGGTCATGTGTAGCCACCCAATCCTCCGTATTGTCGATACCAAAGCCAGTGGACCTTCAACGCCCAATAGAGTTATTCTTCTGTCTTCAGACAATTTAAACAGACCCTGCCACTGCAAAAAGCGGAAGGAACTCATACAGCTCACTGTAATAAAAGATTCGCTCCAACTCCTGTCGAACAATCATAACCCAACTTGAACAATAACTGCAAACTTGAAACATACACCAAACGAACAAGATAAGCAGAAAATTCCAGGGCGGGACTCTGGATTGATCTGTCGGGACTAATGGAAAGAAAATTATAAGAAACAATTTTACCTTCCATAGCGTCCTGCAGATCAATCCAGAAACTGGTGGTATGTACCCAAGCAGTTCCTAAGTAAGGCGGGACCCAGAGATCCCAGTTTGCAGAACCGAAGCCCCGAACGCAGCGTCAGCCCTTGCCGCTACATCCAAACGATAGTGCTTTGCAAAAGTATGCACCAACAACCAAGTCGCTGACCTACAAATCTCCTCCAAAGACACCAACCTCGATTCCAACATAGAAGTCGCTTGTGCTCTAGTGGAATGAGCTCGCCGCTGCACCGGCGGATCCTTCCCTGAAGCGATGTATGCTGAAGCAACAGCTTCCTTCACCCAACGCGCTACTGTAGCCTTAGAAGCTTGCTGCCCCTTTTTACGACCTGCAAAAAGCACAAACAGAGAGGAATGGAAGTCATTTGTAACCTCCAAATATCTGATGATAGTCCGCTTCACATCCAGAAACCTGATAGCGTGAAATTCAGAAGGATGGTCTTCTCTCCGAAATGACGGAAGACAAAGTTGCTGATTCATATGAAATCGCGAGACAATCTTGGGCAAAAAGGATGGAACTGTCCGCAGAGTGACCCGTGCCCGTAAAACACAAAACCTGAATCTCGGAAACACTCATCACTGAAGAGATTGCAACTAAAAACACCGCCTTCAATGTCAAATCCTTAACCGACAAAAGAGACAGAGGCTGAAAAGGAGAGTGTTGCAAAAACCACAGCACCAAATTCAGATTCCAAGTAGGAAACACTGAGTTCTGCGGCAGATGCAGATGATTAACTCCCCGCAAAAAATGAACAATATCCGGCTGAGAGGCAAGAGAAGAGCCCCCCAAACGGCCACTGAAACACTCCAAAGCTGCCACCTGAACCTTTAGTGAGTTCAGGGACAGCCCTTTCTCTAGGCCCTCCTGCAAAAATGTCAGGATGTAAGCCACCAAATCCGAAAATGGCGATATCGCTGCTGCCATATACCAAGACTCAAAAGTTTGCCACACTCGCGCATACACCATCTAGGTGGAGTGTTTCCTCGCTCGCAGCATAGTGGCAATCACTCTGTCCAAATAACCCTTTTCCCTCAAATTCGCCCCCTCAATAGCCATGCCGTAAGACCAAACGGGGATGGATCCTCCATAACGATGGGACCCTGATGCAACAACCCCCAACGTGCAGGCAGCCGCCACGGACCGTCGATCAGAAAGCGAACAAGATCCACGTACCACGGATGCCTGGGCCAATCTGGACCCACTAGAACCACGCGGCCCGGATGTCAAGCCACCCGACCTAAAATCCTGCCCAATATGGGCCAAGGCGGAAACACAGAGGAGATCCACCAGAGGCCAAGGCTGAAGCAATGCATCGAAACCCAGAGCCTGGGGATCCCTGCCTCTGCTGAAAAAGTGAGGCACTTTGGCAATGGCCCCGCGCGCCATGAGGTCCATAGCCGTAACTCCCCAACAGCTCGTGATCAAAGCAAACACCTGATCAGAGAGCTGCCACTCCAAAACATGTCGACATGCTAACTGTGTAGATTCTCATAGTATTCCTATAGGTGTCTACACAGTGCATGCTAATTTTTATCACGCGATAGAAACACTAGTGCAACTTAGTAAACAGGGCACCTAGTTTTCCTAGAAAACAGCCTTTCCAAATAACCATCCTTCTTGAATGAATGAAATTTTTACAAGCAGTCAAGCTCTATGGCTAGCAGCTGGGATACATCCTTAGTCTGACTAATTATTCATGTCCTTATTACTAACTGGGTAAACTGGTCTTTCTGCTATTATCAACTATGTAACTGATATCTTGTTTTACCACAGTTTATAATGTGATGGGACTGGAGAATTTTAATCACACGCTTGTAGAACTACAATATGACAGATACAACAAAGAGGGCTTATAAAGATTTTCTATGCGGATATTACAAATAAATTATTCATTTTTGGAATAATAAAGAGTTACAAAATCAACCTAAATAAGGAGTACACAAGATTTTGTAGACAAAAGATTTTTGCAATAGTTTTTGATTACTGCAGCACTGAAAAATATTTTAAAACTGTAAATATAAAGAATTCCAATGAGTTGGTGGGCATTCTGAACAGATAAATAAAATGAGTTTAAGAATCACTGGTGCCAGTACATCACAGCATAATAATTTCTTGAAGCTATTGTACAGAGCTCTGATTTTTCACTACATACAACAGAAGGAATGGTGGTTTCATTAACTGCAACATACTATTACTACTTATTTCTATAGCGCTACTAGACGCACGCAGCGCTGTACACTTGACCATGAAGAGACAGTCCCTGCTCAACAGAGCTTACAATCTAATTAGGACAAGCAGGACAAATAAGCGATAAGAATAAAGAGTAGCAAGATTCCATGCAGAATCCCAAAGAATAGCAAGATACCGTAATCCCATAGTAGCAAGATTCTGTGTGGAATCCCAAAGAGTAGCAAGATTCCGGAATCCCAAAGACTATACTTTCTACTTTACTTCAGGTCTTTCTCTTCCTTCTGTAGGTATCAAGTGAATAAGTTCTTCACCCCTCTTCAAGTCTCCCAAATCTTCATCCTGCATGTTCGAGTTATCAGTAGAAATCTCTAAAAAAACTTAAAATTTTGCCCATACAACTGATGTGTCACAATGGCTACACAGTATTAGCCCAGGAGTTTCCCAGATGCTCAGAGAGACTCTTATATGGCCTGTTAGTGATGCATTACATGCTTAGGCCTCTATAGGCTAGCCATGATTACTACTATCTCAATATAATACTAACTAACTACACACTGTGGTCACATTTTATCTGATTGAATATAAGTTACCTATGCACAAACTGCAAGTTTTTATTATGCTCCCTCTAGGACACTGAGGTCTTCTCAGCAGGTTCTATATACATTGGATTTGCAGTGTACTTGTTGTAGATACTCCATCCCTTCTAGACTAGTAAAGAATTACCTCTTTTGGCCTGGCTTCTTACTCATTAGTACAGAATTCTGAGCTTTTTTTTCTGTTTGTATGAGAGGAAATGTGGAGATTCTGCGCAAGAGTAGGTTTTAGAGGTAAGCTATCTGTTGTCAGGGATCTTACTGTTTTGGGCTTTTTGGGTACTAGGTTATTCATATAGTTCGATCTGAACCTGAATTGATGTGGCATGTAATCAAATAATGTAAATTAAAAAATCATTCTGGTTAATTTTTACATAACCCTACTGTACATGTAGAATACTGCAAACAGTGTCCAAGTCACAACTCACATGTAACTACTAAATTTCTGCCTATTTAAATGTACTAAGTATTATCCAGGAACATAATTCAAGATGTTTATGGTACACATTTCTTTATAACTTTCAAAATCTTTTCTACAGAGTTTTTCTAACATAAGAAATGTCTTTGTAGTGTAAAAATGCATGCATTCTTCTATTAGATTAAAAATGTATGATCCTTCCCAACCAAGTAAGAAATTAATAAGTGTACTAACAGCTAAATAATCTGCATTTAGCTAATGAAACAACATAGTTCTCACTAACTCTTAAAGGTCAATTCCATAAACTAGGTACCCACATTTAAATATTACTACTTATATGTGTAAGTGCACACTTACCATAAACGTGCCAGCAGGGTTTCTAAATGCTACTCTTTCAACTATGCACCTCACTTACATAGCAAGTAAATGCAAGAAGGCATATACTTAGGCAGGGCTTCCACTTACACGTGTAACTAATGCCCTCGTAGCATTTAAGCACCTGCTGGCTGATACGTACATATAAATGTTAGCTGCAACAATACTGTGTTATGCCAGTATTCTGTAATGGAATCTGGGTGCCCAGGTGCCATTACAGAATAGGCTCCCACCAATTGTAGAATTGCTCCCTTAATGGCTGCAATTAAACAACACCAACAAAAAAAGCACAGAACAGCAATACTGGACCTAAGAATGTCTGGACAGATCCCTCAGTACAGCAGTCTAGAGGCCGTACAATAATCTTTGTAGATTTAAAAAAAAAAAAAAAAGATATTACAGAACGCAAACAGAAGTCATCTTCAGTTCAGAAGGAAAGCATGTGATTCCTTAAAAGCTCATATCCACCAGCTTGAAGATAAACCTACAAAATATCAGTTCTTTCACAAATGCTTACAGTAGAGATATGGCGTATCCAGTGAGAGAAAAACTTCTCCCAGTACACAGGGACTGCATTAGGCTGGTGCAAACAGGGCAACTGCCCTGGGCCCCCATATCACAGACAGCCTCAAGCCTGCTCAAAGCTATGGAAAGCAGTGCCCAATAACAAGCTTTGGGGCCCCCTTCCAAATATCTGCTCTGAACTCTGGTATATCTAACACTGATGTCAGCTCTAGCAGATTTCTGTCCTGCTACATTAGTAACACACACACTTGCTCTGCAGCTTTTTGTCCTAACTATACTCTGTAGGCTGTTTCCCTCCCTCCAACAAACAACAACAAAAACAATAATACATCTCCTAAGAAGCTAAAAACTGAAGGAACAAAGCAATGAGCCGAAGGACAGGGGACGCTGCAGGAGCTATATACTTACACCGCGGGGGACGAGCCCATGTTGACATCTTCAGTAGCATCGTAGAACTCCTCCGTGTCGCTATCGGACGCCATTGAATGGAGAGGGTTAGGGGAGAACCAATGTTATCACCCCTACACCCCCTCCCTCTCCCGGGCAGAGTCTGAGTACAAATCAAACCCTCTCCACCCTCCAGCTGGCAGGCCGCCGTAGGCAAAAAAAAATAAACAAACAAAACGCGATCCGGACGCTCCGATCCAGCGACCGGCCCTCTCAATGAAGGATGGATTAGCTGTTAAAATAGCAGCCAAGTCCAGTGGCGTAGCTAGGTGGGGCGCAAGGGGGGAGCGGTCGCTCCCCCAAACAGATTTTTTAGAAGATATAGCGCTTAAGCGCCAAATGCCTGCAGTGCCAATGGCTTTCTCTGCCTCCTCCCCCCTCCCGTGCGAGTCTTGCACCTACTCCGAGTCCTGTTTCTTCCGCCCGCCGTCGCCCATCCCCGTGGTCGCTCGTTTTTAAAGCCCTGAGGCGTTCTCCCTCCGACAGCGGCGATTCACATAGCCAGCCCTCTGCCAGCGTCGGGGCCTCTCCCTCAGACGCCTCCCACCTCTGCGCAAGACAGGAAGTTGCATTCGAGGAGGCGGGACACGTCTGAGAGACAGGCCCCGACGCTGGCAGAAGGCTGGCTATGTGAATCGCCGGTGCCAGAGGAAGGAGAACGCTTCAGGGGCAGGGCTTTAAAAACGAGCGACCACGGGGATGGGCGAGAGTGGGCGGAAGAGACAGGACTCGGAGTAGGTGTAAGACTCGCGCGGGAGGGGGAGGTGGAGGGGAGGAGGAGGAGGAGGAGGCAGAGAAAGCTATTGGCTCTTCTAAAAATCTGTTTGGGGGAGCGAAAGCTCCTCCTGTGCCTCATCGCTCCGTTCCTGAAGGAGGATTCTGATTGAAGGTTCGCTGGTAAAGAATTCCAGCAGGATGGAGCCAGACAACAAAATGCTCAGGCTATTAAAAGTAGGAAAGGTTAGTAAGGGCCCCCCCCCTTTTTTTACTTTATTAATTAAAAAAAAAAAAAACTACAGTATTTGTAGGAACATACAACTGCATATATTATTTAAGTGAAAAAACCATAAATGTGACAGTGGGCTAGCAAAAATAAAATAGCATATACAAAATATATTTAGGAAGTTAATTCCCTTTTACAGGATTACATAGCTATCTAATAATTACAAAAGGAAGAGACATCCAAATCTTATGGCAGCTATTTCCTCATATCTCCTATATGAACACAGCAGGTTCCACCATTCATGAAACGAAACAACCTGATTATTTTTCCAATGCAATCAGATGGAGGGCAAGGGAAATCATTAAGTTGAACAATTTAAAATATTTTTGAGGAATTGGCAGGCCAGGAGTTGAAGCATTGAGGATTAGTGTTTTAAATGACAGAGTATCTTGAATTTTAAATATCTTCTGAGTGGTGCCCCAAACCGAAAGCCAGTATGATTGCAGATTACAACAGGAAAATAGCAAATGCTCTAGTGAACCCACTTCAGAGTGACATGACCAACATAGATCTGATGTACTTTGTTTTACTTTAGCAAGTTTTACAGGCGTCCAGTAGGATTTATGAACAATAAAGTAGGTAGACTGTAAAAGAGCAGCTGAAAAGGAGGAGCGCATAGTTTTTGTCCAAAAAAGATCCCATTCCTTACTGGACAGTGAGACGTTTAACTCATTTTCCCATGCAGAAGTAAGGCCAGAACATATGTTTGGTTTTCACGATTGCAGGATTTCATATAATTTAAATGCTGACTTTGGGCTCATGAAGGATTGACATAGACTGCTGAAAGTGGAGTTTGTGGATTCACGATCTGGTGGCACAGGATAGAGACGTTCAATGATCTGAGTCAGATGTTCCCAAAAAGTTCTATGCAACTGAGGAATGTTATGACAAGTACTAAAATCCCGAAAAGGAATAACATTAACCCCTGACAATAAATGCATTGGTGACCAAATATTGGCCAAATACCATGTTTTGCGAAGATTAGGAGAAGTTTTTAGCGGAAACGTAGTTATACCAAATAGAAATCTCAACAGAGTTTGACCACTTAAACTTTAAAAGAGAACACAGAGTTTACTGAGCATGCTGAGTTTTTTTATCACCAGATGATGTGGGGCATATCGAAATCTATTCATGGATGGAAGTAGATTCAATGGTAGAGGAAATATCTGTTCCCTTTTGAAAATTACCCATCTGGGGGTATCGATTGAGAGAGATGAGTACCGTTGCTTTGTCTGAGACACCTGAAAGGCCAAATGATAGAGCTTAAAATCTGGTATATTTAAACCCCCAAGGCTTTTTGGAAGTTGAAGTTTTTTAATGGAGATCCGAGGCACAGAAGATTTCCAGAGAAATTTTAGAAATTAACACATTTAGCTTTTTATAAAGTGCATTTTTAAATAGGATGGGAACCATACTGAAAAATGTAATTAAGTTTCGGTACTAGCACCATTTTTATAGCTTCAATTTGACCCCCCAAGACAAAAACAACTTGGTCCATGAATTTAGTAAATCATTAATAGTTTGCAGGATTTTAGATTCATTCATTTTTAACGTATCCTCCGGAGTGATGCTATACTGTATGCCTAGGTATTTTAAACTGTTGGACTCCCAAGTAAATGGGTATTGAGCAACATTGGATCTCAGTACAAACTTAGAAAGTGGCATGACAGCAGACTTTGACCAGTTAACTTTATTTATTTATTTATTGTGAACATTTATATCCCACATAATCCCACCAAGGCAGGCTCTATGTGGCTTACAATGCTAAGGAAAAGTACATCACAATTAGCCAAGTGCAAATCAGGGTAGAAAGTAGAGGGGGGGAAGAGAGGGAATCAACAGGGGAGGGGAATACGCGGATGCAGAAGATCAAGCAGTAGAGGAGTAAGATCGATCACAAAGGTAGGTCTTTAAGGATTTCTTGAACAGGCTATGATCGGATGTCTCTTTTATCTTTGATGGTAGAGCGTTCCAGTAACGGGGACAAGTGAAGCCAAAAGACGAGGCAAAGAGCAACTTGTATCTTAATTTCCTGCAGTTGGGAAAGTGGAGATTGAGATAGGTGCGGGACGACTTCACGGAATTCCTGGGCGGGAGATCGATTAGGCTGTACATATAGGCTAGAGCGTCCCCGTAGACAATCTTGTGGGCAAGAGCACAGACTTTGAATACAATACATTCCTTGATCGGTAGCCAGTGAAGTTTCTCACGAAGGGGCTTTGCTGCCTCAAACCGCGATTTGCCAAATAGTAGCCTCGCCGCGGTGTTCTGCGCAGTCTGGAGCTTCTTGAGGGCGTGTTCTTTGCAGCCGGTGTAGATTCCATTGCAATAATCGAAGTGGCTCAAGACGAGGGAATGGATAAGTATCCTGAATAGGTCAAATGGCAGGAACTGCTTGATACGCTTAAGGGACCTCATGGAAAGGAACATGCGCTTCGTAAGAGACATGACTTGAAGCTCAAGAGTCAAATGGGGATCCAGAATGACCCCAAGGAGCTTCAAACTGGCTGCGACAGGAATGGTGATGTTCTGAGCAGTAATCATGCCCGGAATAGACTTCTTGAACTGGGAGGAGAGGATGAGGCACTGCGTTTTTCCCTGATTAAATTTAAACTTGAATGTGCTTGTCCAATTGTCCATGATGGTGAAACTACGCTGAATTACTGCTGAGATTTCGGCTAAGGAAGAACGAAAGGGGATGTAGATGGTGACATCGTCTGCATAGATGTAGGGGTTCAGGCCATGGCGCTGAAGGGCCCTTGTGAGAGGCGACATAACCTGAGATATTGGAAAATGTATTAATGGTGGGATAGAATCAGTGGTTACATACATTAATATGTCGCCTGCGTAGATGGATAACTTAAATGATTCATCACGTAACTCAACACCTGATATATTCTGATTGGCCTGTATGGAGATTGCAAGGGGTTCAGGTGCTAAATTAAACAATAGTGGTGAGAGGGGGCAGCCTTGCTTAGTTCCCCTTTTTAGGGTGAATTTTGAAGAAGAAATGCCATTTGCACAGACAAATGCTTGGGGAGAGGTATAAAGCAACCTAATCATGCTTATAAAGGGATCATTAAATCCGAACCAGGAGAGAGTTTTAAAAGGATAAGCCCATTCAATGCGATCAAATGCTTTTTCAGCATCTAAAGATAGTGCAATTAATGGGGAATCATCAATAGAGTGTGCCAGTATGTTCCAAAATAATCTAGAGTTATCAGAAGGTAATCTTCCAGTTACAAAACTGTTTTGATCATGATGTATAAGAGAGGGTAAGACCTTTTGTAATCGGTTCGCTAACCCTTTGGCATAAATTTTATTATCCACATTTATAAGAGAAATAGGGCGATAGTTTGAAACATTTTCCTGCTCTCTCTCCGGCTTAGGTATAACTACAATTTTTTACTCCAAAAAAGAACCCATCTCTCCATTATGTTGAATCATACGCTCATACAGTATTAGGAGTATGGGACTAAGATCTGGTGCCAAGGCATTATAGAATTCAACGGTAAAACCATCGTTACCCGGGGATTTGTTTTTAGGCAAATCATCACTAGTGGTTAAAATTTCTGACAATGTAAATTTTGCATCAAGAGATGCTCTTTGCTCAGGGGAAAAGTGAAGGGTGAGCATTATTATTTAAAAAGATCTGGAAACATGAGTCACAAGGAGTTATTTCTGAGCTGTACAGTTGTTGAAGAACTTCAAAAAAACTGCTGGACAATCTCCAAGTCAGTATAGTGTGCTACACCGCCAGCATCCTTGATACAAGAAATCTTGGAGCGATATTTGTTTTAGTTTTAAGATATTGTGCAAGCATATGCCTTGCTTTATTATGTTCTGTGTAATAAAAGGATTTTTGTAAAAAGATAGATGAAACTGCCTCTTTACTTAGTATTATACTAGCCTTTGAGCCCGTAAAAACGGGCTATTATAGGAAGAGGGGGTTGAAAGGCCCGCCCCCGCCGCCGAGTTCGCTGCTGCCCCTCCCCCTCCGAATTCGCGCCCCCCCCCCCCCCGAGCCATCACCACCCACCTTCCACCCGGCCGGGCCCTCGCTCCGCTATTGAAACAGCGAGGGTCCGGGAACGCAGCACTGAGCTCTGCTGAGCTGCCGACGTCGGCCTTCTTCTTCTCTGCCTGTCCCGCCCTCGTGTGACGTAACGTCGTCGAGGGCGGGACAGAGGCAGAGAAGAAGAAGGAAGGGCGATGTCGGCAGCTCAGCAGAGCTCAGTGCTGCGTTCCCGGACCCTCGCTGTTTCAATAGTGGAGCGAGGGCCCGGCCGGGTGGAAGGTGGGTGGTGATGGCGACTCGGGTGGGGGGAGCGTTAGACGGTGGTGTCCCTCCCTCAGAAATAAGCAGTACAGACCCTCTCTGTTCCGTCCCCGTCATCACGTATTGACACGGGGCGGGGCAGAGAAGGTCTCTACTGCGCATTTGCGAGTGAGTACGACACTCGCCTTTTATATATATTGATTGAAGGTATACTTAATTTTAAGCAACTCTTCGTAGACTTTATTATCTTGTGACTGCAGGTAGACATTTTCTAGATTTCTAATACTCTTCTCAAGGTCATCTAATTCTTTTTTTTTTTTTTTTTGCAATCCCTGCAGTATGATTAATTATAACTCCACGCATTGTAGCTTTATAAGCATCCCATCATATATTTATAGGATAATCAGCAAAGTTATTATTTGCACAGTAGTCTGCAGTGGATTGTTTTAATAAAGAGAGGAAAGATTCCTCTCTGAGCAGACCAAAAAGAGCCCCTACCTGGTGGGGTAACTCCTGAGATAGTAACTGAAATGGCAGCGTGATCTGAGTACCTAGAATAGAGGATTCAGTAACAAAAGGAAGAAGAGACTTTGAAATCAAGAAAATAGTCAATTCTGGTGTAACTGAGATGAGGCATGTAAGGGGCCCTTTTATTACCCGGCGGTAAGGTTACTGCCCAGTTTGTGCATGGTAAAATCGGTCTTACTGCTGGGTTTGTGCAGGTGCCTGGCGATAGTTCCGACTTCCAGTGTGTGCTGTTTCCAGTGCTAGTAAATTTTAAAATTTTTTCTAGCACTTGGGGAGGGGGTGTACCTGGCAGTAATCGTCAGCACCATGTCTGATAAATAGGATGCGGTAAAGGCTCCTCCAGCAAATGGCTGCATGCCAATGTGTTTTGTTAGCGCATGACCATTTACTGGCCCTTTAAAGAAAATTACCTTTTACCCATGGCAGTAAAAGGTGGTCTTGGTGCATGGTAATCCCGCGCACCAGTGCCACTGTGGGCCGCCTTTTACTGCCGTTTGGTAAAAGGACCCATTAAGTGTGCATTTGAAGACCTAAGGGAACTGGAAAGCACAAATTATAACACGTGGAGGGGCATTTTCAAAAGAAACATCTAAGTCGGAATTTGGACGTTTTACAAAGATTGTCCAAATTTGGAGGCGAGAAGAAGGTCATTTTTGGAAAACGATGGACGTCCATCTTTCGTTTTCGAAAATACCAAGGATGTCCTGTGATTTGGGCGTGTCTGTGATTTGGACATCCTTTTTTTCGTCAATTTTCGAATAAAAAAAACGTCCAAATGCAAGACATCCAAAACAGAGGAGGAGTGGCTTAATGGTTAGTGCATTGGGCTTTGATCCTGGCAACATGGGTTCAATTCCCACTGCTGCTCTTTGTGACTTTGGGCAAGTCAAATGCACAAGGGGCACTTTTGGATATGACATCTGTCTGAATTTGGATGTTTTTTGTAAAACGTCTAAAATCAGAACAGGAAAGGTCATGTTCTACAAAAAAAAAGTCTATCTTTTCCTTTTGAAAGTGCTGTTTGGAAAAATGTTTTGTGATTTGGGGGAGTAAGGGGAAGTGATCACCGAGTCCCTCTAGTGGTCATCTGGTCATTTGGGGCATCTCTTGTGTTGAGCGGAGGAGTAGCCTAGTGGTTAGTGCAGCAGACCTTAATCCTGGGGAAGTGGGTTCAGTTCCCACTGCAGCTATTTGTAATAAAAACAGGTCTAGCTCAAAATGTCTAAGTTTTAGTCTTATCGCTGAAAGACATCCATGTCTTAGGAACGCTCAAGTCCCACCTTGAACACACCTCTTTCACGCCCCCTTGAGATTTGGACGGACTTCAGAGAAAGACATCCAAAAAGATGTTTTGATAATATTGATTTGGACATTTCTGTGAAATAAACGTCCAAATGCTGACTTATTTCACTTTTTGGACGTCTATCTCTTTTGAAAATGAGCCTGATAAGGTTACAAGTATATTTAAATTTTACCTGACCCAGTGCCAGGTTAGTGCTGCAGGTACTGGGACTGCAGGTGAGCATTACTGCCACTGGTGTGCGGCAAGATGTGTTCAAACTGGCCTCCTCCCATCCCCTAACCAATTGAGCTTTCAGAATATTTCTAATGAACATGCATAAAATATATTTAAATAATGCAGTGTATGCAAAATCTATCATGCATATTGATTGCCTCCCTAAAGAAGTAACCACAAAATTTCTTTTTTATACAATTTTATTTACTTCCAAAATTATTCCTTTAATAAAATCTTGTATATAATCATGCCAATACAATTTCCCCTTGCTGATTGTATCAAATCCACACATACGCACTCTCACAATCATTCACCCTCTATCCTAACTAAAATGCTGTCACATTCTTTCCCTTGAAGTGATGATATGTACATACTTGTATATTACATTCACTATACAGCAAATGAATTTATGCAGCTACATGCCATAGAGACCTATTCACATAAATGTCTCACAATATTCATCCATCCAATAGATAACTTGAACAGAACTTGATGGGAGTAATCGTAAATCAAATAGACTCCACAGGAGACTAGCTTATTCCAGTATTGAGTAACTTGTACCGAATCTGTCCATCTCAAAGTTCAGTATTCATCAGTTCCTTCAGTAATCGAGGGATAAACTGAAATCTTCCAAATAATATCCAAAACTGTGATGGTTCTGCTTTACAGCGCTCTTCTCAAATTCCCTATTGAATTTTTCAGTGATTAAGTCAAATTGCTGAAAGATTCAACAGGGAATTTGAAAAGAGCGGGGAGTGGTGGCAGTTCATTTATTGGCTGGTGGGGCTCGGCATCCCTGCCACCAAAGGTTGCCTAGCGTGCCTGCACAAGGGGGGTAGAGAGGCATGTGTTGCCCCTGCCACCCCCCCCCCCCCCCAAATTGCAGGGCTGGCTACGCCCAGAGAGAGAGCCCATTGTTAAAAATTTACCAGAACACCCCTGGAGAAGAGAGAATGCTGAAATGTTACTGAGGTGTAGAGGGGGTGAATGGTGGTGGTGTGAAAGGGACTGAATGTTGGAGGAGGTGAGAAGGGATGCATGGGGTGGTATGAGAAAGGGTTAATGTTAGGGGAGTGGAGTGTGTGGAGAAGGGAGTAGAAAGTTGTATGGGGACAGAAATCATATCCATCCCCACCCGTCCCCACTGGAATTTTACCCATCCTCAACAAGAATTGAAGAAGAAAGGAGGAAAGTAAAGAAATAAATGGAAAGGAATCCCTGGAAACAGAGTTAAGGGAACAGGTAGGGAGCAGCATAATCAGAGACTGGGAATGACATGATCAGAAAAACAAAGTCACCAGACAACAAAGGTAGAAAAAATCATTTTATTTTCATTTTAGTGTTTGGAATACAACCAATTTGAGAATTTACATCTGCTATCTTATTTTGCGCTGGGTATACTGGAGCTGTAACATCTTGCAGAAATTATTTATAATGAAAAAATTCAAGTTATTTTTTTCTCCTATACTGTTATAATATTTTCAATGATGCCTGTTTATATATGCCATGGTTGGTATAAGGGGTGTGGCTAACATGGGTGTGGCTATCAGGGGTGGAGCCATAGGTGGTGGCCCTGCCCATAAATGAGTACTGGTACCTTTTTTCTTACAAAAAAAGCACTGAAGATTTGTCTCTGATTCACTGGCACTGTGTGCTGAGCAGGGGTGTAGCCAGACCTCGGTAGGAGAGGGGTCCAGAGCCCGAGGTGGGGAGGCACATTTTAGCCCGCCTCCCCCAGCTGCTGACCCCCCCCCCCGCCATTTTTTACCCTCCCCCGCCATGTTCTCCCCCCCCCTCCCCGCCGACCCTCCCCCGTCGCCGCCAGGTACCTTTGCTGGCCGGAGACTGACGCTGAAGAAGACTTCAGCTGGCGGGGTTGGGAACCTGGCGGCGGGAGGGGGGGTCGAAAGTGGCAGGGGAGGGTCGGCAGCGGGGGGGGGGGGGTCGAAAGTAGAGGGGGCCAGGGCTAAATCTGTGGGGGCCCATGCCCCCGTGGCCCCACCTAGCTACGCTCCCTACTGGCACGTGCATGTGCTGAGAGGTCACCACATGCACGTGCCAGTAGGTCAGGTGGCATCCGATGCTTGTGCCTGTGTCAGAGCTGTGGTCTGCGCATCAGCCCGGAAGCAAAGAGGATTAATAGTAACATAGTAAGTGATGGAAAATAATAACCTGAGCGGTCCATTCAGTCTGTCCAATAGTCACAATAGCTGCCGTCGAAGCCCACTCTAGTCTATTTGTCTTATTTGTGAGACACAGACCGTAAAAGTCTGTCCAGCACTGTCTTCATGTTCCAGCCACTGAAGTTGCTGTCTAAGCCCTTTACAGCCCATCCTAAACCAAATTGCCATATATTAGACACAGACCATACAAGTGTGCCCGGTATCGGCCCTAGTTAATCACAGCCAGAGTTGCCATCTAAGTGTCAGTCGACACATCCACACACATGCAGCCATTTAAGTTTAGGTTTTTTATAACTTCCATTTTCTAATTAGAGATCCTCTGTGTTATCCCATGCCTTTTTGAATTCCTTCATCGTTTGTGTCTCTTCCACCTCCTTAATGGAAGACTTTTCGCATTTGTGCTGTTAAAGCAAGGAGGAGGAGGAGACAACACTCAAAGAACTTGGTACTTGGTAGATGAGAGGCTGGCGTAGGTGTAGCTTACACTTCCATGGGAACCCCGCAGGAATTGTTTCTATCCCCACAGGAATCCTGCAGAAACTGCTTCCATCCCCGCGCGAACCCCATTCCCGTGCAGGTCTCTAGAAGGGAGTGACAGAAAAGGGGGTGAATGCTGAAGAAACACAAGAAGTGGACGTGGTTTCTTTCCCCCTATGTCCTTGAAAACAGTAACATAGTAACATAGTAGATGACGGCAGAAAAAGACCTGCACGGTTCATCCAGTCTGCCCAACAGGACAAACATATGTGTATACCTTACCTTGATTTGTACCTGCCTTATTCAGGGCATAGACCGTACAAGTCTGCCTAGCAGTACTTCCCGCCTCCCAACCACCAGTCCCGCCTCCCATCACCGGCTCTGGCACAGACCGTATAAGTCTGCCCTCCACTATCCTCGCCTCCCAACCACCCACCCCTCTTCCCCCCGCCTGCTCCGCCACCCAATTTTGGCTAAGCTTCTGAGGATCCATTCCTTCTGCACAGGATTCCTTTATGCATATCCCACGCATGTTTGAATTCCGTTACCGTTTTCATCTCCACCACCTCCCGCGGGAGGGCATTCCAAGCATCCACCACCCTCTCTGTGAAAAAATACTTCCTGACATCTTTTCTGAGGCTGCCCCCCTTCAACCTCATTTCATGTCCTCTCGTTCTACCGCCTTCCCATCTCCGGAAAAGATTTGTTTACGGATTAATACCTTTCAAATATTTGAACGTCTGTATCATATCACCCCTGTTCCTCCTTTCCTCCAGGGTATACATGTTCAGGTCAGCAAGTCTCTCTTCATACGTCTTGGAACGCAAATCCCGTACCATTCTCGTAGCTTTTCTTTGCACCGCTTCCATTTTTTTAACATCCTTCGCAAGGTACGGCCTCCAAAACTGAACACAATACTCCAGGTGGGGCCTGACCAATGACTTGTACAGGGGCATCAACACTTCCTTTCTTCTGCTGATCACACCTCTCTCTATACAGCCTAGCAACATTCTCGCTACAGCCACCACCTTGTCACACTGTTTCGTCGCCTTCAGATCCTCGGATATTATCACCCCAAGATCCCTCTCCCCCTCAGTACCTATCAGACTCTCCCCGCCTAACACATACGTCTCTCTTGGGTTTCTACTCCCTAAGTGCATCACTTTGCATTTCTTCACATTGAATTTTAATTGCCAAACCTTAGACCATTCTTCTAGCTTCCTCAGATCCTTTTTCATGCTTTCCACTCCCTCCCGGGTGTCCACTCTGTTGCAAATCTTAGTATCATCCGCAAATAGGCAAACTTTACCTTCTAACCCTACGGCAATGTCACTCACAAATATATTGAACAGAATCGGCCCCAGCACCAATCCCTGAGGCACTCCACTACTCACCTTTCCCTCCTCCGAGCGAACTCCATTTACCACCACCCTCTGTCGTCTGTCCATCAACCAGTTCCTAATCCAGTTCACCACTTCGGGACCTATCTTCAGCCCATCGAGTTTATTTAAGAACCTCCTGTGGGGAACCGTGTCAAAAGCTTTGCTAAAATCTAAGTAGATTACGTCTATAGCATGTCGATGATTCAATTCTCCAGTTACCCAATCAAAGAATTCAATGAGATTCGTTTGGCACGATTTCCCTCTGGTAAAACCATGTTGTATCGGATCTTGCAACTTATTGGCTTCCAGGAAATTCACTATCCTTTCCTTCAGCATCGCTTCCATTACTTTTCCAATAACCGAAGTGAGGCTTACCGGCCTGTAGTTTCCAGCTTCTTCCCTATCAACACTTTTGTGAAGAGGGACCACATCCGCCGTTCTCCAATCCCTCGGAACCTCTTCCGTCTCCAAGGATTTATTAAACAAATCTTTAAGAGGACCCGCCAGAACCTCTCTGAGCTCCCTCAATATTCTGGGGTGGATCCCGTCCGGTCCCATGGCTTTGTCCACCTTTAGCTTTCCAAGTTGTTGATACACGCTCTCTTCCGTGAACGGTGCTCTATCCACTCCATTCTCAGGTGTACTTTTGCCAGTCCCTCGTGGTCCTTCTCCAAGATTTTCTTCAGTGAAAACAGAACAAAAGTATCTATTTAGCAAATTGGCTTTTTCTTCATCATTATCTACATAGCGTTTCGCTGTATCTTTTAGTCTCACAATTCCCTTTTTAGTCATTCTCCTTTCACTAATATACCTGAAGAAATTTTTATCTCCCCTCCTTACATTTCTAGCCATTTGTTCTTCCGCTTGCGCCTTCGCCAGATGTACCTCTCTCTTGGCTTCTTTCAGTTTCATCCGGTATTCCTCCCCGTGTTCCTCTTCTTGAGATTTTCTATATTTTTGGAACGCTAACTCTTTAGCCTTTATTTTCTCAGCCACTTGCTTGGAGAACCATATCGGTTTCCTTTTTCTCTTGCTTTTATTTACTCTCCTTACATAAAGGTCTGTGGCCCTATTTATTACTTCTTTCAGCCTGGACCACTGTCCTTCCACTTCTTGTACGTCCTCCCAGCCCATCAGCTCCTTCCTCAGGTATTCCCCCATTTTACTAAAGTCAGCACGCTTGAAATCCAGGACTTTGAGTTTAGGGTGGCCGCCCTCCACTTCAGCCATCATATCAAACCAAACCGTTTGATGGTCACTGCTTCCCAGGTGTGTACCCACTCGGACATTTGACACACTATCCCCATTTGTGAGCACCAGATCCAGCGTCGCTCCCTCCCTCGTGCAATGCAGACTTGGGTTATCTGAAGTGGTGAGAAACATGTAAGACAGGGGGGTTGTTCAGAGGAAAGCAATTTGTTTACTTTGCAATTCACCATCTATCCACAGATGCACGGATTCAGCGCTCATGCTGGCATGTGACAAAGGTCTTTTTAAGACCTCACAGATTCAGCGTTCACGCTGACATTTAATAAAGGTCTTTTTTAAGACTCCTGAAGTAGGCCTGTGGCCAAAACACAGATCTGTATCGAGTCCTTAACTAATAAAAATGCTTATGACCCCAGATTATTGTCTTGGTCTCTTGAGTTAGTGGCCCACTTCCCACTTCTTTTTCACTGTTGTTCTCTTTGTGGGATTTCGGCGTCCCGCCTTGGCGGATTTTCACTGGACTAAAAAAGCAAGACACAGTAACTTACATTTTTGTCTAAACTAAGCTATCTCAACAAATGTCCTGTAGTTACTGTGTATTTCTTAATGTGGAAGCCATTTAACATTTGGATGCATTTTTAAGCCTGTAGCAAAAGTCAAAAACACAGTCCGTCCGTCCGTCCCCCCTGATGTTCAAAACCATTTAACAGGCCAGGAACAGCACCTGGCTGGTTAAATAGTTCTTAGCCAGCTAGATGCTAATATTCAATGCGAGATAACCAGCTATCTCAGCTGAATATTAGGTCTTAGTGGCTAGTTAGATGACAATCTATGTCGTGTGACATAGACAGTTAACACCGATATTCAGCGGCTGGCCGGCTCAATAGGTGGCATATCTTTGGCCGGTTTGAACTTAACTGGCCAGCATTGAATATCAGCTTAGCCAGTTAAGTTCAAACTGGCCAAAAATAAACCGGATATTCAATGCTGGTCACCAGAAATAGCCCATCATTGAATATCTGGGCGCTAATTCCTGCGGTCCGAATATTGGGCCCAGTATCAAGTGGGAGATATGTTCAGCCAAAACACAGCATTGTATTAGTTTTGGTCAAGACTTACATCATGGGGATTTATTTAAAGAAATCAGCATTTTTGATTTTTCTCATATTTACATTCTCAACAGTTACTGAGTTTTGGCTTTTCAGGGCAGTCCCTGGCTCCAGAAATTTGCAGAGTGGAATCCACTATGTTATACATCTGCAACTTTTCCTTTATGGTCAAAACGGGATTTGGTAGAAGAAAACCAGTTATGTTTCAGGAATTTGGAGTTTTTCCACTGCTGTTCATTTATGATTACACACATTTGACCATGTAGTGAGAGTGATCCCCATAGAGACACCATCAACATCAACTCCATCAACGGAAATTTATTTTGATGCCTCTGAAAAAGTATCCTGCCTGCTTCTGCGATTATCAGACAAGCTTCAGGCACATGTTTTGAAATCTTGACACAAATTGAGAAGCTTGTGAAATTTTATAAATACAGCTTGGGAGTGCTAGGTTATGTGCTGGATCAGCGACTGCAGAAGAAAACAAGTTTATTTTCCAGTGCCTCTGCATGGGGCGCAAATATAATTTAAGTTGCAAAACCTATTTCACTTTGGAATAGATTGCTTCCTGCTTCATTTGCAAATACAGCAAAGAGATGCATGCTCTCATGAAAGACAGAAATGAGAGGATAAAAAAAAAATAGAAGATCTATAAACAAGATATTTTTGAGGAAAGGGCGTGCAAAACTCCTACAGTGTAGAAAGCAAAGAAAATGCTAAATTTATGTATTTTTTCTGTGTTTGTGCAGATTTTCAAAGGGCAGATGGATAGACAGATGGAAAACTCCACTGAGAGCTTTCTCATTCGTATGTTATTCTCCAAATGGCTGGGAATCAGTAATGATATGTTCCAAAGCTACACATTAATACATTCCATTCTCCTCTGTAATACGTACTGAAGATTCTAGCTGAGAAGAGGAATTATTCTTCCTCAGTCCCTTCAGGACCCTGGAAGCAATAATGTCCGTGCCTTCTCATGCACAGATCTTGTGTGTCTTCACATCACTTGGATCTTCATTATCTCCTCAGACCCTTGCTGAATTCTTTCACAACAAGGTTCAAAAGATAAACCTTGCTTTCTCTACCTCACCACCTCTCCCTCCACTAGTCCGTTCCCCTCTCTCTCCTTCCCCTCATTCCCTTTCCTCCTTTCCTGAAGTTACTATTGAGGAAACTACACTTCTCCTTTCTTCCTCAAATGTACCACCTGTTCCTCTGATCCCATTCCCACCCACCTTCTTAATGCCATCTCTCCTGCTCTTATTCCTTTTATCTGTCACATTCTCAACCTCTCACTTTCCACTGCGACTGTCCCTGCTGCCTTTAAACATGCTGTGGTCACACCTCTCCTTAAGAAGCCTTCACTCGACCCTACTTGTCCCTCTAATTACCGACCCATCTCCCTCCTTCCTTTTCTCTCCAAATTACTTGAGCGTGCTGTTCACCGCCACTGCTTTGAGTTTCTCTCCTCACATGCTATTCTTGACCCACTACAATCTGGTTTTCGCCCTCTCCACTCAACCGAAACTGCGCTTACTAAAGTCTCCAATGACCTATTACTGGCTAAATCCAGAGATCAATATTCCATCCTCATTCTTCTTGATCTTTCCGCTGCTTTTGACACTGTCGATCACAGCATACTTCTCGATACCCTGTCCTTACTTGGATTCCAGGGCTCTGTCCTTTCCTGGTTCTCTTCCTACCTCTCCCTCCGCACCTTTAGTGTTCACTCTGGTGGATCCTCTTCTACTTCTATCCCTCTGCCTGTCGGCGTACCTCAGGGTTCTGTTCTTGGTCCCCTCCTCTTTTCTATCTACACTTCTTCCCTTGGTTCATTAATCTCATCCCATGGCTTTTCCTACCATCTCTATGCTGATGACTCCCAAATCTACCTTTCTACCCCTGATATCTCACCTTGCATCCAAACCAAAGTTTCAGCGTGCTTGTCTGACATTGCTGCCTGGATGTCTCAACGCCACCTGAAATTAAATATGACCAAAACCGAGCTTCTCATTTTCCCCCCCAAACCCACCTCCCCGCTCCCCCCATTTTCTATTTCTGTTGATGGCTCTCTCATTCTCCCTGTCTCCTCAGCTCAAAACCTTGGGGTCATCTTTGACTCTTCTCTCTCCTTCTCTGCTCATATCCAGCAGATTGCCAAGACCTGTCGTTTCTTTCTTTACAACATCCGTAAAATCCGCCCCTTTCTTTCCGAGCACTCTACCAAAACCCTCATCCACACCCTTGTCACCTCTCGTTTAGACTACTGCAATCTGCTTCTTGCTGGCCTCCCACTTTGTCACCTCTCCCCTCTCCAGTCAGTTCAAAACTCTGCTGCCCATCTCGTCTTCCGCCAGGGTCGCTTTACTCATACTACCCCTCTCCTCAAGACCCTTCACTGGCTCCCTATCCGTTTTCGCATCCTGTTCAAACTTCTTCTACTAACCTATAAATGTACTCACTCTACTGCTCCCCAGTATCTCTCCACACTCGTCCTTCCCTACACCCCTTCCCGTGCACTCCGCTCCATGGATAAATCCTTCTTGGTAGCTGTACTTATGAATATTCTTATGCAGCTCAGTATTAAGCCAAATTGATAGTTCTTTTTTTCTTTCTTTTTTTAAATCCAGCTACCATAGCCGAAAGAAATTCACATATTCAGTGCTAGTACCTGGATAGTAACTGATGCTGAATACCTGGATAAAGTACATGGCAGTATTTAGGCCTTTTTTTATTTTTATTTGTTTGCAGGTCCCATGCTAATGTTTCTAACTAGTGTGGGACTTTCAAAAGAAGTAGCATGAGAGCACATACTGCTTTCTATTTAGGAGGACCTAAGTGCTCCCATGTTAATTCAGCGTTAGCCAGTTAGCGTGTGGCAGGGGCGTATCTGGAATCCGGCGGTAGGGGGGGCCAGAGCCAGAGAGGGGGGGCACATTTTTGCCTCCCTCCCCCCCCCGCCGCCGCCGCCGCCGCCTCTCTCCACCCCCTCCCCGCCGTCAACCCTCCCCCGCTGCTTACTTTTGCTGGCGCCGAGGTCCCGACCCGCAGTCTCCGTTTTTCGTCTTCCTCCGTGGCCATGCTTCCAGGAAGTAACGCTGCAGTGCTGATTCGTTGACCCCAGTTCGACGTCTGACGTCAGACGCCGAACTGGATTCAACGAATCAGCACTGCAGCGTTACTTCCTGGAAGCATGGCCACGGAGGAAGACGAAAAACGGAGATTGCGGGTCGGACCTCGGCGCCAGCAAAAGTAAGCAGCGGGGGAGGGTTGACGGCGGGGAGGGGGGCCAGGGCGAAATCTGCGGGGGCCCAGGCCCCTGTGGCCCCACGCAGATACGCCCCTGGCGTGTGGTAATCTGAACAGGCTAGCTGGTTAATGCTTCCATGCCTATTCTGCACACATGACACACCCCCTCTACAACATTATTTTTGAAAAATAGTTAATGTGTGCTTAACGTATGCAAACAGGCAAACATACAGTTACCCTGTTTTGCAGTAGCCTGTTTTTCACATGCTAAGCATGCAGTAGGGCATAACACCCTTTAGTATAAGGGCCCCATCGTTAGGAAGTTAGGAGACTCTAACTGGATAATTCCTTTTTATCTCTCTCAAAATATGCCTTTTAGAACTGCAGTTTTATTCATCTCGCTCTGAAAGTTGACCAGAAGAGTTGCTTATCTGGGAATTCTCAAAAAACCCAGGTGCCCTTTTACTAAGCCGAGTGTCTACGCACACCCAATGCATGCCAAAATGGAGTTACCGCCCAACTACTACATGGCTCTTGCGGTAATTTCATTTTTGGCGCACGTCAGATACGCTCATCTGAAAAATATTTTTTATTTTTGGGCACGCGTAATGGACACGCACCGAGTGGCATTTGGCGCACGTAGGTCATTACTGCCCAGTTGCCCTGTGAGTCTTTATCGCTAGGTCAATGGCTGGCAGTAAGGTCTCAGACCCAAAATGGACACGTGGCAATTTTCATTTTGCCACACGTCCATTTTTGGCAAAAAAATAAAATAAAGGCCTTTTTTACAGGCACGCTAAAAAATGGATCGGCGCACGCCCAACACCCGCGCCTACATTACCGCAAGCCATTTTTCAGCACGCCTTTGTAAAAGGACCCCTGAGAGATCTAACCCCTCTGGCTTACCCTCCAGCTTCTTTACCAAAATTCTCCTAGTAGGAAGGTAATAACAAGTCAACAGAACTATTTCCTTCAGCTTTGATAAAGATAGTACTTCCTTTATTTATTTATTTATTTATTTGCATTATCTACTACCCTGGACAATAAAGAAAGTTCTTGGCGGCTTACAATAGTAACATAGGAGCCCTTTTACTAAGCCTCGTAGGCACCTATGTGCGCCCAACGCACGCCAAATTGGAGTTACGGTCTGGTTACAGCATGGCCCTCAAGGTAATTTCAATTTTGGAAGGCATCTGCTACGGGTGTCCAAAAAATATTTTTTCTATTCTGATACACAGCAGTTACGCCTCAAGTGGCATTTGATGCGCATAGACCATTACTGCCCGGTTACCGCATGAGACCTTACCGCTAGGTCAATGGCTTGCGGTAAGGTTTCAGACCCAAAATGGACACGTGGCGATTTTCATTTTGGCGCACGTACATTTTCGGCAAAAAAAAAATAAAAGCCTTTTTAACAGGCATGCTAAAAAAATGGACTGGCACACGCCCAAACCCCGTGCCTATACTACCGGAAGCCATTTTTCAGCACGCCTTCGTAAAAGGACCCCTGAGAGACCTAACCCCCCCTTGAGGTAATTTCAATTTTGGTGCACATCTGCTACACACGCCCAAAAAATATTTTTTATTTTCTGATGTGTGGCAGTTACACGTGTCAAGTGACATTTGATGCGCATAGACCATTACTGCCCAGTTACCGCATGAGACCTTACCGCTAGGTCAATGGCTTGCGGTAAGGTTTCAGACCCAAAATGGATGCGCGTCAATTTTCATTTTGCCGCACATTTTCGGCAAAAATTTAAAAAGGCATTTTTTGTAGGTGCGCTGAAAAATAATTCTGTGCACGCCTAAAACACACGTCTACACTACTGCAGGCCATTTTTCAGCACACCTTAGTAAAAAGACCCCATGTAAAGTTAAAAACATAAGCAATACAATAAAACATATACTTCTGACATTAAAATAAACAAAATCAACCTTAGTTAAATTAAATATCAAGCAATAACCCTCCAAAATAAATAGGAGTTACTAAACATTACTCATTAAAAGCTTGTTGAAATAAAAATGTTTTCAGTCCTTTGTAAAGGCAACGCTCTGAACCTGTCTTAAAGATACAGGCAAGCAGTTCCACCAAGTTGGACTCATAACTCTAAAATTGTTTTTACGATATTCCTCTAATCTTATTTCACATACAGTATTGTCACTGGATTATGGATTTTCAGTATAGCATAGTTCCTTAAAATACTGACTCAAAATCATCTCTGTAGATAAGTAGTATGTCTTTGGAAAATTTAGAAATGTCAAGTTATATGACCTGAAAGAGTTCTCTAAAGATTGCATGAATAGACAAGCTACCTTTAATAGCAAAAACGTTAGAGGGTTACAAGAAGCTTAGATTCAATATTCTCAAAATGAGACTCAACTGCAGAAAACCACTGATCCGCTTCTTGAAATTTGGTCACAGTCTGAAGTTCTGAATGAACATAGCTGAGAAGTAGTATTCTTAAGGGGTAGATTCAACAAAGGGTACCAAAAATTAGGTGTCAAAAATATGGACACTAACCCCCTAATTCTATAAAAATTGCTAAAAATTATGCGTGCAAATTTGGGCGCATGATCAATTTGCACACACAATTAAACTGAATGATGAGCTAATTAACACTGATAATTGGCTTGAAATTGGCACCTCAATTTTATGCACAAGTTCAAAAAGGGGGTGCGGAAATGGGAGGACTGAATGGGGGCATTCCTAAAATTAACAAGTGTAATTATAGAATAAAGGGTGTTCCAGAAAAACAGTGGAAACGTGCCTAATTTAGGTGCATACATTTGTACCACATTTCGGTTGGTGCAAGTAGCCATGCCTAAAGTTAGGCGTGAATCCTGGGCATGAGCACTATTTTATAAACCACATCTAACTTTAAGCACGCTCCCTCCCCTGCCCTCCCCTCTCATCCAAGTCGCGGCGAACCAGAAGTGAAGGCAGCACGCTTTTTTCAGTGCCGATTTTTTTGGTACCATATATAGAATTCACCCCTAAGTGCCAATACTGTAATGTCAATAGAATAGGGTGCAATAGATTAGGGTGTAAATCAGCATATAAGCGCTTGACTTTAGGCTCAAGACTTATGCCATGTCAAAGGTTGGTGTAAGTGCTGGCGCCTAAAGACAGCAGTTGTACCTGTAAGTGATAGTACTCTGTAACTTATGCATGCAATTGCAAGACACACCCCTGATCCGCCCATGGGCCCGCTCCCTTTGTAGTTGTGTGCTACAGCATTTAGGTGCTAAGGTGCCCTTTTACTAAGCTACATAGGTGCCTACACGCGCCCAATGCACATCAATTTTGAGTTACCGCGTGGCCCTTGTGCGCACATCCGCTAAATGTGTTGGAAAATATTTTTATTTTCTGATGCATGGGTGGTAATCGGCGGTAATTGGCATTTTACGTGCGTAGACCATTACTGCCTGTTTACCGCATGAGACCTTACTGCTAGGTCAATGACTGGCAGTAAGGTCTCAGACCAAAAATGGACGCACGGCAATTTTCATTTTGCCGCATGTCCATTTTTGGCAAACATTTTTAAAAAGCATTTTTTTTACAGGTGCACTGAAAAATGATTCTGTGTGCACTCAAAACATGCGTCTACACTACTGCAGGCCATTTTTCAGCACACATTTGTAAAAGGGCCCCCATGATTATAGAATAGCGCCTAAGTGCAGTTCCACACATAACTACAAATTAGTGCTAATTAGCACTAATTTAGGGTTATTTTTGGTACTTAATGCCAATTGGCACCTAATCTAACAATTACATTAGGCACATAACTGTCTCTATTCTATAAGCTATCCGGCCAATATTTAAAAATATTTAACTGACCAGAAACGGCTCCTGGGCAGTTAAATAGCCTTAAGCTGGCTAAGTGCTAATGTTCAGCATGAGATAGCTGGCAATCTCGGCAGAATATTATCATTTAGCGGCTAGCCCAGTCACCGGCTATGTCTCGTGACATAACCAGTTAACGCCAGTATTCATTGGCTGACCGGCTAAGTTTAGTGGCCAGATAGACCCAAATAAATAACAGATTTGTTTTTGTCCGCTATAACTTAGCAGGTTAGCTGATGAATATCGACTTAAACGGCTATGTTTGTAGTGGCCAAAAAAACCTTGGAAATTCAATGCTGGTAGCTGGATACGACCCCAGCTTTGAATTTCTGGGTTGCCGCCAAATGCGGAAGTTAGCCGGGCTGCCTCCCACTGTCTCAGTATCGCCTCTATGTGCACAAATTTATGCCCTAGTCAGCAATTTGGGCATCTAACTTTATATAATCCTGGGGATAGTGTGCTTGCTGTCGGATGATATCTGTTGAAGGCCAGTGGAATGTGCATGTGTTCACACCATTGCAGCACACATCAACAAGACACCACCCACACACAGATCGTACATCCTGGGCACAATTTAAAACACTGGTGTCTATAGGCAAGACTGGAGAGTAGGAGGGGAGAGAGTGTTTCTTGGAAATTAGAGAAGAGTCCCTTAGAGAACATGGTGTGACTGACCAACTTGAGCTTTGCCAGAGCATAAAGTCCGATTACTTAAGGTAGGTGAAATGCAGTAAACAAAATGCTCACAAAAGCACCTTGAGATTTCCTGACTAGACTTATGAACAGTGTTATTCTTCTAGAACAGGGATAAAGCCAAAAGTCACAATTAAACTTTATTTGATATCCAAATGGCAAAGCAGCCAGTAAATTCAAATACACTCAGAGTCATTATGAGGTAAATCTCTAAATATATCATGACAAGTTGGTTTCTGAGCATCACGTATGTTTCAGAGCACATGCATGGGTGGATGATATATAGCACACAATGCTATGCACCATCATACCATGAGCTGCAATGAAGGATCTGTTGATCAGTGCATGAGTCCAAGAACAGCCAGATCAGGGGCAGTAGAAGGGACAGCACAGTTCAAGCCTCAGAAGATGATGACTGCACATCATTTTTCACAGGCCTCTTCCACTACTATAACATAAAGGAATAAGCTTAAAATTACAACTGCCGGTAGCTGTATTGCCAAAAGTCTCTCAGGCATTGGACTTTAGCATTAGAAGACTGGGTCCTGGAAGTCAGCTGAAAGCAAAGATGTATAATGTAAAGAGCAGCCAGATTATTTTAGTGGTACAACCTCACAAAGTGTCTATCACATTTGAACAATGGATTTTTGTAAACAAAAATGTAAAGTATAGCATTCGTTTAGGGTTCTTTTTCAAAATTACCATCTGAGGAAGGATTTAGCGAAGCTAGAGGAACGGACTGGAATTTGGCAGCTTAGATTTAATGCTAAAAAATGCAGGGTCATGTATTTGAGCTGCAAAAACCCAGGGAATGGTACAGTTTAGGGGGTGAAGAACTTTTGTGCACAAAAGAGGAGAGAGACTTGGGTGTAATCATATGTGATGATTTTAAGGTGGCCAAACAGGTAGAAAAGATGACAGCAAAAGCTAGAAGGATGTTTGGGTGCAAAGGGAGAGGAATGGCCAGTAGGAAAAAAGAGGTGATGATGCCCCTGTATAAGACTCTGGTGAGACCTCATTTAGAATATTGTGTACAATTCTGGAGACCACACCTTCAAAAAGTTCTAAACAAGATGGAGTCAGTCCAGAGAGCGGCTACTAAAATGGGCAGTAGTCTTCTTCATAAAGCGTATGGGGACAGACTTAAAGATCTCAATATGTATTTATTTAGTAAGATTTATTTACCACCTTTTTGAATAAATCAAACATAAGCAATAGACAATTACACCAGTACAGTGACAATCCTAGGTCGGCTGCCACCCAGGGCAGATCGCCGATGCGCATCCCCCTCCCCCCGGGTGCATCACGACACCCCCCCCCCCGGCGCAATGACACCCCTCCCAGCGCATCAACCTCTCCCCAGGTGCATTCTTGGCTGCTGGGAGCAGCCGCGCAGCTCTCGGCTCCGCTGGCTGCCTGCTCCCTCTGCCCCAGAACAGGAAGTAACCTGTTACGGGGCAGAGGGAGCAGGGAAACAGCGGAGCCGACAGGTGCGTGGCTGCTCTCAGCACCCCTCCAGCGGCGAGGAGCGGACCGCCCGCCCGCCCCACCCTTGGTACACCACTGCAGTAGTACAAATATTAAAATAAAGTATGGCATAGTATACTACTTACATTAACACAATACATCATAAAACATTTTCATAGATAGCATAGGATATAAGCAAAGATGGAACATATAGATATGTAAGAGAGTAAGATGAGTTAGAAAATAAGGGGACTAATTTAAAGAAAGTTGCACATGAGGTCAGAGAGGTGATATATACTTTGGAAGAAAGACAGGAGGGGAGATACGATAGAGACATTTAAATACTTATGCGGCATAAATGCACAGGAGGTGAGTCTCTTTCAATTGAAAGGAAGCTCTGGAACAAGGATAGGATGAAGATGAAAGGGAACAGACTCAGAAGCAGTGGTGTGCTGGAGCCGGCTCGCACCGGCTCGCAAGAGCCGGTTGTTAACTTTGCTCGGCTCTTGCGAGCCGGTTGTTGAATTGCGTGAGCCGGCTCTCTTCCTCCCTCCCAATCCGGTCCCTTACGTCAGCGATTTCACGAATTCTTCGGGGTCGCTGCAAGCTCTGACTCTCCCACGCTGGCGCTGCAGGTTCGCATTTTAAAAATGGCTGCCGAGACTTCCAGAGGTGGCCTCGCGAGACTTCTGCCGAAATCTTGGAGGCCGCCCTTGTAAGTCTCGGCGGCCATTTTGAATCGCGAACCTGCAGCGCCAGCGGGGGAGAGTCAGCGCTTGCAGCGACCCCGAAGAATTTGTGAAGTCACTGACGTAAGGGAGCGGATCCGGAGGGAGGGAGGAGGGAGGGAGTTGAATTCGCCGAACTCGGGAGGGGGTGGCAAGGGAGAGAAGGGAGACACTGGGCATTTGTGAATGGAGGGGAGGGGAGAGAAGGGTCGCTATAGGTGCATGCAGGGCAGGGCAGGGGAGAGGAGGGTCACTGCTGGATATAGGTGGATGGAGGGCAGGGGAGAGGAGGGTCACTGCTGGACATGGGTGGATGGAGGGCAGGGCAGGGGACAGGAGGGTCACTGCTGGACATAGGTGCATGCAGGGCAGGGGACAGGAGGGTCACTGGACATGGGTGGATGGAGGGCAGGGGAGAGGAGGGTCACTGCTGGACATGGGTGCATGCAGGGCAGGGGACAGGAGGATCGCTGGGTTTAGGTGCATGCAGGGCAGGGCAGGGGACAGGAGGGTCACTGGACTAGGGTGGATGGAGGGCAAGGGAGAGGAGGGTCACTGCTGGACATGGGTGGATGGAGGGCAGGGCAGGGGACAGGAGGGTCACTGGACATGGGTGGATGGAGGGCAGGGGAGAGGAGGGTCACTGCTGGACATGGGTGCATGCAGGGCAGGGGACAGGAGGATCGCTGAGTTTAGGTGCATGCAGGGCAGGGCAGGGGACAGGAGGGTCACTGGACTAGGGTGGATGGAGGGCAAGGGAGAGGAGAGTCACTGCTGGACATGGGTGCATGCAGGGCAGGGGACAGGAGGATCGCTGGGTTTAGGTGCAGGGCAGGGGACAGGAGGGTCACTGCTGGACATGGGTGCATGCAGGGCAGGGGACAGGAGGGTCACTGGACATGGGTGGATGGAGGGCAGGGGAGAGGAGGGTCACTGCTGGACATGGGTGCATGCAGGGCAGGGGACAGGTGGATCGCTGGGTATAGGTGCATGCAGGGCAGGGCAGGGGACAGGAGGGTCACTGGACATGGGTGGATAGAGTGCAGGGGAGAGGAGGGGAGAGAGAAGAAATGCTGGACATGGCTGGAGGGGAGAGAAGAGTGAGGAAGGAGATGAGATGAGGGAAAAGGAAGAGAGGAGAAAAACTGCACATGGATGAAGAAAATAGGCAGAAGCTGAGGACCAGAAATGAAGAAGAAAGGAAGAAAGAAAGAAATGGAAAGGAAGCCCTGGAAATGGAGTTAAGAGGACAGATAGCAGCAGAATCGGATACTGGGCCAGCATGATCAGAAAAACAGTCACCAGACAATAAAGGTAGAAAAAAAATCATTTTATTTTCATTATAGTGTTTGGAATATGTTCACTTTGAAAATCAGGTGCTCAACATTAAAAGTTTATATTTATTTACTTATTTATGGCATTTTATCCCACATTAAACATGAATTAGATTGGAACCTGGGATCATTTAATTTTTTTTTCCTGGAGAGAGTAATGCATTGCCCCCCCCCCCCCCCCGGGCTATAGCCAGCTCTGCAATTTTTTTTTTTGGGGGGGGGGGCGTAGAGGTGGACGGAGGGGGGGGGGCGCAGAGGTGGACCGGGGAGAGAGCCTGTTGTTAAAAATTTACCAGCACACCACTGCTCAGAAGTAACCTGAGGAATTACTTCTTCATGGAAGTAGTACTGAATTCGTGGAATGGCCTCCCGGTGGAAGTGGTGAAGACGAAAACAGTATATGAATTCAAGAGAGCTTGGGACAAGTACATAGGATCTCTAAAGGAGTGATAGGGAAAATAGGTGGCCTGGGTAGGCCATATGACCTTTATCTGCCTACATTTTTCTGTTTCTGTGAGCTGTAAAATCTACTGACATATACTCTCAGATTATACCCACTGGATCTTACCATTGATTAGCTTGCAGAAATGCTATTTTCTCAGCAGAAAATAAATAATGCTTATTTTTAGGAAATTTAGCATTCTGACTGGATAAATAACATGCCATGCTTTATAATAGCACTTATTAAGCATGCAACTAAGAAAAAGGCCACTGATTCATTTGCATAAGCAGCTGTTCCTGTAGAAAGTACTTACTAACACAGCCACAAAGGATAGAAATTTGGCAAATCACATCATCATATCCAATTTGTTATTCATGTAACACTTTTTTCACCCAGAAAGCAGAAGGTGGGCTACTTTAGCAGAATTTAACAATTTATAAGGGAGGTCAGGGCTGGGACCAGCTTTCACTGTGAGGCCATTGGCACTTAAAATCCACTTACTCTGAACTTCTTCTGTATACGATAATTCAGTCCAGGCCAAAGAGCCTGCTTTAAACCAAAAGCATCTACTTAACCATTTTTTTCAGGCAAACAGGAAAACTATGTACAATCAGGGCTAGCTCAAAAATAGCTCTTTTACACTTACCTCTGCTTGTCTTCTTCCTTGTGGCTCACAAAGCCTTTGGTTACAATATTCATATCAGTTTGTTCATCCCCCAGAGGGAACTCTAAATTTATCTTGGTAGTTCTCTGATCCTCTTCTGTCCCACTAGCCTGGATGTTTCAGAGTTTCTCCCCTTCTTCTCCTTGGAAGGACATGGTGGTGGGCTGGTTCTCTATTCCAGTGGCCACCTGGTGCAGATGCAGCAGTTTGATCAGCTAAAACACCCAAGATCCTCCTCCACCAGTATCCTCCCAAGCACACAGAACAAAGGCTGTATATTCTCTGGATAGAGACATAAAACCCACACTGGAAAAATAACTAAGATGTGTAAAAAGATACCCATTTATTGGGCCCTTCCCAGGCACACAAAGATATACAAAAGTAGAGCAGTGAAAACAATCTGAGACTACCACTTGAAGTCTCGGCGGCCGTTTGGAAAAAGCACAGCACCAGCAAAAGAGCAGTGGTAGTAGGGTAGGAAAGAGTGGGGTTCTTTCCTGCCCCGAAGAGGCCACTAGACCACCAGGGAGTTCTGTGCTCAGGCTGAGCAGCAGCGGGTGGGCAGGTGGCAGAGAGTGGGGGGGTGGGGAGAGTGCAGATTCTGTGCAGAAATGTTAAATTCTGTACGACTGGGGAATTCTGTGCAAATTCTGCGCTCTGCAGTCACGCAGAAGTCCGGCAGGAGTACAGGATTCCTTGTTTGAACATATCACATTTACCTCTGCCTAGTCAGTAGCTGGTATAAATTCTTCTGTAGAAGTTATTTTCCTTTCATAGGTTTCACTATTTCAGCTCTAAACCTGCCCAGGGGGTTACCAGCCAGTTGTGTTTTCAGTATAGCCACAATAAATATGCATGAGAGGGATTTTGCATACATTGGCTGCATTGCATGCAAATTTATCTCATGAATATTCATTGTAGATACCTGAAAACCTAACTTGCTGGGAGTCCTCCACAGGTTTGGAAACCATGGCTGTGCCCTATATTATGGTAGTTTATTTTATCAGACGTTAGGTTCCATTCAGGGCTGCATTAATTATCAATGGGGCCCTGGGCAAACGTTTGTGGATGGTCCCCTCTCGTCCAGCAGTGCCCAGTTATAGAATTGCTATGTGTGGGGGAGGGAGAGGCTGTGAAAAAAGGAGGGATGCGTGTGGGTGCAGGGAGGGAGGGGGCTGTAAAAAGGTGGATGCTATGGGTGCTTGGAAAAATATGGATGGTATCTGTGTACAGGGAGAGGAGGCTTTTGACTTGTAACCACTTATACCTCTCGCTTCTACCTACCCTCTTTCCTCTACACATTAATTGATTTGCTTGCTTTATTATTATTGACTATTAGATTGTAAGCTCTTTGAGCAGGGACTGTCTTTCTTCTATATTTGTGCAGCGCTGCATATGATTTGTAGCGCTATATAAATGCTAAATAGTAGTAGTAGTAAATTCTGCCAAATAAACTTGCAGAATTTGCAAACTTTGTACACAGAATTTTGAAATTTATTACGCAGAATTTTGATTTTTTTTTTTTGGTGCAGAATTCCGGTGGGAGTAAAACCTTTAGGAATATGCTGTGTACCTTCTATTAGCACAGACTTAAAAATAAAAGGGCCTTATTCAAGCAAATTCTCCTATCTTCAGACATCTGTTAGATTGCTCCTTATGGCATTTTGTTTTCCAGGCTCCCATGTAATGTTTGAGCTATTAGGATGCTGCACTCAGTTCTGGCTAAGTGTCCCCTTGTAAAAGTGATCATTAACATGCAGCTGCAGTAGCTTCTACATGGAAGACTTACAAGCAATTATAATACAGTGCTGGTATTTTTAATTCTAAACACCAACAAGATGAAGCATTGTCGCTAACTGACAGAGAATCTCTAAGTATAATTCTGAAATGTTTTGTTTGATTTCTTTCACATAAATATTTATATATGTATTATTCCATATAGTTATAAAACAGCATGATACAGACAAAACACTGGAAATATAACCCCCAGGAATTGTGTGTCTAGCATTTTGGCATTCTGGCTTCTGTCCAGGAATGGACATCAAATCATAATGCAGAATTCCTGAGTGTCTCAGTGTTCTGACCACAGAATTCAAGATCTGCTAAGTACAGAACATACCTGGTCATTTTCTGCCAAACAGACTATAATCCTTGTTTTTATAGTTAGTCTTTACAGTATCAGGAGTGTCTCAAAGGTTTCAAATTGATCATAAAAAAAGAGCAGAGGTTGCTGGTCAAAATTAGCCATAACAATGCAGTGCATACCTCCCCCCCCTTTACGTTTTCAAACTTTTCAATCAACAGAAAAGGATTCAACAATGGCATATTAATTACTCATAAATTAAGAAATAATAACATTTCCATAATCAGCCATCTAGCTCACATCTATAGAGAAGAAAGCACCAATATCAAAGGAAAAACTTAGAAATCTTGCTTTCCTTGACTCCTGGTAGACCAGTGCAGATGAATGGGTGTTGTTGTCCCCCTGCCAGCAGATGAAGGTAGAGAACTAAAATCTCTTCAGTATGCCACACTCAAAGCAGCACAATGAAATCAACAAGTTTGCAAACTTACACTCCTCCAGGGAACCACTGCAGAAACACTCAACCACCCTTACTTCAATAAGAACATAAGAATAGCCATACTGGGTCAGACCAATGGTCCATCTAGCCCAGTATCCTGTTTCCAACAGTGGCCAATCCAGGTCACAAGTACCTGGCAGAAATCCAAATAGTAGCAACACTCCATGCTACCAATCTCAGGGTAAGCAGTAGCATCTCCAAGACTATCTCAATAGTAGACTATGGATTTTTCCTCCAGGAATTTGTCCAAACCTTTTTAAAATCCAGATATGCTAACTGCTGTTAACGCATCCTCTGGCAATGTGTTCCAGAGCTTAACTATTCGCTGAGTGAAAAAATATTTTTTCCTATTTATTTTAAAAGTATGAACTATTTACACTTTTAGAGAGAATGAAGAGAGTTAGCAAAATCCAGGAACTTTCCTCCCTAAACCCTCAGTGTCAGCTCAACCTTTGGATCAGTTGAGGCACTGATTCAGGGCACTGATGATAAAGGGTACCAAAATCCTCTCTCTTCCCTACTATCACCCATAGTCCGGCATCCCCCCTCTCTCTCACCCCCCCCCCCCACCCAGTCTACATTCAAATTCCGAGAGGGCTTCGGTAGTGACAGAGATTCACACGCCGAAGCCTTCCCTCTGCCATGTTTCATCCCCTTTGATGCAACTTTCTGTTTCTGGCAGAGGTGCATGTGGCAGAGGAAAAGCTCTAGTGCTGGCCCCAGGCAGTGTGTATGAATCTCTGTCAGTGCCATCGCCCTCTAGGAGTTTCAAGATACACTGGGGGGGGGGGGGGGGGGGAAGGGGGTTGAGAGAGAAGGGGGATGTTGAACCCTGGGCAGGACGAGATGGAAGAGAGAGCAACAGATGCCAGACTACTGGGGGCATAGAGGGAACAGATTTTGGTGCCCTTTGTCACTGGCTTTGGGGGGGTGGGGGGTTGCTGATTTAAAAGTTGTCTCAGAGTGCCACTGTCTCTTGAGCCAGCCCTATAAACCATAGTCTTCTAGAGTGGGTCCTGGACTGGTCTAGCAGGACTAAATGAAAGGAAATTGACAACTATGAATAAATTTCACCTTTCAACAAAGCCTACAAAAGACACCCTTAATGAAACAAATCAATCCTTAAACCATTCAAGTGCATCAAAAAACACCTCTCACACGACCTTACCTAACACCTTTCCATCTAAATTCTCATCTACCTTCAGCTTATTATTGATTGTATTTAAGATCATGTAATGACTATATCATAACAACACTCTGTAAGCCACATTGAGCCTGCAAAAAGGTGGGAAAATGTGGGGTACAAATGCAATAAATAAATAAATAAATAAATAAATCAATCCTGCTACACCAGTCCAGACATATGGGATGTACATCCTAGAGTGGGGAAAGAAAAGACACCCTGAATGGCCGCACTGCCAGAGGACGCTACACCCAGGGCTAGAATATCAATCTTTTCCAAGAAAAGAGTATTGACAAGAGCTTCTGCAGCAGCCAGGGTTGCATGAGGGCATTAAAACTGGCAGGGATGAGCTTGTTTCTGAACCAGAAAGACCAGGAACAAATCAATTCTGCAGCGACTTCAACCAGTCGTAATATGGAGTACTCCAATTAACCACTAGGGACTGGAAGATTCACTACCAGAGCATTTCTGCTGAGACCTGCCTGCTCAATAACGGGCCATACCTTGCACACCAGGGAGGGAAGCCCGAGGTGCCACACCACCCAGCTGCAAGCCAACTGGCTTCCAATACCAATTCCGTACTCCAGGAGCTTCCTTGCTTATTAACATATGCTGTTTGGCCTTTGCAACGCACCTGCGGTGTTTCAGGAATTCATCAATTTTATTTTTCAAGATCTTCTGTACTCCTCAGTCATAGTTTACTTGGATGACAGGCCTAAATGGAGGCACAGTACCCTCAGTGAGACATAGCCCCCTTTTCTGAACTAAAATGGGTTGTAGGGGTACACCCTTTTGAGTACTACTAAATAACTAATACCGATCTAAGCTGTGCTTCACCGCCTCTAAGAGAAGAAATTGCAGAAAAGTAAACTCACTGGCTTCTCTTTGAAAGGGGAACCACAGGGGAATACCAGAAGGACATCAGAAGCAGGGGTTCCCACTCTAAGGAGAAACCCTGCAGGACCACCTTGTGCACTGGCCTGAGATAAGGCAGGCCCACTGATGGTAAAGGAGACAAAGCCCAACTGCACCTCCAAGGGAGCCAGGTGACCAATCTTGGAGGCCTTTGCCCACTGAAAAAAAGCTGAAGTCCCCCAATTTTTAGCATTCCTTGCTCCATGAAGGGTCTGCTCTTCTGTGGCTTCAAGGACACAGGAATGGTCTAGGATGCTTGCTACCTCAGTAGTGCCTCAGTCCATAGGAAGCACTCTACTTCTCTGGAAACCTCAGGGAGCTATTAAGGTCTTGCCTCCTTCTCCTCTGAAAAAAAAAGCAGCTCTGAAGGGGAGCTTGCTCAGGCAGGCCCTGGAGGTTGCATATCCTATGACTGAGCCACCAACCCCTGTGACAGCCAACACCACTGAAGAAAAAATATGAATCAAATCACAGGACATCCACTGAAGGGGCAATCCACAACACTGACCCCTTTCTTTCTTTTTTTGTGGGGTTTTCCAGGATCTGAACCTGTGACTTTGTGTTCCAGAGACTGGAGACCGGTGGTAGAGCCATAAAGGTCACTTAGCTGCTTTTTTTTTTTTATTAAATCATGAATTTCTTCACAAGCCAACCTTGAACATGTGACCTACAGGTTGAAGGGCAGTTACGTTCCTATATTAAAAGCATAAATCCTTTGAATATCAAGCCCTGTATTTTTATGTTGCACATTTAATTGTAAATTGCTTTAATTATGCTGAAAAAGCAGGTGATTGAGACATGGAAATATAAATAAACAAACATAGTTGATTCTTGGCTCATGCAAAGTGTATCCAACATTACTCTGTTTCTCAAGCTGCCATGCAATGTTCCAACACTGAGCAAAATTGCATAGTACCCCACATGCATGATATGTAATTTCTAAGATCACTGCTTGTGATAAAGTTATAGTCAATGTATTAACAGAACATATGCAGTCAGCATCATGGGAAAAAGAATTTACCAAATAATTCAGTGACAGTGAGAAAAAAGGCACTTACATAAACTTCCCTGCAAATAAGCAGCAAAACACCAGAAGCCACAACATGAGTAAAAAAAAAAACACTATTTATACAAATGGAGAAGTCCAAAGTTGTACTGTCAGGCAAAGATGTGTTGCAGAGAAATACTTTAAATAAAGCTTATGTTTCTTCCTTGGCTTACCCTGCTGTGTTTAGCTTCATAACTACTGGGAACATGGCCCCAAGGGAACAAGATCTTGAGAAGTTCCATATAACACTGATAAAGCAAAAATATGACAGAAACCATTGACTAAAAATCAACTGTCATTATTTTTGCATTATTTTTTTTCTTCTTCCCTATTTTAGGGAAACATTTCCTTAGGTTTATAATATTGTATTAGCAGAATTTGCCTGTCAAGTGAATTAACTTGTTATATCTATGTTAATAACTATAACTAAATAATTAAAAAAATCAACTGTCATGTCAAACTCCACATTTAAGTGTTGCAAGATGAGAATTAACATCTTTTACATTCAATAAAGGTCATTCAGTAACAATTCTGTAATCCTCTTGTCTCTTCACTGCAAACAGTCAAGATTTATTTTTAATGTCACAATATGTATAAACATTAGGAACATGTTGCCACTGATCAGTCAGTGGCCAGATTAGAATCCTGTTAGTTCAGGGGTTCCTAAATTTGTCCTGCGGGACGGGACCCTAACTGGTTTGGGTTCTCAGGATATCCACAATAAATATACATGAGAATTCTGCATGCAATGGAGGCTATCCGTGTAAATCTGTCTCATGCATATTCACTGTGGATATCATGAAAACCTGACTAGCTGAGGGGCCTTAGAACAGGTTTGGGAAGCACTGCTCGTTATAAATCAAGATTGGTTTTAATATTTTTGTATTTCCATGATCAATAATAACAATAATCTTCTCATCAGTGTATGGGTTGCCAAATAGTTCTTTCCCAGTTTCTCAGATACTGTTCCCATTATTTTGGGGCATGTGGTCTTTCTATTTATGTATTATTTTGTTTGTGCTGTATCTGAGAGTAACAGGGGTATATCTCACATTAAAATCTGCCTGTTGTGGGTGCTGGCATGTGTATAAAATAAAAACAACAATCCTCCTGGAAAACAAGCATGTTTCTAGCTTGAAGAGAAATTATGTACTCATGGGCAGATTGATTCAGTGGTCTCTGAGCTCCATTAGGAGTTTGTTGTGTTGTGGGCCCAGTGCTCACATAGTACAAACATCTGGATAGGATCATTTCACATAGCAGCTGGCAAGACAAGCTAAGTGAGTGCAGATCCTTTGTTGGCTCAGCTCTTTTCACAGCTGAGGGAGCGGCCAGAAAAGGCCTGAAACCAAAACATGAAGGTGAACATTTCCAGCCAAGTTCCTGCAGTGTGTCACAGGAGACCCTCCTTCCATGTTTTTTTGCAGTATGATCAAATAGCTCTGTGTCATAAAGGATAGGCTGAACCCCATGGCAATCCAGGAAAAACAGAATTTCAAAGTCCATAGACACCAGAGTGTAAACCTAGGGACTAATTTCCTATTATTCCAGGTGTCTGGCCATTGTTAATTATGGATTTTGTAGGGATAAGGAAAGAAACTTTGAATGCACAGAAAAAGTGCTTCTTCTCATTGCCAGTAGAACAGCGTGCATTTTGAAGCAGTGTGACTACTTTTACCTGCAAATAAGAGAGACTGGGTTAGGTTGAGGTATGGAAGGTAGTGAGGTAGTTTGAAATCCCCTTAACTGATGTGTATGCTTTGCTCCTGTTTTAAAATGAAAAGAGGATGTGTACTTTGTACTTGTGTTGTGTGTGCTGCCCCCCCCCCCCCCCGCCCCATGCACTGTTATTATATACTGTGTATAGTTATTGTTTGGGAATGGTTACATGCTCTAGAACTAGATATGTAGGGCTCACTCAGTGACATCGCTGTGCACTGCCATATGGAGCAGGGGCGTAGCCATGGAGAGCCTGGGCCTGGGTCTGTCCACTTTTGCCTCATGTCCATCCAGCAGTAGTACACCATTGGTGGAGCTGGTGAGGATCCCAAGTGCTACCAACTGAAGACGTTCACAGCCTGCCAAAGTGCCAAATGTCTATCAGAAAACTGTGGCACTCAATGGCAGTGCTTCGAGCCACTGATACCACATTCTCAGTTCTTGCCAAAGAGCTGAGCATGCACAAGGTGCCGGAGTCCATGTCTCAGAGCGCTACTGCTGACTGCTGTAGTTGTCTGGTGGACAGATCTTCCTCTTTGGGCCAGAGTCCCTGGTCTGTCTACGCCTCTCCTTCAAAGAAGTACCTCTCCGGGCTACCACCTTTGGCTCTGAACAGCTCTTCACTGCTCCAGCTACCAGGCTGGGATCCCCTATTTCCCACCTGGAGCATTCCTCTTTCTCATGGTTAGTGCTGGAATTAGCAGAAACCATCTCTTTAGTCAGCCTTAGTTTCTTGAACCCATCCAGGACTCCCTCTCTCCTCCAAGGGTCCCAGCAGGGTACAGCAACCAAAGACCTTGTGGACAGCCCATCTAGGGTTACCATATTTCCAGATTTACTCAGACATACCCTGTTTTTGAGAGCACTGCGGGGCATCCAGGTGAGTTTTGCCAGCCTGCCCGTTTGTCTGAGTTTGTGGGCAGGCTAGCTAGCTAGCTGGTGGGCCTGTGCACTGGTGGTCTAGTGGCCTTTTCAGGGCAGGAAAGAACCCCCTCTTTCCTGCCCGGCGCTGCCACTGACCGCTCGCTGTTGGCACCACTTCAAGATGGCTGCCGAGACTTCAAGCGGTGGCCTCGCAAGACAGTCCCCATTAATTGCTTACAAGACATTTTTTCTCTCAATAGATAATCTCACGAATCGTAACAGCAGGAACTGTTCTCAAAATGTTGGGCCACATGGCCACTGTAGTACATATCTTTCTGTGGCATGTTGTATATGGCCTCTTCAATGGAATCTGAAACTGTGATGGGGCCAACACAGTCAGTCATTGTTTATGAAGATCAAAGTAAATTGATAGATTCACCTCAGGGTTCATTGATGGCAAATCCCCTCCAATGACAAGTTCCTCAGTACCAGACTGTCTTAACTACAGATATATCCAATAGAGATGGGAGGTTCATATCCAGCAGTCTCGAACCCAGAGGCTTTGGTCACAGAAAGAAAGATCACTTCACACATAAACCAACTGGAGCTTTGTGCTTTCTACTCTCCAAATGTTCAAGAATCTACTTCTGCATCAAATGATCCTCATCAGGATGGACAAGCAGTATCTTGTACTCTCCATGAACAGTTAATGTGCACACAATCAGCTGTCCAACACTCTCAGCAGACAACTAGATCCCATGATTGGTTTCTTTAGGACTCAGTAGCAACAAATACTTTTTCATTGTTGGAGATTTCCAGAAATAGATATCTTCACAACAAAGGACAACAGGAAATGCAAAACATTTTGTTCAAGATGTCCATCCTTCTTCTGTCATGTTCCAGATACATTCCTCATTCTTTGGAACAAAGGACTTCTCTGTGCTTCCCTCTCCCCCTGATACCTCTGATATCCAGAGTCATTGAAAACCTCCTACAGGAATCAGCATACCTAATTCTCATAGTTCCTCAATGACTACATCAGCTGTGGTTCCCAATTCTGTTGAAGCTCATGATAGGCAAGCCTCCCTTTAGGAGATGATCCTTTACTCTTCACACAACAGGGATAGCTCTTTCATCCAAATCTTTATTCCTTATATCTCAATGCATGGATCTTGAAAGCTCAATAGTAGATTTACTGTCAGTAATACAGCAGATAAAGAAAATCATTATTGCATCAAGAAAACTATCAACAAGAAAGTCTTACTGAGCTAAATGGCTGAGATTTTCTCTGGTGCAAAGAGAGGGATCTTAACCTCACAACTTCTTCATCTTTTGCAATTTTACATTACCTCATGTATCTCTCTAACCAAGGGCTAAAACTGAATATGGTGAGATTTAATTTAAATGTTATTGCTGCTTATTTTGAACACTTGCAGGGCCGTTGATTTCTTCTCACCGGCTAGTTTCCAGTTTCATAAAAGGACTCTTCAGTGCAAGATCAGTTCCATCCTGGGATCTTAACATCATACTACCACAGTTTATTCAGACCCCTTTTGAACTATTAGAGGCATAACTTCAGTTTCTTTCCTGGAAAATGCTCTTCTTGGTTGCCATCACTTTAGCTAGAAGGACAGGAGAACTTCAAGCTTTCATCTGCTACCTACCATATATTAAACGTTTTCCTAATAGTGTAGTGCTTTGCACTCATCTGAAGTCTCTCCCTAAGATAGTTTCTGATTTTCATATTAATCAAACCATAGTTCTACCTATATTTTCCCTAAACCTCATTCTACTCTTGCAGAATCATCATTCCATACACTTGACTGTCGAAGAACTTTGTTTTACAATCTCTGTTGAACATTTTGCAAAGTATCCCAACTTTTTGTATATTTTCAACCTTCTGTCTCAGGCTCTGCAGTTTCCTGCTGACTGGATCTCAGGCCTCATCTTCTTTTGCTACAAATAATCATTCTTACCCTCTCCAGATCAAATTGGTGCTCATTCTTTACACGCTAAAGCTACATCCATAGCAAATATAAACACCTCTTGTGGAAATCTGTTAAGCAGCAACATGATCTTCTGTACATTCTTTCACAAAACATTACTAAATGGACAGCTCTTCCAGAATAGACAGTGTTTTCAGTCAAACAGATGAGTAGGCTATAGATGGGATTGTTTTAAATTATTTTTGTCAATTTTTAATGGATAGATCCTATAGAGTTATTAAAGATAAGGTTTTCTCAGAGAGTTGGGTGAGTTCCTGTGGAGTACCCCAGGGATCGCCATTATCCCCTATTTTATTTAATGGTTCTTTACGTTCATTGGGTTTTGTTTTGGAAGACTAGGGTTTTTGTGTTTAAATATACACTGACAACATTGCAGTTCTTCAACCAGTGCTTGATAAGTCGAATTGTAAAAGCAGCACTTTTTCCCCCCTGATTCAATAATAGTCTAAGGTTATCTAGCAACGAGCTCACCACCATTTCAGTACTAAAATTTGGGCAGAAGCGCATGTAATAAATCACGAGTCTCCGAGAACTTTGAAAGTTGATTTGCTACTAAATCATTCATGATTTTTATAAATAGTGGGATCAATGCCACCGGCCTATAATTCGTTAACAACTGAAAGGATTACTTAGGATTAGTCATAATAGGGGGTAAGAATATTATTCCCTTCTACACTTTCGTGAATGTAGTTTATAAGCATGTACTTCTCATCTCCAATTATTTCTATTTTCTTGAGTCTTATATTTTTAACCATTTTCTTTCTAATCAATGGAATCTTTTTTTTTTTAACTATTAGTTCTGAATTGAACCATTTATTGATTGATGATCTTACACATTGGATTTTTTCCCTCTTAGGGGCAATATCATCCAATAATATTCATTAATATTATTCCAATCCTCAATTTCAGAGGATCAAAAGAAGCCAGGTCCAGGGAAAACTTATTCCAAAATAATTGCTGATCTATTTTACCTCTGAAAATATAAGAAACAACAGATAAAGGTTGCTTATTTTTCAACTATTTCCAATTTACAGTAAATTGAAGCATGTAATGATCAGACTTTAAATTCTCCTGCCATTTTAAATATGATAAAAAGATACACTGTATTTTATCATCTGGAGAAGAGAAAGCCAAAAAATCTAACTGATGTCCTCTTTAATGGGTTACCTCAGGGGCTGGTAGAGAATAATTCAGTGCATTTAGGGGCCCTTTTACTAAGCTGCATAAGCGTCCTCGTGCACCCAACGTGCACCAAAATGGAGTTACCGCCTGACTACCGCGCGGCTACTGTGGTAATTTCATTTTTGGCGCACGTCTGATACACGCGGCTGAAAATTTTATTTTCAGACGCACATATCGGACGCGCACCAAGTGGCATTTGATGTGCGTAGGTCATTACCACCTGGTTACCGCGTGAGACGTTACTGCTAGGTCAATGGCTGGTGGTAAGTTCGCAGATCCAAAATGGACACGCGGAAATTTTGATTTTGACGCATGTTCATTTTCAGCAAAAATTTTACAAAAGGCCTTTTTTACAGGCGCACTGAAAAATGGATCGGCGAGCGCCCAAAACCTGCGCCTACACTACTACCAACCATTTTTCAGCGCACTTTAGTAAAAGGACCCCTTAAAAAAGAATAAACATCTTTAGGATCAGAAACTTAACTCTAAATCTAAGTTTAAATCACTTATAAATAGATTGAAAGCAGAATGCATAGAATTCCTGAATATAAAATCAAAAAATTTGTCCTTAGATAGGCTCCACTTTCCTGGAGGACAATAAACCAAAGAAAGCCAATGTAGCACACACAAGGAGTGGCCTAGTGGTTAGAGTGGTGGACTTTGGTCCTGGGGAACTGGCTTCGATTCCCACTGCAGGCACAGGCAGCTCCTTGTGACTGTGGGCAAGTCACTTAACCCTCCATTGCCCCATGTAAGCTGCATTGAGTCTACCATGAATGGGAAAGCATGGGGTACAAATAAAAAAAAAATATATATATATATATATATTTATTTATTTCTATGATACCCAGTAAAAAGATAAGCAACTGTATGTTGTATAAGTTGCAGAATCGTAAGCAAGGATGCAAGTAGACCGAGATAAACAGAGTTAGTCCACACAGGTTAGGATCAATATTTGTAAAAACATTCTAAAATCATCAGAAAAAAAGATGCAATCTCAAATCAATACTGCAATTTATAAAAGGCATTCTGAATAAGTGCTTTAAAAATATATGATTTCATAGATAATATAGCATCATAAATGAATCCTAGATTAGGAACTACATGCATAAAGGAGAGAATGGCCATCAGTCTACAAAGAGGTAGGGACTCTTAAGAGAAGAATGATTAATACAATTTCAGTTTTCGTCAGATTTAAAGCAAGTTTATTAATAAATATCCAATCAAGTTCCAACTCTCACCAGGGCTGATGCAAGAGTACTGGGTATCTTAGGTGAACAACCTTCAATCTTATGCCCCCTACTCGATTAATTTTCAGGTCCCTAGCTATGGTAGGCTGAAATTTGCAAATATCACCAGCAGATAGAGCTGTGCCCTAATCTTTACAGAAGAAAAGCAGCGGCTTTTGTCTCTCTCTCTCTCTCTCCAGCAGCAGAGAAAAATAAGCTTTTTGTTTAAGGATCATAAAGTCTGCAGCTATGTGACTGGCAGAAAGGCAGTTAGTCCAGGGAACATGGAGCTGGCAGAAATGACCTTGAGCCTTCCTGAGGCATATGCTATGGGCTATGGCTCTCTGACAGGAAGTGTGGAAGAGGATGTTTGTGAAGATTTTATGAAGCCAGTTCCCTTAGCATTTTGGAATAATTCATGTCCCTTCAAAGCAGAATCATTAAAAAAAAAATATATATATATATAAAATATATCTCTATACACACACACACACACAACTCTAAATGGGGTTTAAATAGCCTACTTAACACCATGTATTTTTATGCACTGCAGAAGTTGAGCATCCATGATACAATCCAGGGGGAAAGCTTCCTTTGACCTTTCTCTGAGTTAGAGAACAAACTTGCAAATGTCATGTGTGATAAAACTGTATTTAACCAGTCAGAACCTTTAAGTGTTGGGGTTTTTTTTTTTGTCAGAACTAAATGTCAGATGCTGCTCTTTCAAACACAAGACAAATGATGACAGTAAAAAAACATTCATAATGAAATATCAAATTCAATACTGCTGAGTTTTATAAACATAGAAGCATAGAAAAATGTAGGCAGATAAAGACCATCCAGCTTATTTTTGAAAGAGAAAGACGCCCATATTTTGACCCAAATTGGGAGATGGGCGTCTTTCTCCCGTGTGCGACCAAATCGGTATAATCGAAAGGCGATTTTGGTCGTCTTCAACTGCACTCCGTCGCAGGAACGAACAAAGTTGATGGGGGCATGTCGGAGGAGTGGCGAAGGCGGGACTGGGGCGTAGTTATCGGCCGAGGAGAGATGGGCGTCTTTAGCTGATAATCGAAACAAGAAGGGCGTTTTGGACGAGAATTTGGTCCGCTTTATTTGGACCCTTTTTTTTCAGGTCCAAGTCCCAAAAAAGTGCCCCAACTGACCAGATGACCACCGGAGGGAATCATGGATCACCTCCCCTGACTCCCCCAGTGGTCACTAACCCCCTCCCACCAAAAAAAAACCCACTTTAAAAACTTTTTTTCCAGCCTCTATGCCAGCCTCAAATGCCGTACCCACCTCCATGACAGCAGAATGTGTTCTATCCTGTGACAGCCTTTCCCTGGTTCTGATGTGGCTCTCGGGTGAGTGTGACACCTTTTCTGTTATGCGCACTGCAGAGTCACATCAGCAATGCATTGTGGTGGGTGTAGGGCATTGGGCTCCGTGATTCCAGTAGCTTGTGTTAAATGCTCACGATGTTGGTAGTTGGTAGGCTCTACTCCCATGGTGCTTTTCCCCCTGCCTACTGGGTCAGAGTGTGCCCTGTTGTGTTTCCGGTAGTCCATGAGATAGTGGCCATTTTTGTAACACAGTTTTAGATCCCTTTCATGTGTTAGCCATGTTACAGAACTTAGTTCTTCCCTTGAATGTTGCTGAAAGAGGGCATTGTACAGCATTCTGCCAGCTCTGACCTACTGCTAATCTCAGTACCAGGAAGACTCTTTGCCAGTGGGGCACAACCTCTGATCTGCAGTTAACTGTGAGTAAACGTGCTTATTCAAATAAAGGACTTTTTCAAAGAAATTAGTCTTCAGGTGTCAACTGGTATGCCAAGGTTATACAGCAGCAACAAGTCCTAGAGGCCTGCGTGTATGCAGGTCCCTGGAGCACTTTTAGTGGGTACGCAGTGCATTTCAGGGAGGCGGACCCAGGCCCACCCCCCTACCTGTAACACTTGTGCTGGTAAATGGAAGGCCTCCAAAACCCACTGTACCCACATGTAAGTGCCCCATTCACCCCTAAGAGCTATGGTAGTGTTGTACATTTGTGGGTAGTGGGTTTTGGGGGAGGGGGGTTGGGGGATCAGCACCCATGGTAAGGGAGCTATGCATGTGGAGCGTTTTCTGAAGTCCACCGCACTGACCTCTAGGGTGTCCAGTTGGTGTCCTGGCATGTCAGGGGGGCGAGTGTACTACAAATCCTGGCCCCTCCCACGACCAAATGGCTTGGATTAGGACATTTCTGAGCTGGGCATTTTTATTTTCCATTATCGCTAAAAAAAACAAACGCCCAGCTCACAAACAACTAAATCCATGGCGTTTTGGTCCTGTACAAACCGTATTTTTGAAACAAAAGATGGACGCCCATTTTTTTCGAAAATACGGTCTGTCCCACCCCTTCACGTACCCGTTCTCGGACATAGACGCCCATGGAGATGGGCATTCGCGTTCGATTATGCCCCTCCATATGGCCTATCCAGTCTACCCATCCATGCCATCTACTCTCCCTATCACACCCTTGGGACAAGTCCTATGTATTTGTCCCAAGCTCTCTTTAATTCAGATACTGTTTTCAGCTCTACCACTTCCACCAGAAGGCTGACCCACAAATTTACCACCCTTTCCATGAAGTATTTCCTCAGGTTACTTCTGAGTCTATCCCCTTTCACCTTCATCCTATGCCCCCTCATTCCACAGCTTCCTTTCAATTGAAAGAGACTCAACTCCCGTGCATTTATTTATTTATTGTTCATTTGTATCCCACATTTTCCCACTCATGCAGGCACAATGTGGCTTACAGCAAAATTAGGACAAATTACAAATTGTGAAAGTACAGTTAAACTTCACAAGGATAGACAAGGGAAGCAGTAGCTAACAATGGGGAACTAAGCAGGAAGGGAGAGTGCGGTGAGAATATTAATCAGCAGAGGAACTAGGGGAGTACGTTTTTGCCACATATGTATATAAATGTCTCTATCATATCTCCCCTCTTTCACCTTCTGTCCCCATACACTTTATAATGAAAGCCACTTTTATAATGAAAGCCATTTTAGTAGCTGCCCTCTGGATTAACTTCATCCTGTTTATATCTTTTTCAAGGTGCAGTTTCCAGAATTGGAGGTGGCCTAATGGTTAGTACAGTGGGGTTTGAGCCTGCAAACCTGGGTTCAATTCCCACTGCAGCTCCTTGTGACCTTGGGCAAGTCACTTAACCCTCCATTGCCCCAGGTACAAAAACTTATTAGATTGTGAGCCCTCTAGAGACAGAGAAAGTACCTGCATATAATGTGTACTAGTTCAATGAAAATGTCAAGAAGGCTTTAATGCTCCCTTTAGAGGACATAAATAAACATGTTATTCAGTAGTTCACAGTACATCCTTTGTACCCTTTTCATATAGGAAAGTTCATTTTCCCTGTTCATACATTCAGTTTTCATTGAGCACACCCAGTATTTATATTTTCACCTTACAATATTTCCAAATTATATATCTTTTTTTTAAAGTTTAAGTACTTCAAACAAGTATTTACAGTTTGATTTTATGTACCTAAGCAATTTTAATCAATCAGAACGTAAGCAACTGTTTACCCCCCTTTTTTTACGCCATTTTTCCTTTAAATGTTTGGAGTACGGTAGGGCTGCTTGTTTCTTGTGATAGCACACTGGAATTGTGGCAGAACTGTTTTATGTTGTAAGTAATCCTGTTTTTTTGTTATGTTAAATTCATCACTGAGGTATTTTCATATTACATTTGGGTTCTCTTCTGCTAGCGATCTAACGTTTATGCACCAGTTTTTGTCGCTGCTTGAGTAATCGCCGCATTCACAAAAAAGTGCATTCCCATTGTATTGGGAGCTTTTTAACATTCAGCTGGGCATTTTATTGCTGTCATTTTCAGTTTACTGCTTATCTTTTTGTGCATTTCTTCAGGGCTAGCACCTCTTTTTCACTATTTTTGAGAATCACACGATATTGGGCAGTAGGCCTCAGGGCAATGTTTACATTTAGCATATGGGCCCACATGTATTTCGACCATATTTTGTTTGCTTGGTCATAGATTTTTTTCCTGTTTCTCTCCTTTTCTCCCTTTTCCCTTCCTTGTTCCCCCTTTTTTCTCTTTTCCCTCTTTTCATTCCCTTTTTTTTCTTTTTTGGCTTCCTTTCTTCTCCCCTCCCCCTCTTCTTATTTTCCCCCTTGCCCCCTCCCCCTTCCTTCTTTTCCCCTTCCTCCTCTCCGTCCACTTCTTCTCCCTCTTCCTCTTCCCTCTCCTCTTTCTCTGTTCTCCTCACCAACTGTTTCTTTTTCTTTTGTTCAGGTCCTATAAATTGCTGTCATTATATATTTTCCTTACACCATCCTTTATCAGTACTAAATGCAGGGCTTTTTTGAGGGGGTACTTGGGGGTACTGAGTACCGGCACCTTTTCCATTGTCTGCTAAAATTGACCCAGGCTCTACACAACAATTTTGCCTTATCATAGGTTCTGTTACTGGTTGCAGGGGGCCTGGCTATTGTGGGGTGGGTCCCTCAGTGATCACTCGCACCCCTGAAGGGTGGCCTGCCATTTGAGTACCGGCACCTTTTTTGCTAGAAAATATGCACTGACTAAATGGATAATCAGTCAATAAATAATATGTCTATTTTTCCTCTCTTTTAGTTCAACATCTTTTTAGCATGAAACAGTCAAGGATAGCTGTTCATGGTTGTTTGTCACCATACTTTGTCTGTGACACATCTTTAGGTATGCTTTTTTTTTAAATAACAAGGGACACTTAGGGATGTCACCAGAGTCTAAGGGGGGGGGGGGGGAGTTGTACAGGACAGCACCCCCTCCCACCATAAAAAACAAGTTTAAAAATACTTTTTTCCCAGCCTCTATGCCAGCCTCAAATGCCATACTCAGGTCCATCGCAGCAGTATACAGGTCCCTGGAGCAGTTGTAGTGGGTGCAGTGTACTTCAGGCAGGTGGACCTGGGGGGGGGGGTTGGGGGGCTCAGCACCCAAGGTAAGGGAGCTATGCACCTGGGAGCAATTTGTGAAGTCCACTGCAGTGCCCCCTAGGGTGCCCAGTTGGTGTACTGGCATGACAGGGGGACCAGTGCACTACAAATGCTGGCTCCTCCCACAACCAAAGGGCTTGGATTTGGACATTTTTGAGATAGACGTCTTTGGTTTCCATTATCGCTGAAAACCGAGGACGACCATCTCTAAGGTCGACCTAAACGTCAAGATTTGGGCATCTCCGACTGTATTATCGAAACGAAAGATGGACATCCATCTTGTTTCGATAATACGCGTTGCCCCACCCCTTCGCCGGAAGTCCTTAGAAATGGATGCCCTTAGAGATGGTCGTCCCCATTCGATTATGCCCCTCTAAATCAGGTGTGGATGTTATTCAAAAATACCATCTTGGAAGCCCAGCCCAGATACATTCCACATATTTGTAAAGGTGGAAAGAAGAGAAAACAATAGCCAGCATGGTTAAAAGGTAAAGTAAAAGAAGCCATCACAGCAAAAAGTTTGTCCTTCAAAGAATGGAAAAATGAGCCAAATGAAGAAAATAAGAAGCAACATAAGCACTGGCAAGTCAGATACAAAGCATTAATAGAGAACACTAAAAGAGATTATGAAGAGAAACTTGCCGTAGAGGCTAAAACTCACAGTAACAACTTTTCAGGTATATCAGAAGCAGAAAGCCTGTGAGGGAATCCGTGGGACCGTTAGATCACAAAGGAGTACAAGGGGCGCTCAGGGAGGACAAGGCTATAGCAGAGAACCAATGAATTCTTTGCTTCTGTCTTTACAGAAGAAGATGTAAGAGATCTGCCTGTACCGGAAATGGTTTTCGATGATGATGCGGAGGAACTGAAAGAAATCTCGGTGAATATGGAAGATGTACTAAGCCAAATTGACAAATTAAAGAGTAGTAAATCACCTGGACCAGATGGCATACATCCAAGGGTATTCAAAGAACTCAAGCATGAAATTGATGATCTGCTGTTAGTAATATGTAACCTATCATTAAAATCATCTGTAATACCTGAAGATTGAAGGGTGGCCAATGTGACGCCAATTTTTGATAAGGGTTCTAGGGGTGATCCGGGAAATTACAGACTGGTAAGCCTGATATCGGTGACAGACAAAATAGTGGAAACTATTATAAAGAATAAAATTACAGAACACGTAGACAAACATGGTTTAATGTGACAGAGTCAGCATGGGTTCAGCCGAGGGAAGTTTTGCCTCACCAATTTGCATCATTTCTTTGGAGGTGTGAATAAGCATGTGGATAAAAGTGAGCTGGTTGATGTAGTGTATCTAGATTTCCAGAAAGCTTTTGATAAAGTTCATCATGAGAGACTCCTGAGAAAATGAAAGAGTCATGGGATAGGAGGCAAGGTTCTGGTGTGGATTATGAATTGATTATTGGACAGAAAACAGAGGGTAGGGTTAAATAGTCATTTATCTCAATGGAAGAGGGAGAACAGTAGAGTGCCACAGGGATCTGTGTTAGCTTCAACTTTCATCTGCCTCAGCTTTCTAGTTTATGTTGTCTTCTACAACCCTGGAAATACAGAATTCTCTCTCACTGGAACTCAGGTTAGAAAAAATTACTATAGACATTTTAGCAAAATGTTGAAATCCTGGTTGTCTATTAAATTCTTTTATTAAGTATTTTTATTGGACATTTATTTAATTATTTCTTCTTTTATTGTAACTTGCATGAATTTTGTAATGCATTTCATAACTTATTGTAAACTGCCCTAACCTTTTGGTTTGTGCGGTCTATAAAAACTGTTGTTATTATTATTATTAGTGGGTTTGGTTTTTTTTTTTTTTAATCAGTGATGGGTCTTTAAGGCCTTTATATTACTTCTCTCTCTCTGTTTTCTGTCTCTTCTTTTGTTTGCTTTCCCTTCATCCCTTTTACTCTCCATCCCCTTTTCTCTGATTCCCACTGCCATTAAGGGGCACCAGTGCTATTTAACATATTTATAAATGAAATGGGAACAAGTGAGATGATTAAATTTACAGATGATACAAAACTATTCAAGGTTCTTAAAACACATGCGGACTGTGAAATTGGAAGACTGGGCATCCAAATGGCAGATGAAATTTAATGTGGACAAATGCAAGGTGATGCACATTGCAAAGAATAATCCGAATCATAGTTAACTGACGCAAGGGTCCACCTTGGGGGCCATCACTCAAGAAAAAGATCTAGTTGTCATAGTAGATAATACACTGAAATCTTCTGCTTAGTGTGTGGTGGCAGCCAAAAAAGTAAACAGGATGCTAGGAATTATTAGGAAAAGGATGGTGACTAAGACTGAAAATACTATAATGCCTTTGTATCTCTCCATGGTGCGTTCGCACCTTGAATATTGCATTCAATTCTGGTCACCGTATCTCAAAAAAAGATATAGCAGAATTAGAAAAGGTTCAAAGAAGAGCAACCAGAATGATAAAGGGGATGAAACTCCTCTTGTATGAGGAAAGGGTAAAGGGTTAGGCAGTGGCGTAGGAAGGGGGGGCGGTGGGGCAGTCCGCCCCGGGTGCACGCTGCTGGGGGGGGGTGTCGGCTCGCTGGTTCCCTGCTCTTTCTGCCCCGGAACAGGTTACTTCCTGTTCCGGGGCAGAGAAAGCAGGGAAGCAGCAGAGCCGACGCAGCTCCCAGTGACGTGCACTGGGGGGCGGATCGGTCCTCCCGCCTGCCCCCCACTGCAAGGTAAGGGTGTGTTTCGGGTGGGGGGAGTGTGTGTTTCGGGGGGGGGTGCACTCCGGAGGGGGGGTGCGCCGTGCCCGTGCTGCACCCAGGGGGGGGGTGCGCAGCGGCGACCCGCCTCGGGTGTCAGGCACCCTCGCTACGGCACTGGGGTTAGGGCTGTTCAGCTTAGAAAAGAGATGGATGAGGGGAGATATGATTGAGGTCTCCAAAAAAAGACTAGGGGACACTCAAGGAAGTTACATGAAAAAACTTTTAAAACAAATAGGAGAAATGTTTTTTCACTCAATGAATAGTTAAGCTCTGGAACTTTCTGCCAGAGGATGTAGTAACAGTGGTTAGTGTATTTGGGTTTAAAACAGGTTTGGACAAATTCATGGAGGAAAAGTCCATAGTCTGCTATTGAGACAGACATGGGGAAGCAACTACTTGCCCTGGGATTTGTAGTATGGAATGTTGCCACGATTTGGGTTTCTGCTAGGTACTGGTGACCTAGCTTGGCCACTGTTTCGAAAACAGGATACTAGGCTAGATGGACCATTGGTCTGACCCAGTATGGCTACTCTTATGTTCTTATCTACTGGAAGGGAAGAGGGCAACAAAAACAGAAGTATGCAAAGGAGCTGCAGAGAGAGAGAGAGAGAGAGAAGAGAGCAGGGCCGCCAAGAGAGGAAGGGGGGGGGGGGGGGAAAATTCCCTGAAAACCTGCCTCCAAGGGGGGGGGGGGACTGGGCCTGGCACCAGCTAGCTTCTTCCTGCCTGCCTTCTTCTGGGTCCAAAACATTGTCTTTCAAAGAATGGAAAAAGGACCTAAATGAAGAAAATAAGAAGCAACATAAGCATGAGTGTTGGGGGGGGGGGGGGGGGGGGGCGGCAGCATGAGTGGGAGGCAAAGGCACAGAGCAGTTCATATTTCCCAAAAGAGATTTTGATGTCAAGTATGTCCACACTTGTGTTAGGGGACCCATAGAAGCTCGGTTTTACTTGGGTTCAGGCAACGTTTGTTGTTTTTAGCCCATTCTTGAATTAGTGTTAGACAGGTAATCAGTTTATTCAGGGCTGTGAGTAAGTCCGGTTCAATTGGTATGAGTATCTGCACAATATCCACATAGATGTAGAACCGAGTATCCACTGACCGAATCAGCTTGGCTAGTGGATTGAGGTAGATACTGAATAGAATAGGTAACAGTATTGATCCTTGTGGTATCCCACAGGTCAGTGCCTACGGTGGTGATACGGTGCTGCCAAAACACTGTGAACTGTTGCCTGTCTGATAGATAGGATGAACCAGGCAAGTACCTATTTCTGTCAGTTGTGCTAGCATAATATCGTGATCCACAGTGACAAAAGCTGCTGAGAAATCTAGCAGTAGTAACACCAAGGCAAATCCCCTTGTCTCGGTTTCTGTGAAGATCATAGTAGGGATACAAGGACTGTTCCATAAATGTGTATGAATCCAGATTGACATGGATCTAGCAAGTTTCTCTCTTCTAGCCAATCACTGAGTTGATCACAGACTGTTTGATCTATAAGTTTCCCTCAAAATGGGATGTTGGATATTGGCCTGTAATTTTCAAGTTTGTCCTGGTCAAGGTTGTTCTTCTTTAGCAAAGGACACGCCTGTTGAGGGGGTTTCAGTAGGCTGTTTACTATGCTGAACAGGTGCTTGGTTGAATTGGCAATGAGGTAAACGTCTGCAATTCGGGGTATCAGGTCTGGTTCTACCCCTTTTACCTACTGACATTTATAGACCTGCTTTTCCTGGGGAAATTCCTAGGAAGCCACAGAACAAATCCACGAGTGGCTCAGCATGTCCCAATGGCCTGGTGTTACTCGGTCATCCTAACAGGAAAGAACCAGGCACACCCATTAAAGGGGGGCCGACCACAACCGGGCTGAAGGTCAGCGAAGACAGATGTGTGGGGGAGGGTACAGGGAGGGCCTAGCTAGAGAGCAGAGGTAGTAGTGGGAGGGAAACAAGGGGAGGAGCAAGGGAGGAGGAGAGAGGAATTTGAACTGCACAGGAAGTCCTTTTGAATTTGGAAGCAGGAGAAGAGCAACCCTGGGCAGCAGCTCCTGAAATTTTTACAGGCACATGTTTTGTGTCTGCCCTGGGCAGAGCTTGTGCAGAGTACAGCCAAAGAAGCTCTTACAGCAGAGCACGATATTCCAGCAAATTGAGAACAAATTTTACGGTATGTAGACATTTAAAACTTTGTGCAGCTGCAAGGCATTTTAGCTTTCTCCTGCCGACCCCCATTTAGCTTTTCCAGGATGGCCGGCCATCTCGGATTAGCTGCCTCACGGCATTACTCGCACTAGGCTAGAGTCCCACATACGCTGCCCATGGCGCATGGCAGATAGGTTTGCCACAGCGCAGTTGCCGTTTTTGGCCGGCCATGCAGTGCTCACAATCCGCAGTGCATAGCACGGCACTGAGGCACGACTCGGAAGACCTTGTGCACAGTACTAAACCGAGGCGCAAACGATCTCAGGGAGACGAAAACACCTTTAATGGTACGTCATTTTTGCTCTTCTCCCGCCTCAGCAGCACACCGCACGTTAAGATGCGGTGATGGCTGGCCACTAATACTTGGCCGACAGTTACGCACTATACGGCAACGGACCTTCGAGCCCCGTTGTGGCCGGCCACGCCGTGTTATCTAATTCGAAAAATTAATGCGTTATAAGCTGTCCATGCCAATACGGCGACGGACCTTAAAACCCGTTATGGCCATTGATTGTTCTACAGGCACACGTGTCTAGGCCCATTTCAGTTGATCCGGCAGACCTAGTGCATAGCACGGCACTGAGGCACGACTTGGAAGACCTTGGGCACAGCACTGAACCGAAACGCAAATGATCTCAGGGAGACGAAAACATCTTTAATGGTACGTCATTTTTGCTCTTCTCCTGCCTCAGCGGCACATCGCATGTTAAGATGCGGTGATGGCCGGCCAATAATACTTGACCGACAGTTATGCGCTATACGGCATCGGACCTTTGAGCCCCGTTGTGGCTGGCCATGCCGTGTTATCAAATTCGATAAATTAATGCGGTATAAGCCGTCCATGCCATTACGGCGACGGACCTTAAGCCCATTATGGCCGGCCACACCAGATTTTCGATGTAATGCAGCAAAAATGAGTGCAGTATAAGTCGCTCATGCTGTATAAGCCGCCCAGGCCACGCAGAGCTATACAAGCCCCATTGTGGTCGGCCACGCCGTGTTATCTAATTCGGTTATCTAATTCCCAATGGCCTGGTGTTACTCGGTCATCCTAACAGGAAAGTATCCTAGTGCTCAGGAATAAATAGTTTATTTTTGCTTTTGGCACTGCCATTATTATTATTCAGACAGCTTCTCAGTATTTCTAGCCAAAGCTTCAGAAGCAAATGCTCCATGTATACTGACAGGGGAATGAGGTGGCACATTATCCTTAAAAAAAAAAAAAACAATGTACAAAATATGTGAGCAGATTTCCACAATAGTTCTTTGAACAAGTAACTCAAGATTTCGGAAGCAGTCAAATTCAAGCCAGTAATTCAACAGTGGGTGTAAATTGCATAAATGCCTTTCCAAAATTCTATTCCAGCAAACAGACACATTTTGGCTGGATAACTGGATGTTCAGGGAAAATTCATCTGTCTAAAATTAAAAGGGGATAGGGGGTGCTCCAGAGGTGGGACCGACTTGTATCCCAGTAGTATGGCTATTCAGTAGCGGTTCAGATAAATTTATCCACGTAGCACTTAAACAGACAACTTACCTGTTTTAAGTTTAGGACTGCATGGAGTACTGAGCACAGAGATAGGCAGATAAATCACTTGCTTATTTTTATTCAGTGGCCATAGGTCTTTTGTGCAGATATTTCTGAGTGTATAGATGTCAGTTTATGCTGCTGGCAGTATAAAGAAGATTAAGGGGAGGGGAGTAGGGTTTTTGTCTGTTTTATTTTATGTGTTTTTTTGTAATCCATCTAGGTTGTAGGCAGACTATAAATTTCTAAACTAAATAAATACATGTAAAAAAAATGTAAGAACAATTTTATAACTGGACGTCTCCAGTTAGGCATGCTGATGCCATGCGCTGAACATCAATTCTAGAACAGCATTCATATATCAAGTTCTTGTTATAGAATACTAGCATAATTTGGCATTGGGGTGCCTAAGGTTAGGTGTGATTATGTTCATCAGGTCAGTGGCAGGTGTAAGTGGGTACATGTGAGTGTTCTATACTATCCGCCTTATTTTCGAAAGAGAAAGACACCCATATTTTGACCCAAATCGGGAGTTGGGTGTTTTTCTCCCGTGGGCGCCTAAATCGGTATAATCGAAAGCCGATTTTGGGCGTCTTCAACTGCACTCCGTCGCGGAAACGGCCAAAGTTGATGGGGGCATGTCGGAGGCGTGGTGAAGGCGGGGATGGGGCATGTTTATCGGCCAAGGAGAGATGGGCATCCTCGGCCAATAATCGAAAAAAGAAAGGCGTTTTTAGCGCGAATTTGGGTCACTTTTTTTGGACCCTTTTTGTTCATGAACAAGTCCCAAAAAAGTGCCCTAAATGACCAGATGACCACCCGAGGGAATCAGGGATGACCACCCCTGACTCCCCCAGTGGTCACTAACCCCTCCCACCCAAAAAAAACAACTTTAAAAACTTTGTTTTTCCAGCCTGTATGCCAGCCTCAAATGACATACCCAGCTCCATCACAGCAGTATGCAGGTCCCTGGAGCAGTTGTTAGTGGGTGCAGTGGACTTCAGACAGGTGGACCCAGGCCCATCCCCCCCATCTGTTACACTTGTGGTGGTAAATGGGAGCCCTCCAAACCGCCCCCAAAACCCACTGTACTCACATCTAGGTGCCCCTCTTCAGCCATAAGTGCTATGGTAATGGTGTAGAGTTGTGGGGAGTGGGTTTTGGGGGGGTTTGGGGGGCTCAGCACCCAAGGGAAGGGAACTATGGACTTCAGAGGTAGTTAACTTTTTTTTTTAATTGTTACAAGTGCCCCCTAGGGTGCCCGGTTGGTGTCCTGGCATGTGAGGGGGACCAGTGCACTACGAATCCTGGCCCCTCCCATGACCCGATGCCTTGGATTTGGTCGTTTTTGAGCTGGGCGCCTTCGGTTTCCATTATCGCTGAAAGACGATACCGCCCAGCTCAAATCCGCACAAATCCGATGCATTTGCCTGGCACACACCGTATTATCGGAAAAAAGATGGACGCCCATTTTTTTCAAAAATACGGTTTGTCCCGCCCCTTCACGTACCCGTTCTTGGAGATAGACACCCCTGGAGATGGGCGTTCGCGTTCGATTATGCCCCTCCACGTGCATAACTGATAGTGTTCTATAAATTACACACAAAATCTGGAGACACACCCATGCTCCTCCCACATGTACACCCCTTGTGGTTATGGTCGTAAAGTGTGAAGCTAAAGACTGTGCAGCAGGCAGTTGTCATCTTCCTCCATTGTACTTACCCTCCTTGATAACTGAGCTTGCAAGATCCTCTGTTTAGTTACCCTTCCCCTCTCCCATTTGTTTGTTTGTTACATTTGTATTCCACATTTCCCCACCTATTTGTAGGCTCAATGTGGCTTACATAGTACCGGAGAGGCCTTTGCAGGTTCCGGTGTGAACAAATACAGGGTGATGTTGTGGTAAGATCAAGTTCATGTGGCACAGCCACATTAGGGAATCGGAGAGCGGAAGAGTTGTGTTATGTCCATTACGTGCTTTAGTTTGGTTGTGTTGCAGAGATTTCCAACCATATGGCCTCACACTAATTTAAACAGGTATTAATACCAATACAGCTGTTATCTGAACATATATTCAGGCCTCTTAGTTCCATGTTTCCTTTCTGGATGACTCTTCGTTACTACCAACCTAGTCAACATGAGAAATAAGTAGCCCATCAGATAGATGCAGCTACTTAAGCACCTACTGTTCATTTCCACTGGGACTTCTGGTTTTGCTTAACGCTATACCTGCACCCTACAAGATAGACTGAGCTACTAATTAATTCTATAATCGCAACTTGCCAGAGAGAGCCAGATATTATGTTGTAAAGGTAAAGGGTCATGGATTTGATATACCGCCTTTCTATGGGTACAACCAAAGCAGTTTACATATGTAATACCCCATGGTATGGGTATTACTGAGACAAGCAGTGTTAGACCTTTCCAGAGGACCTGGAGGGGAGGGAGAGTTGGAATGTTCCTGGGTGGCAGTAAAACCAGTCCCAGGGTGTGGTGTTGAAATAAGTTGCAGAGAGAAAGTGTTTCCCTGTGGAGATTGACAGCAGGAGTGGAGTTTGGGTTGAATAAAAGAAGTTGTAATGAGATACATGAGGTCTTTGGTTGCCTGTACCCCCACCAGGACCCTTGAGAGTATTGGGGGATCCTGGAGTGCAAGAAATAAATACAGGCTGATTAAAAGAGACATTGCTGCCCCACAAGTGGCAACAAAGAAGGAGAGTGAGCTGCAGCTGGACAAGGGGAATCCAGCCTGAAAGTGGGATCAGGACAGGGGGAGCCTGTCCAAGGCTAGAGTGTAGCCCTGAGAGGTGCACTGCTGGAAGAAAGACAGCCTAAAGGGTCTGTGCCTGCAAGGATTTGGATTGGAAATCAGGAGTTTTGCAAACAGCCTTGGATTTATTCCTGTCATGAAAGGGTGGGGTAAAGGACAGGTGGGATGTAAATATGTACAGTTGTGAATTACCTTGAGAGGGAGGAAGAGAGGTCACGATGGTGACAACTGATCCTGATTAAAACAGTGAATGTAAAGAGTTGGAGTGTTGACTGCTGGTTGCATAAGTTCCAGTAAAACTGGTGTTGGTTTGATAAAATTACCAGAGTATAGCGTGCTTATTTGGTAAAAGAGGAGAGCGGGTGCTCCTGGACTGAGAGAAGCAGTACCCCAAGGTTCTCTTTGGAACTCCCAAATCTCCGGATCTCTATTCCAGAACATTAATCTGCTCCCAAGCTCGAATGGTAGAACCTGTGACTGAATGAATGGTGAGCTGAGTGGAGAAAAGACTAGAGCATTTGAAAGAAATAAGTTTTCCCTGTGACCCAGGTCCTGGTTCATGTGGACCCAAGCTAGTCAAGAGGTGAGACCCAGGTTATACATATATTATATGCAAATACTTTTTCTGTCCCTAGTGGGCTCACAATCTAAGTTTGTACCTGTGCAGAGAGTTATGTGACTCCAGAGTCACAAGGAGCTTAACTGAGAATGAAACCCAGTTCCTCGGGTTCTCATTCCACTGTACTAACCATTAGGCTACTCCTCCATTATTATCCCCAAATCACTTTTCACGCTGTGTTTCCACAAGGACTTCTAGTTCTAGCTATCTCATCAACTCAGAACTGAAATTGTAAAATTAGATTACAGGTTCTTTATTAGTTTATTCCCCCCCCCCTTTATTTATTTATGTTTTACAGACACACAGCTCTTCTGCTAGAGTTCTCCATATTAGAGAATGTTATTTATCAGCTCTATAAACTGAATAAAATTTATTTTGGAATAGACTGGACTGTGCTATCAGAGAAAGGAGACAGGAAATTAAGTGACGTAGGCTAGAATGTCATGTCTGCATCTGGATCACATCAGACACCACAACAAGATGAGACCTTGAAGAGGAGAAGCTAAAATAATTTCTCCTGCTGGAACTCAAACAGTAACACAATTACAGATGTTATTTATAAAAATAATCTCTGGTGAAGATAACAGTGCGGATTGCAGGCAAGCAGATGTGACTCTGGTACATAAAGGAAGATATGAAGGATATTTTGGGTCCTCATGAAATGTCTGCTTGGTGTGGATCTCCAAATTTAAATAGCAGCTTTCTAAAATCACTTTGGGGTCCTTTTACTAAGCTGTGGTAAAGGTGGGGGGCCTGCGCTAGTGTCAGCGCGTGTTTTCGATGCCTGCTGAGGCCCTCTTTTACCACAGCGGGTAAAAGGCTGTCTTTTTTTCTCAAAAAGAAATGCCATTGCAGTAAGTGAACCATTCACCGCACAGCCATTTCAGGGGGGAGCACTGACCACCACCCATTGAGGTGGTGGTAAGGGCTCCCATGCTAATCCGGCGATAACTGATTACCACCGGGTATGCACTGGTGCTATAAAAATAGAAAATATTTTTGTAGCACCGGAAATGGCACGCAGTTGGGGGGGGGGGGGGAACTACCGCCGGGCCCTGTTGGACCTGCAAAAAGAAAAAAAATGCCCTATTTTTGGGCTACATTAGAAATGGGCTTAGCGCACAGGAAAGTCTGATGTTAAAACGCACTAAGCCCATTTCTTAACGCTTTTCAATAAAAGGGCCTGTATATTTGGTATTTTATTGTATTTTGGTTTGATTATTTTATTATAGTGCTGCAAGATACTTTATGCCGTTTGAGAAAAAGCAAGCTATAAATGCATTTTTAATTTAGTATTCAAGCTGCAGTGATATTACATATCAATTTTTTAAAAAAAATAGTACCTACTAAGATTTATTTGTTTAAATTTCACAGACAGGAAAAAAAGGGAATCATATTCTGGGATACATTTGCCAGTGATAACATTTGACATGTGGAGGGTAATTCTATCTATCAGATCTGGGAAGGAGGTAGAGAGGGGCATTTTCGATATGACATCTAAGTCGGACTTTGGATGTTTTGCGCTAGACATCCCAAGTCTGAATAGGAAATATGGCCATTTTCGAAACAGCAAAATATCCATCTTTTTTTCTTTCAAAAATGGCCACATGCAAGATGTTTTCATGCTCTGTGCGTTTATCTTTTTGGGCCATTTAAAAAAACAAAGATCCAAGTGAAAAAGCACAAAATCAAGCCATTGAGATACAGCAGGAGCCAGCATTCTTAGTAGACTGGCCACACAGACATCCTAGGACAGCAGTGGGGCACCCTAGGGGACACTCATATAAAAGTTCCCAGGTACACATCTCACATTTACCCCTTACACTGTATGCTGAGCCCTCCAAAGCCCACCAAAAACCTACTGTCCTCAACTGTACACCACTACAATAGCCCTTATGGGTGAAGGGGTTACCTATATGTGGATATAGTAGGTTTTTCGGACATGTGGTAGGGCTCACACTTTTCATCACAAGTGTAACAGGTAGAGTGGGATATGGCCTGGGTCCTCCTCTCTGTAGTGCAGTCCACTGACTACTTCACTATTCCAGGGACCTGCTTGCTGCTCTAATAGACCTGGCTATAACATCTGAAGCTGTCATAGAAGCTGGTAAGTAATATTTTTAACCACACCTTTGGGGGGTGGTAGGAGGAGGTCAGTGAATACTGGGGGAGTAAGAGGGGGGGTCATCCCTGATTCCTTCCAGTTGTCGTCTGGTCATTTAGGGCATCTTTTTGTGCCTTATTTGTTCTACAAACAAGTCTAGATCAAAAACATTGAAGTTTCAGCCCTAGACATTTTTGTTTTGTTCCATTATGGCTTTAAGATATCCAAGTATTAGGAACGCCCTGAGCCCGCCCCTGACATGCCCCTTTGTGATTTGGACACACTGTAGATGAATTGCATAGCTAAACATCTGCAAAATAAGTTTCAAAAATATCAAGTTGGATGTTTTGAGAAGAAATTTGTCCAAATGTTGCTTTACTTTTTGGATGTTTTCCTCTTTCAAAAATAAGCCCTGGAATCCCATAAGCCACAATTAAAATATATAACTCACACCCAATCCCATATATGTGGGAATGACATTACAACGAAATTTTTAATAAAGAGAGGAAAAAGCCTCAGTAAGCCCAGACCATCTTCTGGTTCTATAGTGGATTTGGTTGTATCATGATTATAAATGTTGGCACTGTACCTCAGCACGAGGGGATCTAAAACATATGATACATTATGGTCCCTTGATTTTATCTTTCTGGACATCTATATGGGTGGAAATTAAAAATTTTCTTCCTATAAATGAAGATTTGACTTTTCAAATAGACTTATTTAGATCGTTAGCTGTTTCCGAACCATTAGATAAATGGTCATCTCAATTACTAGATGTTATTCTAGCTATTACCATACAAATGATCTTCTCAAATTGCAAAAAGCACCATTGCTCTCTGACCCCACACATTCCATCTGCCCTGCCTCCTCTACTCTTCTTTAACACTGCTGCTCCCTTAAGTTCCACCTCCTCCCTTCTCTGATATAGTAACATAGAAAATGACGGTAGATAAAGACCTGAAGGGTCCATCCAGTCTGCCCAACAAGATAAACTCATTTTACATGGTATGTGATACTTTATATGTATACCCGAGTTTGATTTGTCCCTGCCATTTTCAGGGCACAGACCATAGAAGTCTGCCCAGCACTGTTCTTGCACTAAAAGGTTCTGAAGCTAACATCAAAGCCCCTTAAAATTTACACTCCAGCCCATCCATATCTATTCAGTCACGATCAGCGCGTAGACCATAGAAGTCTGCTCAGCACTGGTTTTGCTTCCCAACTACCGGCATTGCCACCCAATGTCCGCTAAGATTCCATAGATCCATTCCTTCTAAACAGGGTTCCCTTGTGCTTATCCCACGCATGTTTGAATTCCATTACTGTTTTCATCTCCACGATCTCCCGTGGGAGGGCATTCCACATATCTACCACCCTTTCCATTGCAAAATACTTCCTGACATTACTCCTGTGTCTGCTCCCCCTTCAACCTCAGCTCTTCTTCAATATTCAGCTCTTCTTCATCACTGGGACTTGGGGGTCTCTCAATGGCTCTTGCCACTACCGTCTGCCTCTTTTGCCAGTTCTTGGGGACTCCTGATGGCTCTTGAATACACCACCTCTTCTGCTGACAGGTCTACAGGACTCCCACTGGGTCTTCACTTTTGTTGCTGTTCTGCTCTGTTCTCTAAAACTCTACACATTTATTTCTTGATGCATGTGCAAACAGATCAGTGGTGTTCCTTGGTCGGCTGCCACCCGGGGTGGATAGCCACTGCACTCCCCCCGGGTGCAGCACAATCCCCCCCCCAAGTGCAGCATGACTCCCCCCAGCGAATCACCTCCGATCCCCCCCCCCCCGGTGCATTTTTCTTACTTGCTAGGGGCTGGGAGCATGGCTGTCAGCTCCACTGGTTCCCTGCTCCCTCTGCCCCGGGAGCAGGGAACCAGTGGAACCGACAGCCACGCGGCTGCTCCCTGAACCCCTCCTGCAGCATGCACACGGGGCGGACCGCCCCCACTGCCCCACTCTCAGTACGCCGCTGAAACAGATGGTGCAAAGAAAAGCTACGAGAATGGTATGGGATTTGCATTACAAGACATATGAGGAGAGACTTGCGGACCTGAACATGTATACTCTGGAGGAAAGGAGAAACAGGGGTGATATGATACAGACGTTCAAATATTTGAAAGGTATTAATCTGCAAATGAACCTTTTCCGGAGATGCGAAGGCAGTAGAACGAGAGGACATGAAATGAGATTGAAGGGGGGCAGACTCAAGAAAAAATTTTTCACGGAGAGAGTAGTGGATGCTTGGAATGCCCTCCCGCAGGAGGTGGTGGAAACGAAAACGGTAACGGAATTCAAACATGCGTGGGATAAAAATAAAGGAATCCTGTTTAGAAGGAATGGATCCTAAGGAGCTTAGCCGAGATTGGGTGGCAGAGCCGGTGACGGGAGGCGGAGATGGTACTGGGCAGACTTATACGCAGTGGTGTGCTGGAGCCGGCTCGCACCGGCTCGCAAGAGCCGCTTGTTAAATTTTGACAGCTCTTGCGAGCCGGTTGTTGTTGGGGGCGAGCCGGCTCCATTAGGGGAGGTAAGCATTGCAGGAGGGCGCCATCACAGGCCATGCTTACCTCCCCTGCCGCTCCGAAGCATGTCCAATGATGTCCTTCGCCCCCACCCTCCCCTCTCGCTCCCCTCCGTCTTTTTTAATTACCTCCGTCGAAGTGCCGTCATTTAAAGCCCTCCTGCGTGCTGGCCGTCTCCAGGGCTTCCCCTGCTTCATTCGGATGATGTTCGTGCCTTAGTCCCGCCTTCGCGAAAAAGGAAATGACGTCAGAATGAAGGCGGGACTAAGGCACGAACATCATCCGAATGAAGCAGGGGAAGCCCTGGAGACGGCCAGCACGCAGGAGGGCTTTAAATGGCGGCACTTCGACGGAGGTAATTAAAAAAAGACGGAGGGGAGCGAGAGGGGAGGGTGGGGGCGAAGGACATCGTTGGACATGCTTCGGAGCGGCAGGGGAGGGAGGAGAATCGCTGGATGGGTAGAGGGGGGCAGGGGAGAGACCTACTGGGCATGGGTGGGTAGAGGGAGGCAGGGGAGAGACCTGCTGAGTATGGGTGGGTAGAGGGGGGCAGGGAAGAGACCTGCTGGGCATGGGTGGGTAAAGGGGGGCAGGGGAGAGACTTGCTGGGCATGGATGGGCAGAGGGAGGCAGGGGAGAGAATTGCTGGGCATGGATGGGCAGAGGGGGCAGGGGAGAGAATTGCTGGGCATGGATGAGCAGAGGGGGGCAGGGGAGAAAACTGCTGGGCATGGATGGGGAGGCAAGGGAGGAGAACAGCTGGGCAGGGGAGAGAACTGCTGGGCATGGATGGGCAGAGGGAGGCAGGGGAGAGAATTGCTGGCCATGGATGGGCAGAGGGAGGCAGGGGAGAGATTTGCTAGCCATGGATGGGCAGAGGGAAGCAGGGGAGAGAATTGCTGGGCATGGATGGGCAGAGGAGAGAATTGCTGGGCAGAGGGGGCAGGGGAGAGAAGAGAATTGCTGGGTATGGATGGATAGAGAGGGGCAGGGGAGAGAGGAGAGTTTCAGGACATGGATGGCGGAAAGAGCAAGAGAAATTCTGGACATGGATGGAGGGGAGGGAAGGGAGAGAGAAGAAATGCTGGACATGGAGGGAAGATAGAGGAAGGAGATTAGATGAGGGAAAAGGAAGTGAGGAGAGAAACTGCACATGGATGGAGAAAATAGGCAGAAGCTGGATCCACTGTACAGTCAAGTATGCGGAGGACCAGAAATGAAGAAGAAAGGAGGAAAGAAAAGAAATAAATGGAAAGGAAGCCCTGGAAACGGAGTCAAGGGAACAGATAGAGAGCAGCAGAATCAGATACTGAACCAGCATGATCAGAGAAACAAAGTCACCAGACAACAAAGGTAGAAAAAAAAATAATTTTATTTTCATTATAGTGTTTGGAATATGTCCACTTTGAGAATCAGGTGCTGAACATTAAAAGTTTATGTTTATTTACTTATTTATGGCATTTTATCCCATATTAAACATGAATTAGATTGGAACCTGGGATCATTTAATTTTTTTTTCCTGGAGAGAGTAATGTGTTGGCTGCTGCCCCCCCCCCCCCCCCGGGTATAGCCAGCTCTGCAATTTTGTTTTTTTGGGGGGGGGGGGCGCAGAGGTGGGTGGGGGGTGCAGGGGTGGATGGGGGGCGCAGAGGTGGATGGGGGGGGGGCGCCGAGGTGGACCGGGGAGAGAGCCTGTTGTTAAAAATTTACCAGCACACCACTGCTTATACGGTCTGTGCCAGAGCCAGTGGTGGGAGGCGGGACTGGTGGTTGGGAGGCGGGGATAGTGCTGGGCAGACATATACGGTCTGTGCCAGAACTGGTGGTGGGAGGCGGAGCTGGTGGTTGGGAGGCAGGGATAGTGCTGTGCCTGGAAAAGGACAGGTACAAATCAAGGTAAGGTATACACAAAAAGTAGCACATGTGAGTTTATCTTGTTGGGCAGACTAGATGGACCGTGCAGGTCTTTTTCTGCCGTAATCTACTATGTTACTGTTACTATGTTACTATATGACTAGACAGAAGAGCAGATAGACAGATGGATGACCCCCTCCCCCAATAGGTAATATCATTTACGTGAAATACACCTGAAAAGTTCACATTGTTTAAAGATTAGAAATTCTAAGGGCAATTCTATATCATAAAGAATTCTATGACATCGACTCCACAAAATCCCTATATGAGTTGAAAGGAAAACAGTATAAACAGGAGAAAAGTCACTTTTAACAGTATGTAAAGATATTTAATTATTTCAAAATAAACTAGTTAGCGATGGTACCACACAAAATAAGCATGTCTATTAGCACAAATTGATCATGATGTCTATTTACTCTGTTGCAGGCTACCAATCAATTAAAAATCAGATTTGCAAGATAGGAGGCCACTTCTGTTTCTTCTTCCAGCAGCTGCATAATAAACAGAAAAACAACATACAGTGTGTGTCTGGAATTCTAAATGTTAGCAATCAGCAATCAGAAAAGACGGAGGCTGCAGTGCAATTGGAGTCATTTATCTCTGTAGACCGTCTTGCTGATATGGACAACAGATGGCATTCATGGAAAGGTTCTGTAGTTTTCAGTCCCTAAACCTAGTGAGAAGGAACCACAAGGAAGAAGAAATAATTACCTGACTGCTGAAATAACTCTCATATGCATCTGCCTAATCCCACACCACCTTACATCACGAAAAGTTCAGAAATGGAAAACAATAATATTAAGCTCTCTCACAATATGCTAATATATCAACCTAAGTGTTTATTGTACTTCTGTATTATGTACTAGACTTCTACAAATCTAAATTTTGTAACCGCCTTTTTAGCAATATGTAAGCCACATTGAACCTGCCATACGGTGGGAAAATGTGGGATACAAATGCAATAAATAAATAAATATCCGCCAGATCTCAAAAACTGTATTGCCCTTAAGCTTACTGTAATAAAGACAGAAATGGTTTAAAATCTTTTAAAATCTATTTTTATGATTTCATTTTTTTTAAAGTTCATCCCCTTAATTATATGGGTTTCTCTGAGATATCATCCTCTAAACTAGAAGGATCGTTACAGGGGCTTGATCTAACTACTGCACCTATATACCACCTGAATTGCTGAGGGACCCATTGAGCCAGGGAGAGCTGAAAATAAAATGCCACATTGGAGGTGTGCGGACAGGGTGATCCAAAAGCTATGTGAATCTTGTGGAACTATAGTGCGGTGCCTGGATGAGAGAGTTGATATACCACCGCATATGCCTAGACTAAAGTCGGCCCAGCCACTAGGCAGATTAGGTGGCTGTCTAAAATGAACAATTTAGGGGTTAGTGGTGTGGCTCTGGGATGTACCAGAGTCTTCACTCACTTCCCTTCTTGCTGCTGCGCCTGCCCCTTATCTCCTCCTAGGCTGGCCTGAATGCTCAATAAGCATTAGCGTTATGTGGGCCCTTTAAGCACAGGCCCCTACTTAAGCACCACTTTGCCTTGCCCCCTTGACAGGAAGTCTGCCTTTGGGGAGGGGGGGGGAAGTCAAAGCAGCACCTTAGCATGGGCCTGTGCTTACAGGGCGCATGCAGCACTGATGATTCCTGGAAGGGAATAGCTGGCAGCAGTGTCAGGTCTGACTGTGAGAAGGAGATGATGGACATGGAGTGGGGGGTAGAGGGTGAGGGGAGATGCTTGACTATGGGGGGGGGGGCATGGCACATCTGAAGGTTTATCTATGGTGTCCAATATCCTTGGTTACAGGTGTGGGAGGCACAATTAGGGGGGGCCTTCAATTGGGCTAGCACTATGGGGAAGGAGCTTAATTGGGGAGGGGAGACAAGAGGGGCTTTCACTTTGGGGTGGGGCACTCTGCCCACTACTTTGACTAAAGGGTAAAGTACATAAGTATTGCCATACTGGGAAAGAGCAAAGGTCCATCAAGCCCAGCATCCTGTTTCCAACAGTGGCCAATCCAGGTCACAAATACCTGGCAAGATCCCAAAAATGTACAAAACATTTTATACTGCTTATCCTAGAAATAGTGGATTTTCCCAAGTCCAATTTAATAATGGGCTATGGACTTTTCCTTTAGGAAGCCGTCCAAACCTTTTTAAAACTCCACTAAGCTAACTGTCTTTACCACATTCTCTGGCAACGAATTGCAGAATTTAATTACACGGGCCATGCATTTGATATACCGCCTTTTTGTGATAGAACTAAATTAGTTTACATATATAATATACAGGTACTTTTCTCTGTCCCTAGTGGGTTCACAATCTAAGTTTTTTGTACCCAGGCAATAGAGGGTTAAGTGATTTGCCCAGGGTCATAAGGATCTGCAGTGGGAAATCAAATCTGGTTCACCGCACCAACCATTGGGCTACTCCTCCATTGGGATGCAGCTTGGTAGCCTGAGGCTCCCAGGTGGTAATATAATTCCAGGCCCCCTTTACATCTTATAGCCCTCCCCCAGCCTACCTTTCAAATCCATGGTGGTCTAGAGGGCATTGGGACAGGAATGACCCCCACTAGCTCCTGCTGATTGTTGTTCCATATACAAATGGTTGCTACAATTTGACCCTAGACTAGTGACTGTCCCTTTCCTCTCTATAACAAAGGATGACTTCACATGCATTGACTTCATAGTACCAATACATTTTGCCACATGTGTAACCAAATTTGGAAAAAAAAATTCTAAATCAGATGGCCTAATATTTATGAATCGAATTTTAGGGAGTGAGATAACTGAGTAGTCTGTGAGACGTTGAATAGTGTATCACTGGTTATGCAGCGAAGCAGTACTAAAGGTAGCTACAGAGTGCATGGGAGATCCCTGAGGGAAGGTCTATTAAGAGGAATGCTGGAAGATGTAGTTCCTGTGAGTCTTTAACAGGTAGAAGTTATTAAGAGATGATTAACGGTTAATTTTTAACCAATGGCTGAGGGAACTTAAAAGCCAGACAGATTGTATAGAGCAAGCAGAGAGAGAGATTGACATAGAGGCTGGGGTATCCTAAAGGCAAGTGCTTATAAGGTAAAGACTGGAACTTGCCTGAGAGTTTTGACAGGAAGGGAACTGTAAGTGTGTTTTGGTAAGGAAATAAAGCATGACCCTAAACTCCAGTAAAAAGGTTTGGACAAGTTCCTGGAGGAAAAATTCATAGTCTGTTATTGAGATGGACATGAGAGAAGCCACTGCTTGCCCTGGCATTGATAGCATGGAACCTTGTTACTCTTTGGGATTTTGCCAGGTACTTGTGAGCTGGATTGGCCTCTGTTGGAAGCAGGATACTGGGCTAGATGGAACATTGGTCTGACCCTTTGGTTATTCTTATATTCTTACTAGTAAAAAAGGCCCGTTTCTGACACAAATGAAACGGGCGCTAGCAAGGTTTTCCTCGGAGTGTGTATGTTTGAGAGAGTATATGTGAGAGTGACTGTGTGTGAGAGAGAGAGTGAATGTGCGAGTGTGTGTGTGTGTGAGAGAGAGAGAGAGAGTGAGTCTGGGTGCGAGTGTGTCTGTAAGAGAGAGAGTGTGTGTGTGTGAGAATGAGAGTGTGTGCAAGTGTATATGTGAGACACAGTGTGAGAGCGAGAGAGAGTGTGTGTTTCACACAGATACAGTGTGTGTGTGAGAGAGAGTGTGTGTGTGACAGAGATACCTCCCCCCCCCCCATCTCTGGTGTCATGCCCCCCCTCCCTCCCTCTCTCTGGTGTCAGGCCCCCCCTCTCTCTGGTGTCTGAGCGTTACTGTGCAGGACGCTGAGCTCTGGCTGTGCTTCAAGGAACTGACCAATCCTATTCAATAGAATGCACCTCCAACATTCTGAAGCCGAGAAACCTCGTGTGGTTGGTCACTTCTGCTTGTGACGAACCCGGAAGTACGTGATGTCAATTCAGGAGATGGATACAGAGAGCAGGAATGCCTCAGCCATGCAGTCAGCTTCAGAATGTTGGAGGTGCGTTTTATTATATAGGATGTTATGTTCTTTTGTCCCCCTCCTGCCTAGCAAAGGTGCAGAATTCTGGACTCAGGGATTGTCATATCATACAGTCATGCACAACAATAGCGAGGACATATTGCACGAATGCTGTAGACGACAGCCACATACAGTTAAAGTCGACCTTCTAGCATTTTCCGACTGCTGGAAAACAAAGGATGTGCAAAAGGATTATCTAGTAGGATAAGAATAGCTGTTCTGTATGTGGAAATAGGTTCAGCTGGAAGAATGTTGTATTGTGATCCTTACAGTGTAGAAACATAAGCATTGCTTTGTATGGATGGATGCAGGAACCTTGTTCACAATTATTTAATTGTTTTATCTGACCACTTGAATGTGAATACTGTATATAAGACTTTCCATGATAAGAAAACCACTGAGCTTTCCACTACCAGAAAATCAAAGTGGTATGTCTTCTGAGTCAGCCTGAATCATAATTAAACAATGAGTGATGAAATTGATTCTGAAAGAACCATTGTACTTCCCTAGAGATGCCCTATGTGACTGGTGGTGTTATCACACAGAATCATCTAGTTCACTTTCCAAACTGGCTTTCACATGGGGGAAAAAGTCAGAAATAATCCTATTTTTGCCTTCCTGATGACGATATACCATTGTTTTCTCCATCAGTGATTCGCTCCCTTAGGAAAATTAATAAAATAGCTTTAAGCACACCTTGGATCAGTGAGGAGGCTCAGCACCCCAGGTTTCCATGTACTGCAGTTTATTCTAAATCTGTTGCCAGAGAATGTGGTAAAAGCAGTTAGCTTCACAGTGTTTAAAAATGGTTTGGATAACTTCTTAAAAGAAAAGTCCATAAACCATAAGTCCATAAATCCACTGCTTATTTCTGGGATAAGCAGCATAAAATATATTGCAATGTTTTGGGATCTTGCCAGGTGCTTGTATCTTGGATTGGCCACTGTTGGAAACAGGATCATGGGCTTGATGGACCTTTAGTTCTTTTGTTCTTATGCTACCACACTATTTTTAAAACCATTTCACTTGACCATTGCACTGAATACAGAGCCTGTATAGGATGGGTAATCTAAAAAAGTAAATCAATAAATGTGTGTACTCAATTCTCATGTTTGATTGTTATCTGAGCAGAAATAAGTGCCAAAAAATCTGAAAACTTTTCTCAGACTTGGGTATGATGTTCTAGTCATTTTCCCCATAGTTGTAAAATGGGGGAAACCCTTTATTAGATCTGGCAATTCCTGTCATATTCATCACTATATATATAAGTAAATTGTGGTACTGGTTGATAGCAGCATGTACATGAATTAAGTGTAGAACTGCATATTGGCATCCTGTCATACAAACATACAAATGAATACAGTGAACACATGGGAGGTGATTAAAAAAAACCCAAGCAAGTGGTATGGTGATCACATTAGGAAAAGAGCATAACTTTTATTATAAGTAAATGTAAAACCTTGTGGGAAATGAAAAGCAATGATTTATATGATTTCTATCACTTTTTGTGAAGCTGGATGGTGATCTGTGACTGACAGGATACGTGTCTTATTAATTTCCAAGATCCTGTGCACCTGCGTGTGGGATTACCTTTTCTCACTCATGCTTCTATATGAACACCATCTTCAGCTTATGGTGACCATGGAACAGGGTCAGCTAACCACTGAGCAAACTAGATGGTCACTAAGAGCAGTGTTTCCCAAGTCAATCCTGAAGTACCTCCTTGTCAGTCAGGTTTTCAGGATATCCACAATGACTATGCATAACATTGATCTGCATACAGTACTTCTATTATATGCAAATCTTTCATGCAGATTCATTGTGGATATCCTGAAAACCTGACTGGCAAGGGGGTACTCCAGTACTGACCTGGGAAACACTGACCTAGATCAGTATTCTATTTTTAACAGTGGCCAGTTCAGGCTACAAGTACTGGCAGAATCCCAAAAAGTGTCAAGATTCCATGCTACTTAATTCCAAGGATAAGCAGTGACTTTTCCCAGGTCTGCCTTAATAATGGTTTATGGACTTTTCCTCCAGGAATTTGTCTAGACATTTTTTTAAACCCAGTTACACTAACTGTTTTTACTACTTGTTCCGATAATGAGTTCCAGATCTTAACTCCTATTTAAGTGTCCCCTAGTCTTCTACTTTTTGAAAGAGTAAACATTTGATTCACATTTACCCATTCCACTTCAGGATAGACCTCAATCATATCTCCCCTCAGCCGTATTTTCCTTTCCTCATATGAGAGTCCTAAAATCCCCTTAAGAATTTTGGTTACTCTTCTCTGTACTTTTCCAGTTCCACTGTATCTTTTTTTGAGATGTGGTGACCAGAATTGAACACAATACTCCAAGGTGCAACCTCACCATGGAGCGATTCAGAGGCATTGGTATTCTTTGATTTTTTTTCTCTATTCCTTTCCTAATAATTCTTAACATTGCTGTTTTGACTTCTGCTTCACACTGAGCAGAAGATTTTAATGTATTGTGCCCAATAGTTTATAGTTTATTAAAACTTGCTAAACCGCCCAAGATGACTCATAGAACTCGGTGGTTTACAATCTAGTAAAAAAAACTTAAAACAAAGAAATGAAAAAAAAAACTATAATATTCAATAGGAGAGAAAAGAATCATGGAAAAAATGTCACATATCTAAGCAGGGGAGGGTAAAGGAAGAGAAAGAAGTAGAAGGGGGAAATAAAAGGGCGGGGGAGGAAGAACACCTAAATCCTTTTCCTTGGTGGCGACTCCTAGTGTGGAACCTTGCATCATGTAGCTATAATTTGGGTGGTTATTCCCAATCTGCACAAAGGCTAAAGATGTTAGGGCTCCTCAACTTGGAGAAGAGAAGGCTGAGGGGAGATATGGTTGAGGTCTATAAAATCCCACAAGGCAAAAATCGATGCGTGAATGGGTATAATTCACACTAGAGTGAAATGTTACGTATAATCCCTGTCAAGAGGATGTTGAAATCTCCAGATGTCTACCAAGTCCCAATCAGCTAAGAAATGATGCAACTGCCTCCGATCAGTCTTACTATTTCCACCACCCAAGCTATGTTATCCTGCAAGGGGTTCAGCATCAAATTGAAATCTCCCCCTATGATTAACCTTCCCTCAGACTTATCACGCAATAGATGGCTAACCAGCTCATTTTCGAAAGAGATCCCTGGCCGTCTTCCGACACAAATTGGGAGATGGCCGGCGATCTCCTGAACCCGGCCAAATCGGTATTATCGAAAGCCGATTTTGGCCAGCGCCAACTGCTTTCCATCGCGGAGCCGGCGAAACTTCAAGGGGGCGTGTTGGTAGGGTAGTGAAGGCAGGACGGGGGCAGGACAAGGGCATGCTCACGAGATGGCCGGCTTCACCCGATAATGGGAAAAAAAAGCCACCGGAGGGAATCGGGGATCACCTCCCCTTACTCTCCCAGTAATCACCAACCCCCTCCCACCCAAATTTCTTTTTTGCCAGCCTCTATGCCAGCCTCAAATGTCATACCCAGCTCCCTGATAGCAGTATGCAAGTCCCTGGAGCAGTTTTTAGTGGGTGCAGTTTACTTCAGACAGGTGGATCCAGGCCCATCCCCCCCTACCTGTTACACTTGTGGTGGTAAATGGGAGCCCTCCAAAACCCACCCAAAACCCACTGTACCCACATGTAGGTGCCCCCCTTCACTCCTTAGGGCTATGGTAATGGTGTAGAGTTGTGGGCAGTGGGTTTTGGGGGGGGATTTGGGGGGCTAAACAACCAAGGGAAGGGAGCTATGCACCCGGGAGCTATTTTTATTTATTTTTTTAATTTTTAGAAGTGCCCCCTAGGGTGCCCGGTTGGTGTCCTGGCACGTCAGGGGGCCCCGTGCACTACAAATGCTGGCTTCTCCCATGACCAAATGCCTTGGATTTGGCCGGGTTTGAGTTCGCCGGCATTATTTTCCATTATGGCCAAAAACCAATGCTGATCATCTCAAACCCGGCAATCTCTGAAATTTGGCCGGGCCCAACCGTATTAGCAAAGAAAAAGATGGCCCGACATCTTTTTCGAAAATACGGTTGGCTCCGCCCACTTGTGGCGCCGGCCCCGGAGATGGCCGCTCATGGAGATGGCCGGCGCCATTCGATTATGCCCCTCTAAGGGTGCTATAAAAAGAGCCATGCTCATTATTTGGGACAGAGACATTAAGAAGCATGTAGAGGTGACTACCCATCTCCACTTTAAGCAGTAAAGAATCTGCCCTTCCTATCTAGCACCACGTCATATACTATAGGAGAGTGTTGGGTCTCAAATAATTTGGCCAGCCCATTAGTTTTAGTGTGAGTTCTATTGGAAGCAAAAAACAAAAAAATGTTCTGATATTTTCTGTTAAGAAAAAGCTTTTCATGGCAGGGCAGCAAACGCGTCTCCTGGATAAACCCAATAGATATATGCAGGCGCTCCGCTTCCTTAAAGAATAACTGACACTTGCTTGGGGAATTCAGTCCCCTAACATTCATGGTAACACATGTGCAATAGTGACATCTCTAAAATAAAAATACATGTCCAATGCCACTCACTCGCTCCTCAGTTGAGCAGCATCCCATGCCATTACTAAAACCCCCTCCCCGAATACCAGAATACATTTCCCCATAGCTCCAACTCCCCTACTCCCCACCCCCCTCTAATAATAGAAGTATGGCCTCCCATTAAGATCCCATCACTTCCCACATCCCATCCCTCTGCCAAAGGCTGTCCAGTAGACCCGTTGACCCTTAAGTTCCCCACAGAAAATCAAATGAGAAAACTTGCTTAAAAACTGGATTCAATCATACATTATATAAACCAATGGAAACAAATTATAAAGAATGTATCGATGATAAATACAGGAATAACCTCCAATAGCCTAGCTAATGCCAGATCCACCGAATCATGCCAAAGGGCTTCACATCCTTCTCTAAGGACATAAGCAATGATAAGGTATAGAATAGTAGTCTTTTCTGTTAATGGAAGATAGGTCAAGTCGGATGATTCGATGTTGAGCCTGGTCAGTCCGAGTTATGTTGCAGTCTGCTCTTTTGATCTCCCCTGTGCTATCTCTGGCTGTTAGAAGGATGCAAAAGGGTCTAATCATGTGAGGCCCCACCAGTGGTATCCACCAAACGTTTAGCTTCTTCCAATATGCGCCGCACCTCAGAAGGATGCATCACTTTGACCAGCTGGTTATAAACAGCAAAGGAGAGGTTGAAAGGATAATGTCACCTAAAATGCATCTTATGTGTGTTCAAGCAGTGTGTTATGTCCTGAAACTCCCATCACCTCCGCAAAGTAATGGCAGAGAGGTCAGCAAACAATTCCACCTTTGTACTATCCAACATTACAAGTCCAACTTGGTGCACAGCCTGCAACACTCACTCCTTATGTGGTAATCGCAGAAAACAAGCTATAATAGCTCTGGGCCTATTAGGCGTGTGGGGGCCCAGGGTGTGATGTACTCTCTCAAATTCAATAGGAATCAGTTCAGCCCCAGGATCTACCGCCTATAAAAATAAATGGCACAGTTTTTGCATAATGGTGGTCATATCTTGGTCTCGAGGGCCTTCCAGCACTCCTTTCACCCTTAAATAATTCCTGCATGCACGATTCTTTCCATCTTCCACTTTCAGTAGTAGTTCTTCGCATTTTGCATCCATTGCATCACACCGCTTTTGAAGATCCATGACATTTTGGCCATAGGTAATAACCCGCTCTTCGAACTCATTTAGTATCTGACTCATTTCATCAAATTGTTTATGAAGCCCTTCGACATCTGCAGGGAGATTGTGCTTAACACTCAGGATTGCTGTCTTTAAATCCACCACCCACTCTTGCAAGTCTTCCTGATTAGCTGGCAGCCATTGTGCCGGGGGGGGGGGGGGGGGGGGGGGGGTCTAAGCCATGCTCCATCTCCTCCCCTCACTGTTCTGAGGTGCTTGGTCTCCCTGCTGTCACCACCATTTGCTCTGCCTTGCAGCCTGCTGGTCCCGCCAACTTGTGCACAAAGAAACTGTGCAGGTCTGGTTTCACTTTCTTGCCTACCATTGGTATCCAACACCTTCCTAGCCCTCAGCCGCACAAATTGCACCAAAGGGTGCTGCTCAACAGTCGCTTATTATGGCTAATCAAAGCAGAGGTGGAGGGAGCTCAGAGGCTAAGCAGCCATTCAGCTGAGTGGCATCACTTCCTCTCTCTGTGCCCAACTGTCTTAACGTGTAAATGCAAGGGGCATACATGTGGAAGGAGAATGGGCAGGACATGGGTGTCTCCCACTTATGTACACAATTTACAGAATATTGCAAAATCATATATTTTGCTTTTTCAGTAGTAGCTCAAGGTGAGTTACATTCAGGTACATTGGATGTTTCTCTGACCCAGGAGGGCTCACAATCTAAGTTTGTACTTGAGGCAATGGAGGGTTAAGTGACTTGCCCAAGATCACAAGGAGCAGCAGCAGTGGGATTTGAACTGGCCATCTCTGGATTGCAAGAGCAGTGTTCTAATCACTAGGCTACTCATCCACTTGCAACATTCCCTGTAGAAGCCTGCCCTTGCAGATCAGCAATGTGGCCGCGCAGGCTTCTGTTTCTGTGAGTCTGATGTCCTGCACGTACGTCAGACTCACAGAAACAGAAGCCTGCGCGGCCACATTGCTGATCTGCAAGGGCAGGCTTCTACATGGAATGTTGCTAGTGGAATAGCAACATTCATTTCATGTAGAATCTCAACTAGTAGCAACATTCCAGAATCTCCAATAGTAGCAACAGCAACATTCCATGTAGAATCTCAAATATGTATTTAGGTTTTGCTCACACCTTTTTCAGTAGTAGCTCAAGGTGAGTTATATTCAGGCACACTGGATATTTCTCTGTCCCAGGAGGGCACACAAGTACCTGAGGCAATGGAGGGTTAAGTGACTTGCCCAAGATCACAAGGAGCAGCAGCAGTGGGATTTGAACCAGCCACCTCTGGATTGCAAGATCGGTGCTCTAACCACTAGGCCACTCCTCCACTCCATGCCTATCCTAGGCATGGTGTAAATGTACAGACATTTCTGCCAACTTATGCTAGTATTCTATAATGGAATCTGTGTGTGCACAGATGACGTTACAGAACATGCGTTCCCAGTGCTTCATCTGGGTGTCCAAATGAAGGCACCAAGTTATAGAATTGTCCCCTTACTGGCCTCAGAAATTAAGTGGAAACAAAGGGATGATAGATACAATATATGCATGGACACAAAAAGTCACATCTTTTTAACAACCAGGAACTGTGTCAGAATTATATTCCAAAACCACAAGACCTTATCTGTGAAGAATTATGGAGAATGTCAAATATTCAGGGCTGTAGTAATGTAAAAATAATGCCAGCATCTAAAAATGTTCATTAATACTTATACAATCATTTTGTGTGAAGCTTAGAAAGACAGACACATTATTACTTATTTAAAAGATTTGTATCCTCTCTACAGTTATTGAAACAGAGCTCACATACTGCCAGGCACACTGTTACCACCACTGGGAATGAAAACCATAGGTTAGGTCTTTGGGATAACAAATAATCTAACCTAGGTCCCTAATTGGCATCAATAAAAGTCATAAAGGGTGCTTGTTTTTTCTGTGTAGACACAGGTATTCATAGGAAACAACTTTTCCAAATGATTGGGGGTGTTGAACTTGGCACACATGGAGGGGTATTTTCGATATGATGCCTAAGTCCAACTTTGGACATTTTGCTAAAAAGTCCAAAATTCAAGTGGAGAATATAGCCATTCTCAAAACAGAAAAACATCTTTTTTTTTTTTTTTTTTTTGAAAATGGCTATTTGCTAGATGTTTTTGAGCTCTGTGCGTTTATCTTTTTGGTCCATTTCGAAAAAAAAAAAAAAAAAAGCTGTCCAAGTGAAAAACACACAAAATGAAGCCATTGGGATGTAAGAGAAGCCAGCATTCTTAGTAGACTGGCCACACAGACATCTCAGGAGAGCAACGGGACACCCTAGGGAGCACTTCAATGGACTTCAAATATATGCTCCCAGGTACACATCTCACTGTTGCTCCCTTATCTTGTCTGCTGAGCCCCAAGAAACTCACCCAAACCCACTACCCCCAACTATATACCACTACAATAGCCCTTATGGGTGAAGGGGGCACCTATATGTGGGTGCAGTGGGTTTCTGGCGAGTTTTGGAGGGCTCACAGTTTCTACTGCAAGTGTAAACAGGTAGGGGGAGGTATGGGCTTGGGTCCACCTGTCTGCAGTGCATTGCACCCTCCATTAGACTACTCCAGGTACCTGCAGCTGTACATTCATAGAACATAGTTTAGAAACGCATCTGTGTCACTTATCTGAGTTTGGTCCCAGGTATATTCATGATCCCGACAGGAGCCTGCTTCACATACCTAAGCTTTGTCAAGGGAATATGTGTCGTATATGGTCTCACTCCATGGACAACAGATGTAAGCTGTTCTACGAATGTACAGCTGCAGGCAGTTGTTGCAAGGTAAAGGATTGAAAGAGATGTGCCTGACACTGTGAGGACTGTAGCGGTACATTGTTTGAAGATATAATTGCTTCCTGCAATTGATTGAGATTCAAGTACAAGTGCTGCAGTTTTGGTAATGTGATTAATTAGATAGTGTGTTCACGAATGACCCGCAAAGGAAAAATAAAATACAAAAAAAAGTGATCGATTGAGACACAAAAGACAAAGAGACACATATGATTGAGGGTATAGCACTGTACATTTTTTGTTTGATGATTGTACACTACGGGAGGCTGGGGGCAGTCGATGATTATAAATAGTCACGAAATATAGGCTCACCAGTTTGGTGGTAAAAACTGCCTAAGTGACTGTATGAGATGACCCCTTCACATACTAACAGCACTTAGTACCTTATGTTCCACCATTAACGGGTTGTGTATATCCTAGAAATAAGCAGTGAATTTTCCACAAGTCCATTTTAATGATGGCTTATGGACTTTTCTTTTAGGAAGATATCCAAATCTTTTTTAAACCTCGCTAAGCTAATTGCTTTTACCTCATTCTCTGGCAACGAATTCCAGATTTAATTACACATTGAGTGAAGAAATAGTTTCTCTGATTTATTTTAAATTTACTACTTTGTAGCTTCATTGCATGTCCCCTAGCCCTAGTATTTTTGGAAAAGGTAAACAAGCGATTTACATCTCTACCTGTTCCACTCCACTTGTTATTTTATATACCTCTATCATATCTCCCCTCAGCCATCTTTTCTCTAAGCTGAAGAGCCCTGGCCACTTCAGCCTTTCCTCATAAGGAAGCTGTCCCATCCCCTTTATCATTTTCATTGCCCTTCTCTGTACCTTTTCTAATTCCACTCAGTCTTTTTGGTTGCCATTACTACAGTAAGCGAGATAGAGCCCTCGTTCACTATCCACCATACACTCAGTTCTTCCATAGTAGAAACCTCCTCTGCACTCAACCTAGTTCTTGCCTACAGTGATTCCAACTTCCATTTGAATCGATCAATGCCTCTGCCAGCGTCTTTTCCGTCGCGTCATTCATCACAGGTGAGATCTTCCTTGTATACCCTAGATGGTAGATGTACTTTACTCTATCTCCAACAAACAAAAGACTTAAGAAAATCATTACAACTGTTTGTGAATTACAATCCCCAAAATCCTGGCCTACCTGCTTTGAAATAAACTATTAATTTCTGTCAGGTGAGAATGTAGTGTTCTGTGCTGCAGTTTAATAGCCATGGCAACAGCCTAGAGCAGATGCTGTAGTGGGACATATATGATCTCACCCAGACATTTGTGGTGGGATCACTTAAGGATATCACTTGCCCATAGTCTGGTTATTACTTCAAGCTGTGGTTCCTCTTTTCTGTCATCATCATAAGAGTTTAAAATGCTAAATGGAGAAGAAATCTGTAACTAAAAGATAGGCCAAGTAGGGAAAACGGGGATTATGCTGCCTGCACATCTTGCTGGAAACTGTTGAAAAAGTGGTCTACTAACAAGAATGCTGGGAAAAACCATCTTAAAAATCAGTGAAAAATCCAACTGGAACATGAACAGAAAGGAGCACTAAGGCACACTTTTAACTGAGAGGGAAAAAGAGAGATCACAAGAACTAACTGCAGATGTTACAGAAAAAATGAAGAAGGCTGAATGAGCAAAAAAAGAAACCCTATGGGTTTTTACTAGAAAGCTCCAAAAAGTGTTGTTTCAGCAGTACCAGATGGCATTACCCAGTTGTCTGACTTGCAGTTTACAATATTTTAAAGAAACTCTTTGTGGCAAAGCAGAGATCTTTCTTACTTATACCCTCTTTCCATTATGACACGTTGAGTTAGCCACTATATACTGATCCCATCATGTGCAAACTTCACATGGAACACTCAAACAAACCTAAAAAAAAGAACTGCAGTTAACTTTTAAATTTATTTGATGTGCTCATAGATATTCTTAAGGACTAGCACAGACCAACTTGGTCTAACATAGTCCATAGGCTGCTAATCATCGCACCTTTATTTTTTAATATGTGCCAAACTGTGCAATTTCAAACCCAAACTTAGACTGTGAAAAGGGCCACTTAACTTTTAAGGTCTTGGATCCCGACATGGACCATGTTTCGCTGACCTGCTGCTTTAAGGGACCCAACTTTGAATATCACATATCATATTTCAGCTCCAAATTTAACAAAGTATATGATAACAATATTGAGGGTATTTAAGCTCCCACAGAGCTGGCGCCAATGCAGGGATTCCATAGTATTGTATTCCTTTTCCTGGTCTGTAATTTTAGCAGTGGTCATATTTGTCAAGGTCATTTGCAGTCTTTGTCAAATAATCATGGCACAGTTGAAACAAGTTCCTGCAGTGCTCCCCAATAAGGACACAGGGAAGTGTTATGCAGCCCCAGAATTACAGCAGATGTTTCTCAAGGACTCAGTACTAGGAAGCAACATACTTACTCACTGCTCTCGTGTGGCTGAACGTTAGCTGCCCATTATTTTCTGAATGAAACAAAAATGCAGGCAACAATCAAAAGACAATTCTGTATTTCTTCTTAGTGCTGCCTTTATCAAAGACCAAAAGTGCCCAGTTATGGTGATTGTGCCCTAAAGTAACCCTGACAAGTGAAATATCAGATTTCTGCAAGTGTGCCTCATGCTTCTCACAGAAGCAGATACAGTAGAACAGTCTTTGATGTACTGTAACTAGAGCTAGACTTACTTCTAACTACTTAGGTTAAACTTCATCAGATGCAAAGTAAGTGGCGTAGCAACCCCCTGCCTAGTAATTATTCTTAATACTGGGTAAAATGATAAATTTAGGACTATTTTTTAAGAAACCAACTGGCTGCAATGAATCACCTGTAAACTCAGCTCACAAAGAATCATGTTTCAGAATTTTTCCACAGCTCTGTTCAAGCACACAATGACATCTTCAGTAATAAATCATACAGTGGCAGCCCCAAGGTCATACTATTTCTACTAATCCTGGGACCTACTGTCGTTAAAGAATAGCTAGAGATAGATCTGTCAAAACTTTTGACATGAACCGATTTATTAATTATAGAATGGATGGCACCATGCAGTCTAGAATTGTTTGCTTTTGCCACATTTGAGGATTTTCATTCAGTGACATTTTCTCAGCAAAATATTTTTTATAGAAAATACATTTTTTTCTGAATTAAAGGGAAGAGAGAGACAAAATTAATTGACCTCTTGGTTACTGGTACAACAGTGATGATGGTTATCATATTAGTATTTCCCACAATTTTGCTTTCAAATACCTTGGTCCTAAATTATGGAATGACTTAAATTTCCACATCAGGAATCAACCTACACTTGCAGCCTATAAACAAACCTTGAAACCCCACCTGTTTTCATCCTCTTTTCCTAAATGTACATAACCATGTTACTTCCCCCCCCCCCCCCCAACTTCTCCCTTTTCCCTTCTTGCTTTTCTTTTCTATACCTTAGTGTTGTAAACCAACTAGATGCCTCTGTGCATGCTTTTGGCAGTATATCAAGCGTATTGAGATAAATAAATAAATACCATCTGATTTACAGAGACATTCTGGTTTGTCTTATTGCTTTTATGTGCGTTCACTTATTTCCCTATGAAGAGTTGGACTATAAATCGATAGATGAAATGGCAAGATCAGGCCTATCTATGCTTGGCCATTATGAGATGGGAACATCTATCCTGGCTCATGTCATCTAGTGAATATTTTGTTAGATGAATTGTATATATATATTTTAAAGCATGCATTAAATATTAACTATTTTATTGGCTATTATTCCCAGTGCTATTAGGCTCAAACTTGGCCCTATATACTAATAAATTATATTTAAAGTTTAGCCTTGGCATACTACTGAAGACTGAACATTGGCTGCTATCTCCTCTTGGATTCCTTTTAAGAGCAATGATTCTTTCTTCACTATTATCATTTCTATAGTGATACTAGATGTATGAAGCACTTTGCTAAGAGCTCTTTGATCCTCTCAGCAAAATGTCTTAACTGTCCCTTAATCTGGGATCTTTTGCTTTGATACCATAAAGAACTCATGGCTCGAAATTCAAAGTTATTTAACTAAGCAGGAGAGACTCCTGCTTGGTTAAAACATCTGAGCCTGCCTATCCACTGATATTGAGTGGCATTTAACAGGACAGTGCCATTGAATATCAGCTACAACCACCCCTACGCTGTCTGATTAGTGCCAGGGTGATCTGTGGATGGAACTTGAGCACAACCTAGGAAGAGCAGAAAGTCTATCTTGACTTTATCCATGGAGCTAATCAGGCACTGGTCTGAATATTGACCAATGCCTGGTTAATTCCTGGATAGCGACAAAAGGGATTCTGGTTTCCCCTCCCTCCCCTCGATCCTGATTCTCCCTCCCCCCTTCCCAAAGACAGTAAGCCCTAGACCAGGTCCCCATCTCCCTCCATCCCTATAGGCCCCGAGGCCTACCTTTTCTATCCCTGGGACATCCTATGGACAGGAGCTCTCATAGTATTGCAAGGCTGTTGCTATGGGTCATTTTGGGAAAGGAGCTGCGATGGGCAGGAATAAGTAGGCATCACTCCTGCATGTAGGACCCTCCTAGAACACTAGGGATAGAAATGGTAGGCCTGGGGGCCTACATGGGGGTGGGGAGCATGAGGATCGGGAGGGGGGAATCAGAGAGGGTGAGAGAACCTGCTTCTATTTATGCGGGCCTCAGACAATATTCAGCCAGGGACCATATAAGTGTCTTATGCAGGTGCTGGCTGAATATTGGTCAGGACACACATATATTCCAGTGGCCAGCACATACTGAATCAGACCCAGATATTCAGTGCAATGCCAGGACATGGACAGCATTCAATATCCGGGGCTAATTTTGACTGTGAAGGCCTGTGTTTAAAGAAATGCTACCACCATGGGCTGAATATTGATCAGTCAATGTTTATTTATTTATTTTATTTGTTACATTTGTATCCCACATTTTCCCACCTATTTGCAGGTTCAATGTGGCTTACATAGTACTGGAGAGGCGTATGCCTACTTCGGTATGACAGTACTGTGACAGTACCAACACTGTGGAACAGGGAATCCCTGGGCCAGAGTGCCTAGGAAGGTGATGGTAACCAGGCACCATTGCCTCTCTATGGGGGAAGAGAAGGGAACATGCCCCTTCTTCTTCATGGAGGATGGGCAGTGGTGTTTGTCAGTAGATACTGAGGTCCAAGTTAGAAAGGCCATGGGTGGAACCTGAGCAGTAGGCTGCTTGTGAGGGATAAAAGGGAACAAGCCAGGTGGCTCAGCCTCTTTTCCATTCCTGCTTGCTAACCACCAGGGACCAGATAAGCACACATGGTGCTCCCAGGGCTTTCCCCATGTGGCAGATCTCTGTTGCCATGGAGGCTCCAGGGGCTTTGGCACTGGCAGGCTTTCCAACTCTGAAGGCGCAAGTTCAAGGTTGTCTGATGCATGATAACTACTAATATTCACTGAGGCAAAGGGTACAGCAGTTGTGACTCAAGGGCCAGGGGCACACAGTGCCAGGGTTTACACAGGAGGACCAGCAGGATATTCTTCTCTATATTGGAAGGGATATGGCTCAGGTGGGGTCCCCGGGTTTAAGTGGGAGTGAGGGATGTGAGTTGTGAAATATCTGTCTTTTGTCTGATTGTCTACATGCTTTTACTTTCACAAATGGATTACTGCAATGTAGCGTATTCAGGCTGTTCAAAATCTCTTATATGATTACAGACAGATCAAAACAATGCAGTTAGACTGATATTTGCAGCTTCTAAGTTTGATAGGGTCTTTCGTTTTTTTCTTGAGGCTTCACTAGACCCCTTTTGAAGCTCAAGTACAATTTACCATATCTTCCTACACGCTGCCTTTTATTAATCTATCTACATGCAGAAATTTCCACTTTTCTCATAATCAAATGCTTTCCTACTGTTAAAAAGGTTGAATCTCGTAAACAACTATCCTCTTCTATTTTATACCAGGTGCCTCTTATATGAAACTCACTGCCTTCTTTCATAAAATATGAGAACAGCTATCTATTATTTAGGAAATATCTGAAAAAATTTTTTATTTTGAAAGTTTTCCTTAATAGGATTTTAGCAGAAGATGCTGTTCCTTTGAACAATTGTATGTTTCAATTCTGCTTTTTACCTGACAATTTGACCTAGTTACCTGGAATTGTAATCCGCATTGAACTGAGTAGGTAAATGTGGAATATAAGCCCCCAAAGTAATGTAATGTAGTAAGTTTTGTTTCTACAGGTCCTGCACGAGGGCTGGAGGCTGCAGGCATCACTGCCAGAAGTGTCTTCTTCCAGCAAATGGTTTGAGGAGTAAGCACAGCTACCAGGGCAATCTTTCTAGAGTCTCCACGGGCACAGTTTGTCAGCAGGAGGAAGACAGCAACAAAGAACCAGGCTGCCAGGGAGTGCCTGTCCCAAGGCTTGCAATGTCCTGCAAAGGACTGGCTGAATTGTGGTACAGAGGAGCTTGGAGACTGTTTCTGCGTGGAAATGTCCTTTGCTGATTTTTGCTGTAATGAGTGTGTACTGGGAGGTGGCACGGTGCTGTCCGGGGAGGGGGGGGGGGGGGGGAGAGGAAATGTGTAGGAAACAAAGGGCAGGGGACACAGGAGTGCGGGAATAGGGCAGAGAGGACAGTGATACCACAGGGATAAGAAGTGGTTGATGCCTCTGATGATTCTTCATCAAGTACCATCTGGGAGCCATCGTGCATCCCACAGTGGTGTCCATATCAATGGGAACTTTGGTCTATCCTGTGGGTGGAGAAAGGTTTGTTAGCACAGACAAATGGAAACATTCTTCCTACTGGAAGGGTTCTGGGGAGGCAGAAAGGGAAGAAGGAAAGGAAGTAGGAAGCAGAGAAGGTAGGGTTTTGAGGTTACTCAGAATGTCATCTGTGGACCCTAGCCTTACTAGTATTTGACAATGTGGCATGACAGAAGCACAATGATAATATCTGGCTCACTAGGCTATGCTCACCGATGCTCCATCATAACACTGATAAAGGTATTATGCTAGACACTGAGATATCAGCTTGGCAGCCCAAGCAGGGGCACCAGCATTTGATGCCCTATCTCCCCTCAGTATAGTTCTTGCTATGACTCCATGGTAGAGAGGTAGCACAAAGCTAGATAAGTTCTGACGTTATGAAGGTTTTAATGTGGATTCAGATCCTGTCCTGGTTCTGTCCCAACCTACTTCAGTGCTGCATTTTCCATCTGTTCTGCAATGTGGGGGTGTAGCTTGGGATGAGCTCCAGGCTGAGATGGATCTGAGCTGCACAACAACACCATTCTCAGACTGTCCTTTCCTGTTTCAGCTACTGGTTCAGCCATATGCCATGGGGCATTCCACTTTATGTGCACAGCATTAGGTGACCGCTCAAGGGTCAGGTAATAACTGTCCATTATAAACACAATTTCTGTTTGCAGACCTGGTTAGTTTAGCAGCACATGCAGATCTGCTGAAGAAATTCAAAGCTTGCAATGGGTTTGGAGTATACTTTTGAGGTAGCTGGGGACAGGGGCATATATTTGGACAGGGACAAAGCAGAAGGCCTATCTGCGATACTCACGCCTCTGACTTAGAACTCAGTCCCAATGAAACATCAATGGTCCTATTGGAGTGAATGCTAGATGAAGTGCAGGGCATTGTAAAGACTTGGTATTGGTTAAGAAAGTGACCTGGAGGCAGATGAAAAGCCTGATAGAACAATCTGAGCTTTGAGTATATGGTGATACTCATGGGCAGAGCCTTCTGTTGGTGCATAGTGAAGGCAACAATGGACAGCAGGGCTGGTAAGCTTCACACAGGACATTAGAAAAGACATCTACATTTGAGACTCCTTTATGAGTGAATACAATGGTGCCAAGGTGACAGGCAGCACCAATTCCTAGCAGAGACCTCTGCATACTTAGGTTCCTGGGGAGGAAGGGCTTTGGTATATTAGCAGGGCCCTCAGTCTGTGGTCATGTGACATGGCAGTTAGATTTAATGGGAACCAGGAATATAAGTTTACTGGAATGTCTTAATAATGATGACCTTCATATATGCAGGGTGGGACTCTTTCAAATAAGTGGACAATCTGGTGTTGTCACGGTTGTGGCCGTGCCCTTATGTTCAGATCTACTGTTTCTCTGTATCTAGCTCTGTGACCTCTCCAGTCTGCTTCATTTCCTGTTGTTGTTCTTCCTGTAAGCCAAGCCTCGCTTTGGTGTCCCTGAAGCCAAGCCTCACTTTGGTCTCCCTGCTTCTGCTTCTTTTCCTACTTGTGACATCATCAGCCTTCTCCTTTATAAGGACCCATGGAGCTTTCCTACCTTGCCTTTGCAAGAGGTCTCTTAATCTTGTGTTACCTGTTTAGAGCATTTCCCTGCTTGGCTTTGTTCCTGAGTATCTTGCTCCTGAAGGTCTGTTCTGTGTTTCTTTGAGTCTTGTGTTTCTATGCTTGCTTTGTTTCTGTGTGTTTGCTTTTGTACCTTGATCCTGAAAGCCTGGCTCTAGACTATACCTTGCCCTTGTGTCTGCTGCCTCTCAGTCTGCCTGGCCTTTCCCTTTCCAGCTGTGGGTGCTGGTAAGCACATTGTTTCTTTCTTTGTTTGTTTGTCTTCCCTTAGTCTGCTTAATCCTGTGCCCGCTATGTTTGCTTCCTGGATCTTGAGCTCTGTTTCTGCCAAGTTCTGTTCCTGTTGTGTGTTTGAGCCAGGTTCTGCTCTTGCTCTATGTTTGAGCTAGTTCTGTCCCAGTTCCCTGCTAAGCCAAGTCCCTTTCAGTACCCTGTTACAGCCAAGTCCCTTTCTTTTTTTTTTCTTTATTATTTCTTTATTCATATATTTCCATATATCATCACAATACGTGAATATGCAATCGGCATTTATACAAAAGGCAAAAATAAAAAATAAAGAGAAATATCATTAACAGCCTTTCTGTCCACAAGTTTAGGAAATTTTGGAACAGCCAAGTCCCTTTCAGTATCCTGTTCCAGCCAAGCCAAGCCAAGTCCCTTTCAGTATCCTGTTCCAGTCAAGCCAAGCCCTTTCAGTATCTTGTTCCAGTCAAGCCAAGTCTGTTCCAGAATCCTGTTCCAGCCTAGCCAAGTCTGTTCCAGTATCCTGTTTCAGTCAAGCCAAGCCTGTTCCAGAATCCTGTTCCAGCCAAGCCTGTTTGAGAATCCTGAATCCTGTTTGAGAATCCTGAATCCTGTTCTAGCCAAGCCTGTTCGAGAATCCTGAATCCTGTCCCTGCCTTATTGTCTTTCTTCTGTTATTCTTGTTGCCTAGCTCCTACCCCATCTTGCCTGTCTAGTAGTGCTTTGTCTTCTCTCTTTCAGTCTAGTCCTGTCCGGATCCAGTCCTTGCCTTGTCCTTGTCTTGCCCTTTTCTGGACCCAGTTTTAATCTACTTCTTTGTTTTGCCTTGTCTTGCATTTCTGGGTCCCAGTCCCAGTTTTAATCCAGTTCCGAGTCTTGCTGTTATGATTCTGTTAGAATTCTGCTAGTCAGACAGGGGAATGCCTGGAAACACTCCTGATTGGCCCGTCAGGGGCTGAGCTGATGTCAGTCTGATCTTTTTAGCTTACCTTTCCCTGCACCCCTGCTTTGCCGTTATTCCATTTTCAGCTGAAGCCTTACCTTTACTCTGTCTGAGCTGTTAGCTCTGTGCTTGCGTGGAGTTTGATTACTCCTTTCCTTGCTTGCAGTTTCTGTTGCTCTGTCTCTGTCTGCTGGCTGCTGCCTGCATGTGTCTAATTACCTCTCTCACTGCACCTGGGTTTCTCTGTTTGGCTGTGGTGCTGTGTGGTGAGTTCCTACTTCGTTCTGTTCCAGTTTGTTTGTTTTGCTTCCCCTTCCTTTGGAGTTCCCTTTGTGCTGTGTTTGTTTTCTGCTTTGCAGGTCCTGCCCTTGTAGCAGACTTGGGACCCTTTGTTTCTCTCCGTGAGGGTTGTTTGTTTGCTCTTTCATTCCGATTAACCTGTTGTCTGCAGTGTTCTCTGTCTCATAAGTACATAAGTAATGCCACACTGTGAAAAGACCAAGGGTCCATCGAGCCCAGGATCATGTCCACGACAGCGGCCAATCCAGGCCAAGGGCACCTGGCAAGCTTTCCAAACGTACAAACATTCTATACATGTTATTCCCGGAATTGTGGATTTTTCCCAAGTCTATTTAGTAGCGGTTTATGGACTTGTCCTTTAGGAAACCGTCTAACCCCTTTTTAAACTCTGCCAAGCTAACCGCCTTCACCACGTTCTCCGGCAACGAATTCCAGAGTTTAATTATGCGTTGGGTGAAGAAATATTTTCTCCAATTTGTTTTAAATTTACTACACTGTAGTTTCATCGCATGCCCCCTAGTCCTAGTATTTTTGGAAAGCTTGAACAGACGCTTCACATCCACTTGTTCCACTCCACTCATCATTTTATATACCTCTATCATGTCTCCCCTCAGCCATCTCTTCTCGAAGCTGAAAAGCCCTAGCCTCCTTAGTCTTTCTTCATAGGGAAGTCATCCCATCCCCGCTATCATTTTAGTCGCCCTTCACTGCACCTTTTCCATTCCACTATATTCTTTCTTGAGATGCGGCGACCAGAATTGAACACAATACTCAAGGTGCGGTCGCACCATGGAGCGATATAACGGTATTATAACATCCTCACACCTGTTTTCCATACCTTTCCTAATAATACCCAACATTCTATTCGCTTTCCGAGCCGCAGCAGCACACTGAGCAGAAGGTTTCAGTGTATTATCGACGATGACACCCAGATCCCTTTCTTGGTCCGTAACGCCTAACGTGGAACCTTGCATGACGTAGCTATAATTCGGGTTCTTTTTTCCCACATACATCACCTTGCACTTACTCACATTAAATGTCATCTGCCATTTAGCCGCCCAGTCTCCCAGTCTCGTAAGGTTCTTCTGTAATTTTTCACAATTCTGTCGCGAGTTAACGACTTTGAATAACTTTGTGTCATCAGCAAATTTAATTACCTCGCTAGTTACTCCCATCTCTAAATCATTTATAAATATATTAAAAAGCAGCGGTCCTAGCACTGACCCCTGAGGAACCCCACTAACTACCCTTCTCCATTGTGAATACTGCCCATTTAACCCCACTCTCTGTTTCCTATCCTTCAACCAGTTTTTAATCCAAAATAGGACTTTTCCTCCTATCCCATGACCCTCCAATTTCCTCTGTAGCCTTTCATGAGGTACCTTGTCAAACACCTTTTGAAAATCCAGATACACCACTATCAACCGGCTCCCCTTTGTCCATATGTTTGTTTACTCCTTCAAAGAATTGAAGTAAATTGGTCAGGCAAGATTTCCCCACACAAAAGCTGTGCTGACTCGGTCTCAGTAATCCATGTCTTCGGATGTGCTCTGTAATTTTGTTTTTAATAATAGCCTCTACCATTTTCCCCGCACTGACGTCAGACTCACCGGTCTATAATTTTCCCGGATCTCCCCTGGAACCTTTTTTAAAATGGGCGTTACATGGCCACCCTCCAATCTTCCGGTACCACGCTCGATTTTAAGGATAAATTGCATATCACTAGCAGTAGCTCCGCAAGCTCATTTTTCAGTCTCTATCAGTACTCTAGGATGAATACCATCCGGTCAGGCGATTGCTACTCTTCAGTTGCTGAACTGCCCCATTACGTCCTCCAGGTTTACCGTGAAAGTCAGTAAGGTTCCTCCGACTCGTCCGCTTGAAATATCATTTCTGACACCGGTATCCCACCCAAATCTTCCTCGGTGAAGACCGAAGCAAAGAATTCATTCACTCTCTCTGCTATGTCTTGTCTTCCTTGAGTGCCCCTTTTACCCCTCGGTCATCCAGCGGCCCCAACCAATTCTTTTGCCGGCTTCCTGCTTTTAATATACTGAACATTTTTTTTTACTATGCTTTTTTTGCCTCTAATGCTATCTTTTTTCGTAATCCCTCTTGGCCTCTTTATCTGCGCCTTGCATTTGCTTTGACATCCTTATGCTGCTTCTTGTTATTTTCAGACGGTTCCTTCTTCCATTTTCTGAAGGCATTTCTTTTAGCCCTAATAGCTTCCTTCACCTCCACTTTTCACCAGGCGGCTGTCTTGTGGAGTTCCGCTTTCTTTTCTAATTGTGGAATATGTTTGGCCTGGGCCTCCAGGATGGTATTCTTGAACAGCGTCCACGCTGTTGTTACAGTTTTTACTCTCTCAGTTGCCCCCCTAAGTGGTTTTTTTTTTTTTTTCTTTAACCGTTCTTCTCATTTTATCATAGTCTCCTTTTTTTAAGTTAAACGCTAACATATTTGACTTCCTGTGTATAGTTACTTCAAGGTTGATATCAAAACTGAGCATATTATGATCACTGTTATCAAGCAGCCCCAGCTACCATAACGTCCCTCACCAGATCATGTGCTCCACTAAGGACCAAGTCTAGAATTTTTCCTTCTCTCGTCGGCTCCTGCACCAGCTGCTCCATAAAACTGTCTTGCATTTTCATCAAGGAATTGTACCTCTCTGCGTGTCCCGATGTTACATTTTACCAGTCTCTGTTGCTGTGTGCTGAGCTTGGTTAACCCTTTGCCTGCAGAGTTTCTCTGCTTCTGGCAGTGTCTGTTTACTGCAGTCTTCCCTTTGTGACTGTTTCAGTCCCTTCTCTTCTGCTGTCCTTACCTCCTGTATTACAGAGCACTGTTCCTTCTGTGCTGGGGTGTGTGTTAGGCTCCGTACTCCATTTTGCGGACTTTTCCCTTCCCTGTCTGCTGAGGGTCTCTGCCTACAGTATCTTACTTGCAGTCCCTCACTTTCTTTTGTGTGTGGTAGGCTATGGCTTGATGTGTTTCTGTGTATGCTTCCTTTTCTCCTTGATTGCCAGCACCAAGGGTGTTGCTGGTGCTCCGGTCCCCATGGGGGACCCCTCGTTTAGTCTCTTTCTCCCCTCCCTATGTATGAGTCGGTTCCGGTTAGGCCATGAGGCCCGCATGCTTGAATTCTGAGTGAATGGGTTCCCGATAGGCCATGAGGCCCGCCTGATTGCCCTATCTTCCCTTTTCTGGAGGTGCAAGTTGGTTGCTGCGTGTGTGTACAGGGCTTGGTAGCTGGGGTAGTGTGTAGTGCCTGCTTGGCCCACCCTCGGCCTTGGCCAAACACCTATACTAGGCCTCGGCCGGGGCCCAAGGGCTCACAACCAGACTATCACTTGCCTTGTCCTGTCTGGGTTCCCATTCTGGCCCTTGCCTTCTTTTCCTTGCCTCGTGTTGATCCAATTCTTGTGTTGTCCATTGTGTTTAGTTCCCTCTGTCCTGCCTTGTTGAGTCTGTTAGTTTATCCTAGTCCAGTCTGTTCTGATTCCTGCCAGTGCCAGCCCTGGTGATATGTCTGCCAAAGCTCCGGCTTTCGTCCAAGGGCTCATCATTCCTGACAGTTGTGACAGGTGTGGAGGAAGTGAGTTATAAGCAGGCCCAAATTATAGCATGTTAACAGGTCACCAGAAAGATTTATGACCCAGTCTCCAGCTATATCGCTGATTGGTCAAAGGAATAAGCATCATAGGCAGCCTAGAGGGCCTTCAGTAGGTAATTTGGCACAGTATATAGTTTCCTAAAGGAGAAGTTGGGTGGGATCAAAGAGGTGCACAACTGGGACTCACATGTTGGGACAGCAAAGTACATATATAGAAATGTACCTTTCATAGCATTGATGGGTCAAGGAGATTCCAGTCCAACTTTGACATCAGATGAATGTCTGGTGGATGAAGCATGAAGATGCAAAATTAGGAGTGACAAAGGGTGCCCAATAAATCATGGCATCCTGGTCTAGCTGTAACATGCCTTGGCCGGGGTTGTCACTATAGGTGTGAGACTACTTTATTCAGATGGGTTTATCAGTGGCATTTTTCAGCACATGACAAATGAGTTTCAAGGAGATAATGCCCACAGGGTGGTTGGGAAAGTAATGTGGAGATCCAAGTGATAATTGTTGGGTGCAGGTGTACAGATCTAAAGCAGGTGAAAGGTGGCAAATGAGGCAGGATGGATTGCCCCAGGGCCATCACTCAGAAGATCCTCCGTCATTGCATCCTATGGTGGTGGTGGTGGTGGTGGGGCTGTTCCTGTTACTCCTTCATTAACAATGCAGATTGAATTGTTTCCATGCAGGGCAGGGCCAACTGAGGAGGTGAGGATTATCTGTCACCCTAGATCCCTTGGCGGCAGGAGGAAAGAAGTTTAAGTGGCATAGGAGGACCAGCAGATGTTTGTATTGGATACTCCTGAGAATGGCAACATCAACAGAAGTGAGATCGACTAGATATCATGACTGTACATCTTGGGGTGAATACCTGCAGTAATTTATGGTAATATGTGCTGACAGGGGACAATATGTGGTGATTACTGCATAGAGAAGGGACATAATGAGACCCTGACATTCCTAGGGTTTTAGGAGTTATTCTTGATTCTTCCCTATCATTTGAAGCCCATATAACAGAGCTGGGAGATAGGTGGGCAGCGCCACGTGAGGGACATAGGTAGAGGTGCTACAGGAAAGGGTGTGGGCTAGGGTGTTATGACCAGGCCAACAGTGGAATTAGCTAGGCTAGCCCCTGGACAGCAGGCTGATATCCTACTTGGCAACTGTTCTGGACACAGGATAAGTTACTAGTGTATGTACACCCAATAAAGCTGTGACCTTGAATTGCCAGATTGGTGTCATGTGATTATTAAGGGTGTTTAACCGTATTATCTTGTGTGATGGGACAATTCAAAAATTTGCTTGTGTTGAATGCAAGGTATGGATAGGTTGGTAAATCAGTAATAATGAATGTAAATAAACCGGAATTCTAGATTACATAGCTCTATGAGCATGAATCAAGATCTTAAATTTAGTTCTGGCTGACACTTGCTCTTTCAGCAATGGTGGTACAAGATCAGTTTATTTAGCATTATAAAACATCTTTACTGCAACATTTTGTATCAACTGCAACCTTTTGATCTGATATAAAGGGCATCCCACTAATAAAGAGTTACAATAATCGATCCTGCAGAATGAACGTAATAAAATGTTTGTAGCCTTTGAGTTCAGGAAAACATTTTAAGGAATGAACCTTTCTCAGATATTAAAAAGAGCTTTACACTATCTTTGAGATATAGGAAGAAAATTTTAGCTAGCTGTCCTATAGGAACCCCAGTGAAGCAGTTAGGCGTGAATATTTACACCAGTCATTTGTGCCTAAAATTAGGCATGCAACTGTCTACTTACGCTATTATTTTTTAATGGCAATTGTGTATGCAACATCCCAGCACCCAGCCTTAGGTGGCCTTTTGAAAATTACCCCCTTTCTGCCTGATCTAGCAATGACTGTCTTGCATTTTGCCCTTGGAGTTTGTCTCTATTTCTTGCATGTTTGTTAGCCTGTATGTCAGTGCTTATCAGTCTTTGTGTGGCCAAATAAAATGGTGTGACCCCCCTGGAATTGTAGAATAATGATGTACCCAGTGGCGGCCCTAATATTAGACAACCTGAGGCGGGGGCCACAAGTGGCATTCTTCTACTACTACCACTACTATTTAGCATTTCTATAGCGCTACAAGGCATGCGCAGTGCTGCACAAACATAGAAGAAAGACAGTTCCTGCTCAAAGAGCTTACAATCTAATAGACAAAAAATAAAGTAAGCAAATCAAATCAATTAATGTGTACAGGAAGGAGGAGAAGAGGGTAGGTGGAAGGCGAGGGGTTAAAGTGGTTACGAGTCAAAAGCAATGTTAAAGAGGTGGGCTTTCAGTCTGGATTTAAAGGTGGCCAAGGATGGGGCAAGACGTAGGGGCTCAGGAAGTTTATTCCAGGCGTAGGGTGCAGCAAGACAGAAGGCACGAAGTCTGGAGTTGGCAGTGGTGGAGAAGGGAACAGATAAGAAGGATTTATCCATGGAGCGGAGTGCACGGGAAGGGGTGTAGGGAAGGACGAGTGTGGAGAGATACTGGGGAGCAGCAGCGTGAGTACATTATAGGTAGTAGAAGAAGTTTTGAACAGGATGCGAAAACAGATAGGGAGCCAGTGAAGCGACTTGAGGAGGGGTAGTATGAGTAAAGCGACCCTGGCGGAAGACGAGACGGGCAGCAGAGTTTTGAACTGATTGGAGAGGGGAGAGGTGACTAAGTGGGAGGCCAGCAAGAAGCAGATTGCAGTAGTCTAAACGAGAGGTGACAAGGGTGTGGATGAGGGTTTTGGTAGAGTGCTCGGAAAGAAAGTGGCGGATTTTACTGATGTTCTAAAGAAAGAAAACGACAGGTCTTGGCAATCTTCCTGGTTCTCTTCCTACCTCTCCCTCTGCACCTTTAGTGTTCACTCTGGTGGATCCTCTTCTACTTCTATCCCTCTGCCTGTCGGCGTACCTCAGGGTTCTGTTCTTGGTCCCCTCCTCTTTTCTATCTACACTTCTTCCCTTGGTTCATTAATCTCATCCCATGGCTTTTCCTACCATCTCTATGCTGATGACTCCCAAATCTACCTTTCTACCCCTGATATCTCGCCTTGCATCCAAACCAAAGTTTCAGCGTGCTTGTCTGACATTGCTGTCTGGATGTCTCAACGCCACCTGAAATTAAATATGACCAAAACCGAGCTTCTCATTTTCCCCCCCAAACCCACCTCCCCGCTCCCCCTTTTTCTATTTCTGTTGATGGCTCTCTCATTCTCCCTGTCTCCTCAGCTCGAAACCTGGGGTCATCTTTGACTCTTCTCTCTCCTTCTCTGCTCATATCCAGCAGATTGCCAAGACCTGTCGTTTCTTTCTTTACAACATCCGTAAAATCCGCCCCTTTCTTTCCGAGCACTCTACCAAAACCCTCATCCACACCCTTGTCACCTCTCATTTAGACTACTGCAATCTGCTTCTTGCTGGCCTCCCACTTAGTCACCTCTCCCCCCTCCAGTCGGTTCAAAACTCTGCTGCCCGTCTCGTTCTTCCGCCAGGGTCGCTTTACTCATACTACCCCTATCCTCAAGACCCTTCACTGGCTACCTATCCGTTTTAGCGTCTGTTCAAACTTCTTCTACTAACCTATAAATGTACATCACTCTGCTGCTCCCCCAGTATCTCCTCACATTCGTCCTTCCTACACCCCTTCCCGTGCACTCCGCTCCATGGATAAATCCTTATCTGCTCCCTTCTCCACTACTGCCAACTCCAGACTTCGCGCCTTCTGTCTTCGCTGCACCCTACGCCTGGAATAAACTTCCTGAGCCCCTACGTCTTGCCCCATCCTTGGCCACCTTTAAATCTAGACTGAAAGCCCACCTCTTTAACATTGCTTTGACTCGTAACCACTCGCCTCCACCTACCCTCCTCTCTTCCTTCCCATTCACATTAATTGATTTGATTTGCTACTTATTTATTTTTTGTCTATTAGATTGTAAGCTCTTTGAGCAGGGACTGTCTTTCTTCTATGTTTGTGCAGCGCTGCGTACGCCTTGTAGCGCTATAGAAATGCTAAATAGTAATAGTAGTAGATCTGCTGGATATGAGCAGAGAAGGAGAGAGAAGAGTCAAAGATGACCCCAAGGTTTCGAGCTGAGGAGACAGGGAGAATGAGAGAGCCATCAACAGAAATAGAAAATGGGGGGAGCATCTGAGGCAGCCTTCCATTCTTTCCCCAACTCCCTTCCTTGAACTTAACTTTTCTTTGTTTTTTAAAAGCCGTTGGCAACAGCGGCAGCAGTGATTCTCATAGGCTGCCCTACCCCTTCTCTCTACTACAGCCCGCCTCTGAGGAAATAGGAAATTACTTCAGAAAGGCAGGCCAAAGTAGAGAGAAGGGGCCGGGACTGATGGCAGAGCAGTCTATGGGAATTGCTGCTGCTGCTGCTGCTACCACCTTTTAAAAAACAACAAGAAAAAAAAAAGGTAAGTTTGAGGAAGGGGGCTGGGGAAGGAATGGAAGAGGGGAGATGTCAGATTGTGGTGGTGGGCGACAAGGAGGAGCCAGGACAGCACCTTGGCATATTGTCTTGGGCCACCCCAGGATGTACCTATGGAAAGTCCACTCAGGTCACAATCCCCAATAAGGTTTTGACCCCATTTAGGGTCCCGACCCCAAGTTCTGCAGTATGGTGTCTTGCTAAGTTTCTTTCTTTTTTATAATTGATTTGTGAGATTTTTTTTTCTGAGTAAAATAGGCCAGTGCTAAAACAGATGAAAAAGCAGACAAAACATGACTTCAACATTTCTTATGCGAGATACTACTCCCATCCATGCCACCGAAATTCCTCCTTTCCCAATTCCCCTGTCCTCACAACAGTTCTTCCTGTGCTGTTCAACAGCTGTTGTTGACAAAGAATGGGTTTGGTTCGTACATTCTATTTCTATAGCACTGCGTACATCTTGTAGCGCTATAGAAATGATAAGTAGTAGTAGTAGTGGTGCTGTTGATGGTGGAGTGTATCCCTGAGATAAATGGGAGTGGGAGTGAAATAAGAGAACCTATGTAATGACTTTTTAATTCATTCATAACAATATGCCAGTATTATACTATAATCTTTAGTCCTAGCTCTGTGAAACTGATAATACAGCACTACACAATCCTGCTCTTGAGGTCACAGCAGCCAACACAAGCAGGAGCAAGTGGGCATCGCTCCTGCCACTGGACCACCAGGACACATCAAGTAGGCCCAGGGGGCCCTATGGAGGTGGGGGCAAGCCCAATTGGCCTTATTACCTTAGCAGAGGGGTTGGGAAAGATATTGGAAGGGAGCTGTGCTTCTGAAGTAGCTGAGAGGGAGGGAGGGGGATCAGAAGGAAGCTGTTTGCTTCGGTGGAGTTGGATGGAGGGAAGGAGGAGGAGATTGGAAAAGGGGGCTGCTTCTCTGCATGTGGGAGATGAGAGAAAGGAAGAGAGAAGGATAACACATTGGGCCATGACCCAGAAGTTTATCGGGCACCAGCCAATATTCAGACCAGGGCTCGGTTAACTCCCTGCATAAAGTTAGGATATCCTTTTTTTCTGTCCTGATTTTATGCAGATGCTCAACTGGTTAGTGAATAGAAAATTGCTGCTAAGTGTCTGCTCTGCCCTAACTCCTCCCCTGGATTGCCCACAAATTAGCTGGTTTTGGCATGGGTACTTAGAGGGGATATTCCATAGCACTATCTGGTTAAGTGCCACTGAATATCCCCAGATAGCCTCTCCCGGCTATTTAAATAACTTTGCATATCGACTCCTGAGTATACAAGGCTTAAAGTTCACTTATTCTTCTAGCTGAGGTAATCACTACTAGGAAGGGTACTTTCTAGGAAAGCAGAGTCCATTGGCTCAAACAGTTGCTTCATAAGTTATGTGAGGATGATGTTGAGATCCAGTGACATAAGAGGTGGTCTGATATGGAGACACCCTTTCATAAACTGAGAAATGATAGCAGGACTGGCGAAATGCAGTAAGCAGGGTATGCATGGCAGGGGGTGCCAGAAACTGCCATGCTTACCTGTTGCGCTGCTCTCCATAGGCTTATAGAAGAAGCAGGAGCTTTTTGCGATTTGGTTCTCAATTGTGTGTGTGTGTTCCCACAGCCTCAGAAGAAATAGTATGGGGCACAGCTCTATGTCAACACTATACATTTTCCAGATTGCCTTATTCCCACCCTACCACCCTCCTTTCACACTATGCATAGCAAAAAGTCCAATTTTCCTTTCATCCTCTGCAACAGTCAGATGAAAGGCTGTTATCAATAGTTACCATTTTTTCCAGAGTCATATATATCCAGTAAATAATAGGGATGGGCAGCCAAAATTGTTTCGTTTCATGCCATTTCCTATGTCATTTGTGGAAATTTTCATTGTATATGGGTTTTTCTGGCCATTTTGTTAGTTTCAGACAATAATTTGCATTCTTTGGAAATAGTGTGCACTCAGAAAGAAGACACTCCCTTTTCCTGATAGGATGTGCATGTGCTCACGAGTTTGTGCACGTGCAATGGTTTGCACACCCGTGGTAGTTCCACTACTGGGAATGTGTGCACACTCTCTGAAACACTGCACATAGTATATTAACAGTGAACAACAACACAAAATCTGTTTTATTTGCTGATTTTCATTTTGCAACAGTATACAATTATATAGGATATATCACTGATGTGTCATATGTGGTTATAAAAGAAGCCCATTCCTAATAAATGACTTTATACTGGAACTGCCTACCAGCAATGGTAAACAAAATGTTATTAGTTTAGTGATGTATCTTAATCCACTGCTCTTGCAGCCCCCTAACCATCTGTTCCATATGGGGATATGGCTTACAATCATACATCTCAATAACCACTTATGCCTATCTCCACCTTATCAGGCTTCCTCTGAATATGTTTAAGGTTCAAGCACAGTTGTAGGTAGTGGAAAAAAAATCATATCCAGTATTCCCTCTTAAGTTATTTTATTACATTTGTACCCTGTGCTTTCTCACTCATGGCAGGTTCAATGTGGCTTACATGGGGCAATGGAGAGTTAAGTGACTTGCCCAGAGTCACAAGGAGCTGCCTGTACCTGAAGTGGGAATTGAACTCAGTTCCTCAGGACCAAAGTCCACCACCCTAACCACTAGGCCACTCCTCCAACCACAATACTATGTTCTCAGTCATTAGGGAGAGATAAATCTTCTGGAGTCCTGCGGAACTTGCCTGTCCCTTGCACAGCCTAGAGCGAATATTAGTCAGGCCCCTGTTTTCAATCTGTTGAACAGAGAGAAACAACCTCCCCCCCCACCTCCCCAAAGAGCAGCAAAAATTTTCACTAGGCTCTTTTCCCCCACTCTAGCCCCCATATATCTGATCAAAGAAAGGGCAATACTGTATTATTTTATATTGGAGAAATATATGCCTCCCACTCCTGTCTTTTTCATCACTGTCTTTCGGTGTCCAATCACAGAGAATAGGAAGGAGTGTATTGAGGGGACATTGTTCACTCTAGCATGGTCAAATTCATCTTTAAAAAAAAAAAAAGAAAGGAAAATGAGTGAGAACCCATCCCCTTGCTCCTATGGGTCACAGCATTATTTAAGCTCCTTGAAGATTGTTACTTTATGCTAGAACCTGAAATACTGATATGGTTCCCCATATTGCAAAAGATGATGACATAAATTGATACCATTTTCTTGACTGCTATTTGAATGACACAAACATCAAAATGGTTTACAAATGTGTGCATATTGTAAGGAGGAGGTAGAAGGAAGGCAGAGAAGAGCTGATGGTGACAGTAAGCGAGGAAAGGAGAAAAACCCTCAGAGGGGAAAAGGGAGTAGGAGACTGATGAGAATGGAAGAGAACTACAGAGCCCAGCAACACTTGCAAGGGAGGAGGGAACAAGAGAAACAGTACCACAACTCCCAGCAGGTAATAGAGTCAGGGGGTGATTGGGAGATGGAGGATAATCAGGGGGAGGAGCAGCACCGGGGAGAGAGGGTGGGGGAAGACTCCATGGAGTGGGAGGAGATTGAACTAGGAGAGGAAAGCGAAAGGAAAGAGGTTGGTGAGGAGCAATGGAGTTTCTTTTGCTCAGGACAAAGAGAGGTGGGAAAGGAAGAGACTGCAGAGAGCGAGAAGCCAGAGATTTGGGGCCACTAAGTGACAATGCCTAGATGCGGTCTGGCTTCATCGAACTGTGGGAATTAATTACCTGAAGGAGGTCAGTCTGAACATTTGTGGGAGGTTGTCAGAGTGTTGGTGTCTGGCAAATGAGGGTGGTGAAAATGCCTCCAACTCCTAGGCAGTTGAAGAAAGGAGAGGAGGAATAGACTGATCCACAGGTTTATCCCAAGTTGTTAGCAAGTTCTAAGACTGAACTGTTCTGAACTGTTGTTGATTGTTGTGTGTTGGAGAGGTGAAGCAAGGTGCACAGAGGCCAGCAGCTGTAGTACAGTGGACATACTGTTTTCCCGCTGGTACCGCTGTGGAATAAAGTACTCTGCAGAATAAATATAATACTGTGAATAATTACTTTTGCAAGTGAGCAGAAGCAGTTCCTCTTAGGAGGTGGATTAGCCCCAATTGTGTGGGTGAAGGCGGACAGCACGGAGAGGTATTAAGTCGAGACCAAACAGCACGGAGAGGTGCAGGCTGACAATATATACAAACACAACTAAAGGGCTTATATATACTAGTATATGGCATCATAGTTACAGTAATTTGCTAATATTTTTTTAATGGAAGAGCCTAGTTTAGAAGTCTCAAACTCGGGTTCTCAACGGCTGCAAACCAGTCAGGTTCTCAAGATATCCCTAAGAATATGCAAGAGAAAGAACTGCATACAATAGAAACAGGTGGCCATGTAAATCTATTTCATACAGATCGGTTATGCAGATCTTGACAATCCCGCTGGTTTGCGGCCCTCAAGGAGTGGAGTTTGAAACCCCTGATCTACAGAATCTTAGAAGCTGTGTTCCATGCAATGAGCCACTCTTTGTTAAGATAACATAATCAAACATATAAATGGCAAGTGACCGACTCACCTGCAAATGCGCAGTAGAGACTTCCCTCTCTGTCCTGCCCTCGCGTCAAGACGTGATGACATCAGAGGGCGGAACAGAGAGGGAAACGGAGTCAGACTGTTGGACGCTGCCGCTGCCGCCTGGAAACCATCATCGCGCGCACCAACCTCCACCATCCCTCTGCTGCCGCTCCCGCCCCCCTCCGTGCCGGGCCCCCTGCACTGACCTGACAGTGCCTCTCACCTCCGTGTGGAAGCACTGCAGGCAGCAGCAGAGCGATCTGCTGCTGCCTGCAGCGCTTTCAAACGGAGGTGAGAGGCGCTGTCAGGTCAGTGCAGGGGGCCTGGCACAGAGGGGGGAGGGAGTGGCGGCGAGGAGGGTAGCTGGAAATCTCGCCCGTTTTAACGGGCTTAATGGCTAGTTTAATAGAGGCCGTCTGAGAGTCCCAGATACCCCTTCCAGCTCTTCACTGTACAGTAACTGAGGAACACAGCTGTGAAACCAAAGTTTGAAATAAATATCCTCACTTCCTCTTATTGTGTAACTGTCAGAAACTCTCGTGATGCTGCTGCTGCTGCATGTGACTAATTGCAGTCATGCTACAGCAGCACAGAACTGTATATGCAGTTTAATTATATTTCCTGTACTGATTCTGATCTGTCTCACAGTGTCCTTGCTGCAAGTCAGTGATGAAGTGGGCTGCACAATTTATAGGGATCTGACACAAGCTTTGATACCCGTGCTTCTGCTGTGACTCCTGGCACTGAAATGAGACCATTTCATTTCACACAGGCCACGTTAGCTGTGGATTGAGCTGGCAGCCTAGAGGTGGAAGCTCTTTAATGATGTAGATGTAACCATACACCTGAGCCAACCAGTTCCACTACTGTTTCAGATGAATTATCACTGAGGAAAGAAAGACCTCTAATGAGTTCACTGCTAGCTCCACTATCAACTGCCAGGGACACAGCAGAGATGATAAGATTATGACCCTCAGTAGCAAGCCTGTCAAACATGCAGCCTGGAGCCTGTAAATCTTTATCATATGGCCCACTCAGGATTCAGGAAACACTGTTTTATGGCGTTCTTTTCTCCTTCTGCGCCAACTGCAATACTGTACCTCTCCCTGGCCATCAGAAAGAGAGCAGCACTTTATTCTGCAGTTGCTTTCTCTGCTTGTCATCTCCACTCTGTGAAGTAATAACATGAAATGTAATTACATGCGGCCTGTAGTCTTCCAGGACCTGCCAGCACTTGTTCAGGCTCAGAGTGAAGCTAGATAGCAGAGGAGCCAAACAGAGGTAAGAAACAGGAGAGGATCACAGTGTTGCCAGGTAGTCGTGGAAAAATAAGCACGTTTTGCTTAAAAAAACAAGCACAAAACAAGGAATATCAGTTCCTAAAAATAAGCCCAATTTTTTATGAGTCACATAAAGCGTGTCCCGGGTGGCAGAAGGCAGCCCTAATACAGGGGAGGTGCATGTTGTGATAGCCAACGAGGAAACAAAAGAGGACAGGAAAAGGCGGGACTGAACACCGGCTGACACACTTACTTGCAATGTTATCATGGTGACAGTTGTGGGCAATCGGCAGTATATCATGTCAAATAAAAAAGAACAAGCACAAAACAGGCTACCCATGAATTCAGAAAAAAACCCTGCAACTTCAAAAAAATAACAAGTACATAAGTACATAAGTAGTGCCATACTGGGAAAGACCAAAGGTCCATCTAGCCCAGCATCCTGTCACCGACAGTGGCCAATCCAGGTCAAGGGCACCTGGCACGCTCCCCAAACGTAAAAACATTCCAGACAAGTTATACCTAAAAATGCGGAATTTTTCCAAGTCCATTTAATAGCGGTCTATGGACTTGTCCTTTAGGAATCTATCTAACCCCTTTTTAAACTCCGTCAAGCTAACCGCCCGTACCACGTTCTCCGGCAACGAATTCCAGAGTCTAATTACACGTTGGGTGAAGAAAAATTTTCTCCGATTCGTTTTAAATTTACCACACTGTAGCTTCAACTCATGCCCTCTAGTCCTATTATTTTGGATAGCGTGAACAGTCGCTTCACATCCACCCGATCCATTCCACTCATTATTTTATACACTTCTATCATATCTCCCCTCAGCCGTCTCTTCTCCAAGCTGAAAAGCCCTAGCCTTCTCAGCCTCTCTTCATAGGAAAGTCGTCCCATCCCCACTATCATTTTCGTCGCCCTTCGCTGTACCTTTTCCAATTCTACTATATCTTTTTTGAGATACGGAGACCAGTACTGAACACAATACTCCAGGTGCGGTCGCACCATGGAGCGATACAACGGCATTATAACATCCGCACACCTGGACTCCATACCCTTCCTAATAACACCCAACATTCTATTTGCTTTCCTAGCCGCAGCAGCACACTGAGCAGAAGGTTTCAGTGTATCATCGACGACGACACCCAGATCCCTTTCTTGATCCGTAACTCCTAACGCAGAACCTTGCAAGACGTAGCTATAATTCGGGTTCCTCTTACCCACATGCATCACTTTGCACTTGTCAACATTGAACTTCATCTGCCACTTGCACGCCCATTCTCCCAGTCTCGCAAGGTCCTCCTGTAATCGTTCACATTCCTCCTGCGACTTGACGACCCTGAATAATTTTGTGTCATCGGCGAATTTAATTACCTCACTAGTTATTCCCATCTCTAGGTCATTTATAAATACATTAAAAAGCAACGGACCCAGCACAGACCCCTGCGGGACCCCACTAACTACCCTCCTCCACTGAGAATACTGGCCACGCAATCCTACTCTCTGCTTCCTATCTTTCAACCAGTTCTTAATCCATAATAATACCCTACCTCCGATTCCATGACTCTGCAATTTCTTCAGGAGTCTTTCGTGCGGCACTTTGTCAAACGCCTTCTGAAATCCAGATATACAATATCAACCGGCTCCCCATTGTCCACATGTTTGCTTACCCCCTCAAAAAATGCATTAGATTGGTGAGGCAAGACTTCCCTTCACTAAATCCGTGCTGACTTTGTCTCATCAGTCCATGTTTTTGTATATGCTCTGCAATTTTATTCTTAATAATAGCCTCCACCATCTTGCCCGGCACCGACGTCAGACTCACCGGTCTATAATTTCCCAAGGTTGCGGGAAATAAGCTAGGTTGGCAACACTGATCACAGTCTGTATAATATATATATATATATATATATATATATATATATATATATATATACAGTGGGGGAAATAAGTATTTGATCCCTTGCTGATTTTGTAAGTTTGCCCACTGACAAAGACATGAGCAGCCCATAATTGAAGGGTAGGTTATTGGTAACAGTGAGAGATAGCACATCACAAATTAAATCCGGAAAATCACATTGTGGAAAGTATATGAATTTATTTGCATTCTGCAGAGGGAAATAAGTATTTAATCCCTCTGGCAAACAAGACCTAATACTTGGTGGCAAAACCCTTGTTGGCAAGCACAGCGGTCAGACATCTTCTGTAGTTGATGATGAGGTTTGCACACATGTCAGGAGGAATTTTGGTCCACTCTCTTTGCAGATCATCTCTAAATCATTAAGAGTTCTGGGCTGTCGCTTGGCAACTCGCAGCTTCAGCTCCCTCCATAAGTTTTCAATGGGATTAAGGTCTGGTGACTGGCTAGGCCACTCCATGACCCTAATGTGCTTCTTCCTGAGCCACTCCTTTGTTGCCTTGGCTGTATGTTTTGGGTCATTGTCGTGCTGGAAGACCCAGCCACGACCCATTTTTAAGGCCCTGGCGGAGGGAAGGAGGTTGTCACTCAGAATTGTACGGTACATGGCCCCATCCATTCTCCCATTGATGCGGTGAAGTAGTCCTGTGCCCTTAGCAGAGAAACACCTCCAAAACATAACATTTCCACCTCCATGCTTGACAGTGGGGACGGTGTTCTTTGGGTCATAGGCAGCATTTCTCTTCCTCCAAACACGGCGAGTTGAGTTCATGCCAAAGAGCTCAATTTTTGTCTCATCTGACCACAGCACCTTCTCCCAATCACTCTCGGCATCATCCAGGTGTTCACTGGCAAACTTCAGACGGGCCGTCACATGTGCCTTCCAGAGCAGGGGGACCTTGCAGGCACTGCAGGATTGCAATCCGTTATGTCGTAATGTGTTACCAATGGTTTTCGTGGTGACAGTGGTCCCAGCTGCCTTGAGATCATTGACAAGTTCCCCCCTTGTAGTTGTAGGCTGATTTCTAACCTTCCTCATGATCAAGGATACCCCACGAGGTGAGATTTTGCGTGGAGCCCCAGATCTTTGTCGATTGACAGTCATTTTGTACTTCTTCCATTTTCTTACTATGGCACCAACAGTTGTCTCCTTCTCGCCCAGCGTCTTACTGATGGTTTTGTAGCCCATTCCAGCCTTGTGCAGGTGTATGATCTTGTCCCTGACATCCTTAGACAGCTCCTTGCTCTTGGCCATTTGTAGAGGTTAGAGTCTGACTGATTCACTGAGTCTGTGGACAGGTGTCTTCATACAGGTGACCATTGCCGACAGCTGTCTGTCATGCAGGTAACGAGTTGATTTGGAGCATCTACCTGGTCTGTAGGGGCCAGATCTCTTACTGGTTGGTAGGGGATCAAATACTTATTTCCCTCTGCAGAATGCAAATAAATTCATATACTTTCCACAATGTGATTTTCCGGATTTAATTTGTGATGTGCTGTCTCTCACTGTTACCAATAACCTACCCTTCAATTATGGGCTGCTCATGTCTTTGTCAGTGGGCAAACTTACAAAATCAGCAAGGGATCAAATACTTATTTCCCCCACTGTATATATATATACAGTGCAATCCGCTTAAGTGCAAGGGTCTGGGACCAAAGAAATGCATGCAGTTAACCAGAGCGTGCACTTAACCATTGTGACCCAAAGAAGCTTGACATCTGATAAACATATGTACAGTACTGTACAGTAGTTTCCGTTAACGGACATTAGGCTTACTTGAAGTAATCAGTTATAGTCCTCTGTACACTCTTGGGTCTGTGAGTTCCATAGACTACGTCTGCCAGACGGTAAAAACTGTCATAGCACTGATATTCAGTGGCCTCCAGATAGGCCCGCACGGTGTTGAGACTCTCCAGCGCTCTTGCAAAAGTGACAGGAGGAGGTTGTTGAATTTCATCAGCACGTGCCTCGCTGCTCATTTCATCATCTGTTCCATCATCAGCCGTTGTTGCCTGCGTGTAGGCGCATATTTCGACATCAGTGCTGTCTTCAGCTGTTTGTAGATCGTAATCAACAGCTACATAGCGATGGAACTCCTCTTCAGTAACACCGGCTGGGATAAGTACATAAGTAATGTCACACTGGGAAAAGACCAAGGATCCATCGAGCCCAGCATCCTGTCCACGACAGTGGCCAATCCAGGCCAAGGGCGCCTGGCAAGCTTCCCAAATAACCTCTTCATCTGACTCGTTTGCAACAGCTGCATCTGTTTCATACCTCTCCACATCCTTAACAAAGCTTGCCTTGCTGTAGCAGTTCACAATGGTTGCCTGTGTAACATGATCCCAGGCTTCTTTCTGCATATGTAAGGAATCCAATAGTGATAGATTATGAGCCAGTTCAACAGCATATTTATCCTTGCCAGTCTGGTCATCCATAACGCTCATCAGAGGACATAGCGCAAGAGCCCAATAATGTTGTTTGAAATTGGTTATTATGCCCTGATCCATAGGTTGGATCAGAGAGGTAGTGTTTGGTGGCAGGAAGACCACCTTGATGTTAGACAGCCTGACATCATCCCTATGTGCAGCACAATTATCACCAAGCAGCAAAATCTGACGCTTTTGTGCCCGCATTCTAGTGTCTAACTTCTTTAGCCACTGCTTCCAAATTTCCCCAGTCATCCATGAATTTGCATTAGCCTCATATGACACAGGAAGTTGCTTAACTTTCTTGAAGCAACGGGGCTGTTTGCTCTTTCCAATGACGAGGGGTTCCAACTTCTCACTCCCATCCATATTGCAGCAAAGAAGGATCGTCAGTCGGTCCTTCGACGTTTTACCTCCAGTAGTTTCGGCATGTTTGAATGCAAGTTTCTGAGAAAGCAAATCAATGTGCTAGTCAAAGCCTAAGAATCCAAAAGCTAAGCTGAAATTTTCAGGATACATATCCGAAAGCCTATTCAAAAGAAGAAGGAAAATAATGTTGTAAGGCTAGGCTTCCCCCAGTAGTCTTGCTTTCCATGGTGTGGTATCCTATTTCATAGTTCCACAAACAGGTCATTCAGAAATTATAATCATTCAGCAGGATCTATGACAAAGAAACCTTGAATAGAGAATGACACGTGGTTGGGGACCAGTGGTAACCGCAGAGACGAAGCTGCGTGACAGGGACAGAGCGCGTGGGGACTGGAACAAACTTTGTCCCTCTTGTCATTCTCTATTTTGAAGGCTGTTAATGAATTGGACACTTATTTATGTTTGAGTGATGCAGACGATGATGTTTTGATTTTTTGCAAAAACAAGCAAAAGTGCTGGCCACAACTGGCAAAATTTACACGGGGGATCCTCTGTATTCCTGCTATCAGCGCATCTTCTGAGAAGACATTTTCTATTGCAGGAAAGACTGTGGAAGACAGGAGAGCTAGACTGAATCCTGAGATTGTTGATGACTTCTTATTCATCCACAGATTAAAACATCATAACAGTGCTTCAAAGGGCATATTTCTCCCCCACTAGGGCATACAGAACAGGTTGTATTTTATACAACAGGATGGATTAGGGTTCCTTGCGGTGCTAGAAGTCAACTATTGTTGGGAATGGAAGGGTAGAGGGTGGTGGAGAGGGGCTATTATTGCTGCTCTTTATTATTGTTTTCTATTTGTGATTTATAAACAACAGTTTTACAGAATATATTGTTCATTTTTATACTTTTAATAAAAAGATTTAAATAAAATCATAAGTGTTTGAGGCTTCTGCAGATGAGGACAGAGCCCACAGGGATGAAGTGGGGACAGGGACAGACCTTACAGGGACAGGGCAGGGGCAGAGACAGGGCTTGTGAGGATGAGGTAGGGATGGAGACAGGAACCACAGAGACGGGGCGAGGGAAGGGACAGAGTCCATGAGGACCTGGACAAACTTTGTCCCCATGTCATTCCCTAACCTTGAACTAGAAACCTTTATAGTTGGTACACTGAACAACATGGTTGCGAATATAATAACATAGTAAATAACAGCACATAAAGACCTGTACAGTCCATCCAGTCTGCCCAACAAGTTAACTCATTTTATATGGTATGTGATACTTTATATGTATACCCGAGTTTGATTTGTCCTTGCCTTTCTCAGGGCACAGACCATAAAAGTCTGACTAGCACTGTCCTTGAACTTTCAATATCTATTCAGTTATGATCAGGGCGTAGACCATAGAAGTCTGCCCAGCACCGGTTTTGCTTCCCAATTACCGGCGTTGTCACCCAATCTCCGATAAGATTCTGTAGATCCATTCCTTCTAAACAGGAGTCCTTTGTGTTTATGCCACGTATGTTTGAATTCTATTACCGTTTTCATCTCCATCACCTCCCATGGGAGGGCATTCCATGTATCTACCACCCTTTCCATGAAAAAATACTTCCTGACATTACTCCTGAGTCTGGCCCCCTTCAACCTCAATTCAAGTCCTCTAGTTCTACCACCTTTCTGTCTCTGGAAAAGGTTCGTTTGTGGATTAATACCTTTCAAATATTTGAACATCTGTATCATGTCGCCCCGTTTCTCCTTTCCTCCAAGGTATACATGGTTGAATACACAAGGTTTGTCTGTGTGATCACCATGGAAAGCAGGCACCACCCAGCCAGGCTGAAACTGGTAACTATGGCCTAGTTTTGGGTTGGTGTGCCACATCTTTGCCCTTTCTTCCTGGTGCTGTGCAGGTGTGACACACAAGCATGGTATTTACAGATTACTTCAGCTGATGTCCAAAGTGAATTAAGCAGGCAGAAGCTGTGTAATGTAGTACAGCAAGCTGCTGAGAGAGGTAATTGTAGCCATTTTACCCAGGAGTGAGGAAACTTTGCTCCTGCCCCCGATGACCCCACAAAGACCACCATGGATGGATGTAGGCCCAGGAAAGCCTACCTGGACCTCAGGGGGTTGCTTCCTGAGGGCTGGGGGTTGGGAGATAGAGAGAGAGGGAACACTTTAGGAGGCAGAGGGGGATCGGGAGGGCTATTTAGTTCAAAATTAGTTATGTGGGTCCCAGCCAATATTCAGCTGTGATCCACATAACTGTCTTATGTGGGCTCCGGCTGAATATCGGCTGGGACCCTCATAGGCTTTGGCGACCATCCCCAAACAATTTAGCCCCCCCAATATTCAGTGCCTGTGCCTGGACATGGCCCGGCATTGAATACTGGGGGCTAAACTAGCTGCTGACGGTTAGCATTTTAAAAAAAGCTGACCGCTGCTGGTTGAATATCTGCCAGAATATTATTAAGGGGTTCACTCTGTTTTGCACCTTTGGCAAATGGTTCAATAAATAATGCTGTTCAAGTGAAATATCACTATGTCGCATCTGATGTAATAACATCGGTAAGGCCAATAAAGTTGACTGAGCAGTACATTAACCAGTGCTCTATATGAAAACCTGGCATGGAAAGTAAGCACAATCCCTACATTTTACATAGTTTGTTATCATCAAACCTTGTGGTAAAGTGAGCCGAATATCTTGATGGGTTCTATGCATAAAGAGGGCAATAATCAAAGGCACTTCCACACATAAAATGGTGTTTTAACCACAAAAATAGGCTTTTTCATTACTGTCCACTCTGGGTAAAAGTACATTGTGTGTTTCTCAGCGATGTGCATTTGCCCACAAACTCAGAGGCAGCACCAGAGTTTGGGAGAGGGCTGACTATGCACAGAGCCTGCCCAAGGGTACCTGATGCCCTAGGTGAACCTTCAGTCATGTGACACCCCTTCCTGGACCCTGCCTTAGTAGTTCCAGGTTCTACCCCCCATAGTTCAGCATTGTTCATTCCTTTTCCTACTGCCCCCCCCCAATGTATCCAGCATCTCCCCTTCCCTACCCTCCCATGTTCAGCATCAGAACTCCCCTTCGTTACTCCCTCCCCACTTCCAGCATCTTCCCTTTCCTAACTTACCTCCCCATAATCCAGCATCTCCCCTTCCCTTTCCAACTCTCCCATGTCCAGCATCACATCTCCCCTTCCCTACCCCCCTTCCAGCATCTTTCTTTCCCTTGCATACTTCCCCATAGTCCAGCGTCTCCCCTCTCCCCCAAGTGGCCAGCATCTCCTTTTCCCTTTCCTACAACCTCCAGGCGGCCAGCATCTCAAATCCCTTCCCCCTAAGTACAGCATTTTCCTCCTCTTCCCTTCCCCCTACTGCCACCGGCACTTTACTACACCTGTTTCTGAGGCTCGATAAAATGAAAGTCAGTGGGACACCAACCTTGAGCACAAGCGCATGCTCAAGGCCTGCTAAGTCCTACCTCCTCTATGGCAGACTTCTTTTGAGAAGGACTTGTGGACAGACCTATACTGAAAAGTCCTACACGATGCTGACAGTAGCATTAAAGTACTGATCCCCAAATTCTGCTGCTCTAGGTGGACATCTATTCTGCCTTGTGACAGGGTTGGCCCTACCTATGTGCAGGTTCAGGTGAAAATCTCTGTGAACAATTTTTCCTTAGGAAACAACAATCCCACCAAAACTAGAGATAAAAGTACCTACAAAGTCTGAACCAGAGTGCCCACTTTTACCCCAAACTTCTTAGTACTTGGACTTAAATGAATGTCCTTTTAAAAATATGGCCAATATGTGTTAATTGCTGTTGTAAATCAAGTCAGTAAACAATAATTAGAGAAGTAAGAACATTAGATGTGTTCCAATTAACCAACCAACCAGATAACTCATCAGGAAATGACTGATGAGTCTGGCCAAACAAATAAAGGTCCATTTATTGCCTGCCCTACTCTTGGGAAGTGCACTGTGGTCAAATTTACTAGGTAAATTTGTTGATCTGTTTGTTGTAATTCTCTGTTGTTTCCAAGCTTTAAGGGGGTTAAAATTAAGGGTTACTTGACTAATTCTTTCCAATACTTAGGAGTACAAATTTGGAATAATATTCAGTATCAAGTTTGGTCTATTCAATCTTATTTATTGTTTAGAAACCAACTGAAAGCTCTTCTATTCTCTTATACTCATCTTGTTTGATATTATATAATGTTGTTTTGTAATTCCATCTAAATGAGATGTTTCTTACCTTGTAAACTGTGATGAATCCTATTGGACACAGAAACATGATGGCAGATAAAGGCCAAATTGCCCATCAAGTCTGCCCATCCTCCTTAACCACTAAATCTTCCTTTTCCTAAGGGATCCCACGTGCTTCTCCCACGCTTTTCTTAAATTCTGACACAATCCTCGTCTCCAAGACCTCCACCAGGAGGCCATTCCACGCTTCCACCACCCTTTCCATGAACGAATACAGTCTTAGATTCCTCCTGAGCCTATTTCCTCTTAACTTCATTGTATTCCCCCTCATTACAGAGTTTTCCTTCATTTGAAAAATTAATGTACTTCCTGTACATTAATGCCCCTGAGATACTTAAACGTCTCTATCATATCTTCTCTCGCCTTCTTCTCTTCCAGTGTATATATGTCAAGGTTCCTAAGCCTCTCCATATATGTTTTATGTCCAAGACCGCTTACCAATTTGGTAGCCACCTTCTGGACTGACTCCATCCTGTTTATATTTTTCCGTAGGTGCTGTCTCCAGAATTGCACACAGTACTCTAAATGTGGCCTCACCAGAGAATTATGCAAGGGCACTATCACTTCTTTATTCCTGCTGGCTATCCCTCTCCTCATGCGGAATATAAGCTATGAATAGAATAGAATAGTATAGTTTACAATACTGGGTTCAGAAACAGTGATCTAAACTGCAACAGAAAAAGTGATGTTCCAGGAGGCGATGGTAAAATAACATTTTAGAGAAGAAATAATCTCCTATCTAAGGAGCTGATGCAGTAACCTTGCATTAGAATTGTATGCTTATGCAAATAAGTCCCTCATGAACAAAATGTGTGCTAACTTGAGAAAGCACATCGGAAGCATGCTCTACACAGGAAGCAGCTATATTTTGTGCACACACAAAAAAATTGTATTGGCATTCAGTTGTATGCGGATGTACTGGAACGCTATTCTGCACACAGCTATTGTTGGTATCAGGGATCAACAAAATTGTGGCTGTGCACACATTACATCAGAGGTTCTCAACACAATCCTTGGGACACTCCTGATCAGTTGGGTTTTCAGGATATCCACAATGAATATGCATGAGATAGATTTGAACAGAGTAGAGGTAGTGTATGTAAATTTATCACATCCAAATTCATTGTAGATAGTCTGAAAACCTGACTGGCTAACTGTGTCCCAAAGACTGAGTTGAGAACCCCTCCATTATGGACTAGATTCAGTAAATGGTGCCAAAAAAGATCCTCATGGAGCGCTATTCTATACGTGGAGCTCCTAGTTGGACACCATTTATGGAATAAATCTTAGAGCCGATATCCACGCCAAACTTTGGGCACGAAGATTTACACCAACTCAAACCTGGTGTAAATCCTGATACATAATTTAGGTGCAGTTCCCCAGTATATGTAGTAATACTGCGTGCATTTTTGGTGAACATTCTAATCATTAGAACGCGCTAAATGCTAGAGATGCCCATAGGGTATATGGGCATCTGTCAGACCTGTGAGTTCTTGTACCAAGTAGAGCGCTGCCGAGCCCGGTACTCGGACCAGGTTCTGCTTGGCGGCCGGACAACCCTGTGCTGACCGCCGTTCCCCAGAGGTTGAGCCCCTAGGTGCGGGCGTCCTGCAGAGATTACGAGATGGAGCAGGAAGCGGGGTGATGAACGTGACGGCCAGACAGGCAGCAGGCAAGAGAGTGATCCAGATACAGGCAGAATCAGTAGGCAGGCAGCAGGTATGAGAGTAATCCAGGTACAGGCAAGGTGAGCAGGTAGGCAGCAGACACAAGAGTAATCCAGGTACAGGCAAGGTCTGTAGGCAGGCAGCAGACATAAGAGTAATCCAGGTAAAAGCAGAGTCAGCAACGAAGAACAAAGTAGAGGAGAAGCACACTACTGAGCAAGTAACACCTACCAAAGTAGAAGCCGAAGCAAGGAGTCTATGGAGAGCTCAGCTGATAAAGTGCTGGCGTCTGACATCAGCAGGGAGAAGAGGCACAGCCATAGGACAAGAGCAGGGGAAGGAGGAACTGGAAGACCAATAGGAGAGAAGAAAGGGAAGCCAGGCAGAGGAAGAGCAGACCCAGGTGGGTGGAAGCAAAGCAATCAAGGAGCCTGGAAGCCAGGCAGAGAGAGCAGAGCCAGGTGCATGGAAGCAAAGCAATCAAGGAACCTGCAGCCAGAGAAGAACTACACACACATGGCTCAGGGCTGTGCCAGTCAAGTGTGCGTGTCGACGGGACCCTGCGCAGCCCGAGGACGCCGCTTGCATTGAGGTAGGGGACATGATAGCATCTCTAGCATTTACAGCATGCTTACTTTTAGTGCGTGCTAAAAACACTAGCACACCTTTGTAAAAGGGTCCCCAAATGCATACTAACAAATACACATCTAACTATAAATCCAAGTCAGACTGGTTTATGTGTAATGCAATCTGAGATTAGATAAAAACAGTCTAATAAAACTAGAGTAAAAATTACTTCTTGACTGTATGGGAGACATGGTTCATTAAAATCCCCATTTTATGGTCTCAGATCTTGATTCATTTAGCTCCTGAATCTGGATTACAGTTAATAATAATAACATTTCTAGGTTAATAGGCTTTAAGTTTTCCTTGCACGAAAGGAAGTCAGAGAAGTACTAGACCGGGAAATGTTGTAGTCACTAATTTTTGTAGAGTACAATGTGAGCCCTCTGGGGACTGGAAAATACCTACTGTACCTGAATGTAATTCACCTTGCGCTACATCTGAAAAAGGCCTGAGCTAAATCCACATACAGATAATAGAACGAGTCCTACATAAATACTTGTATAACAATGAAGAGAGGTTGCCATTTCCCTTCCTCTATCAGTTTATAGTTTATAGTGGTATATTAGATAACTGGCAGTTTTTCTCCTTAAAGGGAGAGACCATTGGTATCTGATGCCCCTATACGCTGGAAGATTTTGTATGACATGTCCCAAAGGGGATGTGCTCTTGTTGAGGTAATGTAGTACAGTAGAGTCTCGATTATCCAACATAAATGGGACTGAAAGGTTGTTGGATAATTGAAAAGTCAGATAATACAGAAAATGGATGAGGGATAAAACAGAAGTATATTGAATCAATGTTTCAATAGAGGAAGCAGTAAAAAAAAGTTTAAAGCTTAGTGGAAACCTGTGCAACACTCTTGGTATTCTTCGTGTTTGAAACTGCAAAAAAAATGTAATTCTTCACTTGTTTTTCAAAAATAGAGCTGCTTTGTACATGGGACAAAAATTATGGTGTTTTCCTGATGTAGGTAGAGAGACGCAGTTAAAGCGTATGGTCTTTCTGGCTCTCTGACCTCGACTTCAACAAAATGGTGGAGAATTCCTTCTGCATTTTTCTGTTAAATGTTTGGTAAAGTTTTAGCATGCGAGATATGTATTCTATGATCCCGTGCAGTTTAAACACTTTCTTGATAACAAATTTCCCTTGCAGCTGGTTAGTGAACCTCCTGTTTAGAAGTAGTGTATTTTGGGCAATAGAATAGACATCATGTTTAGTCCTAGGTTATTTTTGTTAGTTATATTTCCTGTTTTTCATTCTCTCTGGCTGAGGGGGTGGGTATGCATCACACAGGCACAGGTGCTGCGTGAGCTGAGGTGGCCATGGGCACAGAGGGTGACATGGTGGCATTTCTGTGAAGCATGTACACTGTTGCTGGGAGGTGGGGATAGACAATGGGGTAAAGCAGGTGTGACTTTGGGTAGTGAGCAGCTGCCAATGTTCCCATCAGTATGTAGGCATGGACCAGGGTGTGCTTGTATGTGTGTGTGGGGTTCCAGATATATACAGCTCCTCATTTTAAGATTGGTTAGTAGAGGGGGGTCTCCTTAATCAGTTGTCATTGGAAATTCTGTACATTCTGATTTCAGCAATGTTTTTTTTTTCTTTCTTATGAAAAGCAATAGAGTGCATTGCCATAAAGGGACCTCGGTGCATGTGATCCTGCCTATGTATGGTGCTTGCACATGAGTGATGCTGTGAACCTGAGGGGCAATGCTTCACACTCACCTCTCCAAGATGCTCCTTATTGACCTCCATGCCCTCATGTGTGTGAGGGCAGGTGGTGGTGGTGCTTCATGATTTGTCTCCAGAAGGACCAGGAGCGTTTACTCCTACACAGAGAAATTTGGCTTCCTTCTCAAAGCCATAGCTGGGCACACTGAGGAACGTTCCTCCATGGTCAGAGGTATTATATGCACATTTTGCACATGGAGGGAACGTCCTGCCATTGCCGCAGATATTTTCTCAGCGCAGGGACCGGTACCCACTGTTGCAAGTTTTGCGTAGTATATTTTTGATTGGCGAAAACATTTATCTCTGAATGACTATGACGTTTTTGGTACGTACTCTTTCAAAACTTTTTTTTTGTATTTTTATTTATTTATTTATAATTTTAATAATATGCAACAAGTAGTAAATACTTGCACAGAAAGAAAATTGGCTTCAATTATATTATATATATAGAAAAAAATAAATTTTAACATAAAATCATTAAAGTTGCCGACTTAATCTAAAGTCCTCGATATGAGATTCATGATGTACAGATATAGATATAATAACAGGGGACAAATATCTTTAAGGATTTAACTGTTTCTTAGCTTCTTCTTGGTATCCTCTTATTTCTACAAGAGCTTTTTTTTTTGTATTGTCGAATATTGGAAAACGGTTAGTTTTTTTCTTTTATAAATGGACTTCAGTTTTCAAACATTTTCTGATAAATGTTATTTTGCTATTTGAAAATCATATCAAAAATGCCCCTCCACATGTGATTACCCCCTTGGAATGCATCAAATACTGGCCCCTTTTGGATGGATAATTATGGCCATATAATGATTTATACAAATCAACAGTATTCATTCAAGTGGTCTGTATTTTCTTTTTAAAGACAGCACTTATGCAGTCGACCCCACCACTGACCAATAAGTGCTTTTGAATATCAACTTCACTCTCTCCCATCACAATTAAGTTATTGTAACTGAGCCTACATTTTCTAATTTTGGACAGCAGCAGCTGAGGTCTTCTGGATGAGCCACAGATATCTGAGTAACATCAAAATATAATACATCTGAATGTGGGTGGTAGATGATGAAAACCAGAAGCAGCCCATAAACACTCAAGAGGAAGGGAGCCTAGATGGGCGCCCTGGAACACATCACAGCACATGTGTATTCAGCATTGTAACCACTTTCGGATTATGGTGTTTATGGTGTCATGTGAGTTACGCTGCTAGCACTGATGTCAGCACTTTCTAACAACATAGAGAGAGACCTTGCTCCGAGGCATCTAGTTCAGCTCTGAGCCACAGGACACTTATCAGCTGTCAGTCCTCACTGCCCAGACAAGCTTCTCTCCTGCCAGCATCATATTGTTGTTATTTGAATCGCACTGCTAGCGCTGACATCAGCACTTCAACATAGGGAGACCTTGCTCAGAGGCATCATGCTCAGATGTTGCACCGAAGGGTCCCTTTGGCATGCCCCTTCGTCTGGAACTTCTGGTGGCATCGGGTGCGGCTCCTCGGAGTAGGGTAGCTCATCTGTCCTTCGTCTGCCCTGGATAATCTGTGTGACTTTTACCATGCTGTGTCGAGTAATCTTTGATCCTTGACTCTGCTGCTTATTGATTTGTGCACTGTTGCTCTGCCCTCACGCTGCTGCGATGGAGGTTCCATGTTCGATCCCTATTGTAATCTCTTGAAGGATCAATCCCTGCCCCTACAACCATGTTCTGGTCAAGCTTCTCTTGCACTTGTGTGAGGCAAGGAACCTCCTTCTCCAGATGTTATTTAATCACTTTAAATTTAATTAATTTGGTCTTCATCTCCTTCCTCCTTATTCTAATTGGGTATGTAAATGCTAGGTCAGTGGTCAATAAAATTGATGCTTTTAGAGATTGGTTGGTGGAGAAACAATTTGGGTTGTTGCTGGTCTCTGAAACATGACTTCGTTCAATAGAGGATCCTTACTCAATGCTTTATGCCCCCCAGGTTACAAGGTCCTTGTTTAATCTTCTGCCCTCCCCAACCCAATAGAATGTTCCACACACTCATACGGTTAGGGAGAGAAGAAGTGAAGGCCATGCAGAGATGAGAAAATATTCCCTTTATTACTTACCAAGCATGTATACAGACTATGTTTCTTTTCTCATGAGAGAGTTACAACAAAGCTGCACAGGAGTGCTATCTCTGAATACTTCTCTAATTTTGTCTTGTCATCCATCACATTTTATACTCTTCTAACATCATACAGCTCTAACAGTTTATTAGCATAAATTCTGACCACAATGTAGATAATTAATAGTTCAGACCACACTGATCAAGATTATTGGTAAGGGCTAAAGCAACATCATACTAATTAGCATGCTCCATTTCGCTAGCAATCATTTATCTATGTTCCAGACATTATATTTAGCATGTTCCATTTTGCCAGCAACCATTTATCCATGTTCCAGATATTATATCTGAAAAAGCCCCAAACCACATTCTTTAGTAAACACCTTGCATGGAAAATTGCTTCATGTTCCTCTTTCTGCAAGCCTGTCAGCAAGCCTGTCACCAGAGCTCATGAGCATCTGGGTCACACAAACGCCATAGTTATTAGGTCAAGCTGACAGCTTCAGGCCTCTGGAACTGAACTTGGAAAGGCCTAGATAAGTTCATTATATACATCCTTCATCAAACTAGAGATAAACAGAGAGGGAATGGAATCGCCATCATTTATAAGGCCTTCTTCAAAGTAGAACTATTGTCCCAACTGAACTCCTCTGATCTTGAGATTATTGCCTGCAAATTAAGTGATCCTGCTTTGTTGGAGCCTACATGCCTTGTTCTTTTCTATCGCCCACCAGGAAGCTGGCCTGCCTCAGAAAGCTGTTTTACTGAATTCCTCTCAAATATTTGAGTTAGGTTTGCTAATGTTTTATTAGTAGGTGATATTAATATGCATCTTGATATCCCTTGGGATGTTAAGACAAAGAGATTACTTGATTTTCTCGCCTTCTGTGATTCCTTCTGCCACATTCCCAATCCTCCCACATTAGGAGTCATTTGCTGGATCTGCTGGCTTATAGAACTCTACATATGGAGAATTTCTACTTGAGAAACCCATCCTGGTGTCATGTCCCTTGGTCAGACCATAAGACTCTGGAGTTCATTCTCTTTACTGGAGGGAAGCTACTAGATCTTTTCAGTCCACTGTCACTTCTCCTTTTAAATCAAGAGGCAGATCCTGTAAAATTCTGGTCTGAAATCTTTGATAGTCCACAACTTCCAGATGCAGACAGCGAGGATTTCTTGTGTAAGTGGGATGAGTTATGTAGTTCTTCCCTGGCTCCCATCCAAGTTTTGCCCAAACTCACCCATAGGGTGTCACCCTGGTACAATCAAGATATTCTCCTCCTAAAGGGGCAGTGTAGAAAATTAGAGAGACAGTGGTCCAGACATAAATCTGAAGAGAACAAAATGCTTTGGAGGAAGGCTATCAGGGATTATAAGAAAAAGATTGTATAAGCTAAAACCCCACACTATAAAGAACAAATTGGTTGTAACCACTTAAATACCCATAAGCTCTTTAGTCTTCTTAATAGGCTTCTGTCGACTGAAAACTTAATATCAGTAACTTTAGCCACTCCCTCTGCTAATCAATTAGCCAAGTACTTAAAACAAAAAGTAACTAAAATTAGGGGGCTGACCTGCAATTTAAGGCCACTAGCGTTCAATCTCACATCAAGCAGCCTAATCTGGATGCTGGTATTGCAGCTGACCAACTGTGGTCCTCCTTTCTGCTACCCACTCATGAGACTGGGTATTTATTAAAAACTGCACCAACAGGATTCATTGACCTTCTTCAAGCTCATATCTCATTTATGCTCAAAGTGCTTTTCCTCAGTGGAAAGGTTCCATAATACTTACAAAAACCTCAGAATGGTACCACAAAGAGAATTACATACGTTAAGTTTTATTTGAATGCTGCTTCTTACTTCTCTCAATGTGTTTGATCTTTAAAAATAAAAAATCAGGAGGAAAAGACCTCATTTAGATCTCAACCACACTTTTGAAACTTATTGTTTCTTGCTTAGGGGGTTGGTCAAACAAGTCATCATTGGTCTAAAACAAGTCATCATTGGTCTGAAAAACCTCCTGTTAACTGTTTGTTGAACAACAAAATCAATCTGCTTAACAATAACTTAGTTCAACGATCATATATATAAAAAAGTTACTTAGTTTGAGTAGCCTTGCTCTTAAGCCATTCCAAATGATCGTCTAATGGTTTTCTTGTGAAAACTTATCCAACGCTGTCAAATGCTCAGTGGAGGTCCCAACGGGGACCCATTTCGCTATGGCTTCTTCCGGAGACCCCACCTTCCTTGATGATATTTGGATATTTTCACATATATTTCCATTCAATGATCACCAAGAATCAAATTTCTTAGTCTCAATATAGACATAATCATTGCACTTTGAACTCCACCACAGTAAATCAAACTTCATATCAAAGTGCACTTATCTAAATTATGTACGATAGTGTCCAATGTAGTTCATTTATACATGATGCCTCCAATTGAATCCACTGCAGAGGATCCCAACATGGACCATGTTTCGCCGAAAGCTGCTTCAGGAAACCCTCAAAACAAAAATTTATAACTGCCTTAATGTCAATGTGATCGTGCCAGTCTCTGCAAAACACTATACTATCAGCAGTACAAATCAAAAACATTTATACTACTCTTATAAGTCTCTTAAACTTAAATATTCAATCATGAACGTAATTATACAAACAGCAAGGATGGGAGAAAATACCTCACGCTGTGTTTATGCTATGTTTAGTGAGAGACGCCACCAAAGTATATGTTAGCTGTGGGTTATTTTCATGGGATAATAAACATTTCCTCCAGCTTGCAATTATATTCCTTACCCTTTCTTTGAGTATCTCACTGTACCATGGCAAATGGGATTGTTCTACTAGACATGAGACCTGCAAATATGCTGAGAGAGAAACCAAGGCTCGAGGTTCTTGCTGGGACTATCCCATGAGTACTATAAAGTGCATATCTTCAAGAGATGAAGATGGCCAATGTGGTAGACATATAACTTATTAGCATGCTCTCCCTCTATAAATCCTCATGGTTTCTTATCTTCATATTTTCCATGATAACTTTTCTGTGACCTGATTTGTAATCATTTTCTTCACATAAATAAACATTGTTTTATTTATCAATAATTACTCAAAGACGTGTCTTCCTTGTATAAAAGGGTCAGCTGTACATATATTTCCATCCAGTTTTGTTGAATAAAATTATCCTAGTGTAATCCATTTGCATTATTTTCAGGTTAGCACTGATACACAGATGGTTCATGGTTATTAATAATTTAGAAACCTTTGTGAACATTAAAATCTGTCTGCTCCATATCCTGTAACATATGGTTAGGGCAGGCTGCCTTCAATTCTGTTCAAATTCTAATTAATGCCAATTAGTGTCAATAATTGGCAATTGTCAGTGCTGATTGGCTTGTTAACCAATTAGGTTATGCGCACCATTGTGGAACACACTTCAATTTCCATGCGGAAATCTCAGCGTGATGTATAGAATCTAGGGGACAGTGTGTAAAGTTAGTTTGAAGATCTGTACATAGTTATTGATTTAGAAAAAGATTACTGGTGTTAACAGACACAACGATTTACCTGCATGGTTCAACTATATTATTCAGATAGTATTATTGTAACTGTTTTTTTTAAAGCAGATTATAAAGCTGATTTGAATAGGTTATCAAGGTAGGAAAAAGAATGTTTCCAAGTCTGAATGTTCACAATTTTCAGAATACCTGTATTTTATAAATGCTCACAGAATGCAGAGCCTTTTGTAAAATACCTCTATGACCACCCAAACAGTATGTGTATCACGTAGCACATTGTGAAGGATCCTTCCGCTCCTTTAAGGAAAACTCTGGCCTCTGGCCCAAGTTTTAAGAATGTAATTCCAAAACAAACAGTTAAAAAAACCCCCAGTAGTTTTAATAATGCAGTTCCAAAAGCAAAACAGTTCAGGAATCTCAACAGCTTCAAAAATGCAGTTCATAAACACCAGCTCAGAAATCCCCCATCAGTTTCAATAATGCAGTTCAACACAAACAGGGCATGAATCTCAGCAGTCATAATGATGCAATTCAAAATAAGCAGTTAAAAAAAAAACAGCTCATGAATCTCAGCAGTCACAATGATGCAATTCAAAATAAGCAATTCCCAAAAACAAAAACCGTTCCAAAAAACAAGCAGTTCAAATAAAACAAGCCCTTCCAAACAGGCAGTTCAAAAACCAGCTGTTTAAAAATCCCCCCAGCAGTTCAGAGGGAGAGAGCCTCCAGGGGTCCCACACTTCTCTGGCCAGCTCTATCTCCTGGCTTCCTCCTTGTTGGATTATGTTTTGTATTTTTCATGCATTCAGGGTTGCCAGGTGGAAATTTTTTTTCCCACCCAAACCAGCCTAAATCCAGCCCAAAACCCGCCCAAACTCAAACCCCGCCCCTGACACCCTCACCCCCGCGTCATCACCCCCGCCCCCGCCGTCACCAACCCCGCCCCGGCCGTCATCGGCCCCGCCCAGAATGTCACTAACCCCGCCCAAAACGTCACTAACCCCGCCCCCGTGGCCGAAAAAACCGCCTAAAAAACCACCCAAAACACAAAAAAGAAGCCCAAATTCTTGTTAAAAGTGAAAACGAATAAATATATTAAATATAAAAGAGACTGAGCTGTGGTTATTCTAGGGTGTGTAAGAGAGAGAGAGATGAAGATAAGAAGTTAATATTAATTGCTGTTACCATAAAAGGGAACTTATACTTATTTTTGCTAACGCTGAAGCTGTGTGTGTGTAAATCTGAAAAATGCTCTGATAAGTATTTACCATAATAATCCAACACCTTCCACTTGACCCCGTCGCTTCCTGGCTCCTCCAAGATAGCCACTGCCTTCCCTTTTTTACCCAGACCCCGCACCAAGCGGTTACCTGCTGTTTTAATTTTCCACCTTTGGATCTTGCCAGAGCTGCAATATCCATCAGCTCCTCCTGCCTCACTTCCTCCTCCTTTTCTTCCCTCTTCCATTCCATGGGCTCCTCGCCCCACCCATTCTCCAGCTGATTCTCCTCCCCCTGATCAGTTCTGCTTAGAGGCTCCCCCTCCATTCCTGGCCTCCCGATTGTGTCTTGGGTTTCACCTTTACCTGCCTTTCCCTTGGGCTCCATTGGGGGCTGCTGGGATAGGAAGTCTTTGATTCTGCTGTAAGACCTCCTCAATGGCTGCTGGGAATCGTAGTTTTTACTCTGCCTCCAGCCCTCTGGGGAAAATGAACTAAGCCTTCTCCTGACATCTGGAACTCCCTGAGCTAAGAATCTGGGTTGTCCCCTCCTCTGGGCCTTATCTTCTCGTCCGCCGGTACCCCCTCCCTCTCTGTTCCCTTATCCCCTTCTTCACAACATCCAACGAGAACTGCTGTTTACAAAAAAATCCCCTCAAAACAAACATAGTCAAAATTAGAGCAGCATCACTCAGGTCTCTGAATGTTTACATGTTGGTACTTACACATGAAAGCAATTCTGCAAACTACAAATTTAAGTGCCACCACTTGCATAATGTAAAGCTAGAATTTTTATAATGCTGGATGTCCAAGGGGATCCAACTAAGGAGTGAAGTTCCCTCTCCCTTTGATCCCTCCCCATTTGCAGTTTGTGAAGGCCCTGCTGATCCCACTCTCTGACAATAGGAAGTATGTAGCAGAGTGGACGGGACCAGCAGGGCCTTTGGAAGCTGCTATCATATGTGCTAGAAAGCTGTCAGATGATTTGGAAAACTGACATGAGACTAATATGGTTGTTATGAAGGAGCTCAACTAGAAGCCATAGAGAAGCATTTGCCGGGGGTTTTAAAATGGCTGGACTGGTAGTCTGTGCTGGGGATCAGGCAGACAGGCTGGGATAGAAAATTGTAGTGCCATTCGAAATACACCCTGGTTTAATTTGCAGGCTGACTATGACCAGGGGCCCAGGCAGAGTAACCTCCTAAATTAGACTAATTTCAGAGCTACAGTCTGTGGTATACAGAGACAGACAAGTCAGAGTTCCATTTAAATCACTGACAGAGGAGTCAGTTAGTATATTAAAAATCCTAGACTGTAGTCTGTATATTGGAAAATCAGACAAGCTGAAAAAGGGAAACGGTTTGAAGGATGATGATGCGGAGGAACTGAAAGAAATCTCGGTGAACTTGGAAGATGTACTGAGCCAAATTGACAAATTATAGAGTAGTAAAACACCTGGACCAGATGGCATGAACCCTAGGGTATTGAAAGAAGTCAAACATGAAATTGTTGATCTGCTGTTAGTGATCTGTAACCTGTCGTTAAACTTGTCTGTAATACTTGAAGATTAGAGGCTGGTTTATGTAACGCCAGTCTTTAAAAAGGACACCAGGAGTGATCTGGGAAATTACAGACCAGTAAGCCTGTCTTCAGTGCTGGGCAAAATAGTAGAAACTATTATAAAGAATAAAATTACAGAACGCATAGACAAACATGGTTTAATGGGACAGAGTCTGCATAGATTCACCAAGGGAACTCTTGCCTCACCAGTTTGCTTCATTTTTTTGAATGCATGAACAAACATGTTGATAAAGCTGAGCTGGTTGATGTAGTGGATCTATATTTTCAGAAAGATTTTGACAAAGTTCCTCACGAGAGACTCTGAGAAAATTAGAGTCATGGGGTAGGAGGGAATGTTCTGTTGTTGATTAAGAATTGGTAATTGGACAGAAAACAGAGGGAGGAGGAAGGTGAATAGTGGAATGCTGTAGGGATCTGTACTGGAAATGGTGATATTCAACATATTTATAAATGATCTGGTAATCAGAATGACAAGTGAGGTGATTAAATTTACAGATGACATAAAACTAGTCAAAGTTGTTAAAACACATGCGGACTGTGAAAAATTACAGGAAGACCTTAGGAAATTGAAAGTCTGCACATCCAAATGTAAGATGAAATTTAATGTGGACAAATGCAAAGTCATGCATATTGGGAAGAATAATCCAAATCATGGTTACCTGATGTTAGGGTCCACCTTGGGAATCGGCATCCAAGAAAACGATCAAAGTGTCATTGTAGACAATACGCTAAAACCTGCCCAAAAAAGGAAACATGATGCATACGATTTATTAAGAAAAGTATGGTAAATAAGACCAAAAATACTATAATACCTCTGTATTGCTTCATAGTGTGACCTCACCTTGAATACTGTGTTTAATTCTGGTCACCATATCTCAAAAAAGATATACTGGCAGTGGCGTACAAAGGTGGGGGCGGTCCGCCCCGGGTGCACACTGCTGGGGGGTGCTGCAGTGCGCGCCTGCTGCGAGAGTTCGCTAACTTCTCTCGTTCGCTGCAGCTCCCTCTGCCCCGGAACAGGTTACTTCCTGTTCCGGGGCAGAGGGAGCTGCAGCAAACGAGCAAAGTTAGTAAACTCGCAGCAGGCGCGCACTGCGGCACCCCCCCCCAGCGGCATGCACCTGGGGGGGGGGGCTCTTTCACGGGGGGGGGGTCCACGCTGCATCGGGGGGGGGGGGGGCGCTGCACCTGGGGTGCGGGGCGCCGCCCCGGGTGTCCGCCCCCCTAGGAACGCCACCGTATACTGGAATTAGAAAAGGTTCATAGAAGAGCAACCAAAATGATAAAGGAGATGAAACTCCTCTCATATGAGGAAAGGCTATAGAGGTTAGTGCTCTTCATCTTGGAAAAGGGACCAGGGCCGCCGAGAGGGGGGGGACAGGGGGGACAAAATTCCCCGGGCCTCGCCTGATGTAACTTCTGCGAGGGCGGGACACAGAAGGAAGGAGTGGTCTGCCGCTACTTGCTGCGCTTTCGAAGGTGAGGCGCTTAAGGTCAGTGCAGAGGGCCCGGGGGTGGAGAGAGGGCCCGGCGACCTCGGGTGGGGGGGGGGGGGGGGGGGGGGGGTGGCCTTGTCCCGGGCCTGGCCCAGTCTCTCGGCGGCCCTGAAAGGGACAACTGAGGGGAGATATGATTGAGGTCTACAAAGTCTTGGGTGTTGTAGAACAGGTAAAAGTGAATTGATTTCTGACTCTTTCAAAAGGTACAAAGACTAAAGGACATAAAATGAAGTTACATGGAAAAAACTTTTAAAACAAATAGGAGGAAATATTTTTTCACTCAACGAATAGTTAAGATCTGGAACTTGTTGCAGAGGATGTGGTAATAGCGGTTAGCATATCTGGGTTTAAAAAAAGTTTGGACAAGTTCCTGAAAGAAGTGTCCATAACCTGCTATTGAGATAGTTATGGGGAAGCCACTGCTTGCACTGGGATTGGTAGCATGGAATGTTGCTACTATCTGGGTTTCAGCCTGGTACTTGTGACCTGGATTGGCCACTGTTGGAAACGGGATACTGGGCTGGATAGACCATTGGTCTGACCCAGTATGACTATTCTTATGTTCTTAAGTTGTGCAAGTGTTTGGTTTTAAGTGTGCAAAGTTGTTAGCAATCTGTGGTGAAGCCCCCACTTGTAAATACTACTACTACTACTTAACATTTCTAGAGCGCTACTAGGGTTACGCAGCGCTGTACAAAATAAACAGAGAAGGACGGTCCCTGCTCAAAGGAGCTTACAATCTAAAGAACGAAATGTCAAGTTGGCCAGTCTAGATTTCCTGGGTAGAGCACAGAATAAAGCACAGAAATAGTGTACCAGTGTCCTGCTCATATATGAAAAAGAGATTAGTGTTGAGTTCTGACCCAAAGAGCAAAGCTAGAAAGGTTGCAGCCTGACACTGTGCACAGTGGAAACCACACACTGATGCAAAGACATGGAATCCCTATTTTCTAAGAAGAAAAGTCACAATAAGTATATCTGCTACACAAAGTTCAAGATGTCACAGAAGAAAAATGAGTTGCATGAGCTACCGACGGTTTCTTTTCCAAACATTACTGAATCAACCAAAAAATGAAAGCATCGCAGCATTAACCATAGAAATACAAACTTGGACACTGAGCACTCTGGATTTTACACTAGCTGATATTACAATCATCAAGGTTCACTACTACTAGTATAGGAAATAGAGGCAATGAAAGAATTTCAGCAAAGAAACCAAATAGAGATACATATCGTTGCAATGATTACAAAGTCACAATTAATGATGTTCCTAAGATATATTCATAATCTGTAAAGAAACTGTTGGTAGCAGTCCATGGAAGGAAACCTTTTGCCAGGGTAGATTTGGCAGCCTAGCTAGCACTGAAGCTAACAGGCTCACTGCATGTGGAAATGCTCATCACACAGTTTTTTTTAAAAATCTGGCTTGAATTTATTGATCCAGCTACAAGATGGGGTTTACACTATAAAATTTAAAATTTGTATTTATTGATTTTCTGTTTCTTAATTTATTTATTTATTTGGATTTTGCTCACACCTTTTTCAGTTGTAGCTCTAGGTAAGTTACATTCAGGGAGGGAATTGTAGAGAGGAAGAGGCTCATAGAGAGGAAGAGTTCATATGTGTCCATTAAGAGCTTTGGTTTCGTTGTGTTGCAAGGTACCGGCATTTAAGTTGGGTCGGTGGGGTATACCTTTTTGAACAGGTTGTTTTTTTAGTGATTTCCGGAATTTTAGATGGTCATATGTTGTTTTCACGGCTGTGGGTAGTGCGTTCCATAGTTGTGTGCTTATATAGGAAAAGCTGGATGCATAAGCTGATTTCTATTTGAGTCCTTTGCAGCTTGGGTAGTGGAGATTTAGGTGTGTCCGTGTTGATCCTGATGTGTTTCTGGTTGGTACAGTGGTGGAAATAAGTATTTGATCCCTTGCTGATTTTGTAAGTTTGCCCACTGACAAAGACATGAGCAGCCCATAATTGAAGGGTAGGTTATTGGTAACAGTGAGAGATAGCACATCACAAATTAAATCCGGAAAATCACATTGTGGAAAGTATATGAATTTATTTGCATTCTGCAGAGGGAAATAAGTATTTAATCCCTCTGGCAAACAAGACCTAATACTTGGTGGCAAAACCCTTGTTGGCAAGCACAGCGGTCAGACGTCTTCTGTAGTTGATGATGAGGTTTGCACACATGTCAGGAGGAATTTGGTCCACTCCTCTTTGCAGATCATCTCTAAATCATTAAGAGTTCTGGGCTGTCACTTGGCAACTCGCAGCTTCAGCTCCCTCCATAAGTTTTCAATGGGATTAAGGTCTGGTGACTGGCTAGGCCACTCCATGACCCTAATGTGCTTCTTCCTGAGCCACTCCTTTGTTGCCTTGGCTGTATGTTTTGGGTCATTGTCGTGCTGGAAGACCCAGCCACGACCCATTTTTAAGGCCCTGGCGGAGGGAAGGAGGTTGTCACTCAGAATTGTACGGTACATGGCCCCATCCATTCTCCCATTGATGCGGTGAAGTAGTCCTGTGCCCTTAGCAGAGAAACACCCCCAAAACATAACATTTCCACCTCCATGCTTGACAGTGGGGACGGTGTTCTTTGGGTCATAGGCAGCATTTCTCTTCCTCCAAACACGGCGAGTTGAGTTCATGCCAAAGAGCTCAATTTTTGTCTCATCTGACCACAGCACCTTCTCCCAATCACTCTCGGCATCATCCAGGTGTTCACTGGCAAACTTCAGACGGGCCGTCACATGTGCCTTCCGGAGCAGGGGGACCTTGCGGGCACTGCAGGATTGCAATCCGTTATGTCGTAATGTGTTACCAATGGTTTTCGTGGTGACAGTGGTCCCAGCTGCCTTGAGATCATTGACAAGTTCCCCCCTTGTAGTTGTAGGCTGATTTCTAACCTTCCTCATGATCAAGGATACCCCACGAGGTGAGATTTTGCGTGGAGCCCCAGATCTTTGTCGATTGACAGTCATTTTGTACTTCTTCCATTTTCTTACTATGGCACCAACAGTTGTCTCCTTCTCGCCCAGCGTCTTACTGATGGTTTTGTAGCCCATTCCAGCCTTGTGCAGGTGTATGATCTTGTCCCTGACATCCTTAGACAGCTCCTTGCTCTTGGCCATTTTGTAGAGGTTAGAGTCTGACTGATTCACTGAGTCTGTGGACAGGTGTCTTTCATACAGGTGACCATTGCCGACAGCTGTCTGTCATGCAGGTAACGAGTTGATTTGGAGCATCTACCTGGTCTGTAGGGGCCAGATCTCTTACTGGTTGGTGGGGGATCAAATACTTATTTCCCTCTGCAGAATGCAAATAAATTCATATACTTTCCACAATGTGATTTTCCGGATTTAATTTGTGATGTGCTATCTCTCACTGTTACCAATAACCTACCCTTCAATTATGGGCTGCTCATGTCTTTGTCAGTGGGCAAACTTACAAAATCAGCAAGGGATCAAATACTTATTTCCACCACTGTAGGTCTATGAGGTCTGTCATGTATTCTGGGGCTTCGCTGTAAATAATTTTATGGACCAGGGTGCAGATTTTGAAAGCAATATGTTCTTTGATTGGAAGCCAGTGCAGTTTTTCTCGGAGGGGTTTGGCGCTTTCGAATCGCGTTTTTCCAAATATAAGCCTGGCCGCCGTGTTTTGAGCGGTCTGGAGTTTCTTTAAGATTTGTTCTTTGCATCCTGCATAGATTCCATTGCAGTAGTCTACATGGCTTAGTGTCATTGATTGTATCAAGTTGCAAAATGTTTCCCTTGGGAAGAATGGTTTCAGGTGTTTGAGTTTCCACATTGAGTGGAACATTTTCTTTGTTGTAGATTTCACTTGGTTCTCTAGTGTGAGGTTATGGTCAATTGTGACACTGAGAATTTTCAGGCTGTCTGAGATTGGGAGGGTATGGTCTGGGGTGGTTATTTTTGTGGGTTTGTACGTGTTGTATTGGGATGAGAGGATGAGACAGGTGTTTTTTCTGTGTTGAGTTTTAGCTGAAATGCATTTGCCCATGAATTCATGATATTCAAGCTGAGTATGATTTTGTTGGTGATTTCTGTCAGATGTTTGTAGGGAATGTATATTGTGATGTAGGCATACACATGTGCATACATGTCATTATTCTAATGAGAAAAGTATGTAATCAGTGCATCACTGTTAAACGTGTACTTAGTAGAATTGCCCTGCAAGTGACTCCTGTAACTATTTTATTGCCTTCTCCAGCCTCCAGGAAGTGTTTAACCATTGAGTTCCTTGGAGTGCAATTCTCAGGGATATCATAGTTCAGACCAACAAGCTGTGAAAATTGATTGATTGAATTTTAGTTTTTCTTAAGGACAGCAAGTCTGGGCAGGGAGAGTCAAGCCATCTTCTTCCTGTATACACAGCCAGTACATATGAAGTAAACTCTCCTCTTTCTTTATAATAACTATCAGACCTGGCTAGGACAACAAAAACAAGTGAAATGGAAAGGAAGGACGTGGGCTAAGGAACACCAAAGAAACTTTGCTGTATCAGTTCTGTGGACTGTCTGGAAACGGAGTTACTTTTGCAGTCGCTGTAAACAAAAGTTTTTACTGCAGCTGAGATCAAATGTTCAGTTTTCTGCTGAAAGTATTGGGTGCAAGCCAAAAGATAAAAATGATTGCTATTTTATTTGTGAGCCACTGAGTGAAAATTATTTATTTATTTATTGCATTTGTACCCCACATCTCCCCACCTATTTGCAGGCTCAATGTGGCTTGCATAGTACCGTCAAGGCGTTTGCCCAGTCGATTGATAACAGATACAAGGTTGTATAGTGATCGAATGAGTTATAAGTGGAGGATTGCAATATCTTCTTCAAAATCAAAGGCAGACCTTGTCCCCAACTGGAAATGTCACACGCTTTCCTCAGCCTGCTCTACCTCATTGCTACTGTTTACATTCTTCAGGGTGGCTGTAGCCAATAAATGACGTGGTTTAGACAAGGAAGCACATGCACACGTGTAATAGTAAGGGAAAATATACAGTATATGACTGTATTTTTCTCCTTGCTGTTCCTAACAGTGTATCAGTGTCTATATCTAGCTGGTGGCTGGCAGCCTTCTTTTCTGTCAGCTCATAAGAGTGAATGGTTGGTGGCTTTGTTTTTTAGTCCTGACCTGTTGTTTTTTTCCTGTGTGCTTCCTGCACCTGTTTTAGTGCATGAGGTACTCAGACCTTCTGGAATCCTGCCAGAGGATTAGAGCAGTTTCTGGAAGGGGAGCCTAGAAGCAGGGGAGGAGTTGGACCTTCTAAAGGGGTATTGCTAGTGTACTTCACCCCAAAACTCTAACTTTGCCGCCAAAAATTTGTCTTTGGAACCACTCATGCCACTGACCACATCTGTCAAGAGACAGCCCCATTTCTGCTTAAGCCTGCAGCTGGACCCAATGACAGAGAAACGGCCCATCTATACTCAACCAGTTAGACATTCGTGGCACTTGCAGGAGCAAGGATTCAGAGACTGGGGGCAAATAACAGATCCGAAACCCGGTGCTGGCTTGCTATAGTGAGGAGATGTGGGGACCCTTTTAACCCTGTATCATCTCTTTGGAAAGAATAAGGGGAATCTCAGGATACTCAGCCTTACCACCCATGCAGCCAATACATCACTTCTACGGGACACTACGTCCATGGCAGAGTGGAGGAAATTTTAGAAAAATCAATAAACATCTTTAACTATAACAGGATACAGCAGCAGAAAGGTATTTAAGCAATGTGTGTGACTATCAACTTGTTTTAAAATGTTATCTCACTGAACAGAAATGATTTATAGTAGTAGTAGTAGCCTGCCTGGAATAGCCTTAACCAAGACCTCGATGTGGGAGGGGTGAGGGTCCAGAGCCCAAAGTGAGGGGGCACATTTGGACCCGCCTCCCCGCCACATATCTTGGCTGGCGGATGTCTCCAACCCATAGGCGCCGACTCCGTGGGTGCTGTGGGTGCTTGAGCACCCCCAATATTTCACCCGCTGTAACCGTAAGTTCCCTTCGCCAGCCCAGTGCCTGCCCTTGCCTTCCTGCGTGCCGGCCAGAATTTTAAAAGTCATCATACCTCGGGGTCTCGGTGGCAGCAGTGAAAAGGCGAGCAGGCTCCGCGCTTCAGCCTTCCCTTCTCTCTCTCTCAGCTCTGGTCCCACCCTTGCGGAAACAGGAAATGAGGGCGGGACCAGAGCTGAGAGAGAGAAAAGGTAAGGCTGAAGCGCTGAACCTGCATGCCTTTCACTGTCTGCTGCCGCCGGGTCCCCAAGGTAAGATGACTTAAAATTTGGAACTTCGCGGGAAGGAGGGAGGGTGGGCCTGGAACTCAGGGGGAGGAGGGCCTGGAACTCGGAGGGAGGGAGGCTTGGAACTCGGAGGGAGGGATGGGGGGGCCTGGATCTCGGAGGGAGGGAGGGAGGGGGGGCCTGGAACTGGGAGGGAGGGAGGAGGAGAGGGAGGGGGATAGGGGGAGGGGGAGGGGACAGGGAGGGGGAATGCACCACCTGTAAAAAAAAAATTTCAGCACCCCCAATCATTTTGAAAAGTTGGCTCCTATGCTCCAACCCCCGCCAGCTGAAGCGTTTCTCCAGTGATGCTCTCCTTACATTGCCTGGGACAATAATTTTTTTTTTACTTATTTGACAGCTTTTTAATTTATTTGAAAGTGTCCCACATATATTCAGTTTTGATTTCATGATATTTATGTCACTAAAACAGCTTCAAAAATTATTGTAGCTGGTGGAAACAGCACTAATAAAGGCTGTATTTTGTGCTCATCTTTCTACACTGTTCTATACAATACAGTAATACATAGCCAAATTTCAGCGTGGATATCCTGTTTATTGATGGGTTAATCTTAACAGCAAATACAAAAACTGGGATCTGCTGCTAATGAATGACAGAAACTTCCTACAAAAAGGCTGTCTACACAGTTAGCAGGAAAAAAGGCCTCAAAAAGCCTCCTGAGGCCTTTTTCCCCCAGTGATAGGGGGCTGGAAGGCTCCAGCCCCCCCAACCCCTCCCAGTGTTCCTGAAAGGTCCCTGGCTCAGTGGGCTGCAGTCAATCCCCCCACTCCCCTACCTTGAGTTGAAGGAGGGAGGTGGCCTCCCTCCTCTTCCATCGGCGCCGCCTGCAACATGGCGGTGCCCAGCTCTGCCCAGTGCTTCCTGGGATGTGATGGGCGGGTCTTTACACCATATAAGGGAACTCTTATATGGCCAATCTTTGGTGTGTTGGTCGCTGATCATTTGGGATGAATATGTTTTGCATGCATTTGCATGCTAGTTACGTTCAGAGCTCGCAAGCGCATTGTTTCATGTGCTCGGGGAGCTCTGATCATGGAGCGGTAGCAAACACAGGCGCTAGTATGGTGTTACCAGCCTCTAGTGCCTGTGTTAGCTTCTGATCATCGGCCCGACAGTGAGACAGAATAATAGAAATCAGTACCATCCGAAACTTATTAATTAGCATTATAATTGTCTTTGCACTTGGGTAATAACTGAGAAAATGCTGTTGAAAATTCACTTGAAGAATAAATAAATATACATCACAGAACTGGAAAACGGTGACACATTTAGATTGACTCTGGACTTCTGCAAGAAGGTAGCACTGCCCTCATGATTAAATATCTTTCTTTTAAATAGAAGTAATAAACATTGTTAAGTGCATTTTTATAATATACCATTGCATTCCCCAAAACAAAAGGAGCAAGTTCCTACAAACCGTTTTTCTCTTTTGATCTAGGCATAGGAAAAAAAAAAGGTTTTAAATGCTCCTAGGTTTGAACCTAGTTCATGTTAACTGTGGGATGTATGTAAGTAGATAGATAGAAACGATAAATGTTGAGCACTTGATTCTCAAAACATGATGTCTGTCTTAGTGGCCCTTTACCAGGAGAAAAAAAAATCTGTGCACAAATATAACATGTGCTAGGGTGTCCCTATAACCAGCCTCTCCAAAAGAATTTAGATTGTAAGCTCTTTTGAGCAGGGACTGTCTCTTTGTATCAGGTGTTCAGCGCTGTGTGCGTCTGGTAGCGCTATACAAATGCTAATAATAATAATAATAACACACTGATTACAATTTAGAACAAATTACTACTGTACCTATGAAATGTTATTCCGTTATTATACTTCCTCTGTTTACATCCGTATGCTGCACAAGCTGCCATATTTGAAAATATAGGTGAGATTAAATAAAAATGCTACCAACAATAAAGACCGACAACGTGGATGAAGCAGCTCATATGCTTGTTTGTTTTGAGTGTACGCAAAACGACGGCTGCGTAGGAAAGGGGAAACAGACTAATTTCAGTGGCCTCAACTTTGTGACGTCAGGCCGTCTCCTGTTCTCAATCAAACATACTTGGGCAGGAACATCACAATACAAATTGCACCTGTACACAAATGCTCCACCCCGCTAGCCTGCACACCAATCAGGCTCTTATGAGAGGTCTTCTTGTTTCTCTCTCGTCCACTCCTGCTTCAGCTCAGCAGCGCTAGTCAAACTCAAGATCCGTGGCCTCTCTTTCCTTTACTACCACTACAAACGTGAGTTCTTGTAATTTCTACCTCACTTGTAATCTGCACCTCTAAGGATTTACCATATCACTCCAGAAAAAGAAGGACACATTAAGTCAGACTGGGTTTTTACTTCCATTGCTTTCAATGGAGTAAAATCCGGACTCCTAACCAAATAAACTTGACACCAGCAGGTTAAGAACCCAGCGCCTGGCTTTTCCAACTCCGCCTCCCGCGCGCGCTCATCATGCCCGTTCCGTCACGCGGTACTTCACAGCTCAGTGTGCTTATGGTGAGCGCGTTGACGCGCTTGCGCGCTCCATAGTTTGCGCGTGGTTGGGGAGCGCAGCGCGCTTGCGTGCTCCCCCTGTCCCGGAGCTGGCCGGTCAGTTTTCGGAGGTATAACTTTGCAGCGGTTGCTGGGACTGTTACTAGTTATTAACTGGTTTTTTTTTGTATTTTTTTTTCCTTTTACCCTGTGCATTTATTTATTTTGGTGGAAATACGGTGTAGAGCTGATCAGGGAGGACTCATGAGAGTCCGGCCCGTGGCTGGTGGCGGCCTGAGCGGGAAGGTGCGGCTGACGGTGTTGTTGTTTGGTTTTCGTTGACAGGGTTGTTGCTAACGTCATTCAGACGGCATGGATCACCCGGTGCACAGAGGGGAGATGATGTCAGCGGTGCTCCATGACAGGTATGCGCCTGTGCTCAGCAGCTCAGTGGCCGAGAAACCTGGGGCCACGCATTGGCTGCTTCTGTTCTGTGCAGCCCCCTCGCTCGGGCCTGGGGAAGAGAGGGTCAGCCAGATGCTTTTAGTTGGTGTATGTGTGAAATGTAAACGAGACCCGTGGTTTTGTGTTCTAAACTTGTCATTATTTGCTCACCCTGTTTTTCCTCTTTCTCTCCGCTCACCCCCAACACATTGCTTTCAAGTCCATAACTGATCTCTGAAAACACAGTTGCAAATTGTGGGTCACGTTTTGTCACTTGTGCTTCTCTTCGTTTACTGAAGTCCCTTTTTCGGGAAAATTGTTTAAAGTTTCTGGTGGCTGAGTTTCAGAACTTTGACATTATAAGGATAAAAAAATGCCATACTTAAAGCGGCACAAGTTTTTGATAGCTCTGAAGTTGAAAAAGGCACTTGCGTATTTTTAATTTAAAGTTTTCTTTTTATGTATTACCAAAGCTTTGAGTTCCGAAATTTGTGGCCATCGTTCCTTCTGTTGCACGTGTCTTTCTTAAAGTTTTAACAATCAACTTTAACGTTTCAGCCCTGAATTATTGTTTTAAATCCATAAAAGAACAGTCACACACTCTTTTTTTTTTTTTCTCTCTCTCTCTCGCTTCATGTTAGATATATAACTAACTCAGCTCATAGATGAGTATAACTTTGGCTTTTATATTACTTATTATAAGTTGTAGAAATAAACAAGGATTGTTAGCTATATAGTTGAGGACATGTTAAAAGTTGAACATTGTAAGAACAATGAATGGGGATATCAGGTGTTTTTTCATTCTCATGGCCAACCCAAAAGAGGGTTCAGCAGCCTAAGCAGTGGTATAAAAAAATATTAAATACAATTCTGAAATAACTTTAATATCATTATTCTCCACATATAGCAGAAGAGCAGATTGGATGTATTGTACAGGTTTTTATTTCCCGTCATCTACTATGTTACTATGGTCAGAGCTAGCCTACCACAAAGCAGCAGAAGCTTCTGCTTAGGGTAGCAGCATTTGGAGGAGGGATGCCACAGCAGAAGAGCATCCTCTCGTATCCCCTTCCCTATTTCAGTCCCATGGTCCACGCCTCCCTCCAGCCCTTTCCTTGGTCTCCACTGTTGCCTTACCTCATCCCAGGCCATTCTAAAAAGGCACTCCATGCTGGCACAGGGCCTTCCAGTAGAGGCCTGTGCCAAAGTGTTGCCTCTCTCCTGACAGGAAATTTGTCAAGGGGATGTTGAGATGCAGCAGTACTTTAATGTTGGCCTCTACTGGAAGGGGATGGTGAGATTAGATTGGGGAAGGGGGGGGGGGGGGGGCGTTGCTAGTCACCTAGGTGGGTAGGAAGGGAAATGGGACTTGATATACTGCCTTTCTGAGGTTTTTTTGCAACTACATTCAAAGCAGTTTGCATATATTTAGGTACTTACTTTGTACTAGGGGCAGTGGAGGGTTAAATGACTTGCCCAAAGTCATGGAGGTGCTGCCCTCTGGGGGAGGGGCAGGGTATGGTCTTGAACCCCTTCTGGGGGAGGGAGATGTGCATGAAGAGGCTTCTAGAGGTGTCAGATGCCCGTGTGCTGGCCTTGCTTGTGGATAGAGCAGCAGGCTCAAATTCTTCTAGTAGAGGCCTTCTCAACCCAGTTCTCAGGGCACATCAAGTCCAATTGGGTTTTCTGGATACCCACTTCTTCCTTGGTGTGCAAATCTATCTCATGCATATTCATTGTGGATATCCTGAAAACCTAATAGGAATTGGTGTGCTCCGAGGACTGGGTTGAGAAGCTCGGTTCTAGTACACCTGAGACTTCTTGTTACATGGGCAATTCAGTTCATTCTCCCTTGCTTCAGGTACAGCTTATGTTAGGCCCACATCAGCAGGAAAATAGCTGGTGTTGGATCTGGATTTTAGACTTAATTTTTCCAAATCTCAAGTAAGGGCATGGTAGCCTTAGTTGGTGTACTTAAGATTAATAAAGTTGATTCAACAAATGAGAGCAAAATCATGTTTTACATTGTTCTCTATGGATACATGGTTGCATGAAACATTACCCAAAATACCCCTGTTCTCAGTAGTGTATTGTTGAAGAGATCATGTCTTCTAGAGCAAGGGTAGGCATTTCCAGTCCTTGAGAGTCCCAGGCAGGTCAAATTTAAGGATATCCACAGTGGATATGCAAGAAATAGGTTTGCATGTACTGCCTCCTTGCTATGCAAACCTATCTCATGCATATCCACTGTGGATATCCTGAAAGTCTGATCTGACTGGAGCTTTCAAGGACTGTGATAGAATTTTCGTTCTTTTGATTGTTCCATTGCAGGAGGCATTTCTGAAGATTACTTCCATTTGTCAAGAAGAATAAGATACCAAATCTTGTTAAGAAAACTAAGCATACAGGAATAGATTAAGGGCTCCTTTTACAAAACCGTGCTACTGATTCCAGTGCAGCAAATGTGATGAAGCCCATAGGAATTAAATAGTCTTCGTCACATTTGCCATGCCAGAATCACTAGCACAGCTTTGTAAAGAAACCCTAAGTTCATTAAAAAAAGCTGTGTGTTTTTTTAAAGTGAAAATTTTGGTCTAATTTGCTCAGTTTAGACTAGTTGTGTCGGTGCAAAATTTTATAAATGGATGTAAAATTAAGATTTTTAGATCATTGAGTGCTGAGTATATATTTTTTAAACTTAAAAAAAAAATAGATTGCGTCCCAGTTGGATTATTTGGAAGACTTGGGATTACCAGTTTTATTTCCATCTGATCGGGCTCATTTGACCGCACCTCTCCAAGTGAAAGAAATACAACTGGCTATTAAGAAATTGAGTCAGACAGCTCCAGGGCCAGATGGTTTCTCTACAGAAATGTAAAAAATGCTATCAGCCCCTCTGCCTGGACCCCTGCTAGCCTGTTACCAAGCGGGTATAGATAATGGTTCATTTCTGCTATGTGCAAATGATTTACTTATCTCTGTCATAGTACATAGGTGATGACGGCAGAAAAAGACCTGCACAGTCCATCCAGTCTGCCCAACATTCCTAAACCAGGTAAACCCCCTACACAATGTGATTATTATCCTCTGATCTCGTTGCTGAATATTGATCTTAAGATTTTGGCCCAAGTACTGGCTAACCATCTCACACTCCTGTTACCATTGTTGATTGGAGACCATCAGGTTGGTTTTATCCAGAGTAGACACTCTGTTGTGAATGTTCACAAAGTACTCCTGGTGATGTCGAAAGCACAGTCACAAAACAGAAGAGAACACCTCCACGGATAGAGTATACCACATATAAAACAGTAGAGGAAAAAAAGAATCTCTCGCAGATGGTGTCCAAGGAACTTTTATTCCAAAAATCTTCAGAAACATTAAGAGACCCTTGTTTCTGACCATGGTCTTTTTGTATATTGTATTAAGTATTCCTATCTGTGTTCTATATCTTTGTGTATTATGTATTTTCTCTAGACCCCTGATGCAGGCCAGTAGGGCTGAAACACGAGTTGTGTCTGATCTCTTTTGGTGTTTCTGAAGATTTTTGGAATAAAAGTTCCTTGGACATCATTTGCGTGAGGTTCTAAGTTTTCTCATTCCATTTGCGTGAGGTTCTAAGTTTTCTCATTCCCTTTTTTTATAATCATCCTTGTCACTTGGCGCAGGGTAAATACGTTGCTTGCATTGGACTCGCATGTTACCCCTCCAGGCTTATTAGATACAGTCATTTTGTGTTGGGTCTGGTGCGGGGTGATACATTTGTTTCAAGCGTTGACAGAAACTGGGGATCTTAAGTCATTCATTGATCTTCAGACAGCTATGGTTTAGATGACGCGCCTTTATTTTCAGTTTTGTCGTTATGTATTGACATTACCGCCTGGTGCTGTTTCTGCACCCTCTCATGAGAAACTGCTTGAAGCCTTTTGGTTATATGCTCAACAGCTGGTCCCACTCAGATGTTATCATAAGGACCTTCAAGATAAGTTACCGGAGTTAGATTATGCCTGTTTTTCACAGAGATGGGCAGCAGACCTGGGAATTCAGCTCTCTATTGAGCATTTCAAACATTGTTTATTAAATTGCGGACTGTTGACAAGAAATGTAATTTGTGGAGAGCTGCAATATAGATTTTTGCTGCGCCTATATGTGTCCCCCTATTATGCCTTCTTAGCTATGCTACAGGCAGATGCTGTTTAACCTAAATGAGCTCAAGGTCCTGCTACCCTAGGTCACATGTTCTGGGCTTGCTCAGGTGTACAGGTATTTTGGCACGAGGTAGCACTTTGTGTCTGTTTTGTGGCATTTGACGTGCCGACTGGCTCCTCTTATGTTTTTTGACCAAATTGCTTGTTTCCACCCTGCCCCAAAGGGATATTTGTTAAATTTTTGCCCTCACCGTTGTGAGGTCCAGTTGACCACTGGTGGTGGTTTTTGGTGAGCATAATAGCTAGGGATTCCCATCTATGAGAACTGTAGGCCTGCTTGTCCTTGGAGAAAGTGAAGGTACTTACGTGTAGTAGGTATTCTCCAAGAATAGCAGACCTTATATTCTCACATACCCTCCTTACCTCCCCTTGGAGTTGTCTCCTTTTTGTTATTGTTTATATTGTATTGCTGGTTCCGTGCTCTTGTGGTGGGCAGGAAGGCACTCACGCATGCGCGATGGAGTGTGTCTTGCGTTCAAAGACCTATTTTTAAGCTTGTTACAACTCCGGACCGGCAACACAGACCCTGCATTACCCACCTATGAGAATATAAGGCCTGCTGTCCTCGGAGAGTACCTACTACTACAGGTAAGTACTTTTGCTGTACCCAGGATTGTCTGAGGTTTTTGAAACTTTTCAAGTTTTTAGGAGAAATGCAGTTGATCAACGGACTGCTGCAAATAAGTTTGTGGTTCCTGGGATGTATTGCTGTTAATTCCCCTTTTTAGTCTGTATGAACTGATGGAGTTTTTTATGCTGATGATAAGAATGAAGGCAGCTATTGAACTGAGTTATTACTGCTACTTAAGAGGCTTTTTTTTTCTCCATCTGTTACAGTTTGATAAGACATTGGGGGATGCAGTGATTCAGTTTTTTTTAAGGTATATTTTGTCAGTAATTGTGAAGATAGCTGTGCACTGAGTTTTATTTTGGCTACTACGGAATAAGATTGACTGACTGATGAGAGAGACCCATAAATAAGACGACCCTGGTTTATTGATAGGATTTTGTAGTCAAAGTTTCTTGTCTTATACATGTAAAAAGAGTGATAGTGGAGGCTAAAGGTTTTTGAAAAGATGTGGATGCTATCTTGGAAGTAGGCTGGATGCTTTCCATGTATTAGAAATCAAAGGAATACCAAATAAATGCTGCAGTAATTAAAAGGTGACCTGAAAGAAGCTATTAAATTAAAAAAAGATGACTTTTTCAAAAAAATGGATGCAAGTAATGAAAATAGAGAACTGGCAAACTGGGTGTAAAGCATTAAAGCCAAACGAGAACTTGAAAAGAATCTTGCCATAGAGGCAATAATAATAATGGATATGGTGATAGTGGAAATAAATTCTTTTGTTTCTGGCAAGGGTATTGGCCTACAGTCTTCCTCGTAAAACCAGAGTTTCTATGATGGTGATTTGAGAGGCTCCTGAGGATTTTAATGTGAGAGGAGGCAATGTCATGAAGGCAGGTATTAGTTTTATTATGGGTTAAAAGAAGACATTATGACTAAATGGTCAGTTGTTTCAGTTGAGAAAGATAATGGTGTCTTGGGTGATTTGTTATGGTTTGTTTTGTTATATTGTCCAATATGCATATATTGTGTGATTTAGATAATGTGGGATTTTAATTTTTAAATAAAATAAATAGTGGAGTGGCTCAGGAATCTCTACTGGGGCCAATGTGTGTTCAATATTTTTTCTTTTTTGATATTCTGGAGAAGTGCAAAGTGATATGTATAAGGAAGAATAATACAAATTGTAGCAGCATGGTGCTGGGTTCTGTATTAGGAGTCGCCACCCAGGAGAAGGATCTAGGCGTGATGTAGACAATATGTTGAAATCCTTTGCTCATTGTGGTGTAGCAGCCAACAATCTTGGGAATAATTTGCCATCCCTTTTTTTTTAATAAGAATGATATAATGCATCTATTGGTCCATAATGTGACTGCCTCTTGAGTATTATGTACAGTTTGGCCTTCATCTCAAAGAGAAGGGCCACAAAAATAATAAAGGGGTGGAGCAACGCTGCTATGAGGAAAGGCTAAAGAGGTTGGGGCTTTTCAGCTTTGAAAACAGACAGCTGAGGAAAGACATAGAGGCTTATTTTCGAAAGAGAAAAACGCCCAAATTCCGACATAAATCAGGAGATGGACGTCTTTCTCTTGTGGGTGCCCAAATCGGTATAATCGAAAGCCGATTTTGGGCGTTTCCAACTGCACTCCGTTGCGGGAACGCATAAAGTTGACGGGGGCGTGTTGGAGGCGTGGTGAAGGCGGGACTGAGGCGTGGTTATCGGCTGAGCAGAGATGTGCGTGCTCGGCCGATAATGGAAAAAAGAAGGGCGTTTTCAGAGAGAATTTAGGTCACTTTTGTTGGACCCGTTTTTTTCACGAACAGGTCCCAAAAAAGTGCCCTAAATGACCAGATGACCACCGGAGGGAACCGGGGATGACCTCCCCTGACTCCCCCAGTGGTCACTAACCCCCTCCCACCAAAAAAAAACGAATGTTAAATACTTTTTTCCCAACTTGTAAGCCAGCCTCAAATGTCATCCCCAGCTCCATGACAGCAGTATGCAGGTCCCCGAAGTAATTTTAGTTTAGTTAGTGCTGTGCGGGACCCATGCAGAGAGGAAAAATCGGAAGAAAAAAAAAAAAAACAAGCAAGTGCAGTCAGGGACGTCTAAATTACCAGGATAGTAAAAGGGGGAATTGAACCAGCAACTTTCTGATTAGAAGCTCAGTGCTCTAGCCAGTGAACCACATTATTCAGGTGCTTAGATGTCCTTCCCTTTTCATTAAGTCCCTCCAAGTTTCTGTCAGCCAATCACCGCTGTTTAGCTGACACAGATGTCAGCTAAATGAGCTGTGATTGGCTGACAGAAACTTGGAGGGACTTAATGGAAAGGGAAGGACGTCTAATCAGTGGTGCACTGGCTAGAGCACTGAGCTTGTAATCAAAAGGTTGCTGGTTCAATTCCCCCTTTTACTATCTTTTAATTTGGACGTCCCTGACTGCACTTGCTTGCTTGTTTTTATTTTTTCTTCCGATTTTTCCTCTCTGCATGGGTCCTGCGCAGCACCAACTAAAGTAAAATTGCTCTAGGGACCTGCATACTACTGTCATGGAGCTAGGTATGATATTTGAGGCTGGCATAGAGGCATCTCAGGGGGACCAGTGCACTACGAATGCTGGCCTCTCCCATGACCAAATGCCTTGGATTTGGTCGTTTTTGAGCTGGGACGCTTCGGTTTCGATTATCGCTAAAAAACAAAAACGCCCAGCTCAAAAAAACGCCCTAATCCAATGTATTTTCGAAAAAAAGATGGACGTCCATTTTTTTCGAAAATACAGTTCGGCCCGCCCCTTCACGGACCCGTTCTCGGAGATGGACGTTTTTACAAATGGGCGTTCGCGTTCGATTATGCCCCTCATAGAGTACTATAAATTTACAAGTGTCGTGGAATGGTTAAGTGCAAATTAGTTGATTGCACTATTAAATTGCTACTTAGCATGCAGTTAAAACAAATTGGAGAACAGGTGGTACAACCAGGAACATTCTAGTATTCTAATGCCAAAGTCTCAGAGCGACCAAGACAATTAAGAGGAAAAAACAGAACCAAATTGAACCCAGAACAGAGGCCCCGTGGGACCAACTTTGAAAAACTGAGTTTGTACAGGCAGGTGGCTGACCTAGCACCCAGGAATCTCCTGAATCTCTCATTCTTCTGAAATGGGTTCTGGAGTAGTCCAGCGGGTCTTGAGGAAAAGAAAATTAACAGTTCAGTTATTTTATCATACTGTAAATAAAAACAATTATCTAAGTGGTGTATAATCAAGTATAGTTAAGGGGAAGGAAGAGGTGGGAAAACCCAAGGATGCCTAAATTATAATGAAACAAATATATAAATGTAGTAGTAGGTCAATTATTTGCTAAATAGGATATGCTACAAACGAAAGGGAGGGGCAGTGGAGAGAAATCACAGGACGGTATGAAGGGTAATTTGCTGCAGTGGGGCGGTGAAGGATGAGCTTCCCAGTCATACTGTTTTAGTGAAATGGGGAACATTGAGTTGTGTGTCATGTTGTTTCAGGAGGAAATGCTTGTGAGAAAGTGGGCTTTGAGTATAGCCTTTTAAATCAAAGGAGGGACAACTCAGTTCATCGGTGGAGAGGGATGTTGTACCAAAGGGTGGTGGCAAACAACTGATAAAGCAGAGGTTCTAGAAAGATGTGAGCAGATTTGAAGGTATGTGGGGACTGCCGGAAGGTGCTGATGTGAAGATTGCAAAGGGAGTGCTGGTGTGTACGGAATAAGTTGCCTATAGAGTGAAGAATTTGGAAGGTAAGAATGAATATTTGAATATTTTAAAGTGAATTCAATACTGAATAGGTAGCCAGTGTTTAATACAAAGTAACGGAGAGACACTGTCAAATTTTCTGGCTCTGTATGTTAGCTGAATAGTGTTATTTTGAATAATTTGCAGGTGGCAAATTTGATTTTGGGGTAGGCTGTGGAGCAGAGTTGCAATAGTAAAGATTAGAGTGTACAGGAAGACAGAATGACGTTTTGTCAAAAAGATCAGGCCAAGCAAGTTTGTCTAAAAACGAAACAGGACAAATTTAATCTTTCTTATTCTGCTAGACCAGTCCAGACCTATAGAATGTATTGGAGCTTTTATCCCACTGAGGCTGCCCTACCAAAGGCACTGTCCTGCCTAGCCCAAATATCAAGCTTATAATGTTTGCCAAAAGAATGGAGGGAGGACCACCATGTTGCAATCTTCCAAATACCTTCCAAGGGGGGTCATCCCCAGGTTCAGTCCAGGATGTATTCTGTTACCTGATAGAATGAACCTAAAGGCCCTGAGGAGCCTTTTTCTTTTGAAGAATTTAAGCTAACTCAATAGTCAATCTAATCCAGTGCACAATCATTCCTTGAGGCTGCATGTCTCTTGCAAGGACCATAAAAGAGGTCAATGAAGATCAGCATACAAAAAGGATGTGACATCCAAGTAGCAGATAATGTGCAAATGTCCAGCTAATGGAGGTCCTGATGCTGAGGACCTCCAAAGGCTTGAAAAGAAACTATTCAGGTCAAATGAAAAGTTCAAACCACTTGCACCATCTGCTGAAGGCTTTTAGATACTGGAGTATTCCTGTCTGCAACATCTGTTATACTGATGATGTCATTGAAATCTGTTAGGGGATAACCCCTAGGTCTCAACTGATTTAGCAAGATAAGGCAAAGTGGTGTAGATACGGTAGTTTAAAAAAATGTTTGGACAAATTCTGTGTAGATTTTGTAAGCACCAACTTGTGGATTGGTCACTATTGGAAACAGCATACTAGGCTTGATGGACCTTTTGTTTGACCCAGATAGTAGCTCTTCTGTTCTTATTAATTTTAGATGCAGATGGATAAAGTTTAGGCGTCTTTGACCTATTTGAGCACAAACAAGCCACTCTGTTATGCTACTGAATCGGGTCGATACCAAGAATGGAAAGATATTGAGGGTAGCCTGAGCAAATGTTATTCTGAATTCTGTGTTTATTTTTCACCATTTAGAAGCAGGAAGGGTATATTAATATACTAGAAAGCATTTTTATTGTAGTGGATTAATACATTTCCTGGTGCCCCAGGTGTTTTCAGATTGACTTACCAATGAAAAGGCTAAAAATTATTTGTATGTACAAGTTTAACCCTAGAACGCATGACGTTAAAAATATACATATTAACGTCATGGGGGCCTTATAGGCCCCCATGCACATAATGTAGAAAAACACACTTAAATAACTTTCACAAGTTTATTTCAAAATTGCTCAATAAAATATGAATAGTGGACAACATTTTAATTATAATTTTTCACAGAAAACACCAAAAAATCTTTTTTTTCCCAAATTTCACGCAAAGACATGAAAACACACAAAAATGCATAGAAATCTATAGCAAACTAGCTGCAGCTACATTTTTATTCTAACTTTCTTTTCTATTATATTAGTCTTCCAAACAATTCTGACATGTTATTTTTTCAGAAGAGTGTTCTTTGCAAACAGTTTCCTTACAAGTGGAACAATATCGCTCAGTTTTCCTCTCTATGTTTCTTGGACACATGAAACAACGCTTTCGTTTTCTTTCTCCTGGCTCTGGAGTAATCTGAAACTGTACGCCACACCGTTTCATTGCTTCTTTAGTTTTCTTTGGCAAGCATTTCAAGTCGCTTCGTTCTATCATGTGAGGTATTACAAGTTCATGACAAAGGTACTTCAAGAATAAGCGTCTCCTGTCCTTCCTCTGTGCATGAAATTCAGGATGAGTTTCTGTATAAATAATGAATGAATTTAGGGCTGCTACATCAAGCATATTTGAAAATAGTACTACAGGCCATCGTTTTGTTTGCCTCTTACACGAATATTCTCCCACCATCTCATCCATTTTATCTATACCTCCTTTTGTTGCATTGTAATGCAGGATGATTTCTGGTTTCAATTTTTGGTTATTGCTGTCAACACTGCAATCATGATGCATGGTACTGAGTAAAATTACAGATTTCTCCTTCTTTGCCTTGTAAGATACCAAAGTCGCTTTGTTATTGAATCCAAAGACACTCTCATAAAGTGCTCGCTGACGATTGTGTTTGAGTGCTGCTGGAATTTCTCGTCTGTTTTGCTTTATAGTACCAACAAGTGTAATAGCTTTTGCAAGCAGAAAATTGCCTAGTTCAACATTGGTGAAATAATTGTCCATGGTGATGTTTCTACCTGAATTGAATATTGGAACAGCAAGAGTTTTGACTATTTCAGACCCCAGATCCTTCTGTACTGGTGCACCAACCTCTTTGCCACAGTAGATTACGCCATTTATGCCATAATAATTTGCAGAATCACACATCCAGAAGATTTTTATACCGTACTTGGCTGGCTTGCTGGGCATGTATTGTATGAATTTGCAGCGTCCTCTGAACGGTACAAGTTGCTCATCTACAGTAACATTAGTACTAGGATTGTAAAGTTTTGTGCAATTTTTGATAAATATGTTCCAGATATAACTGATAGGGGCTAATTTGTCTGTTTCAAACCTCGCTGCACGAGTTCGCTTATCATCAAAGCGAATGATCCTTCTAATTTCCTCATATCTGCCCACTGACATTGTCGCCTTATAGTGTGGATCAGAAAGTGGGTCCAGAAATAATTCTCGTATTGGGACATCATACGATTTTTGACTCCCTGCCAGCAGGAAAAGTCCAATATATGCATAAAGTTCCTCTTTTGAGATATTTTTCCAGGACTTATTTTTTGCTGAAGCGATACGTCTTCCTTCTAGGTTTGAACATAATAGGACCTCTTCTGCAATATTGTCAGAAAAATAAGTACAGAATACATCTTTAGGGGTAAAGTAACTGGGACTTCCCACAGCTCCTTGAGCCTGTCTCACAATATTGTGTATTGGAGTACGTCCGACTAATGTAGGATTACTGTCCCAAAAAACATTAGTTTTGGATGTTCTACTTATCACTTCTTGAGGATCCACTAGATTCACTTCTTCATCATCAGAAGAATCACTGGATGAGGATGTTTGATTAGCTGGTGGCAGATATTCTTCATCAGACAAAGATAGTTCACTTTCATCATCGCTTTGAAACATAATCGCTTCAATCTCTTGGTCAGTCAGACACTTGGAGGAAGACTGTGCCATTGCTGACTAGATGTTAGAAAATGAAACAGATTTCCTCTCAACAGCTTATCTTATCACAGGTCCTTCAGCAATTAGCTCACACTGTATACTGTCCTCAGTGTTCAGAGGACCTGAGGTGATGTCATGGCCTTATCACTCCCTCCAAAAATCACATGACATCCTCACATGTTATTATCCACACCCTGGCCCCTCCACCAGCATTACTGAGTACAAATAAAGTAACTTGAGACACAAACACTTCTGAGAACATGATAAAAACAGCGGGGGCCTAAAAGGCCCCCAATTCGTACAGATGTAGTTTTCACCAAACAAGCATTGTTACACCATAATGCCTATGAAAAAAAATTATATGAACAACTGGATATTATCAACAATGACATACTTGAGTAATACCTTGAGTTTCAAAATTCTAACTAAAGTAATTTTGCAGATAATAGCAAAAATGTAAGCATGGGGGCCTAAAAGGCCCCCAATATGCGTTCTAGGGTTAAAACCTAGTATTTAGCTGTTCATTCATGGCTGTGATTTTAACAGTCTTAGCATAGTTTTACTTTTTCATGTATGGCAGTACAAAATAGGCACCTTCACGCATCATTTTTTTTTCTTGCTGATAATTAGTTTGACTACAGCAATTTTCTTACTCTAAAAATTAACTGGATACATGGGTAAATTAGACCTTACCTGCTAATTTGCTTTCCTTTAGTCCCTCCGGACCGGCCCAGAATGTGACTGATGGGTTGTGCACGCCTTCCAGCAGGTGGAGACTGAGAAAAAAACTGTGACTCTAGCCAGCCAATAAGAGCCCTTGCCAGTTAGAGAAAGATCCAGTAATAAAGTACCAAAGCAGAAGGAAAGTCATAGAAGAAATACAGAAACTGTGCATCCAAAAACCTGAGCAGCCACCGGCACATTGCCAACAACGGGTGCGTGCCTTCAAACATATCATGGTCCTTCATACCGGACCTTTCAGAAAACTCTCTTTTTTTTTTTTTTTTTTAACTATATAGATCAAGAAACTAACAACACAGCTCCGAACAAACACAGATATCTGAAGGGAGGGATCTGGGCCGGTCCGGAGGGACTAAAGGAAAGCAAATTAGCAGGTAAGGTCTAATTTACCCTTCCTTAGCGTCCCTCCGGACCGGCCCAGAATGTGACTGATGGGAAGTAACAAAGCAGTGAAAATATGGGATGGGACCCTAGAAGCCCCGCCGATAAAACGCGTTCTCTAAACAACTTGATGACGACTGAGAACATCTAAACTGTAGTGGTTAGAAAAAAGAAACAAACAATCAGATCACCGGATGTCATCAGTAGACCTAATATTGTGCTACAACACCGCTTGACATCCAAATACTTCAAAAACCACTGCTCTTCTGAACCAGAAAGCGAACCGAAGACAGGCAATAGCACCGGCTCAGAAATATAAAACACCGAGACACTACCTTAGGAAGAAAGAAAGGGACGGTTCATAACACTAGCCAATCGGACCAGAACTCTAAAAACGGAGAACTACACGACAGCGCCTGCAACTGTGAAACTCGTCTAGCCAAAACAACAGCCACCAAAAATACTGTCTTCAGAGACAAGACCGCCAAAGTAGAGGATAACAAAAGCTCCAAGGGGGTCTTTGTAAGAACCTTAAACACAAAAAGTCAGATCCCAACGAGGAAAAGAAATTTGTGAGGAAGGGTAAAGGACAATAACCGTCCTCATAAAACGGACCCCATCCGGAAGACTAACTAGAGACCTCCTTCGGATACGACCACGGAACTGTAACAAAACCGGAAACTGCACCTTAAGAGAAACCAAAAGAAGGCCTATATCACAGCCCTGCTGCGAAAAAAACAAAAGATGCGAAACCGAAGCACAGAAAAGCGATAGGCCCAAAGCCTTTACCTCTGTACTCCAATCTCCTCCAAGTGCGCATCTCCATCAATGACGTAGAACGTTGACAAGAGCAAAGCATAAACGCAAGGACCTGAGCAGAATAACCTTACTTAACCAGGATAGCACTAACAAGATGCAGGTCATAAGACCGAATCGATCCGACTCTGGATGCAAGACAGGACTCTGCGACCAGAGAACTCGCTGGACCGGAAGTCTAAAGAAAAAGCCATCCCAACAACGTCGAAGATCGGCGCACCACGTCCTCTGAGGCCAATCCGGTACCACAAAAACCAGACTTCCCCTGTGCGTCTCTACCTTCTGAAGAAAGCGACATATCAGAAGCATACCTTAGACCGGCTGCGCAGGATTGTAGAAGATTGTCCATTCCCTGCGCTAAGGGAGCCTTTTGACGACTGAAGAACAGAGGAAGTTTTGCATTGCTGGCAGAAGCAAACCGAAGCATTCCGGGCACCCCCAACAAACGAGTAACGGCCGAAACGCAACTTCGCTTAGCGACCACTCTCTCGAATGGAGCAGAAGACAACTGAGAAAGTTTGCGTGAACATTTAGGACCCCTGCTACTTAAGCCGCTGAAAGAACCATCAGATGGACCTCCGCCCAATGAAGCAGGAGCGCCGTCAGCAACGGCAGACTTACCCGTACCTTATGATCTATTGAAAATTGCGACCACTGTGGCATTGCCTGACCATAGTGGAACTGCTCGGCTTCTCAGAAGAAAAACACATCTGGAGCCCCAGAAGAAATTGCTCTGGTCCCTAATGCCTTCTGAAGAGACCAGAGACCCTGAGGAAACTGCCCCTGACAGCGAGCTCCCCAGCCGAGGAAACTAACATCTGTCGTCACTACAGACCATCTGGCCTGATCTAGAAGCATACCTTCGAACAAATTGGACTCCCAAAACCACCAATATAAACATGTCTGCACTTAGAGTGAGAGAGGCAAAGTTTGATGAAGCGAAACTTTCTGAAATGACCATCTCGACAACCACTAGGTCTGAAGAGATCTCTTGTGAGTCCTGGCCGGGCCACCACCTTGATAACTGCCGGACTGGTTCCCAAGGCTGTAGAGAACATCCCACCGAAGGAGTAAAATCTGGCCGAAGCGACAAAATCTGAGTCTGCAACTTGAGGACCCGAGTCGATGGAAGAACACGCGACCGTGGCTTGTGTCGAACCTGACCCGCAGATACATAATTGACAGAGAAGGCAGAAGACTGCTCTTCTGCACATTAACTACCCAATCTAGGACCTGCAAGAATGGTACCACCCAAGCTGCCAACTGAAGATACTTGTGGGAAGACCATGCCCGGATCAACAAATCATCCAAAGCAGGATGCACTAAAATGCCCTCCATTGTGAGAGCCTCTACCACAACTACCCTGACTGTGGTAAACTTACGAAGAGTAGATGCCAACCCGAAGGGAAGAGGCTGAAACTGAAAATGGTGGACTAGCACTGCAAAAGAAAACAAAGGAAACGTTGATGTGCAGAACGAATAGGAATGTGAAGATAGGCTTCTGTAAAATCGAGAGAAGTCAGAAAACTCCCCTGACCGCACAGCCATAAAGGAGAGCACTTAAAGGACTTGACTGAGCGCCTTGAGATCTAAAATTGGATGGAAAAAAACTGTCTTTCTTGAAACCAGAAAGTAAATGGAGTAACGATCAATTGCCACTGATCCGCCCGAGGGACAGGAGAAAATTGCTCAAAGGAGCAGAAATCTGCAGAGAGTAGCTCTGACGGCCCCGGCCACTGATCCGCCCGAGGGACAGGAGAAAATTGCTCAAAGGAGCAGAAATCTGCAGAGAGTAGCTCTGACGGCCCCGGCATGTGATGCGGAAACGGCAACGAGATTCTAGGAAAACATCTGACAAAGGATGAACAAACCTGAATGCATATCCTTCTCATCTGGGCCCACCTCTCTTGAAATGTTACAAATTGAGCGCTACGAGCAAGGAGAGCCTGAACCCGCACCACTTCATTACTGAGAGCGGGAGCACTAACCGTTATGTGTGAGACAGCAGAAAGACACATAACAGCAGACTTATGCTAAAATTGTGAACTAGGTATAACTCCTGTAACTGCAACATTACAGTACCTAGGTGACCTGTTGAGGATAACCCCAAAGGAAACAGTATACAAAGAGATTAAAACTGGATAGTGGTGATGAACATCTGCACTAAACTGGGCAACCCAAGACCATTCAGTGGAGAATCAGCGGAGAGCCTGGAAACAGAGGTGGCTACTGTTAGAGATGGGACGCTGAGCGTGACAAACCTTCGGCCTGTCCCAGAATGACAACACTGATGTTCTTATAGTCTCATTCAGCCTTGATCGGATGAGTGTGCCCCGACAAATGAGACAACAAGCTCTACCCATGGCTGAATTGAACAGTCTAGTTTGGACGGAGAGGAGAAACGAATACCGGTAGAAAACAGCAGTCCACTCATACCTAAGCAATGCTGCTGCTGCCTTCTGGACATGGTCCAGCATTGGAGTAAAATCATAAGAAAAATTGTAAACTGAAATTTGAAAACTACATTAAGAGCTTCTTATTCCAGACCTTCGCACCCTCAGGCAAGGTGGCAAAGGTAGGGAGGGAGGGAGGGAGAGGATAGGAAAGATGAGCTTGAGACAAGCTGATTATATACTGCTCTCCACCAGGTAATCCCTGCCAGTCTACAACCTAACTGGCCCACCATAAAAGTAACCTAGACACAGCATTGAGAAGAAAATAGAAGGAAACATGGCTGAAAACAGTGAGAAACCATTTTATTTATTTATTTATTCTATTTATGTATTTATTATTATTATTATTATTTTTATTTATTTATTTTTTAATTTTATTAACTGAGGATGCCATGCAAAACATGCTTCAGAGCAAATGTTGGCTGACATAGCATAAAACAAACGGGCATCAGAAATATTTTGGTTAGGAAGCCAGAAACACATTACCTTAGCCTACCCTGCTGAGATGTTATGTCGCCATAGTTCCCAGAGAGGGCAAAAATAGAAGCTGAATCACCTAATGCCGAGAGTGCTATGCCCAGAGCTGAACCTGTAAGGTCCTGAGCACTGCTGCCCACTTGATTATATGCCCCATAAGCGTCCCACATAAGAGGCTTAGGAAGGGTAAAACTGCCCCAGCTAGCAGCTCCCTTTTTAAACAACAAGCATGAGGCTTTCTGCCACAGACAGCTCTCTCTCACTAGGTTCAGCTCTTAGCCTTTCCAACATAAACAGATTCAAAATGGCGGCGTTTCCCGCCAAAATCGGCACCGAAGAAAAGACGCGACCGGCGGTAAAACGAAATCGGCCCCAAAGAAAAGACGCAACCGGCGGTAAAACAACGAACTCACGCGACCGGCGGTAAAACAACGAACTCAGACACCCCTCCGATGGCGCTGCCGAAACATCGATACCAGCAGCCTGGTACTGGTTGTACAGGTGAAGGAACATCGGCCCACACAGCTGCCCAGACACGGAGCTCCCCGACATTGCGAAAAACAATTAAAATAGAAAACAGCTGATCAGCCAACAGCTGATCGCTACGGAGCTGCCCTGCTCGTTTTTACAGCCCAGAAACGGCTCTGCCAAGACAGCAGACCGGGAGGCTTTTTTTTTTTTTTAACTGAGTAGCTGCCTCTCCCTGCCTCCACAGTTCTTACAATTAAGATCTGGAGGAAAACTCACATCAGTCAGACTGTTCCTGACAACAGTCTGCTATGGAAAGCATCAGAATTTACCAAAGAATGCTTTTACTTCAGTCAGACTGTTCCTGACAACAATCTGCTAAGGAAAGCATCAGAAGTTACCAAAGAATGCTTTTACTTCAGTCAGACTGTTCCTGACAACAGTCTGCTATGGAAAGCATCAGAATTTAGCAAAGAATGCTTTTACTTCAGGGAGGAACAGGGGGGAGACACTCGACTACCCGAGTGTGGCACCCCCGGGGCAAACAGAGGCCCCCACGGACCTCAGCCCCTACCAAGCAGGTTTTTTTTTTTTTTTTTTTAAAGATGCACAGACATAACCTGAACCTTTCAGCAGAAAATAACATTAATAAGAATTAACAAGAAAGAATAGACAAAAAGGAATGAGACTGAAGGACTCACTACCTTCCACCTGCTGGAGACTGAGATTACTGGGTCTTTCTCTAACTGGCAAGGGCTCTTATTGGCTGGCTAGAGTCACAGTTTTTTTCTCAGTCTCCACCTGCTGGAAGGCGTGCACAACCCATCAGTCACATTCTGGGCCGGTCCGGAGGGACGCTAAGGAAGCATATAGTTGCCAGATGGTGGCAGACCTGAACGAGGGGAAGTGTGCTTGCTTAGTCTGCTTGAGTGCATGGAAATAAGGGTAAACAAATTTATTATAATGTGATATATTACACTAGTCAAAATTTAGGATTTTTGATTTTAGGTTTTAACTGATAAACCAAAGATCATATACTCTTGATACAAAATAAAACGGGTATTTATTGGAAGTCACTGGAAAAAAATACTACTTTCCCTAGTACTGTCACCCTCCTTCCCTGGCTTGTTTTGAATCAACTCAATTTTTGTGCCTTTTCTGCACTGACAACTCCAGTGACACATGCATATATAACTTGATTGCACTGGAAAAAGTACCCAACAATAGTACCTTTTCTATAAAACCTCTGCTTTGTCCCCTTAAAATCCATTGGTTAGCTGGAAAATACACCTGCATTTCTAAACACCTAGAATAGAAGCAGTAAATATATCTCGTTGAGTTGCTTTAAGAGTTAGCTCTGCATACTGGACCATTGCATCATTGGCCTTTTGATAGGTTAGTAAAAGGTAAATTCAAAACAGTCTAGGAACTTAAAAACATCTGAAGTTAAATGATTGCACACCTTGGAATGACAAAAGGATATATTAGACTAACTCACTTCCAGAAATAATTCTGCTCCCTCTGTTTACCTTATCAAAACACATCAACCCCCCTGCTTTTTCAGTCGCACTAATAATAATATTTTCTGTGATTCACTTGTATCATGCTTTTTGTTCTTATCAGCTCATTCTATTTGTACCTGAAGAAAGGAGCGTGAACACCAAAAGGTAGTAAGGAGATGCATTGTTAGTCCATTAAAAAGTTGTTTGCTTTTTTGTTTTGACTTATCCCCATCTTGTGCAGAGAAATGATATAGATGATTAACTATGCACTAACATAAGCCGCACTGAACCTGCCCCGAGTGGGAAAGTGCGGGGTACAAATGTAATAAATAAACAGCAGCTTGAATTTATGACAGTTGAGATCTACAGTTGTGTTTTCTTTTGGATGTTTGCTATGTTTATGGATTTTGTTGCCACTCATATCAAACACAAGGGCCCTCAGTTCTGTTCCAGGCTTCAGGCCCATGACAGGCTAACGTCAAATGCCTTCCTCCTCAATTGGGGGACAGTTCTTTTGTATGCATATCCTCCATACCTCTAGTGGGGAAGACTTTGTTGAAACTCAAGTAAGATCGCGGAATCATGATCCTGATTGCACCATATTGGCCATGGCAGATATGGTTCCCTCTACTTCTGGAGTTATGCTCTGAAGAACTGTTGAACAAGGGATCTCTTCTACATCACAACCTCCAGTCTCTGGCTCTCACAGCATGGATGTTGAAAGCCTAGAATTCGCTTCGTTGGGTCTTTCGGAGAGTGTCTCCCTGGGTCTTGCTGGCTTCCAGGAAAGGTTCCACTAAAAGGTGTTCTTTTAAATGGAGGTGGTCTGCCGTCTGGTGTGAGAGCAAGGCTCTAGATCCCCTTACTTGCCTTACACAGACCTTCTATACCTCTGAGTCTGGTTTCAAGACCAACTCCGTAAGGGTTTACATTAGTGCAATTAGTTCTTATCAACATGTTGAAGGCAAGCCCATCTCTGGACAGCCTCTCCTTGTTCGCTTCATGAGAGATTTGCTTTTGTCAGAGACCCCTGTCAAACCTCCACCTATGACTTGGGATCTCAATGTCGTCCTCACCCAGCTTATAAAAGCTCCTTTTGAGCCATTGAATTCCTGCCGTCTGAAGTACTTGATCTGGAAGGTCATTTTCTTGGTGGCTGTTATTTCAGTTCGTTGGGTCAGTGAGCTTCAGGCCTTAGTGGTGGATACACCTTATACTAAGTTTCATCACAACAGAGTAGTCCTTCACACGCACCCTAAGTTCCTGCTGAAAGTGGTTTAGGCGTTCCATCTGAACCAGTCGTCTTGTCTTGCCAACATTCTTCCCCCGGCCTCATGCCCATCCTGGCGAAAGCAGGTTGCACACCTTGGATTGCAAGAGAGCATTGGCCTACTACAAGTGGACCAGGCCCCACAGACAGTCCGCCTAGCTTTTTGTTTCTTTTGATCCCAACAGGATGGGGGTCGCCATTGGGAAATGCACCATTTCAATTTGTCTGGCAGATTGCTTTTCCTCAGTTATGCCCAGGTTGGGCTGGCCTTTGAGGGTCATGTCACGGCTCATAATGTCAGAGCCATGGCTGCGTTGGTAGCCCACTTGAGGTCGGCGTCCATTGAAGAAATTTGCAAGGTTGCGACGTGGTCTTCAGTCCACACATTCACATAACAATGCTGCCTTGAGCAGGATACCTGATAGTATTAAACTGAGGAGACTGCGTTCTAGCGGCTGGCGTGAAGGCATTCGTGCATGTGCGTTGGAGCACATCTTGTGCTCCATAAAGCTCTCATTTAGCTGTGGGAAATTCTGGACTGGGTGACACAAGTCGGTATTACCCATTTGTGAGAATTAAAAGCCTGCTACAGGTAAAAGTATCTTTGCTGTCTGTCCATATGGGTTGTTCCTCATTAGTGAACAATTCTCTTAGATGCTAAAGTAATCCTGAGCTTGAATTAGGGTTAGAGCTTCAGTGTATTTGAGCAACCTGTGTGGCTGATTCAATTCTGCTTTTTGACAGAAGCAAAGTTGCTTACCTGTAATGACTATTCATAGTAGACAGCAGAACTAATAAGAAACCCAATTCTTTCTGCCTCCCCAAGAGTTGATTTTGAGCTTTAAACTAATGAAAAACTGAGGGAACTATTTTGTGCTCAGAACATTTTAGTCTACATATAAAACTGCCTGAATTGCAAGCACATCAGGGCCAAGGGGAGCACTGGGGCTTCAGCATTGCCATGTGGAGTGGCAAGAAAGATGGCGCCATCACATGCCCATGCACACCCAAGAAAACAACTGCCCTGCGCCCCCCCCAAAATGAGCTGGGAGGGATGGAGCACACCGCTGCACGGAGTTGGGCTGTACAGTGGAACCCCAGCACGGGAAACTGCAGCAGCCCAGTGGTTCTCACACTGGGAGCCGCTTTTGCTCTGCCCACTGGCGCAGATAGGATAGTGAGTACTCACCCCCTCGGGAATCGCTGACACATGCCAAGCCGGTCTTCCCACCATTCAGCTGGTACTGCAAGCTGGCATGCTTATTTTTTAAGGCAGGAGAGGACGCCGGAGCAAAAGAAACCTCAGACTCAGGAGAGTGAGAACCACAAACCCCAGTCAGGCAGAGAACAGGGGTTGAAGGGGGAGGAAGGGAGGGACCTGGCACCACCAGGTGTGCACCCAAGTCCCATGACCAGGACACCTCAGACCCTAGCCACTCAACTAGACCCAGGGGACCAGGCCAGGAGCCAATCAATCCAGAGCTGCACAGATATGACCATCCAACGCGCCCCGCAGCGCGAACACCTTTTGACGGACTCGGACGCCTACATTGGCCCTAAGACGGCTCCCAGCCTAGCGCTCATGTACCTGTGCAGCCTGGAATTCTGAGGACTGAGAAAACACTGCTTAACCTGTAGGGATCTGTGTTTGTGTCTCTGTAAAGTTTTTTTTTTTTTTTTTTTTTAAGAGGCAGGAGAGAAACACCGACAGACGAATCCCTAAGCAGCAGTAGGCTGGTGGGGGGAGACGGGTAAGGACCTGGCACCACCAGGTGTAACCCCAACGTGCGCAAAGCACCTCAACCCCAAATCAAGCTCAACAACCCCCGAGGGAATGGGATAGTAGCCACATCACTTCAGAGCTGTACAGCATGTCTCTTCACCTGCTAGATAGAGAGAACACTGAAAGTAAGCTGGCTGCACATGCCCTCTTGTGGGCGAACTTCGGTGTGCTCTCTATCTAACCTGCTAGTGGAGGGACATAACCCACAAGTCTCTGGATTGATCTGGGGACGCTATGGAAGCAGACTTGCTTTTTCGCATCAAAGTTGAATAATGATCTTTGGGGGAACACAGTTAAGTTTTCTTATTAGATATGTTTGTGGCTTGTGTGTTCATGTGTGTCCCTATCCCTTTATAACTATGAAATGGATGGACTTAATGCTGATAGACTTATGGAGGTAGGTCTTTAGTAGAAGGAACATAACACTGTTTTCTACTCAGAATTAGTGAGTTACATTAACTTGTGAAGGAGCATGTATTGTGACTTATAACCCTGTCTTCTTTTTTTTTCCCACTTTTTTTTGTGGTGGATTGCTTTTATGATTTGTTCTCATAAAGCAATCAGGAGTGAAAAATCATATTTAGTTTGCCATGGCTGTGTTTTTCTAGTTCAGGAATAAATTTATACCATACTATGCAATATGGCAGATCATGAAGGAATTAATACCATTGGGACAAGCTGCTTTTAATTGCACTGGAGTGAATGTGATTCAGTAGGATTTCGGACCAGCATCTAAAGGTGGCAGTGTTTGTTAGTTAATGTGTGCATGATCATTGTTTTTGGGAATAAATGTGGCTTTTATTTTATCTGCAACCTTTATTAAGAGATTCACACAATTGCAGCTTTTGAAATTTCAGTCCTTGGGTGACTTTCAGCTTAGCTTGTCGACTGAATGCTTTATAAGGTCTACTTTAATAAGGCTTTCCACTGTGTGGAGTGTGAGTGGGAGGAGGCTTAGGTAAACAGACTATAGTCCAGGTAATATAATAACATAGGTTTACCTATGTTTGTGCTAATATTGGGGTAATCACCAACACATTTTAAAAAAATGTAATTTATAAAGTATAATCATACTTAGAATTGCTTCAGTTGCATTAATATTTTTAGGTCCTTCACATTATTTCTTTCAACTGGAGCAAGTCAGCAGGGATGCTATTTATAACTAGAAATAACTTAAATTCTTTATGAAAAATAGAATTAAGACTTACCAGCTTGTGTCGTGCCTTATTCCTTTCATTTCAATCCCCATTGAGTAGAGGAGTAGCCTAGTGGTTAGTGCAGTGGACTTTGATCCTGGGGAGCTGAGTTCGATTCCCACTGCATCTCCTTGTGACTCTGGGCAAGTCACTTAACCCTCCATTGCCCCTGGTACAAATAAGTACCTGAATATACTATGTAAACCGCTTTGAATGTAGTTGCAAAAACCACAGAAAGGTGGTATATCAAGTCCCATTTCCCTTTCCCATTAGTTTTCTGGTTGATTGTTTACAGTGATACATAGAAAGTGAAAGTGACAACTTCAGTCACTTGTTCATGTTCCATGTTCATTTTTATTTGATATATTACCCAAGCTGAATGAATCAAAGCAGTTTACATGATTAAAAAAATAAGAGGCAAAAAGGGAGAGACAGACATACAGAACAAATCGAGAGACCTGATTCATAAGTGTCTAATAAAATTATCCGTTACGCTTTCAACTTTGTCTGAATTATTTTAATTTTTTGGTTTGTCGGAACTTCTTTTCTCAACATTTTGTTATGTAAAATTATCATCTTTAGTGCATAAAGACATATGCATAAGTTAATTCTATTTTGACTAATCTATTATTTGAAAATCACCAGGTGCCATCCAGTTCTACTTCTCTTTAGTCTGAACATTTTTTTCCAGTGATTTTATTCTGGCTTTAAATTCAAATAACCTATGAATTAATACATACTTTTAGAGCTACAGTTTCTTATCCTGTCATATGAGTTTTCATTGCTGATTTTAACTGTTAAAGCTCCATTTTTTAAAACCCGATCTGTACTGCATATTGCACAGAAGCTATTGCAGTACATTTGTGTTTTTGTTTTTTGCTCCTAATGCTTGCCTCACTGGTGCTTTTTATAAGATACCAGAATCATTCAGCATTGCTGTTATATTGAGGAATAGGATTAGGAAGGATGGGCTCTGATTTCTTTGGAATGCTTACTACACTTTAATTATTGTATACTACTACTGTTTTGAATTTCTGTAGTGCTACTAATTGTACATAGTGCTATATACATGCATGACAGTCCCTGCTCTGTACAGCTTACAACATATTGAAGACAGGCAAACGGAATAGATAATAAGGGATTTCAGAAGTGGAATTTATTATGAGCAGGGCTTTTTTTTTTTCAGTGGGTACTCGAGGTACTGAGTACTGGCACCTTTTCCATTCCCTGCTAAAATTGATCCATGGTCCCTAAGTATTAATGAAAGAGCCCAGGCTTTGCATACCAGTACTGCCTTTCTATAGATTCTGTGGCTGGTTGCAGGGGGCCTGACTATTGAGGAGCAGATCCCTCGGAGATCACCTGACCCCTGATGGATGGCCTAGCATTTAAGTACTGGTACCTTTTTCATTGGTACCTTTTTTGTTGAAAAAAAATACACTTATCAAGAGAAATGGTTAAAAACAACATGGGTATGAATAGGAGGATAATGAGTTAAGATTTGTCATCAAAAGGTATGCTTTTAGGCACAGCAGGGTGCAAAGATCTGGCAGTGGAAGAGAATGGCAAAGGTTTGATTTACTTGATAAGCAGAGTTCCTGAGAAGGCTGTAAGAAGAGAAGAAAGGAAGAGTAGTGATCTGTAGAATGAATGCCCTTGTAGATGAGTAAGAAGTTCAAACTGTATGTGGAGACTGATATAGTCATTGAAATAACTTCAAAAGGCATTATGTATGAGTGTAGTGACTCTTATGCTGCCATTAACCCATCCCCTTTCCTCCTAAGTACACCCCGTCTTCGTCGCCCAACCTCCCCCACCCTCCTCTGCACTCTCTTGCTCCTCCTCCTGCTATCCGCGGGAGACATTAACCCTAATCCAGGTCCCCCTCACTTGTCCCCATCCTATCCCTGTGAACGATCCCGGGATGTCTCCAATCTCGTCTCTATTCCCCTCCTTCCCCCCTCCTCCCTCCCCTTCTCATGCGCCTTGTGGAATGCCCACTCAGTCTGCAACAAACTGCCTCTCACCCACGATCTCTTTATCTCTCGCTTCCTTCAACTGCTCGCCCTAACCGAAACCTGGATCTCCCCGGAAGACTCTGCCTCAGTTGCAGCCCTCTGCCATGGAGGCTATCTCTTCTCCCACACGCCCCGCCCAGTTGGCCGTGGCGGAGGCGTTGGGCTACTACTCTCACCCTCCTGTAGTTTCCAACCCCTCCACCTTCCGCAGTCTCACTGCTTCTCATCCTTTGAAGCCCATTCCATCCGGCTATTCTACCTGCTACCACTCAGAGTGGCAGTCATTTACCGCCCCCCTGATAAATCCTTCCCTTCCTTCCTTACCGACTTTGATGCTTGGCTCTCTGTCTTTCTTGACCCCTCATCTCCATCCCTCATTCTCGGAGACTTTAACGTACATGCTGACGACCTATCCGACCCCCATGCTTCTAAGTTCCTCACCCTAACATCCTCCTTCAACCTCCAGCTGTGCTCCACCACCCCTACTCACCGCGACGGCCATTGTCTTGACCTCGTCCTCTCCTCCTCCGGCTCACCCTCCAATTTCCACATCTCAGCTCTTCCTCTCTCCGACCATCACCTGATCACATTCACACTTCTTCACCCCCCCTCCACCCCGTCCAACTTTAACCACCACCTCTAGGAACCTCCAGGCTATTGACCCCTCCACCTTATCTACTATCTCTAATCTCCTCCCCTCCATTACGTCCTCCGCATCTGTCGACAAAGCGGTCTCCGCTTACAATACCACTCTCTCCTCTGCTTTGAACACCCTCGCGCCATCCATCTCCCGTCCCACAAAACGCACCAATCCCCAGCCCTGGCTGACTCCTTGCATCCGTTACCTTCGCTCCTGCACCCGATCCGCTGAGCGCCTCTGGAGGAAATCTCGTACCCTTTCAGACTTCCTCCACTACAAATTCATGCTATCCTCCCTCCACTCCTCCCTATTCCGTGCAAAACAGGACTATTACACCCAATTGACCAATTCTCTCAGCTCCAACCCTCGTCGTCTCTTCACCACCCTTAACTCCCTCCTAAAAGTGCCCCCTGCTCCTACTCCCCCTTCTCTCTCTCCTCAATCACTGGCCGACTATTTCCGCGACAAAGTGCATAAGATCAACCTCGAGTTCAAGACCAAGCCACCACCACCTCCTCACCCTTTAACCCTCTCCCTCAACCAACCTACCCAGGTCTCTTTCTCCTCTTTTCCTGAGATCACCGAGGATGAAACTTCCCGCCTTCTTTCCTCCTCGAAATGCACCACCTGTTCCTCTGATCCCATCCCCACCAACCTACTCAACACCATCTCCCATACTGTCACCCCCGCCATCTGTCGCATCCTCAACCTCTCTCTCTCCATGCAACTGTCCCTGACACCTTCAAGCACGCCGTTGTCACACCTCTCCTCAAAAAACCTTCACTTGACCCTACCTGCCCCTCCAACTACCGCCCCATCTCTCTTTTACCCTTCCTTTCCAAATTACTTGAGCGTGCCGTTCATAGCCGCTGCCTTGATTTTTCTCTCCTCTCATGCCATCCTCGATCCACTTCAATCCGGTTTTCGCCCCCTGCACTCGACTGAAACGGCACTCTCTAAAGTTTGCAATGACCTGCTCCTGGCCAAATCCAGAGGTCACTACTCCATCCTCATCCTCCTCGATCTTTCCGCCGCCTTTGACACTGTCAATCATGATTTACTTCTTGCCACGTTGTCCTCTTTTGGGTTCCAAGGCCCTGTCCTCTCCTGGTTCTCCTCTTATCTCTCCCACCGCACCTTCAGGGTACACTCCCATGGATCTTCCTCCACTCCCATCCCACTTTCCGTTGGAGTTCCCCAGGGATCTGTCCTTGGACCCCTTCTCTTCTCAATCTACACCTCTTCCCTGGGCTCGCTGATCTCGTCTCATGGTTTTCAATATCACCTTTATGCTGATGACACCCAGCTATACCTCTCCACACCTGACATCACCGCGGAGACCCAGGCCAAGGTATCGGCCTGTTTATCCGACATTGCGGCATGGATGTCCAACCGCCACCTGAAGCTGAACATATCCAAGACCGAGCTCCTCGTCTTTCCTCCTAAACCCACCTCTCCTCTTCCTCCACTCTCTATCTCTGTTGATAACACCCTCATCCTCCCCGTCCCATCTGCCCGCAACCTCTGAGTCATCTTCGACTCCTCCCTCTCCTTCTCTGCGCATATCCAACAGACTGCCAAGACCTGTCGCTTCTTCCTCTTCAACATCAGCAAAATTCGCCCTTTCCTCTCTGAGCATACCACCAGAACCCTCGTCCACGCTCTCATTACCTCTCGCCTTGATTACTGCAACTTACTCCTCACCGGCCTCCCACTCGGCCACCTATCCCCCCTTCAATCCGTTCAGCATGCTGCTGCACGTCTTATATTCCGCCAAAACCGATATACTCATATCACCCCTCTCCTCAAATCACTTCATTGGCTTCCGATCAGATATCGCATACAATTCAAGCTCCTCCTCCTTACCTACAAATGCACTCAGTCTGCGGCTCCTCACTACCTCTCCACCCTCATCTCCCCCTATGTTCCCGCCCGCAACCTCCGCTCACAGGACAAAGCCCTTCTCTCAGTACCCTTCTCCACTACTGCCAACTCCAGGCTCCGCTCATTCTGCCTTGCCTCACCCTATGCCTGGAACAATCTTCCCTCACCCATACGCCATGCCCCCTCCCTACCCATCTTCAAATCTCTGCTTAAAACTCACCTTTTCAATGCTGCCTTCGGCGCCTAACCGCTCTAGAAATATGAAATGGCCCAATCTATCCACCCTATCAGATTAACTGCTCACTCGTCCTCCAATCTATCCACCCTATCAGATTATCTGTTCACTCGTCCTCTAGATTGTTCACTTGTCTTTAGATTGTTCTCTTGTCTTTTAGATTGTAAGCTCTTTGAGCAGGGACTGTCCTTCTATGTTTAAATTGTACAGTGCTGCGTAACCCTAGTAGCGCTTTAGAAATGCTAGTTAGTAGTAGTAGTTATGCATACAGCTGAATTTTGAAGTGGAACGAGTTCTTTGGAAGACCTATGAGGAACAGGTTGCAGTAGGTTAAGGAGGTAATGAGAATTTGGATAGTGGCCTTGGTAGTGTGCTTTAAAAAGGAAAGGTTGGCTTTTGGTGATCTTATAGTGAAAGAAATTGTAGCTTTCCATTACGTTCATTCCCACTATTCCAGGACGAGTGGGTAGTTATGTCCATCGAACAGCAGGTGGAGATAGAAAATACAGAACTGAGCATCACTACATTGCTCCCTGCAAGCAGCTCAGTTCCTCAGTATCTTCTATCTCCAGCAGGTGAATGGACAGACTTCCTCTGTCTCTGGTTCTGAGGCCTTGCTCCTGGTCCAGTTGGTCAGCTTGTTCCCAGTTGAGCAGACATACCTGGTGGTGCTGGGTCTGTCGTGCCTTCCCCTGGGGTGTTCTGCGCCTTTTCCCTGCTTTTCCTCTATGTGAGAGCCTGCTCAGCAACCAGCCTACTCAGAAGATGAGGAGTCGCAGGAAACACAGCGAGTCTGGCAGGCCAGTACTGCTGCCCTGCCCTACTGTGATGGGGGGGGGGGGGGGGTGGACTGTGGACCCAGGTTGGTGGGTTCTTTCTGCTGTGTTTCAGGTCTCGGAATGTCGATGGGAGCACTGCGTGTCAGTACTACAAAAAAAAAAAAAAGGAACATGGTGGAAGTGGAGGAGCAGTTTAATGTTTAATGTTTAATCCACTCTGGTGGATCCTCTTCTACTTCTATCCCTCTGCCTGTCGGCGTACCTCAGGGTTCTGTTCTTGGTCCCCTCCTCTTTTCTATCTACACTTCTTCCCTTGGTTCATTAATCTCATCCCATGGCTTTTCCTACCATCTCTGTGCTGATGACTCCCAAATCTACCTTTCTACCCCTGATATCTCACCTTGCATCCAAACCAAAGTTTCAGCGTGCTTGTCTGACATTGCTGTCTGGATGTCTCAACGCCACCTGAAATTAAATATGACCAAAACCGAGCTTCTTATTTTCTCCCCCAAACCCACCTCCCCCCGTTTTCTATTTCTGTTGATGGCTCTCTCATTCTCCCTGTCTCCTCAGCTCGAAACCTTGGGGTCATCTTTGACTCATCTCTCTCCTTCTCTGCTCATATCCAGCAGATTGCCAAGACCTGTCGTTTCTTTCTTTACAACATCCGTAAAATCCGCCCCTTTCTTTCCGAGCACTCTACCAAAACCCTCATCCACACCCTTGTCACCTCTCGTTTAGACTACTGCAATCTGCTTCTTGCTGGCCTCCCACTTACTCACCTCTCCCCTCTCCAGTCGGTTCAAAACTCTGCTGCCCATCTCGTCTTCCGCCAGGGTCGCTTTACTCATACTACCCTTTTCCTCAAGACCCTTCACTGGCTCCCTATCCGTTTTCGCATCCTGTTCAAACTTCTTCTACTAACCTATAAATGTACTCACTCTGCTGCTCCCCAGTATCTCTCCACACTCGTCCTTCCCTACACCCCTTCCCGTGCACTCCGCTCCATGGATAAATCCTTCTTATCTGTTCCCTTCTCCACTACTGCCAACTCCAGACTTTGCGCCTTCTGTCTCGCTGCACCCTATGCCTGGAATAAACTTCCTGAGCCCCTACGTCTTGCCCCATCCTTGGCCACCTTTAAATCTAGACTGAAAGCCCACCTCTTTAACATTGCTTTTGACTCGTAACCACTCACCTCCACCTACCCTCCTCTCTTCCTTCCCGTTCACATTAATTGATTTGATTTGCTTACTTTATTTTTTTTTGTCTATTAGATTGTAAGATCTTTGAGCAGGGACTGTCTTTCTTCTATGTTTGTGCAGCGCTGCGTACGCCTTGTAGCGCTATAGAAATGCTAAATAGTAGTAGTAGTAGATCAGTGGAGTGAGAACCAGGGGAGCCTGGTTCAAATCTCACTACTTTTCCTGGTGGTCTTTGGTAGATACAATCAGACTGTGATTCCTCCAAAGACAGAAAACTGCCTAATATACCTGAATGTATTAAAAAAAAAAAAACACTTTTTTTTTTTTTTTTTTTGCTTGTTTGTGCTGTGATCCGGTTTAAAAAAAAATCGGGTGTGTAGCGCGGTGCACCTCATGTTTCTTGCCATGGCAGCCCCTGCTTACTGTCTTACAGTAGGTGGTGTTTCTCCTCGGACCGCTGCACGGTATGCAGTCCGGTTCCCGAGTGGAGGAGCTCTTTCGGGGCTCGTACATACAGGGCGTGCTTGGTCACAGCAGCGCGTTTCTTTTGGCTCCAGTTCCCGGTGCAGGGCCTTGGTGCTTTGCCTCAGAAGGCGGTGGGAATAGTGGCCATTTTGGATTTTTTTTGGCAGCAGTGAAGCCCCCGCGCAGGCAGCTATATAGGCGGGGGGGGGGGGGGCCTGGGCCAGGGCCAGCCCTTGTCTGCTCTTTCAGGCCTTGTACTGGTGCTAGGAGCTTTTTCTCCAGCAGTCTTGGCAGCTCTGGGGTGAGAGAGAGAGAGGAGATGGTGATCTCCCTGCCTGTTCCCAGGGAATCGCGGCTGCTGCCCTGTGGAGACTTAGTCTCAGATTTCACTGTAGTTGGGCTGCTAGGAAGCGGCCCCTGATTTCAGAGGCACTTGCAGCGCTCCCTTGGGGAGTTTCCGGAAGGTAGTCAGGCGGCTAGCCTTAGGAAGGGCCTCAGGGGCTCGTCCAGGGTGTTCCCCCATTCCACTGGACATTCAGGTCCTGCTTGCCGCAGTGTGGAGTGCGTCTGACACAGGCCTACAGGTTGGGAGGACCGTGGCCTGTCCTTTTTCTCTGGTGCCAGACTGAGGAGACATTCCCTTACCTAAGTTGGACTTGCTGTCTGCAGTTACCTAGAGTACTACCCTCCCGGTGGTTGACGGCCTTACCTTGAGGGATCTGCTAGATAGGAAGCCGAAACGGGCTTTGCAGCGCACCTTGATGTGTCTGCTTTGTAGCTGCAGGCTTCTATTGGTAGCCCTTTGGTGGCACGGACCTGTTTGCAGTGGCATCAGCAGTCCCTTTTCCCGGGGCAGTCCCCGGGCTGCCTGGATGGAGGCGGGCTTAGCCTGTCTGATGGCCACTGTGTAGGTCATTCTTAGTGTTTCAGTCACGAAGCGTCAGTTCTGGCTGCGGGCGTGGGTGGCGCGCTTAACTCTGGAGGCTTTTGCCCCGCTGTTGGGAATGCTTTTGCTTGGGCATTTCGGACATTGCTGTGGCACTGGCCTCTTCTACTAGCTGGGGGGGGGGGGGGTCTCTTAGCAGTATGCTGGCTCTGGAGCCCAGCTGTTTATTGGCCGGGGCAGAGAGACACCGGTTGTGCTTTTTGGCTGTTTTGAGGGGTCCCTCACGTGGGGACTGACTTTCTTAGCAGGCATGATCGGACTTCCAGCAAGTGGGAGCTGTCGGTCGAGCTGTTACAGCTGATGATGTGTCGATGGGCATAGTTCTCTTGGCATATTCCTATGTCACGGTTCCTCAGTTCTTCAGCTGTCGCAGGGAAGAGGACTCTCTGGGTCTGGATGCCCTACTGTGTTTGGGTCTGAGCGAGGGACTCCCATACGTCTTCCCCCATGCTGAAGTTAGGCAGGGAGTGGGGGAAAGTGGCAGATCTTCGGGATACAGTGCTCCTGTTCTCCAGCCTGGTCTCGGCTCCAGTGCTATGCAGATCTCGTGAAGCTCCTAGTTGGGGAGTTACTGCGATTCCCTCAGATTCGAGGTTCTTCTGTCAGGGCCTGGTGGTCATGGAGGATTCTTCTTCCTTTGATCTTACGGCCTGACCCTTGAGAGGGCTCGGCTGAGGAAGGAGAATTGTTGGATTTATTCATGGCTTCCCTGCTGCAGGCTAGGAAGCACTCATCTTCCTCGGTGCCTGCCAGTACTTGCTCCCTCCCTGGGCCATTTCTTGGCATTTTTGTGGTAGGGAGTTTCAAGGGCTAGCACTGGGTTCCTTGTGGGTTCTAGTGGCAGTCCTGGCTTGCTTTCAGGGTCGTTGGCAGACCTCTTCTTTAATGGCTCTTCTGGTTGTGTTTCATTTTCAGAGAGGTGTGGGTCGCTTATGCTGCCCTTCGTGTACCTTTTCCAAATGGGATTTTATGCGGGACCTTCGGGTGCTGCAGCACTCTCCATTTGTGCCCTGTCGCTAGGTGATCCTGATAGTTCTCACGTAGAACTTGGTGATATTGGGGCGCTTCCATTGACCTGTTGCTTCTTGCAACTTCAGGCCCCTTCTTAGTAGGACCCTTTCTCCATTTTTGTTTTGGAGGCGGGGGGTCTCGTTTCGGGCAGTACCGTCTTTCTTGCCCGAGTGCTTGTTGTTTTTTTTTTTTTTTTTAGTCATCTATATGCCTCTTGTAGGCTTCTGGACTTTCGCAGGGCTCTCTTGTGTTTTTTCTTGGTTCCTGATGTCTTCTGCCTTTTGTATAGAGTACCTTTTTGTGCAGTTCGGTTAACAGCATTTGGGTCTCACCGCATCCAAGGCTTCCTTTCCCTGGTGGGTGACGGAGGCTGTGGTCTTGGCCTGTATTCTGGGAGGCTATTCTCCTTGGGTTTGAAGACACACTCTCCTGGGCGTGTGTCTAAGTCTTGGGCAGGGACTTCATTGTCTTCTCTGATGGATATGTGTAGGGCAGAGGCGTGGGCTTCTCTGCTTGCCTTCAGTAAACATGATGGTATAGCGGGGGCCTCACAGGCAGCGGCTACATTTGGGGCATCGGTTCTGCGTGTGGCAGGTTCGGCTTCCAACCCTCATAGGGATAGCTTTTGAACAGTCGAATAGTGGGAATGAACATAATGGAAGGAGAAATTAGGACTTACCTGATAATTTTCTTTCCATTAGTTCATCACACTATTCCAGGATCCCTCCCGTGGTTCGACAACCTCATTGGTGGCTCTATGCACTGTCTTTGTATCCTGTTTTCCAGGGACCTTGTCATCGAATGGTTCTTGGGGCTGGATGTGTTGGTTGCTGACCCAGCTCCTGATTGGGCGTTCTTTCTTCATTGCTTGAGGACTGATAGTGAGGAGCTGAGCTGCTAGCAGGGAGCTATGTAGTGTTCCGTATTTTCTATCTCCACCTGCTGGTCAATGGACATAACTACCCACTCGTCCTGGAATAGTGTGAAGAACTAATGGAAAAAAAATTATTAGATAAGTCCTAATTTCTCCTTTTTAGCAGCATATTGGACATTCATAGCAAGAGGTGTCAAAGATGGCATCCTCCCACCAAGACTATGAGCTGAGGGGACTGGGAGGATGAGTAGACGTGTTTTCCAAAGAAATACAGAAAGGGGTAAGTGGAAAAGTGGATATAGGAGAAAACATGAATAGCTGTGTTAGCTATATTAAGTTTAAGATGACAGTGGGACATCAGGCAGTAGTGTCAGACAAGCAGGCTTAAATTTCAGGCTAGATTTCTGGTGTAAAGAGGTAAATCTGGGCGCCATCAGCATAAAGATGGTACCGAAAGCAATGGAATGAGATTAGAACACCAAGAGAACAAGCACAGAGAGAGAAAAGAGGTCTCAAATTAAACCCTGAGGTATACTAATTTAATAATGGAATGGCAGTGGAGAGGATCCACCAGAATGTACACTAAAAATATATGGGTGATATAAGAAAACCAAGAAAGAACGATCCCAGAATCTGTGATAACTGATTATTAAGGAGTATATGGTGATCAGCAATACCAGAAGCAGATGATACGTAAAGAAGGGTGAGGATCAAGTGAAGGCCCTTGGATTTGGCCAGGAATGGTCATTGGAGACTTTGGCAAGGGCTTATAGCACGTAGAGGATGAAATCCAGATTTGAATGGATCAAAAATTGTTTGAGATGAAAAATGTGAAGACAGTGGAGGTGAACAGCATATTCAAGTAGCTTGGTTATCGAAGCAGGAGGGAGATAAGGTGGTACTGTTTACTGATCAGCTTTAAGGGTGTGTTAGCGTTTTTAGTGTGCGCTAATTAGGACGTGCTAAATGCTAAGTCACCCATAGGAACATAAGGGCAATTCTAGGGGGAGATCACGTGACGCCATGACCAGGAGCGGTTGTTGAAACCTCCGCTCCGGCCAGCTTACCCACTTAACCCTCAAAATCCAGGGAAACGCCCCAGTAAAGAACCGATAGACACCTTAACCCGCAAGAAGAAGGGAAGGTAATTAAATCGGCGCTACTTACGGAAAAATCCATGGCGGCGAAAAGTGTCCGCCGAGACAAAGAAAAGATGCGGGCCGGCGAGGAAAAAATGGCGGCGCCGGCGAGCCCGGCGGCAACGGCCTTGAGCTCCGTGTGGGTAGCGGAGGTGGCGGCGGAGGTGACGGCCGCCATGGAGCCTCTGCTGGATCGACGATTGGGGCCCATCGACAGTAAAATAACGTTGGTCCAGGAAAACTTGGGACAGCTTACTAAAGAACTGGCGGAGTATCAGCAACGTCATGGAGCTCTCGAAGACAGAGTGCACAAAATGGAGGAGGAAAATATTAAGCTTAAAACCATGGTGGAAAGCTATGAAGGAAAGCTTGAAGACCTCGAGAATAGATCAAGGAGGAATAACTTAAGATTGGTGGGTCTGCCTGAGGCTTTGGAGACTGTAAACCTGCGGGTATTTTTGGAAAAATGGCTGCCAGAACAACTACAACTCCCAGAAGCCCTGAGAACTCTCCAGATAGAGAGAGCTCATCGAGTGGGGCCCAAGCCTGTGGAAGCTACACGTCCGAGAGTGGTGATCTGCCGCATCTTAAACTTTGCGCACAAAGAGGCAATACTGCAAGCTTTGAGGAAAGATCAGGAGCTGCAATATGGGAACAAAAAGATCTTATGCTTCCAGGACTACTCTGCTGCGGTGGCGATGCAGAGAAGGAAGTTCTCGCCTATATGCACTAAACTTTTTGAAAAGAAAATTCGATTTGCACTGCAATATCCAGCTAAACTAAGAGTCACCTATCAAGCGGTTACACAGGTTTACACAACGACCGAACAAGCACAAGCTTTTTTGAACTCTGTGGAACACCGCTGACAGAGAGGTTAAATGGAAGCTCAGCAGATATCTAATGGAAGATGAGATCGAGGGGCACATGGATAAAATATGTTGGATTACAAAAAGTTAATTAGATTCGGAAGATGTTCAGACCCAATTTGATGGGCGGAGTTGATGGTTCGATGGGATTGTGGCCACAGGAAGCAGCCTGGGAGAACATACTAGGCAACTAGAATTCCTTGGGCACGAGCTGCAGAATGGACTGGGCAGAAGTCTGGGATTATTGCATAGAATACTACAGAGCATCGAAGCATAATCACTGCACCGAAGAATTGAGGCGATTTTTGCCCAAGCGGCTTGGATTAATATCAGAAGGACACTACAGGAGGCCAACCCGGGGATATTCTCGCAGAGGGCTGCGGAGGATTCTCCCTACAGATCAGAGAGACAGCCTGAGAACTCTGGAATAAGGTTTTGTGTAGTTTGTTAAATGCTGTTTTTTGGACAAACTGGAAAAGTTACATAATCATAAATTAGAGTCATACTGAGGAGAGGAAGTCGAGGGGAAACACTTTGTGCTAGTTGGTTTACGAGAGGGAGGGGGGTAGGAGGTGTTAAACGTGATGGTCTCTTTTAGAGGCCTGGGTTTAGAAGAAGGGAAGTTGGGGTTTAAGGGGATAGTTGGGGTTCATAAAGGGGAAGAGGGGGGATTTGGGGGATGGGGGGGGATTGAGACCTGGAAGAGACGGCGACTGGGGTTTGAGAATAAACTAAAATGGCTAAGGATAGTGCATGAGGAGGGGTGGAGGCTGGGACATCCCTCTTCTATGAATAAATGGTATACATCTTGGGATCAGATTTTTTATGTGACCTGGGTCCACTAAAAATAGTTACATGGAACGTGGGAGGGATCTCGTCCCCAATTAAACGCTCAAAAATTTTACAACATTTACAAAGACATAAAGTAGATATAGCCTTCCTTCAAGAAACCCATCTATCGGCTGGGGAACATGCTAAATTGCGAACCTGGTGGGTGGGGGATTGTGTATCGGCAGCGGCACAAGGAAAGAAAGGGGGGGTTGCCATCCTGTTTCGAAAAGGAATAGTGGATAAGGTGGAAGTGAACTTCACAGATCCAGGGGGTAGATTTCTGCTGTGTGAGGCCCACGTGCAGCGCCAAATTATGTTGTTTGGCAATGTATATGCTCCGAACCAATATGATCGGAAGTTCTATAAGATGATCACTTCGCGACTGTTGCTGAGCAAATCTTTGCCCATAATAACAGGGGGAGACTTTAATATGGTGATGGACCCCTCGATTGACAGTACTGGGGCTAGGAGGAATGAGCTTAGACAGGAGTCGTGGGGGCTGCGTAATCTTTGCCGACAGGTGGGGCTAGTGGATGTCTGGAGGACTCTCAACCCGCAGGGGAGAGATTACACACACCTCTCGAGGGCGCACGGCACACAGGCTAGAATTGATTATTTGTTGATTTCAGAACAGATGTTCAATTCAGTGACGGCATCTGCAATAGGAGCAGATGTGATATCGGATCATGCTTGGGTGGAAATGAGCTGGACGCCTCGGGAAGAGAGGGGAGGGGCACAGAGATGGGTATTTCCCACAGAGCTATATCGGGATCAGGGTTTCAGGGCCTCCATACATCAGAGTTGGCGGGATTATAAAGTACACAATGCAATGCACGTTGAAGATCCGGTTCTGTACTGGGAGGCGGCTAAGGCAGTATTTCGAGGAGACATCATTAGCTATATGGCTCACAAACGTAAAGCTAGGAATAGAGAGATATTGAGGGTGAGTCAATTAGTATGCCAGGCTCGGAGAAGATATGGGCAACAGGCCTCCACTGAGAATAGACAACATTTGATGCTCTTGCAGACTAAATTAAATGAAATACTTCATTATAAGGCAGTTAAATCGCAAATTTATTATAAATATCAATTATATAAGCATGGGAATAAGTGTGGTCGTTTGATGGCGCGCCTGATTGCAACCAAACAGGGGAAAACCAGGATTTTGACTATGAAGAAGAGGCAAGGAGAGCGAGTCCACACGGACAAGGAAATTAGCGAGAGTTTCTACCAATATTACAAAAAATTGTATGAGGCCCCGCCAGATGATGGTCTGACGGGAGACTCCTACTTAGATCAGATGGGTTTACCAACGCTATCCCCTCAGGAGGCACAACAACTGAATACTCCCATTACACCAGACGAGGTGTTTCTGGCGATTAATCAAAGTGCACTGCTTAAGGCGCCGGGAGTAGACGGCTACCGAGCGGAGTTTTACAAGATCATGGGAGAAGAGATCACTGAGCCCTTAGCTGCAATGTTTAACATATTAATAGAGCAGGAAAGGATGCCTCCGGATTTAAATACAGCCTGTATTATAGTACTCCCCAAGAAAGGGAAGGACCCGGAACTAGTTGAATCATATAGGCCCATTTCGCTGTTAAATTATGAAGTGAAATTGATGGCTAAGATCTTAGCGAACAGATTAGCGAGAATTTTGCCGAACCTTATACACGACTCCCAGGTGGGGTTTGTGAGGGGACGGAAAGTCACTAAGAATGTTTGCAAGGTGCTGGCCTCATTAGAAGCCAGATGTCGAGGGAAGGAAAATTCTTTGTTAATAAGCTTTGACGCTGAAAAAGCTTTTGATAAAGTAAAATGGAATTTCCTATATGCTGTTCTTCAGAAATATGGCTTCACGGATAGATTTCTATCAGGGATCAAAGCATTGTACTCAGCGCCAAAGGCTAGAATATCGGTAAATGGGATTGAGACACAAGATTTTGAAATAGGCCGGGGAACACGCCAAGGTTGCCCTCTGTCACCGTTATTATTTGTGCTATCACTGGATCCCTTATTGAGAGAAATTGAGGAACAGAAAGCGGTGGCAGGGGTAAAGATAGGAAGCGAGGTCTTTAAGGTAGCGGCTTTCGCAGATGACATTTTGGTCCATTTAACAGACCCACAAGAATCCCTGAACGCTCTATTAGAGATCTTCTCCGAATACGGAGACTATGCGGGCCTCAGCTTGAATTTAGAAAAATCGGAGGCCTTGGCCTCCTCAGAGGACGTGTGGAGGCGGTGGAGAGGCGAGTTCCCTCTGAGAAAGGCACAAACCTCTTTTAGGTATCTCGGAATCTTGATGCCTATGGATCTCTCGCGGTTGTATGATCTGAATATTACTTGGTTGTTAGAGGAGACCCAGCAGGTGCTACAAGGATGGATGGATTTGCCGTTTTCAGTGTTAGGGAGAGTAAACATGATTAAAATGGTGTTGTTCCCCAAATGGCTTTATGTGATGCAGACCATCCCAGTTTGGCTTCGACGGAAAGACCTAAAGAGTTTTTACAAGCTTGCATCAAAGTTCTGCTGGAGAGGCAAGAAGCCGCGGGTTCGCTTCTCACGATTAGTGGGGAGCTGGAGTCGAGGAGGAATGGGCATGCCAAATTTAGAATTATACAATAAAGCATGTCATTTGAGATATCTGGGAGATTGGTGTTTAGACACGCAGCAATACACTCCTACGGCGCTGGAGGCAGCGCTTTGGGAACCGCATCATCTTTTTTCGCTTTTACACCACAAAACACGAGACCTACCGGAGGGATTCAGTAAAAGTGTGTTGTTGCGCTCTCTCCGAGAGGTGTGGGGAGTGCTTATTCGTCAACTGGGGGGGGACCCAACAACAACAGATTTGATAACCATACGAGGGAACAGGGCATTTTTACCAGGACTGTCAAGCCGATATTTTGTGGAATGGGCTAGACGGGGAATTTCTAAATTGGAACACCTGGTGGGTGAAGATGGGCAGCCTCTTACCGACGAGGAGTTATTGGAAAGGTGGGCGACTCCTGGGGGAATAGATTTGCTATACGTCAAGTGCGACATTACCTCACTTCTTTACCGACAGATCCTTTGAGAACTCAGTTGGGGGAAAGGATACGGGAATTTTTTCACTCCTTTGGTGAGGGAGAAATCACAATATCCTCACTTTATAAAACAATATCAGGATGGCTGCCCCCCAGGGACTATAGACAGCTGAGGAGTGCTTGGGAATAGGAATTGGGAGTTGCAGTGACCTCCTGGGACATCACTAAATCAATAGCACGAATACCCCTGTTAGTATCAGATGCTCGTTTGAGAGAATGTGCCTATCGTTGCATCCATAGGGGATATGTGACTACAGCTCAATTAGCACATATGGGAGGAAATCGAAGCCCGGACTGTCTTAAATGTGGAAGACATCCTGGCACAATGCTGCACATGTTTTGGAGCTGCCCAATTTTAAAAAGGTTCTGGGCTCGAGTTCGAGGATTTTGGGAGGAGCGGTTAAGGCTGCGGATTTTGGGGACAGTTGAGCAACTGATTTTAGACATTCCGGGGTCCTTTAGAGGGCAGAATCGTTTTGAAACATTAATGCTCCGTAAGATGAGCCTCTTGGCCAGGAAATGTATTTTACAGTACTGGACGGTCAAAGATCCTCCGGCATACTGGCACTGGAGAAATCAGCTACATCAGTTGGCATCGTGGGAGGCAGGGGAATCTAGGTTCTCGCAGAAAAAGAGAGTTACATTTCTGGCTATCTGGGGCCCTTATTTGCAAAGTCTAAGCCATAGAGGCCGTAGTTTGCTTTTAAATACAAGGTGAACTCTACGGGCTGAACTGAATGGATATCCAGGTCTGGGGTAAAAGGGGGGGGGAAGGGAGGGAATGGGAGAGGGCGGGGGGAGGATTGGTATACTTGAGGGGATAATAATGTTGGCAAAAATTTATAAATGCTGTATGCTAGTTAACAATTGTTGTATATTTAGACTGAAACAGAGCTTGCATGACAATGTTGGTGTTGATACAATGTCAATAAAAAACGTTTGAACTATAAGGGCAATTCTAGCGTTCGTGGTAATTTTTATTGTACGCTAAAATGCTAGTTCAGATTAGTAAACAGGACCTTTAAGTAAAAAAAAATAATAATAATAATGAAAAAAAATAGAAAATTTAGGTCTTACCTGATGATTTTCTTTCCTTTAGTTCTGCCAGACCAGTCCAGATGAATGGGTAGTTGTGCTTATCCAACAGCAGATGGAGACAGACATAGAAAGTAGATCAATGTGATTCGCCCTGTTAAGGCCCTGCGTAGCTGTAGAATGCTCAGTTATCGTCTACCCAAGCCATGGTGCTAGACCCTGAGCAATCGGGCAAGAAAATAAAGGCGAGTGAACCTCCATCTCCACCAGCATATGACTGCAGACAGCATGAAATGCTCAACTGACCTCCAGAGACTCACTGAGTCAGGAGTGGCACAAACAGCCTGCACAATACCGAAGCAGGCAATCGTAGCCCTCACTGACCAACAGGTATTTTACCAAGGCAGGCGGCACGCTGACAGCTAAAACGCGACTAAAAGTAATGGCAAACTCTCCACCGACAAACAGGTATTCCACAGAGTCAGGAGACCCAGTTTCTGCACAAACAAGACTGGTGCACTGAGCCAGGAGGCACTCCCTCGGTCCCTTTCTGCCAAAGTAGGCTTGCAGGCAACCATAAGGCACCACTGCACAGATTGATGAGGTACCTCTGAAAATGAAGCATGAAGGCCAACATGAAAACATAACCTGCAAAACCACCAGACAACATTGAGGGTTCTGTACTGGTTTGGTAGGACTAAAGGAAAGAAAATTATCAGGTAAGACATAAATTTTTCCTTCCTTTGTGTCCATGCCTGTCCAGTCTAGACGAATGGGATGTAACAAAGCAATTCCCTAAATAGGGTGAGGCTACCATGCTGACCGCAGCCCCAAAGAATCACAACAGCAGGCCACACCTGGTCCAGAGAAATAGGAATGAGGCAGACACGTAAGAAACACAACAGACCATGCTAGACCAAGGCAGCTAACTCCCAAGGCCAAAAGGCAAATGGAGCCCAGGAAGAAGGCTAGTTATGTGACTCAGCAGTCTGCAAAGAAAACTACTGCCAACTTAGAGTGGAAGTGACAGCCCCACCACTACTTCAGCTAGTGACTCAAAGGCATCCTGACTGGAATACCCCCAGAAAGGGTCAACTGCAAAAGCGCTGGGAGAGCAATTAACAGAGAAAGAGGGATGAGGTAGCCCAACCAAACCCCCCCCCCCCCCTAAAAAAAAAAAAACTGTCAATTGAGACATGCCAGCAGGGCAGGCTCACAACTCGAGGTGACAGATACACAGACACCCATGGCTTCAGCTGATGAGCACAATCCAGTCAAATGCTATGGCCTACTACCACTGCGGGAGGTGCACAAAACAGACTCAAGACTGTGGGGAGGTACGCTAAAAATGCTGCTGACTTGACTGGCAGGCTTGAGAAGAACCTCCCCAGAGGAACCAAGAGTGGAACTGCCAGAAAGAAAAAGGAGGGGCAGCTGACAATCCATTGTGCTGCAAAAGAACAGGAAACGCAAGAGAGAGCACACACGAAAGCCTTACCGAGCTGCCCAGTACTGGAAGACTGCTGACGCCTCCAAGGAAGGAGACCAAAGGCCCCTCTGGAAACCTGAGAGAGAAAATGAAGGACCATCTCCTCTGATAGCAGAGATGAGGAAAAGCGGAAAATCCAGACAACCTGGATTTTGCTAAGAACATTGAGCTGAACCTATATGACCCAGAACTGGGCAGAGAAAAAACTGGACGTTCCAAGCTCAGGTGCCGGCTCAAGAATTTTCCCTTCCCAGGAGTAGCCCATGTTGTAGGACCAGACCCAAACAGAGACAGAAGAGTTGACGTATCCCTTGGTAAGGGCCAAGCCCAGGTGAATGTAAAGTCTCTTGGAGCTGAAGGAGAGATGAGCTTTGGTGAAGCAGGGCAGTCACACTGAACAAAGCAGACCCCTCAGGCTCCTAGGGATGAAGCGCTGCTGGCTTCCACCTAGCCTGCACTGTACTGGCGTGCTCAGAACGCTAACGGAGAGAGCATGGTGGTGCACCACCACCCCAAAGAGGCCAATACCACATGGCCAAATCACTTAACTGTATCTCAGAGGGGTAGAGGACAACAGAGTAGCCTCAATCTACTGGAAACAGGAGGAATCGAGAACCAAAACATTGTCCTGATGCGCTGACTCCAGGAGATGCAGGTAGTGGAGAGATATGAAAAACATCACATGCAGGCAAGAAGATCTCTGGAGTAGAGGCCCACACCCTCGAAGAGAGGAGCTTGGTGTAGCAGCAAAATACCAGAGACGTCCAAAGTGCAAAGCCCGAAGAGAAGAGACTGGCACAGCTTTGAAATACCGGCAGTGTCTGCAACTCCGAAGAAAGGAGACGGGTTCCATTGAGAGACTGCCACTAGGAAGAGGGTCAAAAGGGACAGCCGGGAAGCCCCTGGAGCTGCCCACCACCCCAAAAACAAAAGATCTGGGGAACCAAGGAATACCGGAAAGGTCTACAATCCTGAAGGGAGGAGACTAGTGCCCAAGTGGAACAACTGAGAAACTACAACCCCAACAATTGGAGGCTGTCGTAGTTTCGAAACCCTAGAGAAGGTCACAACTCCAGACAGAAGACTGACCTAAAGCCCCAGGACAAGGTGAGACCAATGCAGCTGAGAAACCCGGAAAGAGCTTCTATGCAGAAGAAAAGAGACTGGAGTAGGAGAGAAATACCAGAAATGTTGCACCTCGGGAGGAAAAAAAGGGAGTAGAACTCTGCTCCCTTGAATAACAAACCAATGCACTAACCACTAGGCTAGTCTGCAGCCCAGACTGGGACTCAGCAGAAAGGCAAGAGGCGCCACCGAGAAGAAGCTGCTGTTGTGTAGCCCCAGAGGCAGTGGCTACTAATCTGAAGAGAGGAAACTGACAGAGCCAAGAAACATCTGGCCTGACTCCCTGGGCCAAGGAGGAGACAGAGGTAGTTAAAAAGAAACCCACTAGAGAGAAAAAACTGTGACCTCTGAGAGACTACTGATACTCTCCAACCTAGGGGATCTCTCTCCCCAGCCAAGAAGAGACGGAGGAAGCTCAGCAGCACTGGAAAATTTTGACTTGAACAAGAGGGGACCACTGCAACTCCTGAAAACAGGCAACCCAGGGGAAGGGCAACAAAAAAACAGAGAAGACCAGTGTCACTCTAAAAACATTATCAGATAGGCTTTCAGCTGACACAACCAGCCTGCAGCCTGGCGAGCCCTTGCCTCTTCCAAGTCACGAGCGGACGAAAAAGAACTTGCGGCTAAGCAAGAACCGTGCTGCAGGAACCTCCCACGGACACTGAAGACACCTCCTGGTCCCTACAAAAACACAAGCAGGAAAGGAAGGTGACCCCCCACTTTGGCCATAGTACAGATGTCGAGTTTTTATTTATTTGCAAAAGACACATCAGGCTAAAAACAACTCCTGTAAGCTGAACTGCCAACAGAAGTGACCGCCAGGAGAAACAGACACTCGACCCTGCAAGGTGAAGAACAAAACCGGCAAATGAATGCCGCCCTGCGCTGCCAGTGTAGTGGTGGCTGTGAAGCAGAAAGTGGCACCAAAAGGAGGACAGCGTTTCCCCAGAGCGGGTGCTTCCGCATTCCAGACAGCCGAGGCTGAGAAATCCGACAAGAATGGTGCTGAAAACTTACCTCAAGCTGCTGCTGCTTTTCATTCTTTTTTTTTTTTTTTAATAGACTGAAACCAGATCATGAGCACAGTGTGTGTCCAACACCCAACAGTTCCTGGTACCACTTTGCCTCCAGCGAAGTTCACGGCAGGAAGGAAAGTGGGGCAGGAACTCTCCAGCACCGGGTGTCTCTCCCCCCCCCCCCCCCCCAAGCTTCATATGCATCTCACTGCCCTGCAGTTGAAAAGGGAGCCTGTTCCTGTGCCCTGAAGTGCTGCTCATTCGACTTCTAGAGGGATCTCCCCAAAGATCAGGAGCTGACCAAGCCACACAGATGGGAGCTGCGTGTACCATCAGCTGGAGTCAGAACATACTGAGCATTCTACAGCTGCGCAGGGCCATAAGAGGGCGAATCACATGGATCTACTTTTTATGTCTCTCCATAGTTGTGGATGAGCACAACTACCCATTCGTCTGGACTAGTCTGGCATGGAAGCAAAGGAAATATGCATTTTAGGATGACTTTAATTTTTATAATTGGAAATAAAAAACCCTAACAAGCAAGACACAAGAATATAAATTTAGCAAATAAACAGTAGTTGTGACTCCAAGAAATAAATTTGTATAAATAAACTGTGCTTAGACTAATCCAAGTTCCCTAGTCCAGGATCTCTCCAAAGGCCTTAGTCTTAAAGACCCATTTCTTCACTTTGTTAAACTTATGATGAGGACTCCAGGCATAATTGATATGGAAAGGAGTTCCACAGGATGGTGCCAACATATAAAAAGCAGATTTGTGGGTTACTTTACTCTCTTTTCTTTACAACTAGAGCAGGTGACACATTTAGCCACTGTAATCGTGATTTAATAATTTAAGCTTAATCCCACTTAGATTAATGTTACCATAGTTCAGGTGAGGAAACACAAAATTGTGAATAAAAGATCAAATTGCATCCTTTTCTAAACTAAATAGTGCTTTTATACCGCAACCACATTGCAGGTTCTGTGTGGTTTACATCAAAAAGAAGTAACAATCAAGAAAAATGACAAAAATCAAATCATTTATATAAGAGAATCCAGTATTTAAACTTAATTCAAACATTTCTCAAATAGCCATGTTTTAAGGGTTTTTCTAAATAGCAAAAGATCTAAAAATGTCCGGGAGCTCATTCCAAGATTTTATTCGTATAAAAACAAATGAGAACTGGAAAACTGACTTAAATCTGACAAATTTTGAGGTCGGGAGATGTAAGAGTAAAATATTCCATAGTTTTATGGTGTTGCCCCGACAAGGAAGAATAAATAATGATAGCATGTATTTGGGAGCAAGACCATGTAAAGTTATAAAGATGATTGTATAAGCTTTAAAATATATCCTAGCTTTAATGGGAAGCTAGTGGGCCCTCACCAAGAGGGGAGATGCCCTATCATACTTCTTAGTAGAATAGATCAAACAGCTACATTTTGCATAGTTTGCAATCTCTTTAAAATTAGTTGCGTGCATCCAATAAAAAGTACATTACAATAGTCTAGCTGGCTTAACATCAAGACCTGAACAACCAACCTAAACTGTAGGGATTCAAAGCAATGTCTAATCCTCCTTAGCCTTCTCAGAATAAAAAAAATATACTTTTTTAGTTAGTTGTGCCTCATGTTTCTCAAAGGAGAAACCAGTATCCAGGACTATACCCCCAATTTTTAACTCTGATTCATTTGTAAAAGAAATATTGTTCACTAGTAGTAAAGGCCCGTTTCTGTAAGAAATGAAACGGGCGCTAGCAAGGTTATATTCAAATGTTGATTGTTGTTAACCCAACAGTTCATTGAAAAGTGCTGTAATGAGAGGGTAAAATAATTGTGAAGGGTTTGTTTTTTCATTGATTATTTGTAAATTCCACAGTGGCAGGCGGTGCCATGGGGTTGGGTGAATGAAATTGTGTGAACATAGAGAACAGCCTTAGAACCTAGCGAGCGTCCCGTCCCGCCTTACCGTTACTCCGTAGTTAAGCACGATGCCTTGCACTTTGGAGGGAGGCTGTGGTCCACATCAGTGGTTTTCGTGTGGGCTACTCTGTACTCGAGTGCGATGCCCTGCACAGTGGTAACTTTGTAGCGAGGCTGTGGTCCACGTCGGTGGTAGTGAAAAGGCTGTTTCTGTAAGAAATGTAATGGGTGCTAGCAAGGTTGTTCCTTGGAGTGTGTATGTTTGATAGAGTGAGTGTGTGAGAGAGTGACTGTGTGTGAGAGAGTTAGTGAATATGTGAGTGTGTGTGAGAGAGTGAGTCTGTTTCAGAGTGTGTGTATGAGTGAGAGTGTGTGTGTGTTAATGAGATTGTGTGTGTGAGATAAGAGTGCCAGGGTGCCCCCCTCCCTTCTTTCCTCCCTCTGAGTTCCAGCTTTGTTCCCCCCCTCCCAGTTCTAGGTTCATTGCCTACTTTAGGGCCATACCAGCCTCAAGGTTCCCCCTTTTCCCTTCCTCACTCCCTCCTAGTTCCATGTTTCCCCCCCTCCCATTTCCAGGTTTTTCCTCTCCCTACCGGTTTGCAGGGTACCCCCTATTTCCTGCCTTCCCTCTTAGTTCCACGTTTCTTCCCCCCCCCCCCTTCCAGGTCCATGTACTTTGCCTCCTTCCCTCCCTCGTGATACCTTTTTTGATTGTGTGCAAATGTTTGTCCGCGAGTTTGCCTACTCCTCCCCCTGCCTGCCCGTTACCTGTGCTGTGCTTCTGCCGGTCGCCGGGTTCTGTAGCGTTTTGTGTAGCTTAGCAGGGAAGGGCTGGCAAAATGTTCGAGCCTTATCTTTGTCTCCACTTCCCAGTTCTCCGTTGTGGCGCGTGTGCTGCTCTGACAGTGAGTGTCAGCTGATGGGCGCGAGCCTTATCTGTGTCTCCAGTTCCCAGTTCTAAGTTTTGTAGCGCGTGCTGCGCTGTCAGGGTGAGTGTCAGCTGATGGGCACGAGCCTTATCTTTGTCTCCGCTTCCCGGTTCTCAGTTTTGTAGCGCGTGCTGCTGTGACAGAGTGAGTGTCAGGTGATGGGCACGAGGCAGCTTTTCGTTTTGCTGTGCAAATTTGCACGTGCCAGTGTTGGGGGGGGGGGGGGGGGAATCAGCTGTGAGTGACGTCACCTGGCTACGGAGCCTAGCTCAGCAACTCCAGGAGCCACGGACACAGGCAGTCCCACATTAGATCATTGGTGGTGAGAATTATTATATAGGATAGTAATCAGACACCATCACCATATGTAACCAGGCAAAGTTATGGGAGAAGAGAGAACATCTGTGACGGGGGGCAGGGTAAATCCAATCCTCAGTTAAAGCAAGGTGATGTCGAGTATGAAAGATAGATAAAGGTGACATTCCATGGGAGCAGGAGGAAGGGACAGAAGAGGAAGGAAAAAGAGGAATTAATAATATTGAAGGGGGCTACCATTTTATATATATATATAGATAGGTGAGCGTAGCCTTGGAAAGTCAGGATAGGGATTGATATCCCTAGCTAAGAGGAGGCAAAGGAACAAGATAATATGTAGGGAAGTTGTAGCAGTAAGTATGAGCCCAAGAGCCCCTGTTCTTTAGGGGCGAGTTTAACCTGGGGATTGGTTGCCCACTCCAGCAGCCTTCATGGTGCCACAGGGAACTGGGTGGGGGGGTTAGGAACAGGCAGCAAGAAGTGGGGAGGGGGGGTGGTATGGAGCCTTGAAGGGATTGGCTAATTCATTGGTAAATGACCTTTCCTTCCTAGGATCCGGGTCAGGGTTGGAGGATCCCCTTGAGGGGAATGAGTGGAAGGACTGGGAATAAAAGGTGGGTGCCCCCGAGGTGCAGAGTCCTTTTCTACTCCTCAGAGGCGGCTTAGTTAGTGTTCCTGCTGGCTTTCATGGCGGACTCACCACAGAGCGCCCCAGGTGACGAGATGGAGGAGGAAGTGTCCCTTCTTGCCGGCAACTCTGAAGAGCTCCATGGTGATCCTTCTCATCGTCCTCTCTGACGCTCTGGCTGCGGCCTTGGAGGTGCGGACAGTAAGCAGGGCAAGAAGTCCTCTGGGGTGCGTGTTGCTTTGGGAAGTCGGCGTGATCCCCTTTGCGAGGCAGGGGATGCTTTGGCTTTTGGCAGACTGGGGCAAGGCTGCAGGGTCTGACTTTGGGTGTCTCCCAGGGCTGTCTGTGTCTCCTGCGGCGGCTCCCAGAGGGGAACTCCATTTGGGTGATGCAGCAACTCTTCCCAAGATATTTGTTTCACTTAGTGCCAATTGATAGGATCGGAGTTGGGCTGGAAGCTGCAGGTCTTCCCTTAGGATTGGGTCTGATTCTGCGGTGCAGCCGGTGAAAAAGGGGTGAGGCCCTGGTGTAGGGTCTCCCTGAGCAGGGGCAGTCTGCTTAGGCAGTTGGTGGGAGGCTAGAGACTTGAGGGAGCTTCAGCAACGCTGGAGTCAAATGATGGTGGGGCAGCAGCTTTGAAAGGAGCTGCTGTTTCTGGTATCAGACCTGCGAGAGGTGGATGCTCAACTGCGGGTAATGATTTTGCCGCAAGTGCAGGGTCTTCAGGAGCAGCAAAGAAAAAAAGCAGGGGGAGGGGCATGAGATGTATGGGTTCTTCCTCTAATACATCCTCTCCTTCTGCTTCGGGTGGTGGGGCAGGGTAGCAGGAGTGGTTGTAGATGGATCTAGGGGTGCACCTGCTTTAGTGGCCCTGACAACTGTTGGAGCAGGTCCTGCGCTCCCTTGCAAAACAAAAAATCAGAAAGCGTAAATGTATTGACATCTTTAAACTGATGGAGGGTATGGTCAAGGGAAGGGAAGAAAAAAGCCAAGCAGGATGGAATGACCAGTCCAGATAGGAAGATGTTCAAGACCATAGTCAACTGGGTGTGCTCTTTCATCCACTTAGCTAGTGTGTGTGAGACAGCTAACCAGGTCACTCTGAGATTCTTCTGGCCTACCTGGACTCTGTGCTGGATGCTTACTAGTGCTTTGGTGGGTGGGCTTGGTTGAATTATGATGAGGTGTTCCAGGACAAGATGGAGGAGAACTTCCATATGTCCTGGGGCACTCAGGACATCAATCTATGGCTTACTCACATGGCTGCATGCTTGGTTCTAGTGTGCAGTCTAGGGGCTTGGGGATAAAGCTGGGCTAACGACTGGGCTGGCTGGCAAGTCCTTTCATGCTGCAGCCGCTCTTAGATTGGGTGCAGCTGAGGAGGTCTGCCAGTGTGTGCTGGTACTTCAACAAATCCTCCTGTCCTTTTCCGAACTGTACCAGCATTCTTGCGCCTAGTGCAGACAGGGTCACTCAGCTTTTAAATGTTCCGGGAAGTGAGCTGACATTTGCTCGGGCACCTACCCCCGCCAGCATTATTGAAGCAATGGTTTCTTGGCTTTGCCTTTACAGGGATAGGGAGGCTGCAATACAGTTGGAGCAGGGCTTTAGGGAAGGTTTCCTTATTCCCTTCCGGGGTCCTGTTCGAGATTTGGTTGGTAGTAAACCGTGTTCAAGTGTACAGCACTGCGTACGTACAGTAGCGCTATAGAAATGATAAATAGTAGTAGTATCTAGATGGAGCACAAAGTATCATCCACAGATGTCCTGCTAGGTCATGATGGATTTGGGAGGTGCCGCAGACGAAGCTGGGAGGAATATGTTGATGGGCTGCAGCCTCTCAGTATATTAAATAATTTTGGTGTTTTATCTTTGTAAAACTTATTACTGTAAACTACCTCTTAGGAGCTTTTACTGAAATGGTGTTTGTTTATTTAGATTTTGCTCACACCTTTTTCAGTAGTAGCTCAAGGTGAGTTATCAGGTACACTGGATATTTCTCTGTCCCAGGAGGGCTCACAATCTGTTTGTACCTGAGGCAATGGAGGGTTAAGTGACTTGCCCAAGATCACAAGGAGCAGCAGTGGGATTTGAACCGGCCACCTCTGGATTGCAAGACCTGTGCTCTAACAGCTAGGCCACTCCTCCACTGTCAAAACTATTAAAGTGTACCTGCCACTCTCATCTGTGACCTTTTGTTATGGAGCAATAAACAGGATAGATTTCTACCTGATAAATAGTGACGTTAGGTGCCAAAAATCACTCTTCTAACTTAACAACCAGCAGATTTTGTATTGGGTTAATTAGGGAGACCTGTATTTTGGTCACTCTGAGATCCATGGCAAAGATTATGTAAGGCTAACATGTTTGTGTGGGTGGGGGGGGGGGGGGGGGGGGGGTGCTTTTGGCTTTTAAAGATGCCAGTTGTAGTACAACCAGTCTGAACATTCCTTTAGGATTACGTTATGATTAAGATGCTTATCAAATGCATCTTACTGTGCAAGGTTGTTTTTGTTTTGTTTTTATTTTTTTATTGATACCATGCAAAACTGCTGGTTATATATTTTATTCATGGTGTCTAAATATACTTGTGTGTATATGTGTTTGCAATTTAGATTTATATTATTAGACTATTTAAAAAAATACATATATTTCTGTATTGGTCATAAAATAGTATTAGTAATTCTTAATATTTAAAAGCCCCAGCCCTAACTGGGGCAGTAATGGTGATCCACACATCTTGAAGTGAATAGTTTACATCCTGAAGATTTAAATATTATAGTGATAGGTTACTTTGAACTTGCGAGCTCAGGACATGTTTCTGCTTTTACTAGTTTTATTGATAAACATTAGTTTCAGTTTAAAAATAAGCAAACTACCTGGCCTTATTCAGACAAGTTTTTAGATCAGTTGTTCTCATTGTTTTCTCTTCTATTTTGATCTTTCTGCACCACTCTTGATTAGCTGCCTGAATTGCTGTTTACGCCAGCTCCGTTTTTAAACCTCGGTGTCGGTTATCAGCCCCTGGAGGTCAACATGCAGACCAGAAAGCTGCAGTGGTCCCAGATGGACACCTACATGACTGCCTGCTTCATCAGTACTTCAGGCAATTTGTGATCTGGGGGGGGGGGGGGGGGGATTTTGAATTAGATTGTTAATAGTGGTCCTTGTAGGGACGCTATCAAGAACACCCTTCTCTGTGCTTCTGTACTGCAGAAGACTGAGTGATATTCATGTTACCACAGCTTGTTAAATGCACGAGATTTGGCTCATCCAGCTTGGGAAAAAAATAATGAGAAAATGAGAGCAACCTGAATCAGAAGCTACAGCAAGAGTATGCAGAAATTTGCAGCAGTTCCGTCTTTATATATATTTTCCCTTCTTAACTATGGATTAGAAGGACTGGCTTTTTTATTTAATGGGCTTTTCCATAATGGCATTCTTTGGACAGAGCTTGCACAGGAGGAAAACAGGCTGCTGAATTTAGTCACTGATCTATTAGCCGTGGCCTAAGGCTATGCTGAGATTTATATCCCATTTGTATTGCTGCAGCTCAAAGGAAGACTGTTCAGACGATGACAAGTGTATTCTAAGTAGGTATGTTGGTTTATATTCATACAAACCCCATCTGTTTTTTGTTTCCCCCCTAGCTTAGTGCTGGTCAGAATCAGGTTAGTGCTTTAGTAGCAGAATGTAGTCCAATGCTGCATTATTCCTGTTGAGACAGAACAATCGTATTGCTCTTTTCTTACATTTAACTGCTTTCAGTAAATAAAGCTGCATTGTACTGGTGTGCACAGTGCAGTCTTTTTTTTTTTTTTTAAACAGATACTGCAGTCAGCGCTTTCCTAACGAGGTGGCACTATTGTTGAGTTAGAATGAAAGAATCATCACAACGCTTTAGGGGACAGGAGGATTTAAAAGTAGATGCCTTGCAGTCCTGTTTTACAGATTGGAAGTATCGGTTTAAGGGCACTGGCAGAATCACTTGCTTGTTCTTAGCAGCAGCATTCACTGCTGTGTTAGTTGTGTGTGGGATGGAAGTCCTAGTTGGTAGTGTGTTATGGAAATGCTGTTTGCTGTTATTGTAGTACCGTGGTGACAACATGCCATTGAAATGGAAAACGAGCTCTCCTGCTATCTGGAAATTCCCAGTTCCTGTGCTTAAAACAACCAGGTCATCGCCACTTTCTCCAGCATACATGTAAGTGAGAAATGAGGACACCAAGGTGGGACTAATTTCAAGAGAATATCCTGTGGCAAATGCCATGTTGTGTTCTTATTGACATTAACATTGAGTGTTGGACTTTTGATTTTTAGTATGCATTTTACAGAAAAACATGTAAAAAAAAATACCATTATTACTATTCATTAATGCTGTGTAGTCTGTTAAACTGTACAAATGAAGAAATTATTGAGCATTCAGTATAACATATGTTTAACGGTGTTAATGTAATAATAATTAGCATAGTGAGTTGCCTTCTATGGAGCATAGAAACGTCAAGGGAAACATTATTTAAAAAAAAAAAAAGGCAGTTGGCAAAATTGTTTTCGGTAGTATATTTGGAAATGTTAGTTATTTCTATGTGATTTGTAAATAGTATATTTAGTAAAGAACTTATTTCCAAATTGTTGACTTGAGTATTTAAAAACTTAGTTTTGATGTTATGCATGTTACACTTTTAAAAATAAATGCATGTATCTGTATATGTACCTTGTCCATGGATTTTTCAGAAGTTTCAGGGAATACCACATTATTTGTAAATGGATTTTGCCTTGTAATATTCGGGTATACATTGTTTTGCTGTAGCGCTATTAATAAATTTCAGTATCAAGCGTTAGTGCCAAGTATGCTCAATCCTTTTGAAGAGCCAAACATTATAGTTTCCTTGTCTAGTAAGCAGAAATGTTGGCAATCAAACAAAAAAAAAAATGTAGCTACCTAATTAAAAACTAAAAAAATAACAATTCATGTGCAAGATGAGAATTTCATAGGAAGTAATTTATATTTGTGCCAAGCCTGAAATTGTTCTACTCATTTTTTATGGTTTGCCTTAACTGAAGTATGGAGATTCAGTGTCACTCTTCCTTGAATATATTTTCTGCTTTGTGCTTGTTACTTGCACTGTTTTACTTATTTAAGCACCTTTCTAATGTAGTAGGACACCTAATCTATATATATCTATATACCTCTCCTGGTTCAAATCGATATTGGATAATAGTGTATGCAGTTTATGGTAGAGGCAAACTAAAAAGAATATAATGGGATAACTTAGAACTGCCCATATTATCAAAATTTATTTAGGTTTTCTGGCAAAGCTAAATTACATGTGTGCACATCTATACCTGCTTGTTTGACATGTACAGTATATGGTTGAATTTACAATACTATGCATGTAATGTTTTAAACGGCTCTGCTCACTATAGGTATGTGCTTACAGGCAGTACATGTCTGCCTGATATGCAGATAAAGTATGCAAAAATTGCAAATTTCTGTGGAAATAATTCACCTGCAGAAACTATTTAGAGTCTAGGGAAGGTAATTTTTTGAAGCCATCACAAAATTGTATTATCATGCTGTGGGGCCCTTTTACTAAACTGCAGTAAGCACTAAGCATGCTTTTAAAAACCACTACTGTTGGGTGCGCTGAGGTGTCCCAAGGTAGTTTTGGAATTTGCACTTGCTTTCCACGTGCTAAAAAAAAAAATATATATATATTTTTTGTAGCACTGGGGTGTGTTTGGGGGCCAAGATTAGGCATGCCTAGTGCTAATTACTGCAGCTACATCGCCATGTGCTAACCGATAAGTGCATGGTTAGTGTATGAGCCTTTAAAATAGGTGTAGTTAGGGGCTCATGCGCCAATGGGACAAATGGTACATAGCTATTTATTGCAAAAAGAGAAAATGGGCTATGCTAAAAGTGGCCTCTGTGAAAGAAAATCCCACATGCTAGTCTTAGTGCAGGCCATTTTTTATTCCTGATTAGTAAAAGGGCCCCTATGTGTTAAACAGTTGAAATGAAGGCAAAACAGATCAATTTATTATCATGTTGTTATATATCTATAAATAATTAGCTTGAAGCATTTGGGCTCTATGGCTCCAGCACATCTCCTGATAAACACTACCATCAGTTTGCCTTACTCCCCCATCTTCTTTCATTCTGCATGCTATCCCAAGCAGCTTCACCCCCTCTTTCTTTCCTCTCACTTCCATCTTGCTACCTCCCCGGCAGTAGTATCTCCCTAACCTTTTCCCCTACATCCTTAGTCTTCGCTCCCAGTCCTCCAGAGCTGTCATCTGGTTTACTTACAAAGGGAGTAGTAGCTATGCATATTCATTAGGGATATCTTGAAAACCTGACCCCTTGGCATCTCTCGAGGTCTGGGATTGAAGACCAAAGGCCTTGCACACAGTGCTCAGCATCTTCCCCCCTCTTTTATTCCCCATTCTGCCTCCCATTTCTTTTCTATGTGCTCATTTCCTTTTTCCCTTCCCTGCTCTTCTATTGCTCATTTCAATTCCTTTTTTGTTGTTGTTGTAATCCTCTACCTAGTATCACTGTCCCCCCATTTAATCCTATTCTCCAGCACACTATGTCCAACAGCTTCTCTCTCACCCCTGCCTTCCATTTCCCTTCTTCCTACCAGTCTCCTTGTCCTGTATGCTATGCATCTTCTTCATGTCCTTTACAACCCCCCCTCCCGCCCAGCAGCAGTATTCTCCCATCAGTCTTCTTTCTGTGTACGATGCCCAGTAGTTACCCTCTTCACTACATTCTGATTCCCTCTGCTCACCACTCTTTCTCTTCTTTTGTTTCCTCCCTTTACTCAGCACTAGCATCTCCTGCCTATCCATTTCTTTCCTCAACCCCGCCTCCCCTCTTCCCAACTGTTACCTTACCACACAGTCCTTTGCCTGCATCCTACTACTACTATTTAGCATTTCTATAGTGCTACAAGGCGTACGCAGCGCTGCACAAACATAGAAGAAAGACAGTCCCTGCTGAAAGAGCTTACTTCTTCTCCTTTTAATGCATAGGTTCTGAAGTGTGAAAAAGGCTTGATGACCCTAGCAATAAGACCTCCATTCACCCCACCCCACCATAAGTACATAACAGAAGGTCCATCAAGCCCAGCATCCTGTTTCCAACAGTGACCAATCCAAGTCACATGTACCTGGCAAGATTCCAAAACAATACAATACATGTTATGTTGCTTATTCTAGAAATAAGCAGTGGATTTTCCCCAAGTCCATTTTAATAGTGGTCTATGGACTTTTCCTTTAGGAAGCCATCCAAACCTTTTTTAAAAACCCCGCCAAGCTAACTGTTTTTACCACATTCTCTGGCAACGAATTCCAGAGTTTAATTACGCGTTGAGTGAAGAAAAATGTTCTCCGATTTCGTTTAAATTTACTACATTGTAGCTTCATCGTATGCCCCTAGTATTTTTGGAAAGCGTAAACAGACGCTTCACATCTACCCGTTCAACTCCACTCGTTATTTTATAGACCTCTATCATATCTCCCCTCAGCCGCCTTTTCTCCAAGCTGAAGAACCCTAGCTGCTTTAGCCTTTAGCCGTCCGGCTTTAGCCTTCCCCCATCTTCTTCTGGGGGAATTGGTGTACGCCTTCTCCTCCTTCACCTCTCCCTGATGTTTCGAGAGGATTTGGGGGTCTCTTCTGTTGTTACTGTTCCTCCCAGGGAGAGAGCATCCCTGCACCTATTTTGTGTCTTTCCTAGTTTTGTAAGCCAGTAGCCTTCTTGTCCATGTGAGTTAGAGGTTATAGCAACTAGGCTGTGTGCCCCCCCCCCCCCCCCCCCCCCGGGTGGCCGTGGCTACCACCCTGGTTTCATTCTTCTGCCTGCTTTTCAGTCTTCAGCCATACTGGTTTTCCATGAGTGTATTCTTGAATAACCTGGTATGTTCATGCTACGTTTACCAATCTCTCTCTCCCGCCAAGTTGATTTATTCACTTCGTGGGTTGGCCAGACCGTACCCAGCGTAATTCTATTTTGGTCAAGTGACATTGGTGCTGTGCCTTCCAGGATCTCAGCTCACAGTGAGAGGCTGCGCTCACCTTCATGGCTGCTCATTTTTATCTTCCCTTGATCTTTCTCAGGAAGTGGGTGGGTGCAAGTGCCAGGGGTTGACCTCTTTCTCGGGCACACTGACAGCAGTGACTGACCCATTAAATGATACACCCCATGTTTATCCAAGAGGTTTTTGTCAACAGGTTGGCCAGCATTCCCTCCTATTTGTGGTGGAGTGGGTACACCATTTCTACTCTTTGGGCTTGACTCTAGCACTTTTCTTCTCGTCCTTGGCCTGCACCTTAATCCTAGTCAATTCTCCAGCCATGGCAAGGGACGAGCTTTTCACTTTCTCTGGAGATACTGGCTGCAGTGCTAGCGCCATCCTGGACAACCTATCGATGGGGGCTGCTGTTTTTTGGGGCACGGCCCTGGCTGCTGAGTTTACCGTTGAGAGCATCTTTCTTCAGCTCTGTGCGAGCAGCTTCTTTCAGACTTGTGGTTCTAGTTGTTCTTTACTTCTACTTGAACCGTCTTTCTCCATGACAGCTGTTTACTCTTGCACCTGGGTGCAGTCCACTTCCGGTTCTTTGTAGTACCTTTTGACCTCGCATCGGCTCTCAGGGTTTTCACCATTTGTCTACCTGTAATTGCAGTGTCCACGTGCTGCCTGTGAGTTGAAGCCTTTTGTTTTCTAGCTGGTTGGCTAGTGGAGGGCACATTCATGATCGCTGCTCAGAGGTTCATTTGAGGTACATTTCTATGTGATTGTAGCTCCTGGGGTTTGTTTTCAAGTAATCCTGAGGTTAATTCCCCTAGCGTTGTTGCCGTTCCTCCCTGTACCTGGAGGGAACCCAATATTGTTGCACTTGTCACCCTGGTTCCATCCCGTCTGCTGGCCACTCCTCGATAGTTGCTGGAGATTTTCTATGCAGTGTGACACTCATGCCTCATTTCAGGTGCAAACTGCCATCTGGACCCTGGTATCTCAAGTGCTATTGGGCCCAATACCTTTGTATGATATAGGCCGTGTGCTCTTCACACCTTGCTCTCTTTTTTTTTTTTTTGGTGGGGACTCTGTTCTTTTTATTCCTGGGTTCCTATCTTCGCATGATGCAGGCGGTGAATGCATCCCACCTATGGTGTGAAGTACCTTTCCCACGCTGCACATGCGAAGTGCTTGATCAGCCAGGGGGTCAACTCTCCATTTCACCCTTCGGTAATTGTGGATCATCTGGTTGCTGTACAAGATTGATAGTGATCCGTTCTTCAGCTGCTTAATACTTTTCTCCTAAACAAGTACGTGGCTCTTTGTTCTTAGCCTGCAGGTGGCCACTGAATTGCGCACACTGGATCAAGGGACCATCTGGATGTGCAAGGGGGGCACTCCCTTTAGGCTTTATCCTCTGTTCCCTGCGTCTTACAGACGACTTTGGCTCCCATGCAACTGTGTAGCATTGAGCATGTTTATTGTGGCCTCTTCACATCAGCATTATTTATGACATCTTCCACCTATGGGCGGCTCTTTCACTAGCTTTCTTGCCATTTTTAGATATCTTGCTCTTTCATCTTGCCATTCCTCAGTTCTGTTTCAGGATCCAAGGCTGCACTAGTCCTCAATGAACTGCCCTCTTCCTAAGAGTTCGGTTTTTTTTTTTTCATATTTTTTTTTCTCTTCTACAGCAGCGGGTAGACTTCGAGAGTGCCTATGACTCTCTTAAGGTATCCAACTGCCTCGTCATCTGAGTAGTGACACACATGAATGGATGAACGTGGTTCCCACTCTCCCTACGCATAATCTAGCGAAACCACATCCAAGGGTTCAGGCTTGGCTGGACTGTGGGGCTTGATATTCTCTTCAGTTTTTCCTTGCCTCGTGGATTTGCTTTCCATTTCTTCAGTTCTCTTTCCGGTGTTACCTAATCCTCATCATGCAGATTGAGGAGTTTTCTTCATTCTGTCTTCTGGTCTCTGGCCTCTACACCCTGGATGTTCACACAGTGTGCTTGTACTACGAGGTGCTACTCTTTCTGTTGGAGGCTGATTGCCATTGGGTATACCAGCTGGCACTATATCTCCTTTTTTTTCCTGCATGGGTCCTGTTTCGATACTTTCTACATCTTTCTGGATGTAGTTTGAGCCTGGGGGCTCATGTCGCTATACCCAGTGCTCTTTTCCCTCTTGTAAGGGATCCTTTCCCCCTCCCCCTTTTTTTTTTTCTGGTCGTTCTCTGACTTTTCACTTCATAGTGTGTGGTTTCTCACTTTCCGAACTCGCATCTCCATGTGTTTGTTAGAGATAGAGCTTCCATTTCCATCTCTTCTTTCCATGAGCAGTCCTTATCAGCTGCAGAGGCGGTCATTGTCAGCTGCTTGTTTTTCCTGCTCTCTCACGGGTTTTACCTACTTGGTTTCTGGTTTGGTGTACCTAACTTGGATTGCAGGGTCAGTCCGCTTTGAACCTAATGATGGTTCTGCTTTTCCCTTTCTTATTGCACTCAAATGATTTTCCCACGAACGCTAATTCTTATCTCAGCTTCTCTTGGTTTTTTTATCTGAAGTGCGTAATTCTCTTGCCTGAATCCTTTCCGTGATCATCTGCCCTGGCGTGTGTGCTACATTCCTTGGACTGTAAGTAATCGTTGGCCAATCTTTTATTTAGTTGCCATTGAAAATCTGCAATTTCTAATTCACTGTCTTCTTCCTTTCTTTTCCCTTCCCTCAGCAGTGTTATCCAGGAGGATCCTCTTGCAGCTTGTAATGCTTGAGCTCAGCTCTTAGCTGGCTTTTGTGACTTTGTGGGGTTACTGTGTGGTCTTCATTCCACAGATACTTATCTTATTCCTAATTCAAGTAGCATACCTTCTGCTTCTTGTGCGATGTAACAGTTGGTTTGCTTACATGGACGTATGTAATTCATTTGGGTTTTGGGAGGTTCTGGGATCCAATGCCACTCGCCTTGGCCCATCTTTAGTTCTGTCCCAGGCTACACTTCTGGAGAATTGCATGTGTTTTCCGATTCTCTATGTTCAGACCTTGCCTTTGCGAGGCGCAATTCATCATTGACGGTTGGTTCCAGTGTGCCTGGTAGCTAGGGTCATAAACCCTCCCACCTCCCCTAGAAGTTGTCTCCTTTTTTTTCTTTTATGCTTTAGTATTGTACAGATGCTCCTGCGTTCGCGCGGTGGCTGGGAAGGCACTTGCACATGCTCAGTGGAGTGTGATTCACACTCAAAAGATTTTGTTTTAAAAGTTTCATACAAGCTCCTCTGGACTAGGCAACATGGGACTGCATTACCCACATGTGAGAATATATAGCCTACTGTCCTCCAACAATATCTGCTACAGGTAAGTACCTTCGTGTTATTTTGGTGATGCCACGGTAATCTTCAGAGACTCTGCCTCCATTTGGTTCTAAGGGGAAATAACTCATAGGCTTGGACAGGTCTAGCAGGAATCAAGGCATCAAAATTTTAACCTTCATTTCCTTAGCGTCCCTCCGGACCGGCCCAGGATTGGACTGATGGGTTGTGCACGCCTTCCAGCAGGTGGAGACTGAGAAACTTCTGACTCTAGAGAGCCAATAAGAGCCCTGGCCATGTGACCCTAGCCTCAGTATTCTCAGTTTCCAGCAGGTGGTAGGAGGTGAGCCCATTAGTCTCTCTTTCTCTTTCTGTAGTTAAAAAAAAAAGTCCTTTTGTACCTGGGGAATCTAGTTAAAGAGGCTAAGTAGATAGCAATTTGTTTCTTCTCCAATCTCTGGGGTGCTAAACTCGGGAGTCACCGGATTCCTCCCCATCTCCCTTTGGTGCAGTGAAGGGCTAACCCTTTCGGAGGAAAGGTGTTTAGCCTTTGGGAGAGGTAGCCACTTTCTTTCTATTGGGAAAAAAACAAACAAAAAAACTCCCCGAGGTACAAACGAGCAAGTAGCTCCATCGTACTAGTGTGTTAATTTGAGTGGAGTCTTCTTTCCTCAGTTCCTCCTGCCTCTCAGTTTCCGTTAGAAAAAAAAAAACAACCTCCCCGAGGCACGAACAAGCAAGCTGCTCTGCCGTGATTTCTGTTTTCCTTTCATTGGTCTCCCTCCCTTGCGTTTGGCAGCGGTGGTGTGTGTGTGAAAAAAAAGTTTCAAAAGAGGCACGGAGGGGAAGAGTGCTTGGTGATGGCGGAGAAATTAAACAGATGTTCTGTTTGCCAGCACAGGGGAGTGAGTTCACTCGGGGTGTGTAAATTTTGTACGGCGATTGATGTTCCAGCGACGCCGCTTCCTCCCGCTGCCTCATCGTCTTCCTGTTCCTCCGCGGAGGTGGCTGTACCTTTGGGTGTGGCAGGGAAGTCCGCCATCTTGTCTGCAGCTGCAGGCTTTGCAGCGCGCGATCTCCCTTCTGCTGCACAGCCTCCAGTTCAAGCGAAGGCAGTCTCTCTGGTGCACTCTGGAGGCCTCAGAGAGAGGGTTTTCCCCCTGAGTTTGTCCTCCAGATGTACCAGGCTTTTCTAATGAAAACGTCAGGGATTGGAGTCGCATTGGCAGGGGAGTCTGCCTCCAGACCGTTGGCTCCTCCAAAAAGAGCTCGAGTCTGCTTAGATCTGGAGGAGGACCCAGCAGCTTCAGACCAGGAGCTGGACCCTTTCCTGGGAGAGGAGGAAGGATTAGCAGAAGATTTTTGGGAGGACCAGCTCCCTTCTGAGCCTAGTGCGCAGACCCCTTGCCCTCCTGGAGAAGATCCTTCTGTAGTCTGAATTTTCATAAGGAGGACCTTCAGGAACTCATCTCCTTGGTCTCCTCCACTCTTCATTTGAAGAGGAACAGACCCCGGCATCCGAAGTCCAAAAGGTGGACCTCTTGGTCAAAGGTAGCAGATCTTCGGGGAGAACTTTTCCCATGCATCAATACATTCAAGATATTATTCAGACGCAGTGGAATCTTCCTGGCTCTGCCTTTCGTCTGGCCCGATAAATGACCCGCCTTTACCCGGTACCAGAGACAGGGCCCTTCTTAAGGTCCCAGTAGTGGATGTGATAGTCTCAGTGGTTACAAAGTGTAACACTGTCCCGGTGGACGATGGTACAGCCCTTGGGGATGTTCAGGACAGGAGGTTGGATGCTCTCTTTAAGAACAGTTTTGATCTCCTCTCTCGCAGTACAGGTGGCCATCTGCTGTTCCTTGGTAGCCAGGGCCTGCTTCCGCTGGGCGGAGAGACTACAAGATAGGTCCTTGGACGATCTGACTTCCATCGATGCAGAGGTGCCTAAGACTGAGATGGGCTCTGCATTTTTGGCAGATGACTTTTATGATATTCTAAGAGCATCCTCCAAGCCCTTGGCTTTGGGGGTTGCGGCCCACCGCTCCCTATGGTTGCGGGGTTGGTCGGCGGATGCAGCCTCCAAATCTAAGTTGAACAAGTTTCCTTCCGGGGTTCTTTTTTTTTTTTTTTGTTTGGGGAGGATTTGGATAAATTGGTGCGTTCTTTTGGAGATACGAAAGTTCCTAGTCTCCCAGAGGATAGGCCTCGTCCGACTAGTCGGGGTTGTTTGGCCTTGGTCGGGTGAAGGATTTCCGTAGGCTTCGCACTGGCCGGGGAGCTCAGGTTCGGAGGTCCAGGTTTTTCCAGAGAACTCGGTCCTTTTGAGGTTTCCGTAGGGGAGGTCGGGACTCAGGCGCCCCTTTTCACTCCCCTTCCTGTCCTTCCCAATGAAGGTGCGCGGGTCTCTCCTCTGATTCCTGTAGGAGCTCGTCTGTCGCAGTTCTTTCAGAGGTGGTCCCACGTAACCTCCGACCAGTGGGTCTTGAAATTATTGGAGACGGGTATGCCTTAAAATTCACCAGGCCTTTTTCAGACGCCTTTCTGGAGTCTCTCTGTTGCTCTCGCCTCAAAGCCGGAGCAGTTCAGGACACTTTACAGGGGCTCTTGGACCTTCATGCCATTTGCCCAGTTCCTCCAGAGTGCGGACAAGGCCGGTATTCCTTTTACTTTGTGGTCCCCGAGAAGGAGGGATCCTTCCTTCCTATTTTGGATTTCAAAGCTGTCACAAGTTTTCGAATGGAGACCCTTCGGTTGTTCATCATTGTCGTCAGTACGGGAGAGTTTTTAATAGCCTTAGATCTGATGGAAGCTTATCTGCACATTCCTATCCGGCCTGGTCCCCAGAAGGTCCTTCGGTTTGCCATTCTGGGCTGGCATTTTTAGTTTCGGGCTCTGCCGTTCGGGTTGGCTACAGCTCCTCACACTTTCACCATGGTCATGGTGGTAGTGGTGGCAGCGGCCCTCAGGAAGGAGGGGATCCTAGTCCACCTGTACTTGGACGACTGGCTCATCAGAGCGAAATCTTATCAGGAGAGTTTGCAGGTCACGGGCTGGATGATGAGTTTCTTGCAGTCCCTTGGTTGGGTGGTCAATTCAGCCAAGAGCCATCTGGTACCGTCGCAGTCCCTGGAGTATTTAGGGGTTACCTTCAACATGGCGCAGGGCAGGGTGCTCAAGCTGCGATCTCAGGTTTAGGGGTTACTTCACAGACATGGCCTCTGTGCTCAGGATTATCTTCAGGTTCTGGGTTCCATGGCAGCGACGATAGAGGTAGTTCCCTGAGCCAGGGCTCACATGAGGTCTCTCCAATCTTCTGTACTGTCCAGATGGTCCCCTCAGACGGATTCCCTTCAGGTGAGGTTGCCCCTGCATTCCCAAGAGCGCAGCAGCCCCGTCTGGTGGTTGCGGGCGGGCAATCTTACCAGGTGAATACCACTGGAGTCCTTCCAGTGGATAGCGTTAACTACCGATGCCAGCCTATGGTGCTGGGGAGCCCTTTGCTTAGGAAAGCTTGCACAGGGTCTCTGGTCTCCCATGGAAGCATCCCAGTCCATCAGTTGATTGGAGACCAGGGCAATTAGTCTGGCTCTGGAAGAGTTTCGTTTCCTGATAGCGGGCAAGGCGGTGCGAATACTATTGGACAATGCCACGGCTGTGGGCTATGGTCAACCGCCAGGGGGGAACGAAGAGTCGACTCTTGCAATGGGAGGCGGTGAGTCTCGGCATGGGCGGAGCTTCACCTGACCGCCACCTCGGCTTCCCATGTGGCGGGAGCCAGAAATGTTCAGCCAGACTTTCTCAGCCGTCACACCCTCGATCCAGGGGAATGGTCTCTTAGCCCTCGGGCGTTTCAATTGATGGATCAGTGGGGCGTTCCAGTCCTGGATCTTTTTGCCTCCGGACTCAACGCAAAGGTTCCCTGCTTTTTCAGTCGTCAAAGAGACTCAAGAGCAGCAGGGATAGATGCCCTCTTACAGTAGTGGCCTCCCGGTCTTCTATACTCATTTCCTCCGTGGCCTCTCTTGGGTCATCACTTACAAAGAATCAAAGCTCACGGGGGCCCAATTGGCCTTGTCGTCCGTGGTACGCAGACCTTCAGTCTGCGCCTCCTCTTCGTCTCCCTGTTCTCAAGGATCTTCTGTCTCAAGGCCCTGTCCTTCATCCAGATCCAGTTCGATTTTGTCTTATGGCTTGGCCCTTGAACGGGCTCGCTTAACTAAGAGAGGTTTTTCCGTTCCGGGGATTTCTACCATGCTCCGGTTGCGTTGTCGGTCTACGTCCCTGGAGATTTGAGGCATGGTGTGCAGATGGTGGTATTTCTCCCTTCCGGGCTTCGGTGGTGGAGATTTTGGATTTCTTGCAGCGGGGCTTTGATAAAAGATTATCTCTCTTTTCCCTTAGGGTACAGGTGGTGGCTTGTCCTGTTCCCGAGGCCGGGTGTGAGGTAAGTCGTTGGCTAGTTTTCCTGGCGTTTCGCGTTTCCTGAAAGGGATCAGCCTTCTTCGTCCATCAGTCAGAGCTTCCTTTCCGGCTTGGGAGTTCAATCTGGTGCTTTCCGCATTGACGGGTCCTCCTTTTGAGTCGTTGTCTTCTTGTTCCCTTAAGAACTTAACTCTCAAGATTTTTTAGTGGCCATTGCGTCTGCTCGGAGAGTCTCGGAGCTGCAGCCTTTTCCTGCAGGCCTCCGTTTTTGGAGTTTTCTAAGGATAAGTGGTTTTGCGCCCAGTGCCTTTTTTTCTTGCCTAAGGTAGTTTCACGGTTTCATCTTGCCCAGTCGGTCTTCCTATCTGTCCTGGGGTCTTCCTCAGGTACGGAGTCTCAGAGGAAGTTGCATACGTTGGATGTTAAGAGAGTTCTTAAGCGCTATCTGAGGGTTACTGACGACTTTCGGCGCATGGATACTCCTTGCCGGTTGGCGTAAGGGCTTGGCTGCTTCTAAGTCCAATATTTCCTAGTGACTCAAGGAGACGATAGCTTCCGCTTACGTGCTGGCTGGGAGATCGGTCCCGGAAGGTGTTGCTCACTCCACGAGGGGACAAGCAGCTTCATGGGCAGAGCGGTTCTTGGTGCCGCCTGCAGACATTTGTATGGTGGCGACTTGGGCCTCTGCATTCTTTTTCTAGACACTACAGGCTGGATGTACAGTGTCGGCAGGAAGCGATTTTTGCAACTTGGGTGCTCACAGCATGTTTGCTGGGGTCCCTCCCTTAGGTCAATTGCTTTGTTACTTCCCATCAGTCCAATCCTGGGCTGGTCCGGAGGGACGCTAAGGAAGGAGAAATTAGACCTTATCTGCTAATTTGCTTTCCTTTAGTCCCTCCGGGCCGGCCTAGGTCCCTCCCGTGTTCTTTGAGTGCTTGCTTGTATATTGTTCCGGAGTTCTGTTATCAGTCCTATGACAGAGTTGCTCTGCGAGTTGACAGTTCATTAAAAAAAAAAAAAATTTGTTAAGCCATACCTCTTCTCCTTTGCGGAGTTGTTGGTGAGCATTACTACACGGCTTTGCCGTCGTTCAAGCACGTTTTATGAGTGCTTTCTGGCTGCTTAGATTCCAGGTGGCACAGAAGGTTGGTCTTTCTCTTCTTTTCTGCTTTGTTAGTCAAATACTGAGGCTAGGGTCACATGTCCAGGGCTCTTATTGGCTCTCTAGAGTCAGAAGTTTCTCAGTCTCCACCTGCTGGAAGGCGTGCACAACCCATCAGTACAATCCCGGGCCGGTCCGGAGGGACTAAAGGAAAGCAAATTAGCAGGTAAGGTCTAATTTCTCCTTTTCCTTCCTTCCGTCCTCTTCTTGAAGGGGGTAGAACAAAGTCCAGTGGCAGCTGTCCTGGCAATTTTGTTGTTTTCTACTTTTTACTTTTTTTGGGGTGGGGAGGAGAGAGAGGGGCATAGAGGCTAGAGTCTAGGAGTCAGCAGAGTGGCTGTAGGCTCAGCCCTCTTCAGCATGAGATACATAACATAAGGAATGAGGCATAGAAGGCACAAAACAGCTCCTCATATCTTCCTTCCTACAGCTATGCAGTATATCAAATAAAGATGAAATGTGCAGCTTCTGTGCCTGCTGTTGGCTTTATTCTTGTCCCATGGCAGGGAAAGAAAGTGCTGTTTTAGTAGGGCTTCTACCTGCATACCCTCTCCTTGTGGCAGGCATACCCTTAAGGATATGCAGAGTAGAGTTTTCTCAACCTATGGTATACAGTATGTCTTTACTTTCATGTTAGACAGTAGCGGCTAAATCTGGCCTATGCCAGTATATGCAAAGTAAATGTACATGTAGTGTTCTGGTTTTGTTTCCTTCTACTCTTTTGGCCTTCTAGGATCATTTGGAAGCAGGGCTGGAATCCCACTTGCAAGCCTCCATATTCAACTACCAGGGTATTTTTACTCTGTTTTATATCTCCTACCAACTCTGCACAGGTACTCCAGTTACAGAGTTCACCCAAGGGCCTTGCTACGGGATACCTTCCAAAACTGATTCCAGAACTAGGTTGGGTCACATGGCATCACTGGTGTGTGAAGTAACTGGGACTTCTTTTCACAGGAACTTTGAATATCGCTTTATACCTTTCTCAGCCCAGAGTGGCCCAGGAAGTAGAGTCCCTACCCCAGAATTAAAGCCATATCCTCTGCATGGTAGCACACAACACAGTATCACTGGATTTGGCCCAGTGTGTGTTTAATCTTTTTTTAAACTTGTCATCCAAAAATAAAAAAATCCACAAATTTTAAACTGTGTCCTGGATTTCCTGTTTGCACTTGTATATTATAACAGTAGTATAATGTATTCTAAGTTTCTACAACTTTGTTTGGAAGCAAATTTAATTTGCACATATTTTCAAACTAGTGTGCTGGGAGCATTATGCTCTTTGAAGTTCATGTAGATGACTTAGATTAAAGTACCAAAATATTTTTCTTTGTTGAAGAGCTTGCATAATACCTGTTAAATATAATAGCCTTAAGGTTTTCCCATAGTATTTTGGAGCAGGGTTGGAATTTGCACTTTTCTGTTGTAGCCTGCTTATCCTGTCTATAATACTTTTTTTGAGGTTGTGCAGATTTCAGCTTAAATGTTACTGCTGTACTTGTGGTAAAACATTGTGTTGCGTGGTAACTTGGGAGGAAGAATGGCACCCCTGGCAGTCTGATTTACCTGAATATATTGAAACCTCATCTTTTTAATGATGTCATTGCATGTACATTTTTCATAGTTGGACAGAGTTAGGGAATATTAATACTTAATGAGAACAATCATGGGATATAATTTTAATTTTATGGTTGCAAAGTCTAATGGGATATCAGGGTTACCCCCCCCCCCCCCCTTTCCATTTGGATAGTGAAAACTTTGTACAGTTTTGGTTAGTTATGAGATTTCCTTATAGTAATGGAATGAAATATATTATACTCCTTGTAGTTCCTGTATTGCCACAGGAGGTGGTACAGTTGCTCAGTTTGGTATAATTTAAAGGTATTTAAATTTTCAGGGTTTTCTTCGCTTATGGAGCAGGCAGCTGTTCAAAGAGGAAAAGAGCCTAGTGAATCCTCTGTTGGTTCTGCAAGCTTAAGCACTCAGTACTGTCAGAATCTTTTGATCATGTCTGGTTCCCAAACCTGATCCTGTAAAATGTAATGATGATAATATATATTTTGATTCTATTCTCCACCAATTACCTATAAGGTAGTAAGATAAGGATATGTAAGAAAAGGGGGAATTAAATATTACATTTGTTAAATTACATTAACCTGCACTGCAAGGCTTAAGGACATGTGCTCTGAAAGGACATGTGCAAGACCATATATTTTACTTAAAAAAAAGTTTATTTACACTACAGGTAATGTAATAATGTTACAAGAGAGAGGTAGTTTTTAAGAATCTTATCACAAGCGGAAATGAGCTTCAAGATATCAAGTCTGAATTATAAATTATGTTGGATATTGTATTTCACTTGGCTAGAAGTTGGTAGCTGGTTGGAGTGAAGAAGGAATCCTTGCTGGAGCAGAAGTCTTTTCCTGCAAAGTTGGTTGCTGGAGTCTGGAGAGGAGTCTTGTCAGGATGTGTGTGTTGTCCAGCAGCAGGCAGAGCGAAGAGAGCGACCGGTCAGGAATCCATTGAGCCCAGTGTCCAGAGGAAGAGAGAGCTAGCTCCAGCAGCAGGTTCAGCTCCTTTTCCAGTAAAAATGGTCTCATCTATTTTTAGTAACTGGCTTTTTATATAGGCTGAGGTCAGGTGGGGTGTGCTTGATCCAATGAAAACTCAGGGATAGCTGAAACCTGGTTTCATCTAGTTTTGAGATGGAGCATGGTAACAGGTCACGTGTTCAATGACATCATAAGACTTTCTTCCTGGACATCTGCTGGTCCATTGTCCTGAGAGTGATTGAGCTTAGATGGGCTTAGTCTTTGTCTGAAAATAGGTGGAGGTATAGTCGTTTGTTAAGTGCTGCTGTCTTTGGAAAGGTGTTGATGACCTTAGGTATCCACCCAGCTAGTTTTTCTTTTTTTTGTTACATTTGTACCCCGCGCTTTCCCACTCAAGGCAGGCGCAATGCGGCTTACATGGGGCAAAGGAGGGTTAAGTGACTTGCCCAGAGTCACAAGGAGCTGCCTGTGCCTGAAGTGGGAATCAAACTCAGTTCCTCAGTTCCCCAGGACCAAAGTCCACCACCCTAACCACTAGGCCACTCCTCTCAGTAGTTTTCCAGAAGGAAGGGGGGAAGTAAAGTCTTTGCAGCTGCATCTTATATATATAATTTGTATCTGATCCAGCAAAATCAATAATTCTGACAATTAACCTCATCATGCTACACCTGGAGGCACCCCAGGCAGTCAGGTTTTTGGGATATCCATAATGAATACTCATGAGAGAGAGTTGCAAGCAGTGGAGGCAGTGCATGCAGATATCTTCCATGAATATTCATTGTGAATATCCCAAAAACTGACTGGCTGGGGTGCCTCCAGGACTAGGTTGGGAGCCACTTCTAGACAATAATGAATTTTGTATTATATTGATTGAACATAGGTTTGATACGTTACAATGATATATTTATTGTAATATTGTATTATATACCTGTTGTAGTTTTGCTGTAAACAACTTTGTGTTGAACTTTCTTGAAGGAGACAACTCAGTTCTCGTTGAAGAAAGAAACAACATTTGAAGATGAATTTCATGCTGCTATCCATGGAAATTGCTCTACTCGTTGGCAAGTCATTAATGAATTTTTCTCAGTGGGAGTTTATCCCTCACTGTGGCGACTATAATGTTGGAGAGTGATAGCTTCTTTACTAAGCAGAGGTTTCTTAGGACTAAGGATTGCAATGTATTGCTAATGCTTATTAAGAAAGGTTGGGTTCAGTGGCCTGTCCAGGCTGAACATAATACATCAGGATAAAGTGAAATTGTAGCTCCTGCTTCTATTTTATAGATTTTTATTTGTGTGGCATTTTTATACACCATTTACAAGTTAGCAGAAAACTATCAAAGTGGAGTGTAATAATAATCAATTTGCGCCTCCCCTCTAAGCTCCCAAATCCATCAAAAATAAAAAGTAAAGATCCCCCCCCCCCATTTTCATTCCGTACTTAGCAGTATAAAATCCAAGCAATGTTAGAACATGCCCAACACTAAACAAAATAATTGATTCCTATACTAACTGTCATATGTATTAAGTCATTAAACACCCACTCACTTACAGGCCCCAGGCGAGGAGCAGTCTTCCAGTGAAACTCTGCTACACTATATAGGAATGACCAGATTTTTAAAGCTTTCTTGAGGCCTTTATAATCTAAATTGCAGAGCTCATAATCAATTATTCCACAGTATGGGGTCAGCTACCCAAACTGTGCTCTTGTCTCAGATGAAAGCTTTTAATTTGCCATAAGGTAGGAACTGCTAGCAGTGAACTCTCACTAGAACAGAGGTAGTGAATAAGAGAGTAGCAAACCAGCTGTCAGGCAAGATATAAAGTACTCACATTGCTAACATCTTAAAACTTTAAAGTGAACCCTGATTTAGTGGGAAGCCCAATATAGTTTCCTCCAGTAACAGGTGAGCAGAAAGCCAACATGGGAATCTTTAAATCAGACGTGCATTCTGGCCACCTGAAGGTGGCATATTAATTGTCTAAGCAATTCAAGATAAAGAACATTACAGTAAATCCAAAATTGGAAGGACAGATAATTGTACTACTGACTGAAACAAATTCATTGGTTAAGAACACATTTAATCTACATAGTGCTTTTAAATAAAGAAAATAACATTGACTGTACAGGATATTTGAGATTCACCTATGAAGATGTAATTCTAATGCCACCTCAGATTTCTGACCTTAGGCCACCACATATGGTTCCCAACATAAAGTGAGCATGAAAGGAGTTCAAACGGAATGACTGCCAATTGGCATAACCTCTTTTTTTTCTATTTTTAAGACCCAGGCCACTATAATATAACCACCAAATCACCATTTAATAGAATGCAGGTTAGTATTTAGTTTGTCCTTGAGTGTCTCATTTTCAACTTTCCGAGGCAAAAGGATTTGAACATCTTCATAAATAAATCCAACGTAGTCCATCCTTTCTATTTAACAACCCTAGGGTCTTAAAAGATATTAAAAAGTAAGAGAGAGAAACATAATCTCTGCAGTACTCCACAGGATAAAAAAAGCCCATTTCTAAAATTATTCACCACCACTTGAACCTGAAGGCTCAGTTAAAAAAACAAACAAAAAAACTCAGCCAGTTCAACACTACACCTACAATACCAGTATTACTACAATGTTGGATTGATAAGTCAGAAATAACCAAATTAAAACCAGAGGTCAAATCAAGCAGAATCGATTCCTTTTCTTGTGTTATCAGGAAACTGATACACTTGTAGTAATGGCAACAGAATTCAGAAGGAAGGTCTGATATGACACCTACCTTTTATAATCCTAGATTTCCAGTAGACTATCCTTTCCAAAATCTTGGCTATAAAGAGTAAATTTGACCCTTGTCTATAACCTTTATAATCTTATGACATCTGATCCTGGATTTTTGTAGGAGGGGTAGTAATGGCTCTTTCCTTATCGTCCCAACGGACCGGGCCAGCATGACTGGTGGGTTGTGCACGCCTTCCAGCAGGTGGAGACTGAGAACATTGAAACTTGAGAGCCAATAAGAGCCCAGCTCAGCTCCTTCAAGCCTCAGTATTCTCAGTCTCCAGCAGGTGAAAGACGTGGTGAGCCCTTCAGTCGCCTTCTTTATATCCCTTTTTTTTTGTTTTTAGGAATGAATGGCTGCTTGTATCACCTCTCACCAACCACCCGCAATTTAGAGAGAGATAAAAGATTGAGGCCCAGCGTATGAGAAAGGCAATAAAGGTACAAATACAAATGTTAGTTTCTCATGGGGAGCGCGGGGGACCCAAACATGTGGTCTACCTCCGTCTCTCCCCAACGTAATGCTCTGATACAGCTGTTTTTATACCTTTTGTGTTAAGCAAGGCTCTAACACTTTTATCTTCCTGAGAAATCATTCTGTCTTCTATTCACATCATCTATCTCCACGTCACTAAATCTCACATTCTTCTGTTCATCTGTAATTACACCTTTCCCATGCCAGCTTGCACGTAGGAATATCTTATCAGATCATAAGTTCCTGGGCCTCACAATTTATGGCCTTTGCCCGTTTGACTCTGCTCTAGGGTGCACAACTAAGTTTATAGTGTTTACTTAGGTGCTAGCAGACCATGAGCTGTGATTCAGTAAAGAGGTCAACTAAGAGGCACTCAAATACTTAGGCCTATCAGCCTATATGTTCTGTTAAGCCTTAGCTCTTACAGGCATTAACCATGGTTCATAGTTCATAACTGTACCCATAATATACATTTTTCTGTTAAAAAAAACAAAACAAAAAAAAAGAAGGGATTTATTTCTCTTTCTTTTCTCTCTGCACCGTTTGGGTAACTTTGGCTGCAGAGGCTGAAGCCCACGGCGGTTCTCTGGTGCCTCGGGGGGTGTAAACTTGGGTGGCCGGATCCCTCCTCCCTTCTCTTTCCCAGAGCTGCCAGTTAGTCTTGAGCTCTTTTGTTAACCTCCACCCCTTTGAAGGAAGGGTGTTGCAGTGCAGTCACAAAACCTCCCCCCCCCCCCCCCAAAAAAAAACCCCCCTACAATCTTTACTGACAGCAGGCTCAGCCTGCACGGAGCACAGTAAAAACAAAAACGAAGAGACTAACGCTGCCCTGTTTATCTTTTAGTGTCTGTGCTGTATCAGTGACTTGTTTCCTCATAGATGCTAACTGGGCTCTTATTATGGCTGAAAAGTTGAAACGGTGTACCATTTGTCAGCGGCGTAGTCTTATCGTTGTGGGTGTATATAAAATTTGTACAGTATTGGATCTGTCTGTACCGGCATCAGGAGGTGCGGGGGCAAGGTCTTTGTTGGTTAGGCGGTGGCCGGCAGCAATTCGGCTCCAGTTTGGCAGGAACGTCCGCCATTTTGGATCAGGCACCAATGGAAATCAAACTGTAGGGAAGCTCTTGTGCCGGGCTGCTTTCAGGCTCGGGAGAGTTTGAAGGACCACAGGGAAGGGGGTCCCTGAAGGGGGATTCCCTTCCTGAGATAATTTTGGCTATGTACAGAGCTTTTTTGTTAACACAGTCCTCTTCTCTTCTAGTTATGGTAGCAGAAGTGGCCAGAGGAACACATCCTAGGGCAAAGAGGGCTAGGGTCCTACTTAGAGTGGCTAGTCCTCAAGGACCACATCACAGTCAGGTTTGTAAGGCTTTCCCTATTGATATGCATGAGATCTATTTGCATACAATGGAGATAGTGCATGCTAATATATGTCATCATAATTCTCTATTCCTTTCCTAATAACTTCAGAAATAACCATTTGCTTTTTTTGGCTGCTTCCACACACAGATTAAATTTCAACAGATGGTGGGGGTAATAGGGAGTGTGTATATCTCTAGGGAAAGATCATACCTGTTTCCTGGTCCCTAAGTTCACTATCTTCCCCTATTGATTATAATGAAAGTCAACCTCCAGAGATTTTGGAAAAATAGTTTATTTAGTATAGCAACATAAGCAGTAATAGAAGTAAATTCCTAGAAATAATTCAGTTACAAATCCTATCACTCATAATCATGTTTAAGATAGACAAAAGGCAGAACTCACATTTTCTAACAGGATAGTACTATCCTCAGCTTGATTCACACTTCACAGACAAATTAATTTGTCAACATCCTGATTTCTGGGAGTTTACATAACTATGCCATTATAACCCTTTAGTGGATGCTCCAAATACAGAACTTCTGTGGTCTATTATCAATGGATCAGTGTCTTCCCTACAGTCTCCAGCTGACCTGTTATTAGCAAACAGAGGAGCTGAGTTGAGCAGAGGGGCAGATATGCAGCAAGACAGAATGTCAGGCGAAGTCTTTAAACAGGCTGACTACCAAGGATGGTAGTTGAAAGTTCATGTGCCCTTTAATGTCCTGGGCAAATGCCTGTAGAAATAAACAAATGGACAGATGCCAAAGCAGGAAAGTAATTTTTCATGTGAAGCAGAGCCCTTAAGAGTGAGTAAGAGCAATTTAAATCTTAGTCCCTGCAAAGCAATTAGTACATTTCAGTATTGGTGCTGTTTGTCTGAACTCTTTAAAAAGTTCTTTCTAATTGGTTCTGTCAGTATTTATGAAATCACATGCTACCAGTCAGATGACAGGTACTCTCCGCATTGGTCTATAAGGTATAGTGTCTCTGAAGTAATCGTGATAGTCCAAGATATATTTTTTGTACATTTTGTAGAATTTATACAGATATATGATGTGCATAGGTTTAGAAAGACATATGTGTACAAGTATATATGAATGCATATATGTGTATATACATACAGAGAGAGAGAGAAATACATATTTGTAAAACCTTGTATTTTTAATATCTATGTTTTAACCTCTGTTTTATTCATTCATTAATGTTTTTATTCACTCACCCATAAGGGATTGCACACATATCTAATGTAATATTACTGTTCACCCTCCATGTACCATTCTATGGTTGACAGAGTATTTTATGTGAAAATACACATATACACATATACACAAAATTATATATATATATATATATATATATATATATATATATATATATATATATATATATATATAAAAAATTTATTCTTTCATTGATATATATATTTCTTTTGATTATCGTTTCAATTTCTTTCCTAGTCTGTATTATCTATCATAAAAATTTTTTAGTTGTTTTAATATTTGAGTTTTTTAATATTTTAGATTCCTTTTTTTTGTGTTTTAGATTTATTATCTGTATAGTCAATGTTTTTTACTAATGTATACGTGTATATATGTGTTTTGTAGACTCCTGATGCAGGCCTAACGGCCGAAACACAACGTTTGTGTCGAGTCTTTTTTCATCAATAAGTGTTTTTAAGATCAATCCGGTGTTTGTTGTTCCATGGTCAAACATCCCACTTTCTCCTATACGTGATTAGATATTTAAAATTTTAAAACATTTCAACAAGTTTTCAAAATGCATACTTCCTTATTGAATAGCATTAATGACTTTTGGCATTTGTCATCTGTAGTTATTACCTCTATATTAGTCTATATTTTGGGCTCTGGACATCTGGTGTAAAAAGGTATTCTCCGAGGACAAGCAGGCTGCTTGTTCTCACGACTGGGGTTGACGTCCACGGCAGCCCCCACCAACCGGAACAAAATTTCGCGGGTGGTCCCGCACGCAGGGCACGCCCACCGCGCATGCGCGGCCGTCTTCCTGCCCGTGCGTGACCGTTCCCGCTCAGTCTTTCTTTTTCCGCGCTGGAGAGAGCCGTGTTCGTCTCTTTCTCTGTCAGCCCCAGAAACCGGATCGCGTTTTCGCGCAAATCATCTTCTTCTTCTTTTTTCGTTGTTCGCGTTTCTCTTTTAGTTTCTTTTACAAAAAAAAAAAAAAATAAAACGCTGAACTTTGTTTTCCCTCGTCTCTTAGCGGGGGCGTCGCGTTGCGGCCTTGTGGCCACGCGGTCGGTTTATTTTCGAGGTGTGATTTTTACCGCCACCATCGACGACTTTGATTTCGCCGACGCGATTTTTCCGTCTATGTCCTCGAAGGTCCCGAGTGGATTTAAAAAGTGTGGTCGGTGTGGCCGGCATATCTCGCAGACCGACACTCACGCTTGGTGCCTCCAGTGCCTCGGGCCGGAGCACGATACCAAGACGTGTACTTTGTGTCTCGGTCTCCGGAAACGGACTCAAGTAGCGAGGCAAGTTCTTCGGGACCGTCTTTTTGGAACTTGCGCCGGCCCCTCGACGTCGACGGCATCGGTATCGACGGCTGGTTCTTCGGTACCGGTATCGATGTCCACGAAATTGGCACCGATGGCATCGACCCCAGGAGCACAGGTCCCGTCGGCCCGCCGGTCCCCTGGTGAAGGCAGGGGTGAGAGGCCGCGTGGGCAATCGGCCCCGGTCACTCCCTCTACCCAGGGCCCTCGGGACCGAACCCTGTCGGACCCGGTCCCTCGAGGCCGAGGGGGATCGACCTCCTCCTCCTCAATTCCACCCAGCGCCGATGACGGGCACCGCAAAAGGGCGAAGAAGCACCGTCATCGGTCGCCCACGATGCGACGCCGAGGAAGCGGCAGCGTCGAGAGGAGAGGTCCCCCTCTGTAGTAGAGGTACCGCCACGTCAGGGTGCCAGCACTTCGGTGCAGTCTCCTGGACCCGAACAGCTTCCGGCACCGACGCCTCTACCGGCCCTTCGCCTTTCCCGACAGCGGGCCTGGACGAGTGCCTCCGAGCCATCCTTCTGGGAATCCTGGAAGGGCTGATGCGCCAGACTGTGCCGGCGCCGGGGGTGCTTGCGCCCTCGGCGCCGTTGACTGTGGCGCCGGCGAGCTCTAGCCCGGTGCAGAGGCCTTCGACGCAGACGCCGCTTGCGGCGCCGGTCTCGACCGCCACGCAGGTGGAGTCCCCGTCGACGTTGATGGAGGGAGCTTCATCCCCGCCGGCGCGGGAGTCCACCGCTCGACGACGCCACCGAGGCCTCGGTGCCTCGACGTTGAGCCGGGCCCGGTTGAGGACTCAGCTGCACGAGCTCATGTCCGACACCGAGGAAGAGGCCTCGTGGGGGGAGGAGGAGGACCCCAGATATTTCTCCTCAGAGGAGTCTGTGGGCCTTCCCTCCGACCCCACTCCTTCTCCAGAGAGGAAGCTCTCGCCACCTGAGAGCCTCTCCTTTGCCTCCTTCGTCAGGGATATGTCTATTTGCATTCCCTTTCCCGTGGTCTCCGTGGATGAGCCGAGGGCTGAGATGCTCGAGGTCCTGGACTGTCCATCACCACCTAGAGAGTCCTCCACGGTACCATTGCACAATGTCCTCAAGGAGACATTGCTTCGGAACTGGTTGAGACCACTATCTAATCCCACCATCCCCAAGAAAGCAGAGTCCCAATACAGAATCCACTCGGACCCAGAGTTAATGCGGCCCCAATTGCCTCATGACTTGGCGGTCGTGGACTCTGCTCTCAAGAGGGCACGGAGTTCGAGGGATACCGCCTCGGCGCCCCCGGGGCGGGAGTCTCGCACTCTGGACTCGTTTGGGAGGAAGGCCTACCAATCTTCCATGCTCGTGACCCGCATCCAGTCTTACCAGCTCTACACGAGCATCCACATGCGGAATAATGTGAAGCAACTGGCGGACCTGGTTGACAAGCTCCCGCCGGAGCAGTCCAGGCCCTTTCAGGAGGTGGTCAGGCAGCTGAAGGCGTGCAGGAAGTTCTTGTCCAGGGGTATATATGACACCTGTGACGTGGCATCTCGTGCTGCGGCCCAAGGTATAGTGATGCGCAGGCTCTCATGGCTGCGTGCCTCTGACCTGGACAACCGCACCCAGCAGAGACTGGCCGACGTCCCTTGCCGGGGGGATAATATTTTTGGCGAGAAGGTCGAGCAGCTGGTGGACCAACTGCATCAGCGGGAAACCGCCCTCGACAAGCTCTCCCACCGGGCGCCTTCAGCATCCACCTCAGCAGGTGGACGTTTTTCCCGGGCCCGGCAGGCTGCGCCCTATGCCTTTACCAAGCGTAGGTACACCCAGCCGGCCCGAAGGCCTCGTCAGGCACAGGGACAGTCCCAGCGCGCCCGTTCTCGTCAACAATGTGCGCCTAAGCAGCCCCCTGTGCCTCCACAGCAAAAGCCGGGGACGGGTTTTTGACTGGATCCATGGGAACATAGCCGCCCTCAAAGTGTCCGTACCGGACGATCTGCCGGTCGGAGGGAGGTTAAAATTTTTTCACCAAAGGTGTGGCCTCTCATAACCTCCGACCAGTGGGTTCTCCAAATAGTGTGGTGCGGATACGCCCTGAATTTGGCCTCCCTGCCACCAAATTGTCCTCCGGGAGCTCAATCCTTCAGCTCCCATCACAAGCAGGTACTTGCAGAGGAGCTCTCCGCCCTTCTCAGCGCCAATGCGGTCGAGCCTGTACCACCCGGGCAGGAAGGGCAGGGATTCTATTCCAGGTACTTCCTTGTGGAAAAGAAAACGGGGGATGCGTCCCATCCTAGACCTGAGAGGCCTGAACAATTCCTGGTCAAAGAAAAGTTCAGGATGCTTTCCTTGGGCACCCTTCTGCCAATGATTCAGAAAAACGATTGGCTATGTTCCCTGGATTTAAAGGACGCATACACTCACATCCCGATACTGCCAGCTCACAGACAGTATCTCAGATTCCGCCTGGGCACACGACATTTTCAGTATTGTGTTCTGCCCGTTGGGCTCGCCTCTGCCCCACGGGTGTTTACAAAGTGCCTCGTGGTGGTAGCGGCGTATCTACGCAAGCTGGGAGTGCACGTGTTCCCATATCTCGACGATTGGCTGGTCAAGAACGCCTCGGAGGCAGGAGCTCTCCGGTCCATGCAGTGTACTATTCGCCTCCTGGAGCTGCTGGGGTTTGTGATAATTACCCAAAGTCCCATCTCCAGCCAGCCCAGTCTCTGGAATTCATAGGAGCTCTGCTGAATACTCAGACGGCTCAGGCCTTCCTTCCCGAAGCGAGGGCCAACAACCTTCTGTCCCTGGCTTCACAGACCAGAGCGTCTCGGCAGATCACAGCTCGGCAGATGTTGAGAATTCTGGGTCATATGGCCTCCACAGTTCATGTGACTCCCATGGCTCGTCTTCACATGAGATCTGCTCAATGGACCCTAGCTTCCCAGTGGTTTCAAGCCACCGGGAATCTAGAAGATGTGATCCGCCTCTCCACCAGTTGCCGCACTTCACTGCACTGGTGGACCATTCGGACCAATTTGACCCTGGGACGTCCATTCCAAATTCCTCAGCCCACGAAAGTGCTGACGACGGATGCATCTCGCCTGGGGTGGGGAGCTCATGTCGATGGGCTTCACACCCAGGGACTGTGGTCCCTCCAGGAAAAGGATCTTCAGATCAACCTCCTGGAGCTCCGAGCGATCTGGAACGCACTGAAGGCTTTCAGAGATCGGCTGTCCTGTCAAATTATCCAAATTCGGACAGACAATCAGGTTGCAATGTATTACATCAACAAGCAGGGGGGCACCGGATCTCGCCCCCTGTGTCAGGAAGCCGTCGGGATGTGGCGTTGGGCTTGCCAGTTCGGCATGCTCCTCCAAGCCACATACCTGGCAGGCGTAAACAGTCTGGCCGACAGACTGAGCAGAGTCATGCAACCGCACGAGTGGTCGCTCCATTCCAGAGTGGTTCGCAAGATCTTCCGAGAGTGGGGCACCCCCTCGGTGGACCTTTTCGCCTCTCGGACCAACCACAAGCTGCCTCTGTTCTGTTCCAGACTTCAGACACACGGCAGGCTGGCGTCGGATGCCTTTCTCCTTCATTGGGGGACCGGCCTCCTGTATGCTTATCCTCCCATACCTTTGGTGGGGAAGACCTTACTGAAGCTCAAGCAAGACCGCGGCACCATGATTCTGATCGCGCCCTTTTGGCCCCGTCAGATCTGGTTCCCTCTTCTTCTGGAGTTGTCCTCCGAAGAACCGTGGAGATTGGAGTGTTTTCCGACTCTCATTTCGCAGAACGACGGAGCGTTGCTGCACCCCAACCTTCAGTCTCTGGCTCTCACGGCCTGGATGTTGAGGGCGTAGACTTCACTGCGTTGGGTCTGTCTGAGGGTGTCTCCCGTGTCTTGCTTGCCTCTAGGAAGGATTCCACTAAAAAGAGTTATTTTTTCAAGTGGAGGAGGTTTGTCGTTTGGTGTGAGAGCAAGGCCCTAGAACCTCGTTCTTGCCCTGCACAGAACCTGCTTGAATACCTTCTGCACTTATCAGAGTCTGGCCTCAAGACCAACTCAGTAAGGAATCACCTTAGTGCGATTAGTGCTTACCATTATCGTGTGGAAGGTAAAGCCATCTCTGGAGAGCCTTTAGGTCGTTCGATTCATGAGAGGCTTGCTTTGTCAAAGCCCCCTATCAAGCCTCCTGCAGTGTCATGGGATCTCAACGTCGTCCTCACCCAGCTGATGAAACCTCCTTTTGAGCCACTGAATACCTGCCATCTGAAGTACTTGACCTGGAAGGTCATTTTCTTGGTGCAGTTACTTCAGCTCGTAGGGTCAGTGAGCTTCAAGCCCTGGTAGCTCATGCTCCGTATACCAAATTTCATCACAACAGAGTAGTGCTCCGCACTCACCCAAAGTTCCTGCCGAAGGTGGTGTCGGAGTTCCATCTTAACCAGTCAATTGTCTTGCCAACATTCTTTCCCAGACCGCATACCCGCCCTGCTGAACGTCAGTTGCACACATTGGACTGCAAGAGAGCATTGGCCTTCTACTTGGAGCGGACACAGCCCCACAGACAATCCGCCCAATTGTTTGTTTCTTTCGACCCTAACAGGATAGGGGTCGCTGTCGGGAAATGCACCATCTCCAATTGGCTAGCAGATTGCATTTCCTTCACTTATGCCCAGGCTGGGCTGACTCTAGAGGGCCATGTCACGGCTCATAGTGTCAGAGCCATGGCAGCGTCGGTGGCTCACTTGAAGTCAGCCACTATTGAAGAGATTTGCAAGGCTGCGACGTGGTCATCTGTCCACACATTCACATCACATTACTGCCTGCAGCAGGATACCCGACGCGACAGTCGGTTCGGGCAGTCGGTGCTGCAGAATCTGTTTGGGGTGTAAATCCAACTCCACCCTCCAGGACCCGAATTTATTCTGGTCAGGCTGCACTCTCAGTTAGTTGTTCTTCGTAGGTCAATTTCTGTTATGCCCTCTCCGTTGCGAGGTTCAATTGACCTGGGTTCTTGTTTTGAGTGAGCCTGAGAGCTAGGGATACCCCAGTCGTGAGAACAAGCAGCCTGCTTGTCCTCGGAGAAAGTGAATGATACATACCTGTAGCAGGTGTTCTCCGAGGACAGCAGGCTGATTGTTCTCACCTACCCTCCCTCCTCCCCTTTGGAGTTGCGTTTTGATCATTTTTGCTTGTCATTCAACTGAGCGGGAACGGTCACGCTTAACTATTCCTTGAATGAGAAAATATTTCCACCTATTTATTTTAAAATTATTACCATGTAACTTCATTGAGTGTCTCCTAGTCTTTGTACCTCAGCCTTCTGTTCTCCAAGTTGAAGGTACCTAACCTTTTAAATCTTTACTCATATGAATGTACAGCGCTGTATGTCTAGTAGCACTATAGAAATAAGTAGTAGTAGTAGTAATAGGAGTTCCATCCCCCTTTTTTTTTATTTGGCCGCCCTTCTTTTAACTTTTTCTTTTCTTTTAACTTTTTCTAATTCCACTATATATTTTTTGAGTTACGGCGACCAGAATTGCATGCAATACTCAAGGTGAGATCACACAATGGAGCAATAAGCATTATACAGTAATATTCTTGGTCTTATTTTCCATCCCTCTCCTAATAATTCCTAGCATCCTGTTTGCTGTTTGTTTGCCGCTGCACACTGGGCAGAACATTTAGTGTATTGTCTTCAATGGAAAACAAAATGAGGATGTTGTTATGCTTTTGTATTGCTCCATGGTGTGACCGCACCTCGAATATTGTGTTCAGTTCTGGTCACTTCAACTCAAAAAATATATAGTGGAATTAGAAAAGAGAAGAGAAAATGAGAAGAGTGACAAAATGATAAAGGGGATGGGACAACTTCCCTATGAGGAAAGGCTAAAGCAGCTAGGGCTCTTCAGCTTGGAGAAAAGATGGCAAAGGGGGAGATATGATAGAAGTCTATAAAATGACTGGAGTAGGGTAGACATGAATTTCTTGTTTACTCCAAAAATACTAGGACTAGGGGGCACACAATGAAGTTGAAAGTAGTAAATTTGAAATGAATCGGAGAAAATATTTCTTCACTCAATGTGTAATTAAACTCTGGAATTCGTTGCCTGAGAATGTAGTAAAAGTGGTTAGCTTAGCGGGGTTAAGAAACATTTGGATGGCTTCCTAAAGGAAAAGTCCATAGACCATTATTAAAATGGACTTGGGGAAAATCCACTGCTTATTTCTAGAATAAGCATCTTAAAATGTATTGTTTTGGGATCTTGCCAGGTACTTGTGACCTGGATTGGCCACCGTTGGAAACAGGATGCTGGGCTTGATGGATCTTCGGTCAGTCCCAGTTTGGCAATATTTATGCATTTATATACTAATGATCACCTAGAATAGATCTTTTTCTTGGGTGCTGACTCCTAAGGTGGATCCTAGAATCAAGTAACTATGGTTTAGATTATTCTTCCCAATGTTCATTTACATTTGTTCACATTAAATTTCATCTGCCATTTGGATGCCCAGTCTTCCAATTTCCTAAGGTCTTCCTGTAATTTTTCACAGTTCGCATGGTTTAACAATTTTGAATAGTTTTGTCATCTGTTCCAATTTCCAGATAATTTATAAATATGTTAAATAGCACTGGTCCCAGTTACAGATCCTTGCAGCACTCTACTTTTCACCTTCTTCCACTGACAAAAATGGCCATTTAATCCTACCCTCTGTTTTCTATCTATTAGCCAGTTCCTTATCCACAACAGAACATTGCCTCCTAACCCATGCTTTTTAAATTTAATTTTCTCAGGAGTCTCATGGCGAACTTTGCCAAAAGCTTTCTGAAAATCTAGATAGACTACATCGACCAGCTCACTTTTATCTACAGGTTTAGTCACGCCTTCAAAGAAATGAAGCAGATTGTTGAGGTATGACTTCCCTTTGCTGAATCCATGTTGACTCTGTCCCATTAAACCATGGTTGTCTATGTGTTCTGTAATTTTATTCTTTACTAGTAAAAAAGGCCCGTTCCATATCATCAAGCTGATCAATCCATAGACTGGTGGGTTGTGTCCATCTACCAGCAGGTGGAGATAGAGAGCAAACTTTTGCCTCCCTATATGTGGTCATGTGCTGCCGGAAACTCCTCAGTATGTTCTCTATCTCAGCAGGTGGTGGTCACACACAGCAGCAGCTCTGGCTAGGCCTCCAAGCCTAATCCTTAGGTTTTGTTGAGGCCTGGGGTTGAGGGCTCTTTTGAGCAAGTGCAAACCTGGTGGTGCCAGGTCCCTCCTTTTCTCCCCCCTCCCGCTGGCTCCGTTTAAAAAAAAAAAAAAAAAAAAAAAATTTTAAACGTCTTTAAAGGCGTTTATTTTGACGTTTATTTAAACGTTCATTGCAGCTACTCACTGGGACACCAGTTCGTTACAGCTCGGAGCGGCAAGCAGGTAATTTTACCGTTTTATAGCGGGCAGGGGGTTCCCCGATTCTTCTCCTCGTGGCATATGGCGTCGGAGGGCGAGGGCGCAAAGGGTCGCTCCCCGGATCGCTGGAGCGCTTCTAGAGGGGATGCGGGGGTTTTACAGCCTGATTCGCCCTTGATGGGTGACAGTTTAGTGACCGATGAATGTCCCGGTCCTTCCTCCGGCGTGGCGGTTTTTCCCGCCATAAACGCCCATCCCCCGCTCCTCGCCTCCGCCATCTTGGCCGGCCACGCGGCTCGGACGGCTTCTTCGGGGGCCGCCCTTGAGGTTGGAGACATTAATGCCATGAACGCCCTTAATTTGGGCGACGGCACAAAACCGGCTAATGTTAAGAGCCGTTCTTCCCGCGCGGCTCCTTCGCGGAGTTTCGCGCCGGACGCCATTTTGGATGCGCAGCATGTCCTCTCCCCCGCTATTTCGAGCGCCGGTTGAGAGTGCGTTCTAGGGCTGTTGCCCAGGCTGCGGAAGTGCACAGTCTGGGGGGTTTTCTCCCCCGAGTTTGTTTTGCTGCTGCATCAGGCCTTCCTCATGCACAACGCTGCCCCTGCTCCCTCGTCTGGTAAAGAGGTTGAGGTTCCCAGAGGCAAACGCCCTCGGGTTGATTCCCAGGCCTTGGAGGAATTTGTCTCCTCCGATGTAGATGAGGGCAGCGTGTCTGAGGTCTCCCAACGGTCCTTTGTGGATTCCTTGGAGGAGACGGATCCCCGCTCGGTTGGAGCGGATGACCCCTCTGCAGCGCGGCTTTTTAGCCCAGAGGATTTGCCCAACCTGTTGTTACAGGCCATGGACACTTTGAAGATTTCCTCTCCGGAGGATGTCTCTCCCTCAGCCCCTGTTGGCTCTGCCATTATGCTGGGGACGAAGCGCCCGCCTAGAACCTTCCACGTGCATGATGCCATGCACACCTTAATTTCGGCTCAATGGGATGCCCCAGAAGCGAGCCTTAAAGTGGCTAGGGCTATGTCCCGCCTCTATCCTTTGGCTGTGAGTGAGCGTGAGGCCTATCTGTGGCCTACCGTGGATTCTTTAATTACTGCGGTGACTAAGAAAACGGCGTTGCCGGTGGAAGGTGGCACGGCCCTAAAGGACGCCCAAGACAGAAGATTGGAGGCGGCCTTAAGGTCGTCCTTTGAGGCGGCTGCTTTAAGTTTGCAGGCCTCAGTTTGCGGCTCCTATGTGGCCAGGGCGTGCCTGACTATGGTGCAGCGGGCTTCCCCCTCGGATCATTCCTTGAGGGCTGATTGGCCGGCCCTGGAATCGGGCTTAGCCTATTTGGCAGACTTGCTGTATGATGTCTTGAGAGCCTCAGCTAAAGGCATGGCTCAGACAGTCTCTGCGCGGCGGTGGCTTTGGCTGAAACATTGGTCTGCTGACCACGCCTCTAAATCCCGCCTGGCTAGATTGCCTTTTAAAGGCAAGCTGCTCTTTGGGGTCGAGCTGGACAAAATCGTGACCGATCTCGGCACGTCTAAGGGCAAGAAGTTACCAGAGGTCAGGGCTCGGGCTAGTGCTCGTCCCGCTACCTCCAGAGGACGGTTTCAGGAAGCCCGTCGGTACCGCCCGGGCAGGTCGGGTTCTTCTGCCCCCTCTTCCTTTAAGAGGAATTTCTCCCCCAAGCAGCATTCCTTTCGCAGAGACCACCGTCCCGGAGGTGCTCCCTCCGGTCCTCCCCCAGGGTCTCGTACCCAATGACGGGGTCTTGGTCCACGCCCCAGTGCAGATTGGAGGACGGCTGTCCTCGTTTCTGGGCGAGTGGACCACAATAACTTCAGACGCTTGGGTGCTGGAAGTCATCAGAGACGGCTACAAGCTAGAGTTCTGCCGACCCTTAAGAGACGGGTTTGTACTCTCTCCCTGCAAGTCTCCGGTCAAAGCTGTGGCAGTGCAGCAGACTTTGGACAATCTGATCCGCCTGGGTGCGGTCGTTCCGGTGCCAGAAAGTCAGCTTGGCAAGGGGCGTTACTCCATTTACTTTGTGGTACCAAAGAAAGGAGGTTCTGTCCGGCCTATCCTCGACCTCAAAGGGGTCAATCGGGCCTTGAAAGTGCGGCACTTTCGCATGGAGACTCTCCGCTCTGTTATAGCGGCAGTGAAGGCAGGGGAGTACCTGGCATCCTTGGACATCAAGGAAGCATACTTGCATATTCCCATCTGGCCTCCTCATCAACGCTTTCTGCGTTTTGCAGTCCTGGGCCGACACTTCCAGTTCAGAGCCCTCCCGTTCGGGTTGGCTACTGCTTCCGCGGACCTTTTCCAAAGTAATGGTGGTCATAGCGGCCTTCCTGCGAAAGGAAGGAGTACAAGTCCATCCTTATCTGGACGACTGGTTGATCCGAGCCCCCTCTTATGCAGAGTGCGGCAAAGCTGTGGACCGGGTAGTTGCTCTTTGAGCTCCCTGGGATGGATCATCAACTGGGAGAAGAGCCAGCTGCGCCCGACTCAGTCCCTGGAGTATCTGGGAGTTCGATTCGACACCCAAGTGGGCAGAGTGTTCCTGCCAGACAATCGGATTGTCAAACTTCAGGCTCAGGTGGACCAGTTCCTAGTAGCCTCTCCTCTTCGGGCTTGGGACTATGTGCAGCTGTTGGGCTCTATGACGGCCACGATGGAAGTAGTGCCCTGGGCCAGGGCTCATATGAGACCACTTCAACACTCTCTGCTGCAGCGCTGGACTCCGATGTCGGAGGATTATGCTGTGCGCCTTCCCTTGGATCCAGCAGTGCGCAAGGCGCTGAGCTGGTGGATGCAGACAGACAAGTTGTCTGCGGGAATGCCTCTGGTGACCCCAGAGTGGATTGTCGTCACGACGGACGCCTCTTGTCGGGCTGGGGAGCCCACTGTTTGGGAAGGACAGCGCAGGGGCTCTGGTCTCCTGCAGAGGCAAAGTGGTCTATCAACCTCCTGGAACTCAGAGCCATTCGGTTGGCGCTTTTGGAGTTCATCCCGGTACTGGTGTTGAAGCCTGTACGGGTCCTGTCGGACAATGCCACGGCTGTGGCCTATGTCAACCGCCAGGGAGGTACCAAGAGCGCCCCTCTAGCCAAGGAGGCTATGAGTCTATGCCAGTGGGCAGAAGCGAACCTGGAACAGCTGTCAGCGGCCCACATTGCCGGAGTCATGAATGTCAAGGCGGACTTTCTCAGTCGCCATACCTTGGAGCCCGGAGAGTGGCAGCTATCTGCTCAGGCGTTCTTGGACATCACGAAGCGCTGGGGCCAGCCGAGCCTAGATCTGATGGCGTCATCGGCCAATTGCCAAGTGCCGCGCTTTTTCAGCAGAGGACGGGACCCTCGATCCCTGGGAGTAGATGCTCTTCTCCAACAGTGGCCGACACAAGAGCTTCTCTATGTGTTCCCGCCCTGGCCCATGTTGGGCAGGGTGCTAGACCGGGTGGCAAAGCATCCCGGCAGGGTAATCCTGGTGGGTCCGGATTGGCCCAGACGTCCCTGGTATGCGGACTTGATCAGGCTCTCAGTCGACGATCCTCTGCGGCTGCCAGTGGAGCAGGGCCTGTTACATCAGGGTCCCGTGGTGATGGAGGATCCCTCCCCCTTTGGTCTTACGGCCTGGCTATTGAGCGGCAGCGTCTGAGGAAGAAGGGCTTCTCAGACAAGGTCATCGCCACTATGCTGAGAGCGAGGAAGCGCTCTACTTCTACTGCTTACGCCAGGGTTGGCGTATCTTTGCAGCGTGGTGTGAAGCAGGCTCACTTTCTCCTTTCACTGCTCCAATTTCTTCAGTGTTGGCGTTCCTGCAAGAAGGTCTGGACAAAGGCCTGTCGCTCAGTTCCCTTAAAGTCCAGGTAGCGGCTCTGGCTTGCTTCAGGGGCCGCCTGAAGGGTGCTTCCCTGGCTTCGCAGCCAGATGTGGTGCGCTTTCTCAAGGGAGTTAATCACCTGCGCCCTCCTCTGCACTCAGTGGTGCCTGCGTGGAATCTCAACCTGGTGCTAAGAGCATTGCAGAAGCCGCCGTTTGAACCCTTGTCAAGGGCATCTCTGAAAGACCTGACGTTGAAAGCAGTCTTTTTGGTGGCTATCACTTCAGCCAGAAGAGTTTCCGAGCTCCAGGCGCTCTCATGTCGAGAGCCTTTTCTGCAGTTCACTGAGGCAGGAGTGACTATTCGCACAGTGCCTTCCTTTCTGCCCAAGATTGTTTCTCGCTTCCATGTGAATCAGCAGCTCTGTCTCCCTTCCTTTCGTAGGGAGGACTACCCAGAGGAGTACTCTGCTCTTAAATATCTGGATGTGAGACGAGTCATCATCAGATACTTGGAAGTGACCAATGATTTCCGGAAATCGGATCATCTGTTTGTCCTGTATGCAGGTCCTCGTAGGGGTCTGCAGGCTGCTAAGCCTACAGTGGCAAGATGGGTCAAGGAAGCCATTGCAGCGGCTTATGTGGCCGCGGGGAAGGTGCCGCCTATCCAGCTGAAGGCTCACACCACAAGAGCTCAGGCGGCCTCGATGGCAGAGGCCGGTTCCGTCTCCTTGGAAGAGATATGCAAGGCGGCAACTTGGGCTTCGGCCCATACATTCTCCAAGCATTACCGCTTGACTGTGGCTGCTCGGGCGGAGGCCCGGTTTGGAGCTTCAGTGTTGCGGTCAGGGATTTCTATGTCCCGCCCTGGGTGAGTACTGCTTCGGTACATCCCACCAGTCTATGGATTGATCAGCTTGATGATATGGAAGGTAAAATTATGTATAATCATACCTGATAATTTTCTTTCCATTAATCATAGCTGATCAATCCATAGCCCCTCCCAGATATCTGTACTGTTTTTATTCTGGTTGCATTTCAGGTTCAAGTTCAGTCTTCAGTTACTTCAGAAAGACTTCGTGTTCAAGTTTTTTCACTTGGATTCTTCAAGAGTTAAGACGAGTTTGTGTTACAGTGAGCTGCTGCATTCCTCTCCCCTCCGTTTTACGGGGCTGGATTGAGACTTAAAATTCTGCCGGCACTCCCTCCCGCTTCGTGCGGCTGTAGGGCAGTTTTGTACCCCTCCCGCTTCGGCGGTGTTAGGGTCAGTCAGCTCCTCCCGCGGTTGCGGTTGCAGGATAAGCCAGATCCCCCCGCATCGGCGGGTGTGGTGTCCCTCCCCCGCTCCGCGGGGATGAGCTGGACGGATTCCCCTCCCCCACTTGTGTGGGGATGAGCTGGGTTAATTCCCCTCCCCCGTTTCGGCGGTGGTGAGCTGGGCAGAGTGTCCCTTTGTGGGTGTAATTCTCTAAGTGCTGAGTCCTGCGGATGGAGCTTTGATATCGACATACTGAGGAGTTTCCGGCAGCACATGACCACATATAGGGAGGCAAAAGTTTGCTCTCTATCTCCACCTGCTGGTAGATGGACACAACCCACCAGTCTATGGATTGATCAGCTATGATTAATGGAAAGAAAATTATCAGGTATGATTATACATAATTTTACCTTTCTGACACAAATGAAACGGGCGCTAGCAAGGTTTTCCTCGGAGTGTGTATGTTTGGGAGAGTGTATGTGAGAGTGACTGTTTGAGAGTCAGAGTGAAAGTGTGAGTGTGTGAGAGAGAGAGTGAGTCTGGGTGTGAGTGTGTTTGTGACAGAGTGTGTGTGTGAGAATGAGAGTGTGTGCAAGTGTGTATGTGAGACACAGTGCGATAGAGAGTGTGTGTGTGTGGCCATCCATGCTCCTCTGTCCCCTGCCCCCTCCATTCATCCCTTTCCATCATTTCCCCTCTTTGCCTGAGGCCTGCCCTGCAATCCATATCCATCCATGCCCATCTGTCCCCTCCATTCATCCCTATCCAGCAATTCCCCTTTCCCTGAGCCCTGCCGTCCCAATCCATGGCCATCCATGTTACTCTGTCCCCTGCCCCCTCCATTCATCCCTTTCCAGCATTTCCCCTCTTTGCCTGAGGCCTGCCCTGCAATCCATATCCATCCATGCCCATCTGTCCCCTGCATTCATCCCTTTCCAGCATTTCCCCTCTCTGCCTGAGGCCTGCTCTGCAATCCATATCCATCCATGCCCATCTGTCCCCTTCATTCCTCCCTATCCAGCAATTCCCCTTTCCCTGAGCCCTGCCCTCCCAATCCATGGCCATCCATGTTACTCTGTCCCCTGCCCCCTCCATTCATCCCTTTCCAGCATTTCCCCTCTGTGCCTGAGGCCTGCCCTGCAATCCATATCCATCCATGCCCATCTGTCCCCTCCATTCATCCCTATCCAGCAATTCCCCTTTCCCTGAGCCCTGCCGTCCCAATCCATGGCCATCCATGTTACTCTGTCACCTGCCCCCTCCATTCATCCCTATCCAGCATTTCCCCTCTCTCCCTTCCATGACCCCCCCTCGCATCCATGCTCCTCTCTCTCCCATGTCCCAGCCTGGCCCGCCCTCTTCTCCTCCCCCCCTTCGCATCCATGCATGCGTTTTTTTTTTTTTTCTTCTTTTAAAATTTACCTCCGTGGCGGTTCCGGCAGCGAAGCGTCAGGGAAGGAGGCGGTGCTCCCGACGTCTAGGTTTCCCTTCGCTGTGTTCCGCCTTCTTTTGACGTCATCCTTGACGTCAGAAGAAGGCGGAACACAGCGAAGGGAAGGCTAGACGTCGAGAGCGCCGCCTCCTTCCCTGACGCTTCGCTGCCGAGCGATGCGATTGGTTGAGTGTCATTGCTCCGCCCTCGACGTCATCACGTTTGACGCGTGGGCGGGGCAGACACAATGCGATCTCACCCCCTTCACTTTTGGCTAAAAGAGGCTTCATAGAACGTTGGAGGTGCGTTTTATATAGAGAGATAATAGTTTTCCACTATTTTGCCTGGCACTGACGTCAGGCTTACCAGTCTGTAATTTTCTGGATCTCCCCTGGAACCCTTTTTAAAAATGACATTGACCACCCTCCAATCTTTAGGTACTATCGACAGATCACTAACTGCAGATCAGCAATTTCATGTTCAAGTCCTTTCAGAAGCCTGGTGTGCATACTATCAGTTCCAGGTGATTTTCTACTCTTTAATTTGTCGATTTGTTTCAGTACATCTTCTGTGTTCAGAGATTTCTTTGTTTCTCCACATCATCATTCTTGAAAACCATTTCTGGTAGAGGTAGATCTTAACAAGAATTCATTGTCTCTTCACTATGGCTTTGTCCTTCCTGAGTGCCCCTTTTGCTTCTTGTTAATCAAATGTTCCTACGGATTCCTTCACAGGCTTTCTGCGTTTAAGTTTTTACTTCTGTGACAAGTTTCTCTTCATATTCTCTTTTAGCCTTTTTTATTAATTCTTTGAATCTAACTTGCCAGTGTTTATGTTGCTTCTTATTTTCATCATTTGGGTCCTTTTTCCATTTTTGTGAAAGATGTTCTTTTGGCTCTTATAGCCCCTTTCACTTTACCTTTTAATCATGCTGGCTGTCGTTTGCTCTTCTTTCCACCTTTATTATACGTGAAATACATATGATCTGGGCTTCCTAGATTGTGCTTTTAAACAACATCCATGCCTGATTTAAAGTCCTAACCTTTTTAAGCTCCTCTTGTCTGGGCTAAGGGTCAAAACACAACTTCAAATACAACTGAACCAAACATATGACATGTTTTTAATTTTATTTTTAAATCCCGAATAGCACTTCTTAGGCTTGTAAATACTTAGTATGGTAGTTCCATTGATTCTATTTTTTAAGTAGTTTTGAACTGTTAGCAAAGTATAGGTGCTCATGTTACCTTTTATTGTTGTTGAATAGATGCTAAAGCAGCTTTTTATTACAGGTGACATAAAGTTGTGTGTATTTTTTTTTTTTTTTGTTACATTTGTACCCCACGCTTTCCCACTCATGGCAGGCTCAATGCGGCTTACATGGGGCAATGGAGGGTTAAGTGACTTGCCCAGAGTCACAAGGAGCTGCCTTTGCCTGAGGTGGGAATTGAACTCAGTTCCTCAGGACCAAAGTCCACCACCCTAACCACTAGGCCACTCCGTATTGAAATACTGTCATGGATATGTAGCTATGTTTTATCTAATATAATAATTTGCTCCTCCAACATTCCAGTGTGTCTCACTGAGATCGTAACCACCTGCTGACATCACTCCTCCAACGTTCTCCGTCCCCCTCCCTCCCAGTTCAATGGGACCCTGGAACTGGGAGGGAGGGACAGAGGGAGGGGGACCCTGGAACTGGGAGGGAGGGACAGAGGGAGGGGGGACCCTGGAAATGGGAGGGAGGGACGGGGACACTGGAACTCAGAGGGAGGTGAGGGGGCAGGGGAGAGATGCTGCACATGGATGGATGGAGGGGGCAGGGCACAGAGGATGTTGCCTGCATATGGATGAATGCAGGGGAGGGAGGGGACCCTGAAAATTGGAAGGAGGGAGGGGGACAACAACCCTGGAACTCGGAGGGAGGGAAGGGGGACCCTGGCACTGGGAGGGAGGGGGGGGCCCTGGCACACACTCTCATGCTCAAACACACTCTCTATCTCTCTCTCTCTCTCTCACAGACACACTCGCACCCAGTCTCACTCTCTCTCTGTCACACACACACACTCGCACATACACTGTCACTCACACAGTCACTCTCACATACACACTCCAAGGAAAACCTTGCTAGCGCCCGTTTCATTTGTGTCAGAAACAGGCCTTTTTTTACTAGTAGCAGTATAAAATGAATCTTGATTGCTGTGTGCACAGTTGATCTAAGTTTTGCCCAGGTCTGTCAGAGCACAGATGATTATGCATAGGAACCTGCAGGGGCTAGAGATGAGAAGTACTGGCCCCTTTACTGTTTAATATTTTTATTTCACCATTACTCTAGCTGATTCAGTCATTGGGGTGTAGTCCTTTATTGATTTTTGAACAACATATACATACTTTGTCCTGTCTGCCTTAAATTATGCTTTGACTTTTCAATTGTGTTTGAATGCTGTTACTACTTGGCTTGCTGATAATGGACTTTTAAAAAATGTTTCTAAATGTGAAGCAGTTCTTTTCCCAGACTCCAAGTCAGCTAGTCTAACCTCCTTTTACCGTCAAAATTCTCTCAGTGCCCTTTTGCGACGGCCTGTGTATCTTGGGAACATCTTTAATCAAAAGCTGTTGTATCTTTTTGTTGACAAGATGGTGAGTTCGGCATTCTCAACCTTGTACAGGATCTGTTTGGTTTGGTTGTATATCGGTACTGCCTTGTCTACCTCAATTGGGACTCAGTATCTCAAGAGATGAAACATTTTGCTATGTAGGTCCTTCCCTGTGGAACACACTGCTTCTTGAGTATCACATTTTAACATCAAAGCTAAGTTCAAGAAAGCATTAAATGCTTTTTTAGCTAGACCTTTCAGTTGTCTACATGGCGGAAGCAGAAAGCCTGTGAGGGAATCTGTGGGACTGTTAGATCACAAAGAATCAAAAGGGTAGTCAGGGAGGACAAAGCCATTGCGGAGAAACTGAATGAATTCTTTGCTTCGGTCTTTACGGAAGAAGATGTAAGATCTGCCTGTACCAGAAATAGTTTTCAAGGATAATTGATGTGGAGGAACTGAAAGAAATTTCGGTGGACCTGGAAGATGTACTGATTTAAATTGATAGAGTAGTAAATCACCTGGACTGGGTGGCATACATCCAAGGGTACTCAAAGAACTCAAGCTTGAAATTGCTGATCTGCCGTTAGTAATATCTAACTTGTCATTAGAATTGTCGATAGTAACTGAAGATTGGAGGGTGGCCAATGTGATGCCGGCTTTTAAAAAAGGGTTCCAGATCCGGGAAATTACAGACCGGTAAGCCTAACGTCAGTGCCTGGCAAAATAGTGGAAACTGTTATAAAGAATAAAATTACGGAACACATAGACAAACATGGCTTAATGGGACAGAGTCAGCATGGGTTCAGCCAAGGGAAGGCTTGCCTCACCAATTTGCTTCATTTCTTTGAAGGTGTTGAATAAACATGTGGATAAAGGTGAGCCAGTTGATACAGTGTATCTAGATTTTCAGAAAGCTTTCGATAAAGTTCCTTATGAGAGACTCCTGAGAAAATTTAGAGTCATGGGATAGGAGGCAAGGTACTGGTGTGGATTAGGAATTGGTTATTGGACAGAAAACAGAGGGTAGGGTTAAATGGTAATTTCTCTCAATGGAGGAGGGTGAACAGTGGTTTGCCGCAAGGATCTGTATTAGGACTGGTGCTATTTAACATATTGTATAAATGATGTGGAAATTGGAATGAAAAGTGAGGTGATTAAATTTGCAAATGATACAAACTATTCAAGGTTGTTAAAACATGAGCAGACTGTGTAATATTGCAGGAAGTTCTTAGGAAATTGGAAGACTGGGCATCTAAATGGCAGATGAAATTTAAAGTGGACAAATGCAAGGTAATGCACGTTGGAAAGAATAATCCGAATCATAGTTACCTGATGCTAGGGTCTACCTTGGGGGGTCAGCACTCAAGAAAAAGATCTAGGTGCCACTGTAGATAATACACTGAAATGTTTTGTTCTGTTCAGTTTGGTGCGGCAGCCAAAAACAAACAGGATACTAGGAATTATTAGGAAAGGGATGGTGAATAAGACCAAAAATACTATAATGCTCCTTGAGCTGCTGGATGGCCTCATGCAGTGGTGTGTATCCCATTGTGGCCCCACCTGGCCCTCAGCCTGTGGTGCGACCTCTGACACGGGCGCCATTTGCGGCCCTGGTGTCGATTGCCACCCAAATCGGCACTCCCTCGACGTCGGTGGAGGAAGCTTCACCGGAGTCGAGGTAGGAGTCAACTTCTCAACACCGCTCTCAAATACATGGTTCCTCGGCATTGAGGCAGATATGGTCTCTGCAATCCATAGGGAGATACTGTCTGACACAGAAGAGGAGTGCTTATGGGATTCAGAGGAGGATACCAGGTACTTTTCTTCAGATGAGTCTTATAGGATTCCCTCTGAACCCTGTCCTCCACCTGAAAGAAGATGGTCTCCACTGGAGTGCTTTTCATTTCCATCTTTTGTAAAGGAAATGCCTGAGGCTATTCCATTTCCTTTGGAAGTGGAGGATGAGCCCAGGGCCAAGATGCTCAGTTTCTGGACTATACATCTCCTCCTAAGGAGTCTGTGACTGCACCTCTCCGTGAGGTACTTCAAGTCCTTGTCAGGAACTGGGAGTCTCCTTTGTTGGTCCCTGTCATGCCCAAAAAGATTGACACTCTGTATCGGATACACAGTGCACCTGTATTTGATAGGTCTCAGTTGCCTGACAATTCCATGGTGGTGTTATCCGCTATCAAAAAAGCCAGGAGTTCCAGGGACTATGCCTTGGTGCCCCCAGGCAGAGAAGCTAGAACCCTGGATTCTTTTGGGAGGAAGATGTACCAGGCTTTAGTGCTCATCTCCAGAATACAATTCTACCAGCTCTTCACGAGCATCTACTTGTGAAACTCTGTGCGACAGCTGTCAGATTTAGTTGACACACTCCCTCTGGAGCAGAAGGCGTTCCGAAAGTTCTTGGCCAGAGGCACTTACAATGCTTTTGATGTGGCATCCAGGATCTCTTCTCAAAATATAGCAATGCGCAGACTCTCATGGCTGCGTGTTTCTGACTTGGAACATTCTGTTCAGCAGCAGTTGGCTGATGCCCCTTTCTGGGGGCGATAACCTTTTTGGAGAGAAGCTTGAAGAGGTCACTGGCCAAATTGAGAAACACACTGATACCATCTCTTCTCTCTCCCACCGGGCACCTTTTTCATCTATCTCCTCATCTAGGAGGACTTTTGGCAAGCCAAGGAGGATTTCCTATTACTATCCTAGGCACCCTTCGGCTCGCCAGCCTACTCAGGCTCAACCCCAGTGCGCTTGTTCACATCAACACTGTGTGCCTAATGCCCCCAGCTGCTCCCCAGTCAAACTAAGGGACAAGCTTGTTTGGCTCCAGCACAACAGAGCCACAGTAAAAGTGTCTGTCCTTGGATGACTTGGCGGTCGGGGGAGGCTAAAATGTTTTCACCAAAGGTGGCCTCTTATAACCTCCGTCTGGTGGGTTCTTCAAAGAGGCCCTTAATTGACATCTAAAACCTCCAAATTACTCACCGAGAGCTCATTCATTCAGTTCTCAGCACAGGCAGGTACTTGCAGAGGACTCTCCGCCCTTCTAAAGGCCCATGCGGTCGAACCCGTTCCACAAGAGGAAGAAGGACTGGGATTCTATTCCAGGTACTTCCTTGTGCAGAAGACAGGGGATGCGTCCCATCCTAAATCTAAGGGCCATGAACAATTTCCTAGTCCAAGAAAAGTTCAGGATGGTTTCCCTAGGCACCCTTCTCCCAATGATTCAGAAAAATGATTGGCTATGCTTTCTGGACTTAAAGGATGCATATACTCACATCCCAATACTTTCAGCCCACCGGCAGTATCTTCAATTTCAGCTGGGAACACATCACTTTCAGTACCTCGTGTTACCTTTTGGCCTTTCGTCAGCGCCCTGGATGTTCACCAAGTGTCTAGTGGTAGTTGCAGCATTGCTACACAGACTGGAATTCATGTGTTCCCATGTCTTGACAATTGGCTGGTAAAGAGCACCTCTGAGGAGAGTGCTCAGGAGTCCATGTGGATGACTATTCGGGTGCTCAAGCTACCAGAGTTTGTTTTAAACTACCCCAAGTCCCATCTCCGCCGTGTCCAGCGATTGGAGTTCATAGGAGCCTTGCTAGTCACACAGAGGGTTCAAACCTACCTCCCGGAGACAAGAGCGGACAATCTTGTCTCACTTGCATCCAAGGGTCATGCCTCTCGGCGGGTCACAGCTTGGCAGATGTTAAGAGTTTTGGGCCACATGGCTTCAACAGTGTACGTTACACCCATGACACATCTTCACATGAGATTATCTCAATGGACCCAGCTTCTCAGTGGTATCAAGCCATAAGGAGCCTAGAAGATGTCATCCAAGTGTCCCCAGAGCTTTGTACGCTTTCTTCAGTGGTGGACCATTCGATCCAGTTTGACTCTGGATCTTCCATTTCAAATTCCTCAACTGATGAAGGGATGTATCTCTCCTGGGCTGGGGAGCTCATGTAGATGGACTTCACACTCAAGGTGCTTGGTCCTCTCAGGAAAAAAAATCTTCAGTTCAACCTCCTGGAGCTTCGAGCAATCTGGAATACTCTAAAGGCATTCAAGGGTTATTTCAGCAAATTGTTCTCGTCCAAACAGACAGGTTGCGATGTATTACACCAACAAGCAGGGGGGAACTGGATCATGCCCTCTGTGTCAGGAGGCTGGATGTGGCATTGGGCTCGCCGACATGGCATTTTCCTTCGAACCACTTACTGACGGGCGAAGCAATACCCTGGCTGACAGATTGAGCAGGATAATGTAACCTCATGTGGCCTCTCAATATAGGTTTAGTCCACAAGATCTTCTGAGCGTGGGGTACTCCCTCGGTAAATCTTTTTGCCACTTGGATCAATCACAAGGTTCTTCAGTTCTGTTCCAGGCTTCAGGCCCAAGGCAGACTAGTATATGCCTTCCTCCTCAGCTGAGGGAGAGGTCTTCTGTATGCATATCCTAATACCTCTAGTGGGAAAAGCTTTGTTGAAACTCAAGCAAGACTACGGATCCATGATTCTGATCGCTCTGTTCTTGCCATGCCAAATATGGTTCCCTCTTCTGGAGTTATCCTCTGAAGAACCATGGAGATTGGAGTGTTTTCTGACCCTCATTACACAGAATGAGGGGTCTCTTCTACATCCCAGCCATCCTCTGGCTCTCACAGCTTGGATGTTGAGAGCCTTGAATTCGCTTCCTTGGGTCTTTCGGAGGGTGTCTCCAGAGTCTTGCTGGCTTCCAGGAAAGATTCCACTAGAATGTGTTACTTTTTTACATGGAGTAGGTTTGCTGTCTGGTGTGAGAGCAAGACCCTAGATCCCCTTACTTTCTCTACACAGGCCCTGTATGAACATCTTCTATACTTATCAGAGTTGGTCTTAAGATCAACTCCATAAGGGTTCACCTTAGTGCAATTAGTGCTTATCAATGTGTAGAAGGTAAGCCCATCTCTGCACAGCATCGCATTTGCTTCATGAGAGATTTGCTTTTGTCAAAGCCCCCTGTCAAACCTCCACAAGTGTTATGGGATCTCAACATCATGCTCACCCAGCTGATGAAAGCTCCTTTTGAGCCACTGAATTCCTGCCATCTGAAGTACTTACTACTTCCATCTGAAGTACTTACTACTACTACTTATCATTTCTATAGCACTACTAGATGTACGCAGCGCTGTACACTTGAACATGAAGAGACGGTCCCTGCTTGACAGATCTTACAAGTACTTGACCTGCAAGGTCATTTTCTTGGTGGCTATTACTTCATCTCGTAGGGTCAGTGAGCTTCAGGCCTTAGTGGTGGATGCACCTTATACTGAGTTTCATTACAACAGTGTAGTCCACCGCACACACCCCAAGTTCTTGCCGAAATTGGTGTTGGAGTTCCATCTGAACCAGCTGATTGTCTTGCCAACATTCTTTCTCCGACCTCATTCCCATCCTGGCAAAAGTAGCTTGCACACCTTGGATTGCAAGAGAGCATTGGCCTACTACATCGAGTGGTCAAGGCCCCACAGACAGTCCGCCCAGCTTTTTGTTTCTTTTGATCCCAACAGGATGGGTGTCCCCATTGGGATGTGCACCATTTCAATTTGTCAGATTGTATTTCCTTCACCTATGCCCAGGTTGGGTTGGCTTTGGAGGGTCATGTCACGACTTATAATTTCAGAGCCATGGCTGCATTGGTAGCCCATTTGAGGTCGGCCTCCATTGAAAAGATTTTCAAGGCTGCGACTTGGTCGTCAGTCCACACACTTACATCACACTACTGCCTTGAGCAGGATACCCGACGTGACAGTTGGTTCGGGCATTCAGTGTTGCAGAATCTATTTGGTGTCTAGAATCTAACTCCACCCTCCTAGGCCTATTTTATTCTGCTCCAGGCTGTACTCTCATTCAGATTGTATATAGTTTCAGGTTAATCTGTGTTATGTCCTGCCGTTGTGAGGCCCAATTGATCGGTGTTTGTTGTTTTTTGTGAGCCTGGATGCTAGGGATTCCCCACTTGGAAGAATATTGAGGCCTGCTTGTCCTCGAAGAAAGTAAAGATACTTACCTGTAGCAGGTAGCCTCTGAGGACACAGGCTTTATATTCTGAGAATCTCTCCCATCTCCCTTTGGAATTGTCTCCTTTGTACTTTTTACTTTATTTTTTGCTATAGTATTAAGCTGAGGAGACCGCTCCCAAGGTGAATGGGCTGTGTCAGCATTAGCACACCGTCAGCCACTAGCATTGCTTAGTAAAAAGGTGAGGTAAGTAATTATTCCCTATAGATTCATGTCTTATGAAATAGTTATCTTAAAATTTGTTACCAATCTCTATTTTCATCAAAAGGGATCTCATAGAACCACTGATTGAGGAGATAATTGTTATAAAGGATATAAGAAGAGTTTGGAATGAATTTAACACTCTTAAGTTTAATTGATCCCATGTCAGAATGTATAATTGCCTTATGTGCTTAGTTTCTGTGAGTTTAAAGTGCCATATTAGGATAGTATAATTATTACAATCTCATCCCATGGCTTTTCCTACCATCTCTATGCTGATGACTCCCAAATCTACCTTTCTACCCCTGATGTCTCACCTTGCATCCAAACCAAAGTTTCAGCGTGCTTGTCGGACATTGCTGTCTGGATGTCTCAACACCACCTGAAATTAAATATGACCAAAACCGAGCTTCTCATTTTCCCCCCCAAACCCACCTCCCCGCTCCCCCCGTTTTCTATTTCTGTTGATGGCTCTCTCATTCTCCCTGTCTCCTCAGCTCGAAACCTTGGGGTCATCTTTGACTCTTCTCTCTCCTTCTCTGCTCATATCCAGCAGATTGCCAAGACCTGTCGTTTCTTTCTTTACAACATCCGTAAAATCCGCCCCTTTCTTTCCGAGCACTCTACCAAAACCCTCATCCACACCCTTGTCACCTCTCGTTTAGACTACTGCAATCTGCTTCTTGCTGGCCTCCCACTTAGTCACCTCTCCCCTCTCCAGTCGGTTCAAAACTCTGCTGCCCGTCTCATCTTCCGCCAGGGTCGCTTTACTCATACTACCCCTCTCCTCAAGACCCTTCACTGGCTCCCTCTCCGTTTTCGCATCCTGTTCAAACTTCTTCTACTAACCTATAAATGTACTCACTCTGCTGCTCCCCAGTATCTCTCCACACTCGTCCATCCCTACACCCCTTCCCGTGCACTCCGCTCCATGGATAAATCCTTCTTATCTGTTCCCTTCTCCACTACTGCCAACTCCAGACTTCGCGCCTTCTGTCTCGCTGCACCCTACGCCTGGCATAAACTTCCTGAGCCCCTACGTCTTGCCCCATCCTTGGCCACCTTTAAATCTAGACTGAAAGCCCACCTCTTTAACATTGCTTTTGACTCGTAACCACTTGTAACCACTCGCCTCCACCTACCCTCCTCTCTTCCTTCCCGTTTACATTAATTGATTTGATTTGCTTACTTTATTTATTTTTTGTCTATTAGATTGTAAGCTCTTTGAGCAGGGACTGTCTTTCTTCTATGTTTGTGCAGCGCTGCGTACGCCTTGTAGCGCTATAGAAATGCTAAATAGTAGTAGTAGTAGTATTAATAAATTGATGTGACTTTTACATGTTGCATTCTTCTTTTTGTTGGACCTCACTCTTTTTTCGTTGGTGCATCTACTGTTGAGGCTATTTACTACTACTACTACTTATTACTTAACATTTCTAAAGCGCTACCAGGGTTACGCAGCGCTGGACAATTTAACAAAGAAGGACGGTCCCTGCTCAAAGGAGCTTACAATCTAAAGGACAAAAAGTGCAGTCAAACAAATTGGGGCAATCTAGATTTCCTGAATGGAGGTATAATGGTTAGGTGCGCGAAGGCGACATTGAAGAGGTGGGCTTTGAGCAAGGATTTGAAGATGGGCATGGAGGGGGCTTGGCGTATGGGCTCAGGGAGTTTATTCCAAGCATAGGGTGAGGTGAGGCAGAAAGGGCGGAGCTATTTGTTCTCCTTGTTTTTGTTCTCAGCTTAAAGGTCATCAAACCCAGCATTTTGTTTCTAAAAGTGGCCAGTTCAAGTCGCAAATACTTGGTAGATTCCAAATTCATCAATAAGATTGAAGCAAGTTGTATAGTGGTGTTTAGAAACAGGGCATTATTCTTGAAGCTTCTCCCGTTCAGTGCTTATGGTGGAAGGGAGAAAGGAGGTGTGTGTATGTGTGTGTGTGTGTGTGTGTGTGTATGTATATATATATATATATATATATATATATATATATATATATTTACAGCATTTATATCCCACAATTTCCCACATAAAAACACAGCATGTCCGGGGTCAAACGATTAATGTCCTAGAAGTATAATGGGGAAAGGCGCGGTGAGTAATGTGACACCGGGGTAAGACAGATCAGAAGGTAGAGGTGCCTGGCTGGAGTGATGCATACGCACACACACACACACCTCCATACAGCTTTTCAGTATTTTCTGTGTCCAGGCCAGCTCTTCAGTATTTTCTATGTCCAGCTTCTGCTTGTGATTGTCAGATGGTCCCCAGCTGAACTTTGCGGATAGCTTGAGTTTGCAGAGTCGTATCTGGAGGTCTTCAGATCCCGTCTCTGGTGTCTGTGAATTTACTACTTCCTGCCATTCACCTCTTCCCTGTTTCTTGTGGAGCTCTCCTTTTCAAGCACAACAACCTAAAAGAAAAAAAAAAGAAGGGAGAAGGAAAGAGGTTTAGTGGAGAGCATGGGACAGAGTATCAGTCTTGATTCTTTCTCATCTGGGGTAGGACTTGTGGAGACTGAGTTTGAGGGGAGCAGCTGACTGTGGTAAGTCCAACTGAAATTGGACTCTGAACCACTTGTAGGGCTTCAGGTTCTGCCTGGTATAGGGGAGACATACAGACTTGCTTCTTGGGATTGCGTTGTGCTGCGCTTGTGCCAGTCAGGGTGAAGGCGACTCCTGCAGAGGTAGTAAAGCAGTTTTCTCACTGTGGGACCCACCTGGCATCAGGGCATTGCAGTGTGTGCAAAACAAGAATCCTGAGGGACTTTTGGAAAACTATAGGCAGCAGCACGTCTTTGGATATGTGCCAGTGTGCAGTTTGATGCAAGAGAGCGTGGGAATGGGTTCAATTTTGTGGGGCTGACTAGCAGTGAGGAACAGCCTCTGTCTGATCATGTGCAAAACACAGCCATCATTTTACAACCTTAGGGCCTGACTGAGCATTTAGTTGCATCGGGATCTTTGTTTTCTCCAGAGTTTATATATGTAACACCAATTGTATCTTTCACGCTGGAATGACGAATGCCATAATGGGACTTTGTAAGCCACATTGAGCCTGCAAATAGGTGGGAAAATGTGGGATACAAAATGCAATAAATAAATAAAATATTGCTCTTACACCAGACCTATTTACAGAAGCAGGGACAAAGTTACTGCTAGATGATTCAGTTTCTTGTCCTGCTGTCCCTCCAGCTCCCAAAGAGATCTCATTTAGCCTCATCTGCTCACTCCTGGAGGTCTGTCTCTGCTTCTCCCTTTTATCTGATGTTCTCTCAGTCTATTCAGAGGAGCCATCATTGAAGGTGCCGTTAGAGGAGGGAGAATGCCCTACTGAGGAGGGGGGTGATGTAGGTAAACACAAATGATACTTACAGGAAAACAACTCCCAACAGTCTCATCTGCGCCCAGATTCCATACAGAATTATTTGCGATCAAAATACTCTGTTCTCTGTCTAGGGAAGGAGGGAACCTGGATTGGCACCAAGCCAGTACTTTCCGATAGAAACGAAACTGAAGAAGCCAGCTGATTAATATATTAGAATTTATTATTGATAATATGATATACAAAATAGACCACTCTTTAGCAAAGCTTAGCTAATTACAAAAATAACTTGCTGGTAAAAGAATTACAAAAATATATTGTCACGGTAAGCATGTGCTAAGGCCGGCTGATCCAAGATGGCCGCGGTATGATCGGCGTCAGCGGACGCGTTGCAATCCGGCTCTAGTAAACACTGGAAAGAGAGCCTTACCTGCCGTTTGCGATGGGTAAGAGACGGGGGAAGGTCAGGGAGATTCCCTCTCTCCCTGGAAGTAGACCCCCGCTCCAACAGTCGACGATCGAGCGGTTTGGAATCGCCTCCGGTTCAGAAGTGACATCTACCCCTGCTGCTGGAGCCAGCGTATCAGAGCTGGCCGACAGTGTCAACGGGCTTCCTTGAGCCCTGTTCTGCGTGCAGCGCCCCCTCAACCAGGAAGTGAGCGCTTCGTGATGAGTCCTGCTGCTCAAACCCCGACGGGAGAGAGAGAGCATTCAGGGAGGGAACCTACACGAAGCCGGAACAAATGCTGCCAGCTTGAATATACCAGAGGGTAGTTCTGCTCCTGTAGTTTCTACTACAATTGTGAGTATCCTGGAACAAACTGCTAGAGCATCTCAACTGGTTTTCGAGGGAAAAGAAAACCTGCTGTAGTGACGCTAGAGTCACTTTGGGAACTGAATTCTTCCACTCTCTCTGCTTACAGACTTTGATAGCAAAGAATACTGAAAGTATCAAGGCCATAGCCGAAACTGCATTAAAACAATTACAAATTAATGATTACCAAGCCATGGAGGTTAAAACTCTATCTGAAAAATTTGCAAAAATGGAACTTGTGGAACAATCTTTGATTAAGGACAGGTGTTTTTCCTCTAAGCGCTTGGAGTATTTGAAGAACCAATCAAAGAGACTTAACCTGCGTATTATAAACTTTCCAAAATCGCCACTTATTACTTCAGTACAAATGGTTAAGAAATATCTTGTGGAGGTTCTGGGAATGACTGATAGTTCATTGCCACCTATTACAAGAGCATATTATTTACAGAGTACTGGTAAAGTACTAGATAATTTAAATCCTTCAGGTGGAATGAATCTAACTGAGTTCCTAGAATCCTCTCTGGAGGTGGTCACGCAAAGGTTAACTTTGTTGGTGACATTTGCCCTCGAGATAGATAGAGATGCAGTGCTCAGGCTGTCCTTGAGACATTTAAATTCTTTATTTTTGGGGCTCAAAAGTAAGGGTTTTCCGGACCTTTCCAGGGAAACCCAGAAGAGACGAAAATTATTTTTATTACTGCGTTCAGGGTAGTAGCACTTGGTGCAAATTTTCAATTAAAGTTTCCCTGTGTTTGCAGGATTCTATACCAAACAAAGCAATTTCAGTTTTTTTGAACCCAGTCATTGGAGGATTTTTTGAAAAGCAAAGAGGGTGTGATTGTGAGAATTTAGAACCAAATGTAACACTGTTAGCAGCTTGGAATAGGTCATTCTGAATATGACGCAATCTGTTGATAATTATAATTGATTGAGCTGTGTTATATTAGCTCATAAATATATATATTTCCATTTTGGGTCAATTACATTTATTTGTGGACGATAGTCATTATTTGCTTTTTAGAATTATGATTTTGTAATTAAAGATGGTATTATTGCATGTATCGTGTAATATTCAAGATTGATTGAATATGTATAATGAAAAAATTTGAAAAATAAAATAATAAAAAAAAAAACAAAAAATATATAGTGTCACTAACTAAACAGTCTGATTCTGACTGGTTACTAGGTAAATTACACAACCTAATTTGTAATACTGAAACTATGTTGAGGTAAATACGGTTATCTCCTGACCACGGGTTATGACTCTAACCAGCCTTTGCTTAGGTAAACACCAATCACTAATTTCCGGCTATAAGAAGTAAATCACTGTTTATCTCGCCAGGCTGTCTCTCAGCAGTCTCTCGGATGAGGTTGCACCAGATTTCTTCTCAGACTCGAGCTGTCTCTCCCAGCGAGTCTTAGTCTCAGAAGTAGGACAGGCTCTGTGCAGCAAGCAGGGTCACTCCGTACGGGTATAGCTGAACCAACTGGTACTTTCTCTAGATAGGCAGTTCACAAGGTTGTGGACCACATCAAGTCTCACTCGTCCTCTTGCCAGCTCCAACTTCTTCTATGGATTCCGACTAACTAACTTCTCCTTCCTGCTTTCTTAGCCCCTTTTCCTCAGGTGACCAGCGTGGACCAATCCTGATCTTGTCCAGCTCATTCCATGAGCAAGAAGACGGCTGTTGTTCATGACCTTGAAACTGTTACTTCTTGGTATGCATTTCTGTTTCTCATCCGGCTTGTTGAGCCATGTTTCACTCCCTTTTCAGCTTCTCGGAGAGATAAAAGGAGGGTTGGTTGTCCACAGCATGTCCTTGGATGTTACATGCCTGCCAGTGATTTTCCACAAGCAGAAAGCTGAATTTGCTGGCTCACTGATGTGCAGGTCGTAGATTGCAGACTCCATCTTGATGTATTAGGATTATGCAGGCTAAGACCAGCAAGTTGAGATACACAGGGAAATATCCCTACAGTGACCTTAAAGTACTGAGGTTGTTTCATAAAGAGGAGCTCAGAACTCTTATTTCTGAGGCATTGGAGGTGCTTTCCATTAAGGAGCTTTCTACTTTGGTGTTAGGAGCTCCAACTTCATTGATCATGAGTGGGCTTAGAGGTCCTTCTAAGGCCTTCCCGACGCATCCAGACACTCAAGTCCTGATTACAGCACAGTGGGTCTCACCAGACGCAGGGCTGAGAGGGGAAGATCTATGGCTCACCTCTTCCCATTTGTTCTGGAGAAGACAGAGAAATTGCAGGTTCCCAGGGTGGACTCCCTTAGGTGGTGACTAAGAAGACCACTTTACAATTGGAGGGGGGCATTGCCCTAAGTAACCTACAGATAAGAGGATAGGAAGCTAGAAAGCTCACAGAAACAAGCCTTTGAAGTGACCTCTTGGGCTTTCAAGCAACAGTGTGCACCTTGTTCATGGCTAGAGCATGACTGAAGTGATATCAGCAGTCTGCAAAACAAGATGTATTCCATAATGCCCAGCTGGAAGTGGGGTTGGCTTACTTGGTGGATGCTACTTATGACATGTTGCGTGTTGCAGCCCACAGTATGTCTTTGGCTGTCACAACACATTGGTAACTCTGGTTGCCAGCATTGAGCAGCGGATGCACTATCAGTCTTATCTAGTTAAACTGCCCCTTTCGGGGCAAGCAACTATTGAAGATATCTCAGTACTTGGTGAAGAACTGGGGGAAACTAAACCACAGTGGTTGCCGGAGGATAAACCGAAAGCCTCTGGTCATCCGTCTTCAGAATTTGAGATGGCAGATGGTACTGGCCTGGTCGTCAGCAATATGGTCAGAAGTCCCGCTTTCAGGCATGCCAATCTTCCTTTTGTGCAGACAGGAAGTCTTCCTCTCAGTCAGCTAGAGTATTCAATGCCTCCCGAACGTTGCAGTGATGTGAGGCTGGTCCACACTTCTCTCCTCCTAAAACGCCTGAAGACATCCTCCCACTGGAGGAAATGTGCCAAATCACCTCAGACTAGTGGGTTCTGGATATTCTTACAGAAGGTTACAAGTTGGAGTTCTCCCACCTGATTGTTCTTGAAGTCTCCTTGTCGAAAGGGAACCAAGGTAGTTGAGGTTCAGGCTACTGTAGATTCCTTGCTGGCGCCCCCGTGCCATTGTTCAAGTTCTCCAAGCCAAACAGCAGCAAGGCAGATACTCCATCAACTTCATTGTCCCAAAGAAGGAGGCACCTTTTGTCGGTCTTAGACCTCAAAGGTCTAACCGCTGCCTCTGAGTGTCTCACTTTCACATGGAAACACTAAGAGTAGTCATAGCCTCGGTTCAAGCAGGAGAATTTTCTCATGGCCCTCTGTCTCGAGGAGGCGTACTTGCATACACCCATATGGCCACTGCATTGGAGGTTTCTAAGTTTTGAGGTGTTGGGCTGATGCTTCCAGTTCAAGATTTGCCCTTTGGTCTTGCATGACACCAAGAATGTTTACAAGGTGGTTGTGGTGGTTTTGGCCTTCCTTCGGCGCCAGGGAGTAGAGTTCACCCATATCTTGATGACTGACTCATTTGTGCGTCATCCTGTTTGAACAGCGTGGTGGTGACTGACAGTTGTCCATCTTCTGCAGTCCGTTGGTTGGGTGATTAATTTTGAGAAGAGCATTCTAACTCCATCGCAGATGTTGGTGCATCTGGGTGTTCTTTGCAGCAAGGGAGATGATCTTCCTCATAGGATGCAGCAGTTCAACAGATTCATCTGAGTCAAGGCAGGCCCAGGGTCTGGGACCACATTCAAGTTCTGGGGTCAATAACTGCAGTGATGGAAGTGGTGCCATTTGCAAGGGCTCATATGCAGCCATTACAGGAGTCTCTTCTCAGTTGCTGGTCTCCGGTGTCACAGAAGTATATCTTTCTTGGATGCTGGTTGCTAGACAGAGTATGCAGTGGTGGTTGTTGCCCAGGAAATTGGCGGAGTCCCCTTTCCAATAACATAATGGGAAGTGTGTGACAACGGATGCCAGCAAGTTGGATTGAGGAGATCATTGCAGATTTCATCTGTTACAGGGCACCTGGACAGAGCAGGAGTCTCAGTGATCGATCAAATCGCTGGAGCTCAGGGCAGTGTGGGATGCCTTACACAACATCGCTCTTTCTCTGCTCAAATCATGTACATCATAGTGTTTCTCCAGGCAGGTCTTCAGAAAGGATTTGCGTTGGGTTCTCTAAATGTTGAAGCTGTTGTTTTGGCCTCTTTCAGGAGTCAATTATAGAATACGTCTCTTGTGGCTTACCCAGATTTCGTTTGATTCTTGCGGGAGCGGGGTGCTTGCAGTCTCCCTTTCATACAAGATGTCCATAGTGGAACCTTAATTTACTCCTTCAGGCTCTTCAGAAGCCTCCTTTGAGGACGTTGTTGAAAGATCTTATGCTAAAGATTGTGTTCTTGGTGGCTGTTGGTGTTGACACATAGGGTTTCAGAGCTTCAGGTTTCTGTTGTTGGGATCCCTTTCTTCACTTTTTGGAGGCAGGGGGTCTCCTTGTGTACGGTTCCTTCCTTGCATCAGAAAGTGGTATCGCATTTCATCTTGACCAATCTGTGGAGTTTCTGACCTTTCACAGAGAAGATGAAGAGGCTCAGTATTCTTCCATGAAGTTTCTCAATGTATGTAGAGTCCTCGTTGGATATCTGGAAGTCATGAATAATTTTTGCAATCACTGTGCTTTTTGGTAAATAGAGGCTTGGCCTCATGACTTCCAAGCCCACAATTGGCTAGATGGCTGGCTGAAGGAGACTAACACATCAGCTTATTTGCTTGCAGGGAATCGGGTTCCTCAGGCCTTGTAGGCTATTCTTCAAGGTGTACAGTGATATCCTGGGTGAAAGTTACCTTACTGTCTCCGGCAGATATTTGCAAGACAGTGACATTCTAAGTGCTACAGGGTGAACTTTGCGGTGCGATGGGAAGCCAGTTTTGGGGCTTTGGGACCTTAGTGTGGTGTGCCAGGATCCCACCCACTCTAGGAATTGCTTTTAAATGTCTCACAGGTTCTGAAATAGTGGGAAGCTACGTAATGGAAGAAGAAATTAGGTCTTGCCTGATAATGTTCTTTCCATTAGTCCTTCCCATTATTCCAGAGGCCTTCCTGAGGCTTCTGAGATGTTAGTCGGTGTGAAGTAAAGGTCAAATACCGGCTGTCACCTTGCATGGTGCCTCCTGCTTATCTCTTGTTCTTTACAAGTTATCTAGAGATGAGAGAGGTCCACACATATTTGCCCATCTGGTTAGTTTTAGGTTAGCTAGCTAGCTAGCTGTTTAAGGTTGTTGTGTTTATTCTGAGTTTCTCCTTACTGCTTGTCTATGTAAATACTGAGGAGCTGGACTGGATGCCAAGAGATATGTCTAGGCTCATTTTTCAGTTCTCTTATCTCCGTCTGCTGATTGATGGACACAGCAATCCACGGGTTCTGGAATAGTGGGGAGTACTAATGGAAAGAACATTATCAGGTATTTCCTAATTTCTCCTTGTTTTATAAAGGCAAACTGAGCAACTATAGGCCTTTACAAAATAGGCTTCCAGAAACAGCCCCAGTTGCATTCAAATGCTAATGCACAAATTTACACCCATCCGTAAAAGCTGTAAATATGTGTGTATACTCTTACATCACAGCTCTGCCTCCTCTCCACCTGAACCATGCCTTTGAGAATGCCTGTTCAGAAATCATTTAAAAGTAGGAGCACCCTTTCCATGCACTTACATTTTATATGTGTATGCAGTAAGTGAAATTTTATAAAAGCCCTTTTTCCACATGTAAACCAGGCTTTATATGTAGAACAATCTTCATAAAGTTACTCCCTGTATATTTCAGATGGTACAATGGGTGCTGAGGGTTAAAAAGGCACCTATATTTCTTTATGAAATACTAGCATAAGTGGCAGGTATATGCACTTGCATCTAGTGCAGGTATAAATATAAATGCCAATAGTTGTACATATGCCTAAATTATAGTATTTTATAATCTATGCCGGTACTTGTGTGCTGCTCGAACTCCACAGCAGTGTATGCCATCATGGCATGGTACATATTTTTAGTTATTTGGTATTCTGTAAGGGTCATTTATGCACATGTGTTGTCACATCCATGTGCAAACACCCTAAAGCGGGTATGTACTTACTGCTTAAATTATACACCCCTTTATAAAATTATGCGCTGTGCTTTATACGGTTTGAAAGCTGATTAGTTCATTTTTGGTAGCAAGCCTTAAATTTTCATATAGGAGAAACCAGTTTATACAGTTTTGTATACTATGTTTCAGTTGCCACTGACACCAATTTATTTGAAAATGTGTAAGTAGAATTTTTTCATTCACTGAACAAATACACTCCCTCCAGGGAGCTCCACATAGCTCCTCATTGTCAGCTTGCTGGTCTTCTGCTCATTGGTGCAAAGTGTATGATCAGAGCCTTTTATACACTAAATCCAGTTTTCTGGAATGAGCTGCTCCTCTTTGAACCTTCATGAAGAAGATGAATTCTCATTGCATTTTGCACACCATGCATCAGAGTTTTTTTTTTTTTTCTTATTGCCCTTTCTTTGGTCCCCAATATTGATTTTACATGCAATAATTACTTTTTGATTTTTATGTTTTCCTGAATTACTGCCCCATATATATTTGGTATATGGGTACTTTATATGACTTATTAGTTTGCACTTCATAAATGTTTAATAACGTAAGGGTCATTTTACTAAAGTGTGTTAACGACTAATGCACACTAAACGCTTCACAGCTCATTGTATACCTATGGGCTACATGACACTTGATGCACACTAATTCATTAGTGTGCGCTAATTCAGCACACCTTAGTAAAAAGATCCCTTAATGAACTAAAGTTCTTTGTAGATGAAATTGAGGTATGTTTTTCGTGTAAACATCTGTGTTTGGACAGATAAAAGATTACTTTAAATTATTTTTTAGATCATTGGTCGAAGAGGAAGACCCTCACATGAAAAATCTCTCTTGGGAGTAACGATATGGGTGTGTCTGCCCATCTCCAGACTTCAAAGACAGGGACCACAAGGTTTTCACCAGCAATACTCATAGTTCTGTGGTGTTGCAGGTAATTTACTCTTCAGTGATATTCAACCATGGCTTTATAGGATTTTCAGACTGCTAAGAAAAATTTAATTTGATTTATATTGAATTATATTTTATTATAATAATCATGTAACAATATAAAATGAGCAGATATGATGAGATCCAGTAACAATACACAGTTCCTTTCAACCTTCTGGACTAGTCCAGAACAATGGGTTAAATCTTCATAGTAGCAGATGGAGGTAGAGAAGCTGAACTCTTCTGTGACATCACCCTTACCAGGGCTGTTACAGCCTGGAACCTTTCAGTATTTCTCTACTTTCAGCATCTGATACAGGTTGAACTGCTGCAGTGGGGTTTCTTTGTCTAGGCCTGACTCTACAGTTCACTGCCTGTATCCCTCAAGGTTGAGTCCTTTGGCTGATGGAAGTGTAGCCTAATGGCTAGTGCAGTGTGCTGGCAAGTAGGTTCAAGTCCCACTGCAGCTCCTTGTGACCCTGTGCAAGTTGCTTAATCCTCCATTGCCCCAGGTACAAAAACTTAGATTTTGAGCCCATTAGAGACAGAGAAAGTACCATATAATATTTGTAAACCGATATGGTTGGGCCACAATTCTTATTCCAGTCGAGCCTGGAGGGGTTCAACCCACAACCCCTCTAAGCCTTAGTTAGCCCATGAGGTCTTGCTCAATGAAGCTTACTGGCAAGAGGTCTCCACAGGGCTGTATGCTTGAACAGGACTGAACTGTGCAGGCCTGAAATTCCTTCCTGGTGAGTTGGGGAGAAGGGTCTGTTTCTTCATGGCAGCTGTTTATGCGATACCAGAAGGAAGGAGCAGTAAGGCCTGTGAGACCCAGTGGGTAACCAGTGCCGCCAGTTCCCACTAATGGAGTAGCATTGTCTGTTCTCAGTTGGGTGTCTGGGGACTTCCTAGAGGGGGTCTAATGCAGTGCAGAGCCTCCTCCCAGTCCGGCAACACCAGCTACAGTGCTCCTGACTTAGGCAGAAATGGCAGTCATTTTGCAGGTGTTCTGCCAAAGTTCATGTGGCTGGAGGAACAGGTCTACAAGATGGAGGAAGCAGATGGTTGCCCCTTTTCATCTGTTGGAGACATCAGCATTAGGGAAGGGGGCGGGGGCTTCAGTGGTTTAGTTATTTAGAAAAAGTGGAGCGCAACCACCTCATTTTAGACATTTTAAAGACATCTCTATCAATACAAACAGAAAGGTAGGCTCATACTTGTGAATATCTAGTTAAACTTCTTTGCTAGAGAGAGAAACCTTACAGAGAACCTTTGCAAAGAGTTTTCCTTTTCGGTACCAAGGGAAGCACTGTGTTCAGTTTTCAGTTGATCAAACCACATTGACTGATAAAGAAAAACGTTTGAAGGGCCCTGATTGCAGTGTGAATCACAAAGGAAGCACACACACACACACCATGAGTAGGGCAGAGCAGGGCTAGGTTCTAGTCGGTCCAGAAGAGGTGCTGTGAGAATAGTTCCAGAGAAAGAGAGCTGCCTTTGGTAAGAGTTTGCTGGGAAATTGCTTTTAAACTTAGAGAAAGGTATATTAGAATTAAATAGGTAACCTCAGGGGCCTTATTTTTGAATTATTCTGCTCACTTAGTAAAGGAGTTTTGTTAGCATATAAAGTCTCTATTACAGTTCCTTATGCTAGCATTTAAGGGTGCTTTTTTTTCCCTTTATATACAGTTACTATAGTATCCATATAAAACGCAGCTAATCGGCACAGGGAGCCCCAGTTTAGACTTTTAATTCCCTGGCCTGAATTCTGATTTATTGGCCCTTGAACCAATTAGGAGGCTACAAATTAGGGCATCTCTGTCAGCCAGTATTTAGCTCTTAGAAATGCAGTCTACTTAGATCCAAACAGGGGGACCTACTGATATCATTAAAACAATAATAATAATAAATAAAAACTAAATATTAGCATAGCATATAACTAGAAATCTTAGGGGGCTTTAGTTTATATATTTCCACTCCATTAGCAACCAATAATAGGATGCAGGCAGCAATCCAGCAGCGAGATGGGGGCTATCCAGTCTTTTGCACTGAGTGTCACATGTTTATCTCTCAGTTGGTGAGAAGTCATATGTGTGTACTTGATGCAAAGAGCTCCTAACACTCAGAGAACGGGTCCGATCTCTGGAGGCTGGAATAGCAGACCTGGAGGAGCTGTAGGCATGTATATATAAATAACTCTTATGGGAAAAGCTACCCAATGAGCAATTCCCAGGTTCCCGTTTTACAGAAGTCTGGCTAAACAACTTCTTAGCTCTGCCTAGGGGTATTATTCTACAGGAACTTGCCTCTTCTGATGCCTACACCAGAACTTTCCTTCCGTTGTAGAGAACTGTGATAAAGAAAAGTCACAGCTGATATATATTAGAATTTGTTATAAAGATAAGAAATATAAATGATACACTCTGCAATAAGGCTTAGGTACAAATATAGAGACCTTATGCTGATAAGAAAACTATAGAATGTAGTGTCTAACTAAAACACTGTTATCACTGGTTACTAGGTTATACACAATCCTGATTTGTAACTGACTAGGTCATGAAGTAATACAATTAGCAGCACATCTTCCTGACCACAGTTCCTAACCCGCCTGAGTTAAGAACCCACTCACTAATCCCAGACTAATCGGAAATAAATCCCTGTAATTCTCACCGAGCTGACTCTTGAGTGGTCTCTCAGATGAGGTTGGCACAGGTTTTCCCCCTTAGACTCAAACTGTCTTCCACAGCGAGTCAGACTTAGAGAATAGCCCAGGCTCTCTGCAGCAAGCAGGATTACAGTCACTCTGGCCGGTACAGCTGGACCAACAGGTACTTTCTTCAGATAGACAGTTCACAAGGTTGTGGACCACTTCAGGTCTCGCTGGTCTTCTCTCCAGCTACACCGTCTTCCAGGTGAACCCGACAACTTCTGCCAGACCCGTTTCTTATCCTCTCATTCCCGCTCTTCCAGTCCCCAATTCTCAGGTGACCAGACAGCAACCAATCATGATCTTGTCCAGCTCCTTCCCTGAGCAAGAAACTACCTTTTCTTGACCTTCAAATTGTACATTGTGATGGGCATTCCTGTCTCTCATCAGGCTTGCTGGCGCCATGGTCTTACTCCCTTTTCCTTATCAGGGAGGTAAAAGGGGGGCAGGTAGCCCACTGCATGTCCTTGAGTTTTTCCAGGCCTGCCAGTGATTTACCACAAGCAGAGAGCTGATACAAACAGAAAGTTGAATCTGCTTGCTCACTGAAGTACAGGGTCATAGTTCACAGACTCCATCTTGATATAGTTGTATTCACAGGCTGAGACCAGCAGAGTGAGACTCACAGGGAAATAGCCCTACAGAGCTGAGGCAGAGGTTTATAGAGGAGGCCTACAGGGACATAGTAGAGAGGTCTCATCTCCAGTCTGGCAGTCTCTGTGCTGCCATGGAGGAGAAAGGTCTCCTGAAGGGAGAACATCACTGTGGAGAGGCAGGAAGTTATCCTGTAGCCAGGACCTGCCCTCCAGAGGATGCAACATCCTCTCGCACCAAGGATGTCTCTCTAGGATCTCTCTAGGACCTGCCCTCCAGAGGATGCAACATCCTCTCGCACCAAGGATGTCTCTCTAGGGGCTTCTGCCCAGGAGGGAATGTTTAGGACTGCCGTTGTAGTTGGAGGTTCAATCATTAGGCATGTAGATAGCTGGGTGGCTGGTGGACTTCAGGATCGCTTGGTTACTTGCCTGCCTGGTGCGAAGATGGCAGACCTCACGCATCACCTAGATAAGATTTTAGACAGTGCTGAGGAGGAGCCTCAATATCCTGGGGTGGATCCCGTCCGGTCCATGGCTTTGTCCACCTTTAGATTTTCAAGTTGTTCATACACACACTCTTCCGTGAACGGTGTTATATCCACTCCATTCTCAAATGTACTTTTGCCAGTCCTTCGCGGTCCCTTCTCCCAGGATTTTCTTCTGTGAAAACAGAACAAAAATATCTATTTAGCAAATTTGCTTTTTCTTCATCATTATCTACATAGCAGTTCGCATGATCCTTTAGTCTCACAATTCCCTTTTTAGTCATTCTCCTTTCACTAATATACCTGAAGAAATTTTTGTCACCCCTCCTTACATTTTTTAGCCATTTGTTCTTGCGCTTTTGCCAGACATATCTCTCTCTTGGCTTCTTTCAGTTTCATCCGGTATTCCTCCCTGTGTTCCTCTTTTATTATGTGATTGGGAATTTAAAACCAGCATGCAGTAAGCGGAGGAGTATTTTCTTAGTGCTTTCTTTACTGTCTCCTTTGGGAATTGTGTGAAGGTAGTCCATATCCCGTCTGCTGAGACTTCTTCTGAGGGATGGTCGTGTTCATCTATGAGGGTTTGATGTTTGTATCGTTGTGGGTTATACTGTTCCTTGGTTTAAGGATCTTCTCTTCGAAGAATTTGGCGAGTTTGTTTGCTGATGGTGGGGTCTTTGTTGTCATTAGACATTTGGTGTTAGGTTATTTATAATTTTGTATAATTTCTTTCTATCGCTGTAGTCTGATCCTATTTGTTCTTTGTAGTATTTCTTTTTTGCCTGTTTCATTTGGGTCTTGTATCTGTTTTCATGCTTCCCTCCATGCAGTTTTGGTTGTTTCATTTTTATTTTTCTTCCATGCACGTTCCAATCTTCTGCAGTTTGTTTTTACTGCTTTGAGTTCTTAATTGTACCAAGATTTGAGGAAATCCAATATGTAAACATTTAACTTTCAAAAAGGAGACTATGATAAAATGAGAATGATAAAAAAAAACCTTAGATGGGCAAACATTTACATCAGGTGTAGACGCTATTCAAAAATACCATCCTGGAAACCAAGGCCAGATATATTCCATGTATTAAAAAAGGAAGAAGGCAGGCCAAATGACAGCCGGCATGGTTAAAAAGTGAGGTGAAGGAAGCTATTAGAGCTAAAAGGAAATATTTCAGAAAATGGAAGAAGGATTATTATATTCATTATTTATTGCATTTGTATCCAACATTTTCCCACCTGTTTGCAGGCTCAATGTGGCTTACATTGTTCCGTCATGGTGATCGCCATTTCCGCAGTGAGAGATACAAGTGGCATTACATTAAAGATCTTGATTAACATAGTAGATTAAGCATTCAAGTATAAGGAGTTGTATTCGGAATAAGAGAGAGGGTGGTATTGCGTTAAAGTTTGTTCGTGGTAGAGTAGACATTAGTACTCAAATATGAAAGGTTAGGTTTTGTCCAGTTCAGGCGTGAGTTTCATTGTCTGGTAATTAGGATGGATCATTGTGGTATGCCTTAATGAACAAGCTGGTCTTCAGTGATCTCCAAAAATTAATTAGGTCAGGTATTTTTTTCACAGCGAGTGGTAATGCATTCCATAGCTGTGTGCCTATGTAGGAGAAGCGGGATGCATGTGTTAATTTGTATTTTAGTCCTTTGCAACTGGGATAATGGAGGTTCAGGAATATGCGTGCTGATCTTTTAGTATTCCTGGGTGGTAAGTCTATAAGTTCTGACATGTAGACCGGGGCCTCTCTGTAGATGATTTTATGAATCAGAGTGCAGATTTTGAACATAATACGTTCTTTAAGTGGGAGCCAGTGAAGTTTTTCTCATAGGGGTTTGGCACTTTCGTATTTCGTTTTTCCAAATATGAATCTGGCTGCTGTATTTTGGGCTGTTTGGAGTTTCTTGATGATTTGTTCTTTATATCCAGCATAGAGTGCATTGCAGTAATCTAGGTGACTTAGCACCATTGATTGTACCAGATTATGAAATATTTCCCTTGAGAAGAAAGGTTTTACTCTTTTGATTGGAATCTTTCCACATTGATTGGAACATTTTATTTGTTGTTTTTTTTGCGTGGCTTTCTAGTGTGAGATTTCGGTCAATTGTGACTCCAAGTATTTTCAGGCTATCTGAAACAGGTTTGGGGTGTTTATAGTGGCTGGTTTGCTCATGTTGTGTTGTGATGAGAGAATGAGAGATTGTGTTTTTTCTGCGTTAAGTTTTAATTGAAATGCATCCGCCCGTGAGTTCATGATTTGGAGGCTGTGATTGATCTCATTCGGGATTTCTTTTAGATCATGTTTAAACGGGATGTAGATCATAACATCATTTGCGTAGATGTATGGATTAAGGCCTTGGTTGGATAATGATTTGGCCAGAGGTATCATCATTAGGTTGAAAAGGGTCGGTGAGAGCGGTGATCCTTGGGGTACTCCGCATTCTGGTTTCCAGGGTGCTGATGTCTTCGAGTTACATATCACTTGGTATGTTCTTGCGGTTAGGAAGCCTTTGAACCAGCTAAGAACATTTCCTCCAGTCCCGAAGTATTCTAGGATGTTTAGTAATATTTTGTGGCTGACCATGTCGAATGCGCTGGACATTTCAAATTGTAGGAGAAGTACACTGTTGCCAGTTGCGATTGCTTGTTTGAATTTGTTTAGCAGAGTGATTAGTACTGTTCTCCTTAGTGTGGATTAATTCAGTCTTCTATTCTTATTTTTTCTATTTGTTTTTTCAATTCTATTTTTCTATTTGGTGAGTTAATATCCTTTGTTGCTGTGGCTCATCATACCATAGCAATTTATTTAACTTCTAACATGCTGTCATTTAACATCCTTTATGGTAGAGAAGCTTTCACATCTCGTGCTAACATAGGTAACTGTATTGCACTTATCTGTGTGCCCAGGTGTGGCCGCAACCCGACAGGTGCCTGTTTTGCAATTCCAGCTTTCTCAAGGGTTAATATCACACCTGGTAGTCTTTCAGCTTTCTCTTCTGCCTCCTACCATGGAGTAGCTAGGATGGCTAGGATAAGCAGCATAAAATCTATTTTACTGTTTTGGGATTTTGCCAGGTACTTCTAACCTGGATTGGCCACTGTTGTAGAAACAGAATACTAGGTTTGATGGACCTTCAATCTGTCCCAGTATGGCAATATTTGTGTACTTATTTTCTTATTTATTCGGTAAGCTCAGATTTATGCATTTCATCGATGACCCTAGCAGAGATCTCAGATGGGAAAACATTCTGGAAGGCCTTTGGATTCTGGCTGAGTGGGAAACGCTGGAGAGTTATCTGAGTTACAAAGCTCTAGGGCAGGCATGGACGTTGTTTAAAAATACAATCGTGGAAGCCCAGAACAGATGTATTCCACGTGTTTACAAAGGTGGAAAGAAGAACAAACAGCCAGCATGGTTAAAGGATGAAGTGAAAGAGGCTATAGTAGAGCCAAAAGAACATCCTTCAAATAATAGAACAAGGATCCGAATGAATAAAATAAGAAGCAGCATAAGCATTGGCAAGCTAATGCAAAGCATCTATAAAGCAGGCTAAAAAGGATATGAAGAAACACTTGCCGCAGTGAATAAAACTCGTAGAAACGTGTTTTCAGGTACATCAAAAGCATAAAGCCTGTGAGGGAATCCGTGAGACTAACAGATTATGAAGGAGAAAAAGAGGCACCAAGAGGACAAGGCTATAGCAAAGAGTGAATTCTTTGCTTCTGTTTTTACGGAAGAAGATGTGAGAGATCTACCTGTACCAGCAATGGATTTCAAGGGTGACGATGCGAAGGAACTGAAAGAAATCTTGAAGAACCTGGAAGAGATACTGAGCCAAACCAACAAGGTCAAGAGTAATAAATCACTTGGACCAGATGGTATACACCCCAGGTACTGAAAGAACTCAAACATGAAATTGTTGATCTGCTGTTAGTGATCTGTAACCTGTCATCAAAATCGTCCATACTACCTAAAGGTTGGAGGGTGGCCAATGTAACGCCGATTTTTTAAAAGGGTTCCAGGGGCGATACGGGAAATTACAGATTGATAAACCTGACATCAGTGCCAGGCAAAGTAGTGGAAACTATTATAAAGAATAAAATTACAAAACTCATAGACCAGCATGGTTTAATGGGACAGAGTCAGAATGGGTTCAGCCAAGGGAAGTCTTGCCTCACCAATTTGCTTCATTTATTTGAAGGCGTTAATAAACATGAGGATAAAGGTTAACCAGTTGATGTATATCTAGACTTTCAGAAAGCTTTTGACAGAGTTTCTCATGCAAGACTCCTAAGAAAATTAAAAAGACATAGGATAGGAGGCAAGGTTCTGGTGTGGATTAGGAATTGATTATTGGACAGAAAACAGAGGGTAGGGTTAAATGGCCACTTTTCTCAATGGAGGAGGGTTGAACAACAGTGGAGAGTTGCAGGGATCTGTACTGTGTTTGGTGCTATTTAACATATTTATAAATGATCTGGAAATCGGAACGACGAGTGAAGTGATAACACATAAAAATTAAATTTTCAGATGACACAAAGCTATTCAAAGTTGTCAAAACATTTATGGACTGTCAAAAATTGCTGGAAGACCTTAGGAATCTGGTAGCCTGGACATCCAAATGGCAGATGAAATTTAATGTGGACAAATGCAAAATGATGCACATTGGAAAGAATAATCCAAATCATAGTTACCTGATGCTAGGGTCCAGTGTATAGGAGTCAGCACCCAAGGAAAAGATCTAGGTGTCATTGTAGACAATACATTGAAATCTTCTGCCTGGTGTGTGGTGGCGGCCAAAAAAGCAAACAGGACGCTAGGAATTATTAGGAAAGGGATGGTAAATAAGACCAAGAATATTATTATGCCTCTGTATTGCTTCATGGTGTGACTTTACCTTGAGTATTGCGTTCAATTCTGGTCACCGTATCTCAAAAAAGATATAGCAGATTAGAAAAGGTTCAAAGAGCAGCGACCAAAAATGATAAAGGGGATGGAATTTCTTTCATATGAGGAAAGGCTAAAGAGGTTAGGGCTTTCAGCTTTCAAAAGAGACAGCTGAGGGGGGATATGATTGAGGTCTATAAAATCCTGCGTGATGTAGAACTGGTAAACTGAATAGATTTTTTTTCACTCTTTCAAAAAGTACAAAGACTAGGGGACACTCAATGAAATTACATTGAACTACCTTCTAAAACAAATAGGAGAAAATATTTTTTCACTCAAAAAATAGTTAAGCCTTGGAACTCGCTGCCAGAGGACATGGTAACAGCGGTTAGCGTATCTGGGTTTTAAAAAGGTTTGGATAAGTTCCTAGAGGAAAAGTCCATTGTTAGCTATTGAGATAGACATGGGAAGCCACTGCTTGCCCTGGGATTGGTTACATGCAATGTTGCTACTAGTTAGGTTTCTGCCAGGTACTTGTGACCTGGATTGGTCACTGTGGAAACAGGATACTGGGCTAGATGGACTATTGGTCTGACCCAGTTTGGCTATTTTTATGTTCTTATCCTTTATCACTCAAGGAGCTGAATAGGTTGTTCTGTCTCCCCAAGATCGTTGGGTCTGCGCAATGCAGCAAACAAGATGACGACTATTCCCCTCAAAGAGGTTTCTTTGCTGAAGGATGCCCATGAAAGAAAGGTGGAGCAGCTTCTCAAATAAGCATTTACCTCCTTGACAATGGGAGTACAAATACTGCAAAATATTAGCAGATAGACAGGCAGCAGTGGCGTACCAAGGGGGGGGGGGGGGGGGGGCGGTCCGCCCCGGGTGCACGCCGCTGGGGGGGGGGTGCCGCGCGCCTGTCGGCTGTTCGTTTTCATGCTCCCTCTGCCCCGGAACAGGTTACTTCCTGTTCCGGGGCAGAGGGAGCATGAAAACGAAGAGCCGGCAGGCGCGCGGCACCCCCCCCCCCCCCAGCGGCGTGCACCCGGGGGGGGGGGGGGCGCTGCACCTGGGTGGCGGGGGCGCATCGGCGATGCTCCCCGGGTGTCAGCCCCACTAGGAACGCCAGTGACAGGCAGAATTGATTTAACTGGGCAGGAGGCTTTTTTGTCTGGTTAAATCACTTTGAATATCAGGCCCTTTGAGCCCTCTGGGGTAAGGAAATACTTCAATTATCAGTGAAAAGACATGAACATAACCAACTGGTTACAAATCCAAGGAAATATGATAAATATGAAAGCAGTTGTATTGGAATTGCCCCTTTCATGTACAGTACAGTCTCAAACCGACATATCTGACAGACCCCTTGGTGATGTCATCATGTGGCTTCTTTTCCGTTGAAGTTTTCAGCCAAGGCCTTGCTTTTACAGCATGACAGAAATTATTTGGGCTGGGACTCCGCTTTTGCAGTGAGAGAGCTGTTAAAGGAATTTTAAGCTGAGACCTTGCTTTTACAACAGGGCAGCACTGTAGCAGTTTTTGGACCTGGGACCTCAGCTCTTGCAATGAGGGAACTGTTGAAGTTTTAAGCAGAGATCTTGCTTTTACAGCACGGCAGAAATTTTTGGCCCATCAAAAGAGGAAAAAGTTGTTTTGTCTATAGAGCTGAAACTTTTGCAGAAAGTGAACCTTAAAAGTACTTTGAGCGGAGACCTTACTTTTCCTGCCAGGGAACCATTTTTGATCTGAGACTGCTTTTGCAAAAATTTTTGAACCTGACATGCTGCACTTATGAGCCGAGAGCCTGCTTTTCCTGCCAGGGAACCAATTTTAATCTGAGACCATGCTTTTGCTGCAAGTGAACCATGGTAAGATTCTTGTGCACAATGAGTTTTATGTGGTACAGTACTGTATGTACACTATTCCTGTTTGTTCATTGAAGTTTACAGCACTTTCTTGATTCATTCATAGATCCAGAGGGTTTGCAGTTTCATTTCTGCTGCATTGATTTCTGCTTCAAACTGTTATTAACTGGAGAAGACAACTCTAGTGAGGCTGAACATGCAGTACATAAATATGGTTCCCTTGCTCAATTCTGGATTTCTGTTCACACTGCCTGCTGTACAATTACTGTACTGTATACTGCTCTGTACTGTATTTGTGCTCAAATTCTGCTGTACAATGTTTTCCATTTTTTAAATTGCTGATTAGCATTAAACATTTTTTAATTAAAGATACCCTATGCCTGTCCTTTATGCATCAAGTATGTTTTCTATACATTTTGTAAGGGGTTACAATTGTTTTCCGTATTGTCCAATTTTTCACTTAACTGCCAATGGATTGGTCCCATTTACGTTGGATAATCGAGACTACACTGTATTTTGTACAAACATGATGTCCAAATTATGGGGGAGGCTACATTCCACTGAAAATTTTAGGGTTGCCAGAGCAGTTTTTTTTAGCATCCATCAGCATACTATTTATTTTCCAGAATATTTTCAGAGTCACAATCTGTGCTCAATATTCAATACCACATTGGTGACGGAACATTTTTGCTTTTCCATATTTGTTTTTCCTGTCTTAGGTCAAACAATGCATCCTTCAGTTTCTGTTTTTGCTGATGAGTATGGATTTCTGTTTCAAATGCCACTTGCTACATTACAGGTTCTGTACCTTGACCCTTTTGACAGAAATTCTGGCTGTCCCTCAAATGATTTCTTCTGCAATGCCAGGTTTCACTGCCAGTATAGGTTGTTCATTTCTATTAGTAGAGATGTTTCTATTCATAGCAAGAAGTGCAAACAAATTAATCTGTTTGCTATCTTTCTAGTATGATAGATCAGATTACTGCCTCAGACAATTTACTTCTCTGTAGATGGTCCCCCCCTTGGGAATCCACTTGGATATGTTTTTTTTTGTGTTTGTGTTTGTTCCCCCCCCCCCCTCTCTAAACAACCAAGTATTTTCATGATAAACCCAGACTCTGATCTTTTGGTTAATGACATGAATAGTTAAGTCCCTGTAGATAGATTATTCCCCTACAATTTTGTTTCCTTTTTCAATTTTTATCTTTTTTTTTTTTTTTTTTACTTTTTATATACAATTAGTAGATATTAAGTACAAAGCTTGCACTGTAAAGTACATACAAAAAATAAAATGATGCAAAATCCAATACCAAGCAAAACATAAAAAACTAGTATGTCAGACCATTCAGCAATGTCGAGGAAGCGATCACCAAACTTGGAAGGGTTAGAAAATTTTTTTACTAACTAGGGGAGAGGGCATAAAAATAACAAATTGCAAACCCTGATTCATCAAGCCTCTGCTTTTTTTTTTCTTGAATCTAGGAAAAGATTTAGCAGTGAAGGGGAAAGAGGATGACTTGATATACCGCCTTTTTGTGATTTCAGTCAAAGCGGTTTACAAATTATATACAGGTACATATTTCCAGGGCCAGTTCTAAGGTCTCTTGCGCCCCCCCCCCCCCCCTCGGTCCAGCATCTCCTTTCTCTTTTCTCCCGCCCCCTATTTCAGCCCAGTACCTTAAAAGGTGAATAACAAAAGTTTGGGGTTTTTTTTGTTTTTTTATTTTTTTTTACTCAGCAGCTTTTTCATTTATTTGAAAGCTTCCCATATGTAGATATAAATATCATGAAATAAGGTTGAATATCACTAAAACTGCTTAAAACATTATTGTAGATGATGGAAACAGAACTAATAAAGGCAATATTTTGTGCTCCTTTTTCTACACTGTTCTATACAATATAGTAATAGATGGTCAAATTTCAGTGAGGATATCCTGTTTACTGATGGGTTCATCTTAACTGTTGCAGTAATTTGCTTTGGGAAACCTGGTGATATAAAGATTGGAAATAAACTTAAACTCTCCTTTCATTGGGACACATGGAATCACATCTTCACCTCATCTCTTTTGTACAAATGGATTATTCTGTTTTGAGCATGTTTTGAGGGACAAATGATTTTCATAAGTCAAAATAATAATTTTTTCATGCAGATCTCTCATTTGCTTAAACATAACTAAATGGGCTATAAGCCCCAAATGCAGTCCATTGGTTTATCTTATACTGTGCCAAAACCTGCCCCTCCCCCCCCCCCCCCCCCCCCCCCCCCCCCCACCGCTGCAGTTGCCGCCATCATCGCCGCCATCCACCTCCCATATACCACAAGCCGCACACACTACAGTCCTACATTGAAGAGCCCACCTTCTGTGGTGGTGTAGTGGCCTTGGGGGGGGGGGGGGGGGTAGGAAAGAATCCCACTCTTTCCTGCCCGCTGCCACTGTTCAGTCTGCTGTTCTGCGCCACAGGTGGCTGTGTTTAAAAAATGGCTGCCAAGACTTCTGGTAGACTGCTGCCGGAATCCTCACAGCCATTTTTAAAACACTGTGGAGCCGCCTGCGGCTCAGAAGAGCAAAGCAGAGACTGATTAGTGGCAGCGGGCATGAAAGAGTGGGATTCTTTTTTGCTCTTATAACTGCAGATTCTTCTACACCACCAGGGTGGGCACTGGCCTACAAGGTAGGGTGTAGTGTATGGTGGCAGCGCAACGGGTATGCATGGCAGTTTCTGGTGGCCCTCGACTGTTGGTGCTCCCATGCCGTGCATACCTTGTTAACCGTGTTCTGCTGGCCCTGACTTATTTTGTACCTGGGACAATAGAGGGTTAATCGACTTGCCTAGAGTCACAAGGAGCTGCAGTGAGAATTGAACTCAGTTTCCCAGGTTCTCAGGCTGCTGCACTTACCAGTAGGCTGCTACTCCACAGTACAACAGCTCCCCCCCCCCCCCCCCCCCCCCAAAAAAAAAGAGTGAAAAACACCCATCTTGTAACTGATGCAAACATTAACAGGGTTACTGGAGCACAAAACACACTCCCAAAGGACTAGCCCACAGTGATATGTCTTAATATTGATCTTTTATTATTATTTATATTTTTTTAAACGAAATTATAGGTGTAGTAATCTGACAGGGACAGTCATCTCTCCAGGTAGAGATGGTATGAAATATTGAGAGAGACAAAGAAAAGGGTCAGGCATTTAAGTTTAGACAATGAAACAGATGGTTTCTCTTGTCATTTTTGTTTTTCAGGGGTTTGACCAACTTCGAATTGAAGGCCTCCTCTGTGATGTTACGTTGGTGCCAGGAGATGGAGAGGAGGTTTTTCCTGTTCACAGGGCTATGATGGCATCATCTAGTGATTACTTTAAGGCCATGTTCACAGGTAGGTATTGTTGTTGTTTTTTTTTCATGTAGCAATTTGTTTTAAGAATCCCACTCACTATATATAAGCAAGCTTTGTGAGTTTGCAGGGTTCTGTGGGATGTTAGACATAGAGGTGATAGTAAAATGAGTTAGAAATTATGGATGCAAGAGTTTGATGGATAACAGAAAAAATGAGCTGGAGGGGGAAGTTTAGAGTCAGAAGGGGAAGGTTGACAATGCATGAGAAGGATGAAGTTAAAGGGGAAAGTTGGGTAGGAGTGTGAAGGTGCAGGGGAAAACTTGGGAGAGAAGCACAATAGTATTTTGAAGGATTTGTATTGTATTGACAGAAGGAAGGTTCATAGAGATGTTCTATCATGGAGCACTAGCTGATAGTGAGTTGGGAGGTTGTAGTATTTCAAACAATCCTTGCAGTGTGAACGCTATGGCATTTTAGGGATTACTAGGAGTAGGAAAACATTTACAGCAGGATGCCTCCATAGTACATAAGATCATAAGAGGGTAGTTTTACTTTTCCATGTGTAAAGCATGTTTTACATATTGAAACTGGCTCTCTTAAAACTTACTTGTGGGTATATACACTTACAGTAGCACACTATTGTAAGAACTTTTATGTAATTTGTATGTTGGCATTTCTGTGGGGGAGGGGCCGATTCGGGTGTCTGTAATGTGGTCCCATCTCCTGCTCCCTCGATGCCGGTTTTGGCGGGAACTTCCGCCATTTTGGATATTTCCTTGTCAGATGCCTCCAGGTCTCTCTGCCTTCTCTGTCTGCGGCTCCAGCTCCTATTTTGCCTCGGGGGGAAGCTGGTTTCCCTCCTGAGTTTGTGGTACAGATGTACCAAGCCTTCTTGTTACACAAAACGGCTCCTGCTGAACCTCCAGCAAAGAGATCTCTGGAGGGTTCTTCTGTGCCTTTAAAGAGAGTCAGGTAATCTGTGGAGGCAGAGCAGGATGATTCCTTTGGTCCTGAGCAGGAGCCTGCTGCCTTTGGCAGAGGAGGCATGGTTTCCTGAAGAGGTTTTTCCTGAGGATCTTAATCAGGCAGTAGATGGAGAAGAATCGCTTCCTGTGGGGGAGGATCCTTCGGTGGTAAGAATTTTTCATAAGGATGACCTTCATGAGCTTATTTCTCAAGTTTCGTCTACTCTCCGTTTTGACGACCAGGATAGCCCTGTGGCCGAGCCTAGAAAGGTGGATTTGCTGGTCAAGGGTATTCGCAGGGCCGGTAGTCTTTTCCCATGCATCAGGATATTAGAGATATTATTCAGGCTCAGTGGGAGCTTCCAGATTCTGCTTTTCGGCTTGCTAGGGCCATGGGCAGGCTTTATCCGGTTCCTGATTAGATAAAGATCTCTTACGCTCTCCTGTAGTGGATGCGGTGGTTTACGCGGTTACTAAGCGTAATACGGTTCCGGTAGATGGTGGCATGGCTCTGTGGGACCCCCAGGATCGCTGGATTGAATCCTTGTTGAATGTTTTTGATGTTTCGGCCGTGGCCGTGCAGGCTGCCATTTGTGGTTCTTTGGTCGCGAGAGCTTGTTTCCGTTGGTCTGAGAAGGTGTTAGACCGTTCTTCAGATGATCTTTCGGCTATTGATAATGAATTGGCCAAGCTGGAAATGGGTTCAGCTTTTCTGGCAGATGCTCTTTATGATTTGCTTCAAGCTTCTTCCAAGTCTATGGCTTTTTCTGTTGCGGCTCGCCGTACGCTTTGGCTGTGTGGTTGGTCAGCGGATGCGGCCTCTAAGTCTAAACTTAGTAAATTTCCCTTTAAGGGTTCTTTTTTGGTGAAGAATTGGACAAGCTGGTGAATAGCCTGGGTGAAGCTAAGGTTCCGAGGTTGCCGGAGGATCGTCCTAGAGGTTCTGCTCGTGGTCATTTCTCACCTCTTGGCAGAGGCCGTGATTTTCGTCATTTTCGGCCAACCAGAGTTTTTCAGGTGCAACGCTCCAGATTCTTCCAAAGGACTCAGTCCTTTTGAGGAGGTCGTAGGGGAGGTCGAGAGGGCAGGGGGTTCCCTTTCCCCCTCTTCCCGCTCTTAACAATGAAGGTGTGCGGGCCTAGCCTCTAATCCAAGTGGGCACTCGGTTGGCGCAATTTCAAGAGAGGTGGACCTAGATTACTTCAGATCAGTGGGTATTAGAGGTTATTCGAGATGGGTACGCATTAGAGTTTGCTCACCCTTTGTCAGATGCTTTCCTGCAATCCCCTTGTTGTTCTCGCATCAAGGCCGGAGCTGTCCGAGTTACTCTCCGCAGGCTTCTGGATCTTTGAGCGATTCGTCCAGTGCCTTTGGCGCAGAGGGGTCAAGGTCGTTACTCCATTTACTTTCTAGTGCCCAAGATAGAGGGTTCTTTCTGTCCGATTTTAGATCTCAAGGCGGTCAGTCGAGCCCTCAAAGTGCCCTCCTTCTGGATGGAGACTCTACAGTCCGTCATTGTTGCGGTGCGGTCCGGGGAGTTTCTGACTTCTCTCGATCTTTCCACATTCCTATTTGTCCTGCACATCAATGCATTCTTCGTTTTGCAGTGCTAGGCCACCATTTTCAGTTTCGGGCTCTTCCCTTCGGGCTTGCGACTGCTCCCCGTACGTTTACCAAGGTCATGGTAGTGGTAGCTGCGGCTTTCAGAACAGAAGGCATTTTAGTCCATCCTTACTTAGACAATTGGTTGATTCGGGCAAAGTCTTTCCACGAGAGTGTTCAGGTGATGGCTCGGGTGGTCGAATTCTTGCAGTCCCTAGGTTGGGTAGTCAATGTCCAGAAGAGCAGTCTTCAGCCTTCTCAGTCCTTAGAGTATCTGGGAGTCCTCTTCGACACACAGCGGGGTCGTGTATTTCTTCTGCCGGCTCGGGTCCTCAAACTGCAGACTCAGATTCGACTCTTCTTGCAGACTTGCAGTCTATCTGCAAGAGACTATCCTCAGGTTCTGGGTTCAAGGGCGGCGGCAATGGAGACGGTGCCCTGAGCCAGAGGTCACATGAGGCCTTTGCAGAGGTCGCTTCTGTCGAGATGGTCGTCCCAGACCAGTTCGCTTCATCACAGGTTGCCACTTTCATTGCAGGTGAGGACCAGTCTGCAATGGTGGCTTCGGGAGGCCAATTTGACCAAAGATATGCCTCTGGATCAGCCCATTTGGACTGTGGTAATGAAAGATGCCAGTCTCCACGGTTGTGGTGCTCACTGTCAGGGGCAGGTTGCTCAGGGTCTCTGGTCTCATCAGGAGAAGCTGTGTTCAATCAACCTGTTGGAACCAGGGCCATCCGTCTGGCGCTCGGAGGTTTCTTCATCTTCTGAGAGGCCGAGCAGTGCGAGTAATGTCAGACAATGCCACGGCGGTCGCATATATCAATCGACCAGGAGGGATGAGGAGCCTGCCGTTAGAGCAAGAGGCGGCGTTGCTTCTGGAATGGGCGGAAGTCAACTTGGTGGCTCTGTCAGCGGCTCACATAGCAGGGGCCCTAAACGTTCAGGCAGATTTTCTCAGTCGTCACATGCTCGATCCCGGAGAGTGGTCGCTAAGCGAAGTGGCGTTTCGTCTGTTGGTTGATCGTTGGGGCTCTCCCAAGATGGCTCTGTTTGCATCTGCAGTCAATGCAAAGCTTCCTCTGTTCTTCAGTCGTCGCAAAGATCCAAAAGCACAGGGAGTGGACGCTCTTCTTTAATCCTGGCCGGACGGGCTAATGTATGCTTTTCCTCCTTGGCCTCTGGTAGGGCGTCTTCTTCAGAAGGTAGAGAATTACAAGGGTCATCTGATTTTGGTGGCACCTGACTGGCCTCGAAGGCCGTGGTATGCCGACCTTCAACGTCTTCTGGTGGATCTTCCCTTCAGGCTTCCGGTCATGCAAGATCTCTTGTCACAGGGTCCGGTCATTCATCCAGATCCGGATCGATTCTGTCTTACGGCCTGGCTCTTGAGAGGGTTAAGTTGACTAAAAAAGGTTACTCCGCTCAGGTCATTGCTACTATGACGCGTTCTCGTCTGTGTTCTACTTCTTTGAATTATGTGCGCACTTGGAGGATATTTGAGAATTGGTGTAGGGAGTTTAGTCTATCTCCTTTTAGGACTTCGGTTCTGCAAATTTTGGATTTTTTGCAGCGAGGTTTTGACAAAGGTTTGGCTTTGTCTTCTCTTAAGATGCAGATTGCGGCTTTGACGTATTTTTGTGGTTGTATCCAAGGGAAGTCGCTGGCTAGTCATCCGGATGTGGTGCGTTTCCTCAGAGGGGTTAATCATCATCTTCCCTCTCAATGTTCGTTTCCTCGGTGGGATCTGAATTTGGTGCTTTCAGTTCTTACTAAGCCTCCCTTCGAGCCTTTATCGTCCTTTACTTTAAAGAATTTAACTCTGAAGACAGTGTTTTTGGTGGCCGTTGCTTTGGCTAGGTGAGTTTCGGAGTTGCAGGCGTTGTCGTGTAGATCTCCTTTTTTGGAGTTCTGTTCCGATTTTGTAGTTTTGCGGCCAGTTCCGTCTTCTCTTCCCAAGGTGGTATCTCGGTTTCATGTTTCTCAGCCGGTTGTATTGCCTGTGTTAGGTTCTTTCTCCAGTTCGGAGGAGCAGCGGAGTTTGAAGTGCTTGGATGTCAAACGAGTGTTGAAGCACTATATTAATTCTACGGATAACATTTGGCGATCTGATCATTTGTTTCTTCTGATTGGAGGTGCGCGTAAGAGGCTCATGGCCTCTAAGCCCACTATTTCTCGATGGCTTAAAGAAATGATTGCTTCAGCCTATCTTCTTTCTGGGAAAACTGTTCCAGAGCATGTTAAGGCTCACTTTACAAGAGGTCAGGCAGCTTCTTGGAAAGAGCATTGTCTGGTTCCTCCAGAAGACATTTGTAGGGCGGCGACCTGGTCGTACTTGCATTCTTTTTCTAAGCACTACCGTTTAGATGTCCTCAGTCGTCGACAGGTTGCTTTCGGAGCGCGAGTTTTGTCGGCGGGGCTGTTACAGTCCCTCCCATAATTTCACTGCTTTGTTACTTCCCATCAGTCACATTCTGGGCCGATCCAGAGGGACGCTAAGGAAGGGTAAATTAGGCCTTACCTGCTAATTTGCTTTCCTTTAGTCCCTCCGGACCGGCCCAGATCCCTCCCTTCTGATATCTGTGTTTTCAGAGGTTCAAAGTTATTTTTTGGAGCTGTGTTGCTAGTTTATTTCTCTATTAAAAAAGAAATAAAATAAAATAAATCAAGGAATATGTTTTTCTGGCTGTCTAAAATGTCCTGGTTATAGGACCTTGATATGTTTGCAGGCACTCACCTTTTGTTGGCAATGTGCCGGTGGCTGCTTAGGTTTTTTGAATGCACAGGTTATGTATTTCTTTCCTGGCTTTACTTCTGCTTTGGTACTTTATTACTGGATCTTTTTCTGGCTGGCAAGGGCTCTTATTGGCTCGCTAGTCATAGTTTTATTCTCAGTTTCCACCTGTTGGAAGGCATGCACAACCCATCAGTCACATTCTGGGCCAGTCCGGAGGGACTAAAGGAAAGCAAATTAGCAGGTAAGGCCTAATTTACCCATGTGTTTTATAAAGCCATGTAGAGGCTTCTGTTTTATAGACTGGCATCTTTTTGGATTTATCACATAGATGACCTTTTATAAAATTACTTCTTATATGTTATGTTCTGTACTAATATCCCACTATATTCCTGATGAAGCAGGTTCAAGGTGGGTAACAATCATACAACTAAATACAGCATCAGAACCAAAAATGTAAGCATACAATATTACAGTACAAAATTACAAAAAATAGGATTTATGAAATAAAATTTTTAGCATCTTTAGAAAATTAATATAACTAGAAGGCAGCCTAATATAATTGCCTGACCAATTTACTTCAATTCTTTGAAGGAGTGAACAAACATGTGGACAAAGGGGAGTCGGTTGATATTGTGTATCTGGATTTTCAAAGGTGTTTGACAAGGTACCTCATGAAAGGCTACAGAGGAAATTGGAGGGTCAATGGGATAGGAGGAAATGTCCTATTGTGGATTAAAAACTGGTTGAAGGATAGGAAACAGAGAGTGGGGTTAAATGGGCAGTATTCACAATGGAGAAGGGTAGTTAGTGGGGTTCCTCAGGGGTCCGTGCTAGGACCGCTGCTTTTAATATATTTATAAATGATTTAGAGATGGGAGTAACTAGCGAGGTAATTAAATTTGCTGATGACACAAAGTTATTCAAAGTCGTTAAATCGCGACAGGATTGTGAAAATTACAAGAGGACCTTACGAGACTGGGAGACTGGGCGGCTAAATGGCAGATGATGTTTAATGTGAGCAAGTGCAAGGTGATGCATGTGGGAAAAAAGAACCTGAATTATAGCTACGTCATGCAAGGTTCCACGTTAGGAGTTACGGACCAAGAAAGGGATCTGGGTGTCGTCGTCGATAACACACTGAAACCTTCTGCTCAGTGTGCTGCTGCGGCTAAGAAAGCGAATAGAATGTTGGGTATTATCAGGAAAGGTATGGAAAACAGGTGTGAAGATGTTATAATGCCGTTGTATCGCTCCATGGTGCGACTGCACCTTGAGTATTGTGTTCAATTCTGGTCGCCACATCTCAAGAAAGATATAGTAGAATTGGAAAAGGTGCAGCGAAGGGCGACTAAAATGATAGCGGGGATGGGACGACTTCCCTATGAAGAAAGACTAAGGAGGCTAGGGCTATACAGCTTGGAGAAGAGACGGCTAAGGGGAGACATGATAGAGGTATATAAAATAATGAGTGGAGTGGAACAGGTGGATGTGAAGCGTCTGTTCACGCTTTCCAAAATACTAGGACTAGGGGGCATGCGATGAAACTACAGTGTAGTAAATTTAAAACAAATCGGAGAAAATGTTTCTTCACCCAACGTGTAATTAAACTCTGGAATTCGTTGCCGGAGAAAGTGGTGAAGGCGGTTAGCTTAGCAGAGTTTAAAAAGGGGTTGGACGGTTTCCTAAAGGACAAGTCCATAAACCGCTACTAAACGGACTTGGAAAACTCCAAAATTCCAGGAATAACCTGTATAGAATGTTTGTACGTTTGGGAAGCTTGCCAGGTGCCCTTGGCCTGGATTGGCCGCTGTCGTGGACAGGATGCTGGGCTCGATGGACCCTTGGTCTTTTCCCAGTATGGCATTACTTATGTACTTATAGGCAGCCTTATATTGAAAGGCAAAGATCTCCATACTTTCACTGAAAGATAACTAAAGGATTTATTGTGAACAGATTTAACTTGCTCCTTTCACGGAATGAAATGCTAGAAGGAGGCGATTAGCATTTCAACAACTATTAGCATTACCCAGCTAATGAATCGATGTTAAAAAGCACTCTGGCAAAAACCCATGTAAAATTGTAAAAGTTAAACAGAGCTTAAACATAATTTGAGCTTCAACAGGCAACCAGCTGGGCTTGATGGACCTTTGTTCTGTCCCAGTATGGCAATGCTTATGAGAGAAGAAAGGGTATAATACAGACCTTTAAGTACGTGAAAGGAATTACCAAAAACAACCCAAATCTTTTCCAATGAGGAGAAACTGTGGAACTAGAGGAAATGATATGAAGCTACAAGGAAAGCAAGAAAGTATAGTGCATGCGATGAACCCTAGCATCATGTCTTCAGCAATGGCTATTCCAGGTCACAAGAACCAAGATTATGAATAAATAAACAAGTGAACATGTGACTGCTAATTTATGGACTTCTCCAAGAACTTGTCTAAACCGAGCTATGCCAACTGTCTTGTTCTCCTGGCAACACATTTCATATTTTAATTGTGCACTAAATTAAAAAATGGTTTCCTCTATATAGTAACCAGTAAATGATGGCAGAAAAGGACCTACATGACCCATCCAGTTTGTTTAGAATGGTATACCTGCTGAGCAGTGTATGTTACTTTCACCATGCTTGTGATGTTCGGTTTGTACCTGTTGCACAGAGTAGATTAATTCCTCCATTATTTCGTTGAAGTATTGCAAAAGTGTTTTGAGCTGAACTGCTCTGTGCTCGATTTACATCATCTTGTCTTTTAGGGATCCATATTGTATATCTCGCTCCTTTTTTAATTCCAGCACTGTTTTTGCTTCCACCATCTTTTGGGAGAGCATTTCAGGCATCCACTGCCCTTTCTTGTTGTTGCTTGTGTCTCTTCCTCCTTGTAGCTTCATATCTTGTCCTTTAGTTCTGCTGCTGCTCCTTATTTGGAAGAGACTTGGGTTGTTTTTGGTAATTCCTTTCAAGTATTTAAAGGTCTGTATTATCCCCTCGATCCCTCCACTCATGAGCACATAAACATTGCCATACTGGGACAGACCAAAGGTACAAGCCCAGCATCCTTTTCCAACAATGAGTATTGCAGGTCCAAATATCTGGCAAGATCCCAGATTTTATGCTACTTATCCCAGAAATAAGCAGTGGATTTTCCCAAGTTCAACTTAATGGTTTATGAACTTTTCTTTTAAGAGTTTGTCCAAATCTTTTTTTTAAACCCTTTTACCACATTCTCTGGCAACAAATGCCAGAGCGTAATTACACATTGAATGAAGACATATTTCGGATTTATTTTAAATATTACTACTTAGTAGTTTCATTGCATGCCCCCTATTCCTTGTATGTTTAGAAAGATAAACTAGTAATTCACTTCTACCTGTTCCACTCCACTCAAGATTTTATAGACCTTAGAAAGTGTAGTCTGTTCTTTGTCTTCTGATGGAGACCTCTTACCATTTTGTTAGTTTTCCTCTGACCCCCCACTCCAGTTTCTTTATGCCCTTAGTGAGATATTGCTTTCAAACTGAACACAGTACTCCAAATGAGGCCTCAATGATAGCCTGTAAAGGAGCATAATGGCCACCTCCTTCCTGCTCATTATGCCTCTGGCCTTGCAGCCTAGAGTTCTTCTGGATTTAGCTACCACCACCTTTTGCTGACTTAAGGTAGTTACAGTGTCACGCCAAGATTTCTCGCCTTGTCTTCTCATATGCCTCTCCCCTGTGTGGCAGATCTTAGTGTCCTCCAGAAAATGGCAGTTTTTCCTTTTATCTCTTTTAGAGATATCACTCATGAAGATGTTGAATAGAATTAGCCCTCAGATCAAACCTTGAGGCCCTCCACTACTTGCTTGTTTTACTTCCCAGTGAAGGCCAATTTACCATTACTTTCTGTGATCTGTCAGTTTTTACCCAGTTGACCACCTTAGGACCCATCTGTATGCTGCTCAGTTTATTTCTAAGCCTCCTATGACAAGCCTTATCAAAAACTTTTCTGAAGTCCAAGTATACCACATTCAGCACATGCCCTTTATCTGGTTTTCTGTGCACCCTGTCAAAGAGGTCAGTGAGATTCAACTTCTGTTCCAGAAGCACATCAAAATGGATGCTTAAGCCTGCTGTCTTGCAGTGCTTCTAATATTTTATTTTCTTGCTGCACTGATCACCTTTGTGCTGTAAGTGTCTGTTTTTGAGAACTCCAGATGTCAGTTGCAAAACAAAATAAATTGCTCTGTTTTCCTGATGGTTGGAGTAGCAAGTGATCTTAAAAGGACGTCCTGACTCCCATACAGATGGCATCACCATGGGAGCTGCAAGGTATATTAGATCCAATTATGTCTGAGCTTGGTCCAGGCAAATTGATGCAAGAAAGTGCTACAAATATATCCAAATTAAGATGGGTGATAACAAGCCTAAGCGTGCAATTGCATTCTTGCTCTGAGCACACAAACCAACTGCAGGTGTGAATTCTTGATGTAGAAGGGGGATTATAGCAAGACCAGCATGAATGCAAAATGATTTGTAAAGATGCAGAAATGTATATTACATCATCCTGAGAGAGCTGAAGGCATGAAGCCAGTAGAATTAATTGAAGGACTACTCCCAAAGCTACTGCATCTTCACTTGCTATGCCCATTTGAAGTTGAAAGGGCAAAAAGGATCCCAAGTCATGAGTACCATAATGACCAAGGCCCTTGGCCTTTATTCTCAAGGTTCTTAGATATCTGCAAGTGCTGGAGCTTTTAACAAAGGCCTGATTTGAAGTGGCAAAGAGCGAGATTGGTAATTTATTGGACTTGTTCTCCATCACAGTGCAAAAGCACGAACAGCTCCTTGCATAATTAGGCCGCAATTGGAACAGCTTTGTGCCAGAATGGAATGTTTTACCCTGTGCACCTCAGACATGCAACTTTGAGGGCCCTGCTATGTTAATAAAATTTCCTGCAGGAGTGCAACAGGTACACCACTTAAGCCTCACAGCATTCAGTTATGACTTTATATGCACTGCTATGGTTGTCCATGCAGCTGATTCGACACCTTAGAAGGAGGAGTGCTGCTTGGAAATGATTGTGTGCCATGAAAATGTACATATATGACTAGTGCAGTATTCATTCATGTTTTGGATTTAGAATTAGAGGGTGCTGTGATAAATTTTTGGTAATGGCGGGAGAAACCCTTGGTGTACAGTACATAGTGGTGTCAATGTTGTAAGAGGATGTGGATGGTGTGTTAATGGGATGTAGGTTTAGGGTGGGGCAGAATATTTGTGCAGAGCTCCAAATAGAAACATCCTTTCACTTAGTATGAATTCAGCAAGATATGGTATGGAATTGTAATGATCTGGAGGTTTTCAGCTCCAGCTAGACCATGAGCTATGAATAGGGAGTAGGTGATTTATGAGACCTTTGCATCTATATTCATTTAATATAAAAGTTATTCCCAAACTGGTTTCCGTGAGCTCTTTTTAGGGGTTCCACAAGCGAGGAAGTTGGCAGCATGCTTCAACCACTCACTGGTACTCCTGCACATGCTCCATTCAGCAGCATGAATTAAGCATGCACGGGAGTGCTAGCATTAGCAGCTAAAGCACACTGCCGACTTACTGCTCAGGCAGCACAGCTCTTCAGCTAATTTAAGTCTAAGGTAGTCTCCTTCAAAGCAGCATGATGTAGTCGAGGGAAGGGGAAGATGATGGATAGAGGGTGTGTGTGTGGGGTGGAGGGGGAATGCAGTCTGAGAGAGAAGGAGAGATGTCAAATTGAGGGTGTGGGGGGGGGGGGGGGGGGGAAGACCCGAGATGCTGGACTATGTGAGAGGACAGGAGGGAAGAGAGATCAGTCTGTGGGGGGGGGGGGGGGGTAGGGGAGCAGAAGCTGCATATGACCGGGGCGGGGGGGGGTGGGGGTGGGGGGGGGGGGGGGGGGGTCCTTGCTGTATGAAAAAATATTGTAGGGATTTCATCATTGTTAAATGTTTGGGAAGCACTGATGTAAACAGTCTCAACTATCCTGTTAAGTGCAAAAAGGTTTTTAATTTCTTAAAGGGCAAAGGAGATGTCTGCTTATCTTTCTGCTAAAGAGTCAGCTAAACTTCAAACGAGATGAGTGAGTGGCTATTATCACTCTATGGCTGTAAATAAAAAGGGTGGAATGGCTATCTACAAAATTATCTACGGCAAAGCCCCAGGGTATATGACAGAGCTCATAGACCTGCCTTCCAGAAATACAACCAGATCAACAAGAACATATCTAAATCTTCACTACCCAAGCTGCAAAGGACTCAAATACAAATCAACTTATGCAAGCAGCTTTTCCTACATAAGCACACAACTGTGGAATGAACTGCCAAAAGCCGAGAAAACAACATACGACCATTTAAACTTCAGGAAATCACTAAAAACCTACCTATTCAAAAAAGCATACCTTACTGACATAACCTAAAAGACTGAACCCTGCTACTCAACTAACTAAAGCTAGAACTGGACTCAAACACAACTCCTCCTCGCTACGATTCCCAAATATGTCTGTAACACAAGTATCTATTCTACCATAATACCACTTTGTATTTGTTCCTTACCGGCTTGGCGCATGCCTATGGTATTATGTAAGCCACGTTGAGCCTGCAAATAGTTAGGAAAATGTGGGATACAAATGTAACAAATAAATTAACCCTAAATTAGGAGACAAAAAGGTGATTTTATTTAACATTTGTACTCCTCATTGGAACTCATCTGTGCTTTTCAAGAATCTTGCCACTATTGTATTACAGTAGGCACCTGTCTGTACTTCTGGCAGGAGATTAATCAAGTAACAAATTCCTGGTTAGTCAACCTAAGAACCAGAGGCTATAAAAGTCCAAAAGATGAGAATAATTTTGTGCTTTCTTTAGATCCTATTGATCCGTGAAGAATCTTGCATCCGTATGGTCAGGAGTATACGTTGTGTCCCAGGTACACCACTCAATTTCGAGGACTGATTTCTTCTTGGTATTTTGTAAGATGTAAAGAGAGATGACAAGACCTTTTTCAGATATATTGGAGAAAGGAGAAAAGGAATGGAATTGCAAGACTGAATGATAATGGGAATGGCTATGTGGAGAGTGAGGAGGATAAAGCGAACGTGCTAAACAATTAACTTCTCTTTGGTGTTCACGGAGGAAAATCCTGGAGAAGGACTGCGGTCAGCTGTTGAGGAAACATCTGGAAATGAAGTGGATACTGTGCCGTTTATGGCGAAAAGAGTTTATAAAAAGCTTTAGAATCTGAGGGTGGATAAAGCTATGGGGCCGGATGGGATACATCCCAGGATACTGAGGGAGCTCAGAGAGGTCCTGGCAGAACCTCTTAGATTTATTTAATAGATCTTTAGAGACGGGAGAGGTTCCGAGAGATTGGAGACGAGCGGATGTGGTCCGAGATAGGGAAGAAGTGGAAAACTACAGAACGGTAAGTCTCACGTCAGTGGTAGGAAAAATAATGGAGTCGCTGCTGAAAGAAAGGATAGTTAACTTCCTAGAAGCCAATGGGCTACAGGACCCGAGGCAACATTTATTTCCAAAGTAAAATCTTGCCAAACAAATCTTTTTTTATTTTTTTTATTTTTTTATTATTTATAATTTTTACATTATTCATCAAGCTTTACATCTTGAACAGAAAAGGTACTTCATCAAAGAAACAGAAAAAAAAACCCAAATACATCCTTAATTCACAATTAAGAGTTAACAGATAAGTACACTCGAGTCCTCAGTTTGTGATCCAAGAATTACACATGTGGAAAATAAAGAAGAGTATAATATTGAGAATTATTAAACCTGACTAAACAGAGAGTTCCTATTTCAATCATAGCTCTATATTCCCTAAAGATCTCAAACTCTTCTGGTAACGAGAAATTCTGTAAGTTGTGAGGATTCATAAAAAACATACTTCACTGACTGGTAACAAACTACGCACTTACAAGGGTAACGTAGGTAAAAGGTAGCTCTCAACTGAAGGACACCTGGTTTTAAGAGCAAAAATTGTCTACGTGTTCTTTGTGTTTCCTTAGAAACATCAGGGAATATACGTATTTTTAAACCCATAAATTCTTTATCTTTATTTTTGAAAAATTGTCTCATAATCCACGCTTTATCTGGAGGAAAGGCAACTGTTACCAATAATGTTGCTGGAGACACTAATTCAACAGTTGGAGCCTCTAATGCAGCGGAAACATCTAACGGTTGATCTGAAGTATTTCCAGGCATTTTAGTTGGTAAATAATATGCTTGAATTAAAGGAGGAAGAGAGTCCTCCGGCATCCCCAAAGAGTCTTTGAAATATTTTTTCAACAGTTCTCTAGGCGCAGTCGTAATTGCCCTAGGGAAATTTAAAAATCTCAAATTATTAGCCCTTTGGGAATTCTCCAGAGATTCAATCTTCCGTCTCATATTAATACAGTCTTTAATTAAAGTTGTTTGTGTCTCTTGTATTTTTTCTGTAAGTTCCAGTTGATTTTTTTCCTCCTTTAATATATCCTTCCTTTCTATTTCCGCGGTAACAACTGTTTCTTCTAATTTCTTTACTCGAGATTCTAATACTTGAACTTGAGGACATATAACTTTTCCTAGATTAACTATCAGAAGCCATAAATTGTCCAGGGTCACTTCTGGTGGTTTAACTTCTAAAAACGCTAAAGTGTTTAAAGTCTGCTGCCCTTCAGCTGAAGTACTTACAGGTTGCATTCCCGTTAATCTCAGAGGGGATCCCGCAGACAAAGATATAGACTCCTGGGCTAAAGAAGGGATAGAGTTCCCTTCCACACTCGTATCCTCCGGCAAGATTATTGTGTTCTCCCGTTGCTCCGCTGCTAGAACACATCCGGCTTGCAGAGGAGACGCCGCCGCCGCCGGGGGAGAGACGCCCAGGGGTTGCGGGGGGCGAGCACGCTGGTCAGGACTAAGAGAGATGTCATGCACTAGTGGCGTCTCGGAACTTTCACCTATTCCAGGCGTCACAAGCGTGCCATTCTCCGACCACTGTTGAACTCCGGATCTCCGCAAAAAGGTATCTAAAGTACCCGAAACCTGAGTAGAAGATCGGCTTGGGGGAACAGCGGCAGCCGATTTCCCTCTGCGTTTCGGCATAACGAAGAAAGAGAGCAAGAAAACTCAAAGCTTGTCGAGGAGCGCGGAGATCAGCGTCAGGTTCATTCTGCCATCTTGGATCCGAGAAAATCACTAGTGGAGCCAAACAAATCTTATTGACTTCTTTGACTGGGTAACCAAAGAACTGGATGAAGGATGTGTGCTAGATGTAATCTACTTGGATTTCAGCAAGGCCTTTGATCCGGTCCCCCACAGAAGACTAGTGAATAAGCTGAAAGGGTGAATTTAGGACCAAAAGTGGTGAACTGGATAGGAAATTGGTTGATCGACAGGTGGCAGAGGGTGGTGATAATGGAATCCACTCGGAGGAAAGGAAGGTGAGCAGTGGAGTTCCTCAGGGGCTGGTGCTGAGGCTGATTCTGTTTAATATATTTGTGGGAGATACTGCTGAAGGGTTGGAAGGAAAGGTTTGCCTTTTTGCGGATGACACAAAGATAGCCAATAGAGTGGATACTCTGGAGGAAGTAGAAACAATGAGAAGGGATCTCCAAACGTTAGAAGAATGGTCGAGGGGTCTGGCAGTTAAAATTTAATCCCTAAATATCTGAGAACCTAATACACAGTGGTGTGCTAATTTCTAATCTTTACTAACTAAGCACAGTACACCATACAATAATTCTAGATCTAATCATATATCAAATGTTGGTAATCTATTAAACATCTACTTTGAACGAAACTGTGAAATTACTTATTTATTGTCTCAACTGATATGAGTTAGCACATGCAATATCAATTCATTATCCATTCAGACACATATACTACCTAGGTTAGATTATAATATAATTAGCCTTGACCAATCATACAAATTGTATACAAGCAAGTATAAAAAGTCATTTGCCTAGGTGTAATACACAGTCACTGTTGGACGCTCCCAGGGTCCATATAGATTTCCCACTTGTTTCAAATCATCGTCCTCAACAGTGTCGATTCACATACAGGGCTCTACGATGTGGTGCTGACCTGCAAGAACAGAGAAGGACCCAGGAAGGTAGCTTTCAGTGCAGAAGAGGAGTCCCAATGGTGTCCCTCTCTTACTCAGTAGAGGTGCATATGCTGCAGAGCTTCTCTGGGAGTTCCTCTAGGGCCCTGGAGCCTAAAATGGCACAGGCCATTGCAGACTATGTGTGTGGCTTTTTGGCAGAGGGCTTGAGGCCTGTGCAGGGATTTCTTGCCCTTGTGGTGGCAGGTGCCCTGGCTCATGGCCCTCAGGAGTTGGAGAAGGTCCTGTTGGTCAAGAGGAAGGGGCCACACAGAGACCATAAGTCTGCAGATCTGGGTCCCTGTTCTCCTGTAGTCTCCCATAGAGTATATGTCAGAATCCAGGGAAGATCCCTATTGTCCCCTTCATGGAGGGGAGAGGGATGAGTTTTTAGTGCAGATGATCTGTACCCAGGGGAGGATGACAATTCCTTCTTGGCGACACTGTTTAGCAGAGAGAATCTGAATCTTAGAGGAAATGCCTATAAAATTCTACAAAGCATTGGCTAGGAAGGTGCTGCCTGACTCTAGGCATGCCACCCTCTCTAAAGCCTCTAAAGCTAGGAACTGCTGTGCCCAAAGGAGGAGGGCCTGAGCAACATAGCTTGTACAAACTGAGACCTGTACCCCCAAATCACCTTCTAGTGTTGTCCTTCAGGGCAGACACTCCCATCCACCCTCTGGAGGCAGAATAACTTCTCTAATTTGTCATGCTGCAAGAGTAACAGCCTCACCAGGTGCCTTGTATCCATGAAGGTCTCTCTGGGGCCTCCCACTCAGCTAGGAGCATTTGTGACAAAGCCCTTTAGAGGAGAAAGACCTTGGGGTTCTTCTGGAGACCATCCAAGATGGGACTCCTATCATGGGGCTGCTCCTGCCATCAGGAAAGGGGAGACCCGCATGGCTGAGGACACAGAATCAATGAGATGATTCAGTTCCTTGGTCTGTTCCCCTGCAATTCCAGGGGATTGTTCAGGGGAATTTACAATGCGTAGTTTTTTTTGCAGATGTTTCCTAAAAGAAAAAAAAAATCCCTGTTATGCAGTCACTTACTAAAGTTGAAAATTAGTGAAAATACATAGCCCTATCCAGCTTTGGCATTCACATACCTAATGGTTCCAGCCTGCACCAGAACTTAAACCAGTGATATTAATGTGTCTATTTCCCATTTGCTGGTGAGGAATGGACAGAACCCTTTGACTTGGTATGGTGTAGTAGGACTCGCGGAAAGGAAATTAACAGGTATGAAAACATTTCTCCTTTGAAGCAAGTGAAAATGCTGTTTTAGCAAGCTTTTATGGAAAAATATGAAAATAAATGTAAAGCAGTACTGCTAGATTTGTGTTTGGTTTTTTTTTGTAACTTAGGCAGCCTAAGTACAAAACAGTGCAAATGCACATTAGGCACTCAATTCATTGCTCGCCATGCATTAATGAATGTTTTGGTTATGCCCACTTGGAACTTAGTGATGAGAAAGTATTGTGCCTAGTAAATTAAAACTGCACCGCAAAATATCTCATAAATATTTAAGTAGCTTAACACACAGAAATTCTATTCAAGTGTTAAGTTCTTTAAGTGGGACCTTCCCATGAATACCTGAAACTAAAGGATCAGCCACTTACAAGTAACATTCTTCCTCGCTCATGCCAATTTTTTTTCTCTTTATATATTTCTCACAAAATTGCATATGTTCGCCTTTTAAAGATGTGTATTTTTGTGCATTGTCTTCCATTTATCATATTGTGAAACAGAGGTTTATTACCTTTAATCAGCTAGTGTGGTGCTTAGTTGAAAGCACAAAAAAAGGCCACATTCATATTATGTTCTCTTAGGCTTCCATGGCTGGTGTCATGAGTGTTGTAGTTGTCCATTTCTTGCCACATTTTAGTAAGTGGAGCCAATGTTTTCAGCCATCGTGCAGTGACCAGTGTCTGTTCCAATTAATCAGATGTGGCAAAACCAGACAATTGCAACAATCATGACACCAGCCATGGTAGCTTAAGTGAAAATAGTATATAACGTAGCTTTATGGGAAAAATATCTCTAAACTCACCAGATTGCCTTAAAGAAAGCCACAGCACGGTGGCTGAAATATCAGTTCCACTATCACGCCAAGTCCCAGACAACCACAACAATCATAACATTCATATTATAGTTTACTGGAAAAAAAACTTTTAATTTTTGAAATATAACTTGTCATGTAACTTTATTGTTGCATTTAGCATATTCTAGTATTTCATAAAATGTTTTAATATTCATTGTAATTTAATATGATGGTGATTATTTTCTTGCTTAGGTGGAATGAAAGAGCAAGACTTACTGTGCATTAAGCTTCATGGTGTGAACAAAATTGGTCTAAAGAAGATTATTGATTTCATTTATACTGCAAAGCTGTCTCTAAATATGGACAATCTTCAGGATACATTAGAAGCTGCCAGCTTTTTGCAGATTTTGCCTGTTTTGGACTTCTGTAAAGTGTTTCTTATATCTGGGGTAAGATGTTCACATTTAGCTTCCTCATTTTCTGTTTTCATGGGACAGTATTTATTTATTTATTTATTGCATTTGTATCCCACATTATCCCACCTTTTTGCAGGCTCAATGTGGCTTACAAATACATCATGAATAGTGGAAATACATGACAAGATAGATATTTAGTATTACAGACAAATCTTGGGTTACATGATTATGATAAGACATGATAGTAGTCTAACAAGCAGATATAATAAGTGTATTCTGGATATATGTGGAAAGGTTCACATTTGTTGGTCTTTGTGGTATGCCTTGTTAAAGAGATGGGTCTTCAGTAGTTTGCGGAAGTTAGTAAGTTCATAGATTGTTTTTAAGTTACGCGGCAGCGCGTTCCAGAATTGTGTGCTCAGGTAGGAGAAGATTGACGCTTGCGTTAGTTTGTATTTTAGACCTTTGCAGTTGGGGAAGTGAAGGTTGAGGAATGTGCGGGATGATTTATTAGCATTCCTGAGTGGTAGGTCTATCAGGTCTGACATGTAGGCTGGTGCATCCCCATGAATTATTTTGTGAACTAGGGAGCATATCTTGAATGTGATGCGTTCTTTGATTGGGAGCCAGTGTAGCTGTTCTCGTAGGGGTTTAGCACTTTCGTATTTTGTTTTACCGAATATGAGTCTAGCTGCAGTGTTCTGGGCTGTTTGAAGTTTCTTGATTATTTGTTCTTTGCAGCCAGCGTATAGTGCGTTGCAATAGTCTAGATGACTGAGTACCATTGATTGCATCAGGTTACGGAAGACGGACCTTGGGAAGAAAGGTCTTATTCTTCTTAATTTCCACATTGATTGGAACATTTTCTTGGTTGTGTTTTTCGTATGGTTCTCAAGTGTTAGGTGTTGGTCAATGGTGACTCCAAGAATTTTTAAGGTGTCTGAGATTGGAAGATTCAGTTTAGTTGTGTTTATGTTGGTGAATTTGTTCGTGTTATGTTGAGAGGTGAGTATTAGGCATTGGGTTTTTTCTGCATTGAGTTTCAACTGAAATGCATCCGCCCATGAGTGCATGATTTGTAGACTTTGGTTGATTTCATTGGCGATTTCCTTTAAATCTTGATTAAATGGGATGTAGATCGTTACGTTGTCTGCGTAAATGTATGGGTTGCAAATTTGGTTTGATAGTAGTTTGGCCAAGGGAATCATCATTAAGTTAAATAGAGTCGGTGAGAGGGGGGATCCCTGTGGGACTCCGCATTCAGGTATCCATGTGGCTGATGTGGTTGATTTGGATGTCACTTGGTATGATCTTGTGGTTAGGAACCCTTTGAACCAGTTGAGAACGTTGCCTCCGATTCCGAAGTACTCAAGGATATGTAGTAGTATTCCATGGTCAACCATGTCGAAGGCGTTAGACATGTCGAATTGTAGAAGTAGTATGTTCTTGCCAGTTGCAATCATTTGTTTGAATTTAGTCATGAGCGTAACTAGTACTGTTTCTGTGCTGTGGTTTGAGCGAAATCCTGACTGGGAGTTGTGTAATATTGAGAATTTGTTTAGGTAGTGTGTGAGTTGTTTAGTCACCATCCCTTCCGTTATTTTGGTTATTAAAGGAATGGATGCTACTGGTCTGTAGTTGGTTATTTCACTAGCACTTTTCTTCGCATCTTTGGGTATAGGAATAAGTAGAATGTTTCCTTTCTCCTTCGGGAAGAGTCCATTTTGTAACATAGTTCAAGTGATTCGTTAGGTCCGTTATAAATTGTTGAGGGGCATATGTCATAAGGTTGTTTGGGCATGTGTCTAATTTGCAATGAGATTTGGCAAATCTTTTGAGCGTTTGGAAGGTGTTTTCCTCCGATAATGTCTCGAAGTTGGTCCAGATTCTGTCTGCTGGATAAACACCAGGGTCTGGGTCTAGGTGGTCAAGGAGTTCGGCGTAGTTGATGGTATTGACAGGTATTTTTTTTTCGCAATTGTACAATTTTCTCGTTGATGTATTTCGCAAGGTTGTCTGCTCCTGGTGTATTTTCGTTGTTGGTAGTGACTGGTGTGGTATCTATTAGTTTATTCACGAGTTGGAAGAGTTTGTGTGTGTCCTTGTAGTTTGATCCAATTTCAGTTTTGTAGTATAGTCTTTTAGTTTGTCTTATGGTATATTTGTATTTTCTTTGTAGTTTCCAGGCGTTGAGTGTGGGTTTGTCTTTCTTTTTATACCATGCACGTTCTAATCTTCTAACTTGTGTTTTGAGTTTTTTCAGGTCTTCATTGAACCATGGTGTTGATTTTTTTCTGCGTGAAGTTCTGGTTTGAGTTGGGGCGATGTTGTCTAATATTGATTTGCATCTATCGTCCCATTCTCGTAGGAATAGGTTTGTATCTGTTTTTATTGTCCATCCATTGTGATAGATCTGTTGCCAGAATGTTACCGGGTCTATTTTTCCTCTCGTGGTGTAAGTTTTTCGTTCTTGTTTGTTAATTGAGTCTTTCGTGCGCCATTGGAGTGAGATGTATGCTTTATAGTGGTCTGACCACGGTATCTGCAAGTGAGTAGTATGCACTGCAGTGAATGTCGCTCCTAAGCCAGTATATGTTAGGTATGATCTCAGTTTACTTCTAGTGCTTGCCTTAATACCTGCACTGTACCAAAGAAAACTTACTTCCAGTATTCATAGGACGTTACATAAATAAGCAATATATCAGTGTTTTGTGCCAGTCCAACCTGGCAGCATTGGGCTGTTGGCAGTCTATGGTACAGAGATACTACAGGTTGGTGACTCTCTTAGTAAATCAAGATGTGGTTAAAGCACACCTTTTAACCACATTGTGATAACTCTCTCCTTCCACCCCTTATTCTCTAATGTTGATTGTTACAATTAGGTATTTTACTGCATTTGAGTACTATTGTAATTCTATATATACTCTTATTATAACCCTTTAAAAAGGATATTTTGTCTTTGATCTGTGTTCCATTTTACAAAGAATGGAGTCCAGTCTACTGCCTCTTTCTACAATCACCTGATTCCCTTATCCTTATCTTACCCTCCAGGAATATGCTTTTCCAACCACACTGTGCTTCCTAACTTGAACTTGAGTAAGCCAAATCTTGTATAAATTCTGGCATACAAGCTGTTCCTTCACTTTATCTAGCAGTAGGATATTTTACTTAGATGTCCGTTACTGTGCCTAGGGAAAACCGCAGTTCTGTCTCTTTGACCTGCTTATCTTGTCATATACATAGAACCCTATGAGCCCCTAAGAACAAAAGCAGATCAAGTCCACTTTTTTTTTATTGGCCATCTGTTGTGAGGTATAGGTTTCAGTAAAAAGAACAGGGAATACCTGAATGGGCTTTATTCCTTGTCACTTGCAGCAAATGAATCCTGGAACTAGTGGGTTAAGTCCGCCTACCAGCAGGTAGAGATAGAGATAAACTAAAGGCATTGATGCCAGACGGCCAGCTCCTTCCTCAGTTAGTATGTCTCTATCTCAGCAGGTGGTGGACGGCTTTTTCTCCAGCTCCTGGGCCCAAGGCCTCTGAGAGTGCTCCTGGGCCGGTGGCCAGTTTGAGCTGGGGGTGGCAGACTGGTGGTCAGTTTGAGCCGGGGGGTGGCGGACTGGTGGTGTTCCCTTTGGCAGCATACGCAGTTGCTGGGTCCCTGCTGCACCTCAGGTTCCCTCTGAACATGCTTTTGCTGTTCCTTCTCTGTTTGTTTCTGCCTCCTCACAAAAAAAAAAAAAAAGGAGAACCATAGAATTTGTTTAAAAGAGAAGCAGAGATGCACATGGAAGTGTGTTTTTACTGAGAGCAGGTTTGTGTTTCTGCTGTCCGAGTCCTGTTTTCTGTTGCCTGCTTGTCTGAGCCTACCTCGAAGTGGAGTCGGGGAGTTTTTTTCTTTGGCTCAGCTGTCAGTTCCCGCGCTTTCCCGGTCAGGGTAAGTCCTGCTGGGTTCCTGTTTGGGGGCGGGCGATGGTAGCAGAGGTAGTAAAACGCTGTTCCCGATGCGGGAAACGGCATTCAGCGGCGGGCCTTTGCAGCACGGGGTGTGCTGATTTGGCGGGACTTGATGGAGCGGTGACCCCCTCTCCTGAGCGTGCTTTCCCATCTGGAGCCTGGCGATTCTCACGCCATTTTGCGATCGGTCATGGAGCCAGCTCCGGTAGCGGTTTTGGGCAAAGCTTCTTCTCCGCTGGTAGGGGATTTGGTGGGGGGGGGGGGGGTGCTTTCAGGCACTGTGGGCGTTGGTGCAGGTGCCATGGCTGCGACCTCCTCCGTTGCGGGGGAGGGGTTTTCGCCAGTTTATTTTGCTACTCCATCAGGCTTTTTTTGTTGAAAAGGGCCTTGCCCCCCCACGCGGCTGTGACAGTTTCGGCCTTTGATCCTCTCAGGGTCTGGGGGTAACAAAGAGATTTTGGGTTTTTCCCTAGAGGATTTTTCCTCCCTTAAAAAGCCTAGTCTTTCTTTGGGGTCTGAGGAGGGGGTCCTGCATACGGTCACCTGCAGCTTCCTCCATGGTGGCTCTCTCGGAGCAGACGGGGGTGGAGGACGGTGTCCTCACTGACCAACTGAAGAACTGTTCCGCCATGAGGATTTTCCATAAGGAGTAGTTGTCCTCCTTTATCTCTGTGAATATAGAGGACCCTGATGTTGTGGTTTCTCAGGCGGTCAACCCCAAGATGGCTAGTACCAGACGACCTTCTATGGCCTTTCCGGTACATGATGCTATTGAAGCATTGATTTCGGCCCAGAGGACGGATCTGGATGGGGGGCTGAAAGTAGCCAGGGCTATGGACAGGCTGTATCCAGTTTCAGCGGACCGTTTAGAGCAGTTTGCTCTACCTAGGGTGGATGCCCTGGTGACGGCGGTCACTAAGAAGACTACTCTTCCAGTGGAAGGTGGTGTGGCACTTAAGGATATGCAAGACAGACGGCTAGAGGCTTCTTTAAAATGTGCCTTTGAGGTGGCTGCTTTGACACTTCAAGCTTATGTTTGTAGTTCTTATGCGGCTAGAGCTTGTCTCAGTTGGCTACATTCTGTCATGGATTCGATTTCAGAGTCTGATATGCCGGGAACTCCTCAGATGTCGCTGATGGATATTGGGCTGGCGTACTTGGCGGATGCCTTGTATAATTTGGTCCGTGCTTCGGCCAAACTCATGGCCTTGACCGTTTCCTCTCAGCGTCTTCTGTGGCTCCGTCATTGGGTTGCAGTTATGGTCTCTAAGCAACGGCTTATTAAATTGCCTTTCTGAGGGAAATTGCTTTTTGGGGAAGACCTAGAAAAGATTGTTAAGATTTGGGGGATTCCAAATCTCAGCGTCTTCCGGAGGATAGACCAAAGTCTACTTCCAGGCAGGGAGCCTCGAGGTCACGCTTCAGAGAGACACGACGGTATCGCCCGGGGCAGTCCAACGCAGCCTTTCAGCGTCCTCATTTTAAGCAGCGTTCTTCCTTTCGCAACGAGAAGCGTCTGGCTGTACCCCCCTCTAGTCAGGGGGCTCCTTCTCGGGCCTCCCAATGATGGGGCGCAGGTCCACTCGGGAGGAGAGCAGATCGGTGGTCGGCTTTCTCTGTTTCTTCCAGAGTGAGCCAGAATTACTTCGGACCAGTGGGCCCTCGATGTGGTGCGAGAAGGTTACAAGCTAGAATTCTTCTCTCCCGTCACAGACTTTTTTCTGGAGTCCCTCTGTGTATCGTGGGCCAAGAGGACAGCGGTTCTGCAGTGTTTGCGAGACCTGCTAAGGATAGGGGCTATTGTGCCTGTGCCTCCTCTCGAAAGGTGCACAGGTTGGTACTCCATCTTCTTTGTGGTTCCAAACAAGGGAGGGGCTTTTCGGCCTATTCGTGATCTCAGAAACGTAAACAAGTTTTTGTGGGTTTGTTATTTCCGCATGGAGACATTAAGGGCAGTTATTGCTGCTGTTCAACCAGGCGAGTTTTTGACGGCTCTCGATTTGAGGGAAGCTTACCTGCACATTCCCATTTGGCAGCCCCAACAGAGATTTCTCAGATTTGCGGTGCTGGGTCAGCACTTCCAGTTTCGGGCCTTTCCTTTTGGAAAGGCCACTGCCCCATTCACTTTTTCCAGGGTCATGGTGGTGGTGGCGGCATTCCTGCATAAGGAGGGGATTCGAGTGCATCCATATCTCGACTACTGGCTGATTCGGGTGACGGCAGCAGAGGAGAGTCGAGTGGTCACCGACTGAGTGATTGTGGTGTTGCAATCCTTAGGTTGGGTGGTCAATATGGACAAGAGTCATCTTCCTACTCAGAGTGTGGAGTATCTTGGAGTGCAATTCGATATGAAGTGGGGGAAGGTGTTTCTCCCCGAGGGGTGAAGGATCAAATTGCTTTCTCAGGTATGGACCTTATTGAGTCGTCATGCTCTCCGAGTATGGGACTGTGTTCAGCTCCTCGGTTCCATGACGGCGACCTTGGAGGTCATTCCATGGGCAAGGGCTCACATGCGGCCTCTTCAGAATTTCCTTTTGAGCAGATGGTTGCTGACGTCGGTGGATTACCAACTGCGCTTTCCTTGGTCAAGCCAAGCCAGGGACAGTCTTGCGTGGTAGCTCCGGTCAGCCAATTTGCAGAAGGGTGTTTCTCTGGCGTCTCCCAATTGGGTGGTAGTCGTGACGGATGCCAGCCTTGCGGGCTGGGGAGCCCATTGTCTTCATCGAGTAGCCCAGGGATAGTGCACCCCTGTCAAAGCGACTTGGCTGATAAATCTTCTGGAGTTGTGAGCAGTCGTGAATGCGCTGCGGAGTTTTCAGGACAAGCCCTTTCATTACAAAAGGACGGCAAAGCTATCAATGGAGCTGATCCTATCACAGGTCCTTTTTTTCTTTTTTACCCCGACCGGTAGTTCAGATACCAATGTAAAAAAAACTCCTTTATTGAGAAAAACCATTGGATATCCTACTATCAGTCTCCTTGCAAATGAACACACCCTGTTTATTTGCAAGGAGACAGATAGTAGGATATCCAATTGTTTTTCTCAGTAAAGGAGTTTTTTTACATTGGTATCTGAACTACCGTCGGGGTAAAAAAGAAAAAAAAAAGGGACCAGTGATAGGATCAGCTCCATTGATAACTTTGGCGTCCTTTTGTAATGAAAGGGTTTGTTTGCCTTAAAGGTGAAGTGCCAAGGGTGGATGCATTGAGGTCCAGTTAAAATAAATTAAAACAAGTGAAGCAAGGCAGACATATGCTGGGAGAACAACACTTGATTTTCTCTTGTCATAACGTTATAGAGGTAGAAGTCATACTTTGTTTTGTTAGTTGAATATTTTTACTGCTCTAATTGCCTATTGCTCATGTTTGGTCTATTCTTACTGTACACCGTTGAGTGAATTCCTTCAAAAAGGTGGTAAATAAATCCTAATAAATAAATAAATAAAATTATCGACCAGTAGCTAGCATTCCCTTTTTAGGAAAAATATTTGAAGTGCCAAGAGTGGATGCATTGAGGTCCAGTTAAAATAAATTAAAATAAGTGAAGCTAAGGCAGACACACGCTGGGAGAACACTTGAGTTTCTCTTGGCATAACGTTATAGAGGTAGATTTAGAACCAAGGGACCCCATAAGTAAAATAGAGCAGGAATGGTATACTACTTGCAATGTCAACACAATACATAATAGAACATTATAATTGGTAGTGAAGGGTTAGGCAAAGTTATAACATATAGATGGATAAGAAAGTAGGAAGGATTAGAAAGTAAGGTGACTGATTTGAAGAAAGTTGCACATGAGGTCAGAGAGATGGTTAAATATTATCTCAGCTAGGGTAGGAGTGGATAAACATGTCCCGCTGCAGTATGTGCAACCCAAGTCAATCCTTGTGTGTGTGAGTGACGCTAATAAGTTAGTTAGTTCTTCCATTAAAGGCTTGGTTGAAGAGCCAAGCCAAGCTTTCACCTGCTTCCTGAAGTAGAGATATACTTGCTTTAAGCAAAGCCTTTCAGGAAATGCATTCCAGAGTGTGGGGGCTACTCCGGAGAAGGCTCGCTTGTGGGTATCACATCGTGTAATGTCTTTTGGAGAGGGTGTAGTTAGTGAAAATCCTTGAGAGGATCTTAGTTTCCTTGGCGGTGTGTAGAGGATCATCCTATTCTTCAGATACCCAGGACCATTTCCTTTCAGGGCCTTGAAGATCAGACATAGAGTTTTAAATTTAGCCCTGTATTGTACTGGTAGCCAATGAAGTTTTTGCAAAAATGGTGTGATGTGGTCATGTCACTTGCAACCTTCTATGAGTCTTGCTTCTGCATTCTGAATCAACTGGAGCTGGTGCAGGCCCTTTGTAGTCAGACCACTGTATAGTGCATTGCAGTAATCCAGTCTTGATGTTACCATGGCATGCACAACTGGGATAAGATTTACCTTCTCGGTGTAAGGAGGAGAGGCAGCGTAGCTGTTGCAAATAGTAAAAGCAGCTCTTGAAGATTGCTTGGATTTTGGGAATCAGTGTGTGTTGAATCTAACTGAATTCCAAGGTTCCTGACTTGTGATTTGAGGGGGAGTTCATACTTCCCAAAAGGGATTTGATGTCAGGTATATATCCACTTGTGTTAGGAACCCAGAGAAGCTCGTTTTTACTTGGGTTCAGGCAAAGTTTGTTGTGTTTAGCCTACTCTTGAATTGATGTTAGACAGGTAATCAGTTTATTCAGGGCTGTAGGTAAGTCAGGTTCAATGGGTATGAGTAGCTACACATTATTCGCATAGATGAAGAACCGAGTGTCCATTGACCGAATCAGCTCAGCTAGTGGCTTGAGATATATATTGAACAGAATAGGTGACAGTATCGATCTTTGTGGAACATAGATCCATAGGTTTAGTGCTATCCTTTAAGGTAGGTCTCAAAACTATGGTTCTAATCTCAGCTGGAAAATGCATTAGTGAGAACATAAGATCAAACAAGATTGAAGCCAGTCAAATCCCTCCACAGGTAGAAATTGTAAAATATTCGATCTGAAACGCAAACTTTTGCTTACTTTTTTCATTGATTTAACATGATCAGGCTTCTCTACAAGAGTAGATTGATCCCACACACAGTCTCCTACTTTGTGAGAGTTTACCACTGCCTTCATGTTTGAAAGGTGGTACAGAAAATGAGTTAAACAGAACTAAACTGTGGGAGAAAGGGGACCTAAACCTACTCCACTTTAGGAGCCTATATTCAGGCTCATAATCTTCAGTATCTCTTATAATCTGATGGACCTTTAAAATTAAAACTTCACATGCAGCTGCTTACCGTTTAAACTGAAGGATAGCTGTCTGTCAAACTCAACTAGAAGAACATGGTGTTTTCATGAATCATAAATCACATTATTGTCACTGAGATTCTGTCTCCCTTGAATAGAAATTTAGATTTTCAACTAGGCATGTCTAGGTGTGTAGTCTACCTGTGGAGGAGTAGCCTAGTGGTTAGTGCAGCAGACTCTGATCCTGGGGAACTGGGTTCTATTCCCACTGCAGCTCCTTGTCACTCTGGGCAAGTCACTTAACCCTCCATTATCCCAGGTACCAACAAGTACCTGTATATAATATGTAAACCGCTTTGAGTGTAGTTGGAAAAACCACAGAAAGGCGGTATATAAGTCCCATTCCCTTCCCCCTTCCCAATAAAACTTAGGTATCTCAAGGTGAAAGAATATCTAGTGTTGTCTGATGTCATTCCAAGTCTTCCAGGAATGATACATCCTAAACAGAGAATTTGCAAGAGAGTATTTAAGAGACTTGCAGAAACTTTCCTTTAGCAAATTTTGATTCTGAGCTTGAAATGTATTACTACTACTACTACTACTATAAATCACATTAACACTATTACAGAAGATTTGGTACTACATGAATTGCAGTTTTACGGAGAATGTATATAGCTCAAGATAGCTTTAAATGCTCTAACATTGTACACTAGTAAAAAAAGGCCCGTTTCTGACACAAATGAAACGGGCGCTAGCAAGGTTTTCCTCGGAGTGTGTATGTTTGGGAGAGTGTATGTGAGAGTGAAAGTGTGTGTGTGTGAGAGAGAGAGTGAGTCTGGGTGTGAGTGTGTCTGTCAGAGTGTGTGCGTGAGAATGAGAGTGTGTGCAAGTGCGTATGTGAGAGACAGTGTGAGAGAGAGAGAGTGTGTGTGTGAGACACAGATTCTCTGTGAGAGTGAGTGTATGAGATCAAGCGAGTGTGTGAGTGACTGTGTGACACATAGAGAGTGAATGTGATACAGTGTGAGACAGAGTGTGTGAGAGTGAGAGTCAGAAAGACATTGTATGTGAGAGAGAGAGAGAGTGTGTGTGACAGAGATACCGCCCTTCCTCTCTCTCTTTCTCTGGTGTCAGGCCCCCCCCCCCCCCTCTCTGTTGTCTGAGATTCCCGCCACTGCACCCAAGCAATTGATGTGCTGGAGGAGGGAGAGAGAGAGAGTGTGTGTGTGTTGGGGGGGTGGGGGGATGTGTTGGGGGAGGTACAGCTTGGAAGAAGAGGGGTGCGGGGGGGGTTCAGGAAGCGCTACCAGATGACAGAGAGTGTGAGTGTGGGGGGGGGGGAGGGCAGGGGTTTCAGGAAGTGCCAGATGAGAAAGAGTGTGTGTGTGTGTGGGGGGGGGGGGGGGGGGGTTCAGGAAGTGCTGCCAGTTGAGAGAGTGAGTGAGTGTGTATGTGTGTATGGGGTTTCAGGAAGTGCTGCCAGATGAGAGCGAGGGTGTGTGTGTTGTGTGGGTATGTTGGGGGGGTTCAGCTTGGAAGAAGAGGGGTGTGGGGGTTCTGCAAGTGCTGCCAGATGAGTGAGTGTGTGTGTGGGGGGCGGTTTATTAAGCATTGCCAGATGAGAGTGTGTGTGTTTGGGGCGTGGATTCAGGAAGCACTGGCAGAAGAGTGAGAGTGTGTGTGTGTGTGTGGGGGGGGGAGGGTTCAGGAAGCGGGGCCAAATGAGAGTAAGTGTGTGTGGGGGGGGGGGGCAGGGGTTTCAGGAAGCGCTGCCAGATGAGAGAGAGTGAGTGTGTGTGTGTGTGTACGGGGTTTCAGGAAGCGCTGGCAGATGAGAAAGAGAGAGTGTGTGTGGGGGGGAGGGGGGTTCAGGAAGCGCTGCCAGATGAGAGTGTGTGTGTGTGTGTGTGTGTTGGAGGTTTCAGCTTGGAAGAAGAGGGGTGTGTGGTGTTGCCAGATGAGTGAGTGAGTGTGTGTGTGTGGGGGGGGGGGGGCGTTTTATCAAGCGTTTCCACATGTGTGTGTGTGTTGGAGGGGGGGGTTCAGGAAGCGCTGCCAGATGAGTGTGTGTGTGGGGGGGGGGGGGGTTCAGGAAGCGCTGCCATATGAGAGACTGAGTGAGTGTGTGTGTGGGGGGGGGGGGGGTTGCCAGATGAGAGAGAGTGTGTGTGTGTTGGGGGGGGGGGCGTTGAGGAAGTGTGGCCAAATGAGTGTGTGTGTGTGTGTGGGGGGGGGGGGGTTCAGTAACCACTGCCAGATGAGTGAGTGGGGGGGCAGGGGTTTCAGGAAGCGCTGGCAGATGTGAGAGTGTGTGTGTGTTGGGGGGGGGGGGCGTTGAGGAAGTGTGGCCAAATGAGAGTGAGTAAGTGGGTGTGGAGGGGGGGGGGGTCAGGAAGCGCTGCCAGATGAGTGTGTGTGTGTTGTATAGTTCAGTTTTGTGGGGGGGGGGGGGGGGGGATCCTGCTTTGAAGAAAGAAGGAAGCGCCTCCTCAGCGCGATGCCCCCCCACCCCGCTGCCATCCCACCCACCGTCGCGTAGTTTTGCTGGCGGGTGACCCAAAACCCCGCCAGCAGAAGTCCTGTGTTATCTGCTGAGTCTCACTCCAGCGATCTTCGGCGTTGCTTGCTACCTGTGCAGGGCGGGGTTCTGTGCGTCTGACGTCCTGGACGTGCAGGACGTCAGATGCACAGAAGCCCTGCCTGCACAGGCTAGCAACGCCGAAGATCGCTGGAGTGAGACTCAGCAGATAACACAGGACTTCTGCTGGCGGGGTTTCGGGTCCCCCGCCGGCAAAGCAACGCGACGGTGGGGGGGGGGGGGGGGGGGGGGTGTTGCACCTCCTGCATTCTGTGGGCGGGGCTTCTTTTCAACTGCAGCTTTGGTGGGTGGCTTGGGGGAGGGGGTTTGGACCTCGAACACTGGTGTCCGGAGTCATTTGGACTCCAGAGCTTTGGAAGTGGGTTCCCTCCAGATTTTTTCTGCGGGTGGGTTGGGAGTTTGGTAGGCTGCGTTTCCTAGGCAGGGGGAGGAGTAGGGAAACACGCTCCGCGTGTTTCCCTACTTCTCCACCTGCTTGGTTGCGATCCCCATTCTCTTCCTTTAGTTTACTGTTCTGAAGACAACGTTCTGATGTTTGACGCGTGGACGGGGCACGGGTCAGTGGAGTGGCTTCACCACCATGAATCCACGAACCCTTCAGGGAGTGATTGAGTGACTTCAGAACGTTGTCTTCAGAACGTTGAGGGTGAGTTTTATTATAGTAGATATGTAATACATGTAGTAGGAAGGTAGGTACATTAGATCATTTCTTCTTGGCAGTCTTTTGTACACTATAGTGAGTTATTTGACCTTTATTATCAAGATGAATATTTATGAGCACAGTAATGTTCAACAATATTATTCAGATTAATGGAATAAAGAACTACAGTAACAAGTCAATATTCAGCTGGCAGCGATCAGTGTTTTTTTAAAACACTGACTGCCACTAGCTAAATTAGACCGAATATTTCAATGCCAGTCCATTTCTGGGCATCAGCATCGAATATCCAGGTCATCGGGGGACCTCAAGGTAATGCAGATGCCGGATGATATTCGGTGCTGATAACTGCTATTATGGGACTGCTTTTTATGTTGTCCTACGTTCCCAGTTAGGTATGTAGTCAAGAATTTAATATTAAAAGGTTTCGAGAACTTCCTGGAGGAAAAATCATTAAACTGTTAGGGCTCTGTTTATTAAGCCTCGCTAGAGGCACGTTAGTGTTTTTAGTGTGTGCTGTGTAGGCACCCACAATATTCCTATGGGCATCTGCACAGCATGTGCTAATTTTGTGCACATGCTAAAAATGCTAGTGCACCACAAAGCCCTAAGCCATGTAGATTTGAGGATGTGAGTAACTAAAAATGGATCTGCTCATTGGGATCTTATTAGGTACTTGAGATGTTTTTCAACTGTTGAGACAGAATGCTGGTGTTGATTGAGTTTTTGAGGTGACCCAATAAAGCACACGCCATGTTCTTATGCAGTGTGCTTATTTTCCCTTCTTGCTCCAGCCTAACATCAATCTTCATCCTTAAGCACAGATGCTTTTTAGATGTATTCCATACTTTTTTGGATTCTGATACCTTTGTTTGCACCATGTCTAAAAGGCTGAACTTTTTCATCAATATTTGGTGTATCATATTGTGACCCTTTGTTGTAGATTTCTTTCTGCTTAGATAGGTCTTTGTATTAGAATATTTGTTATATTCCTGTTAGATTTTTTTTTTATGGACTAGTAGAATTCACAATGAGCATCTATCTTATGTATAACTTTTATATACCACCCATTAGTTAACTAGTTATTAATAATTTGTGGATGTTAAGAATATGTCCAGTGCATTTTACTTTTTATACATGTACATGTTATGGGAGCCATTTACTAATGGTTAGCATATGTTAACTTGTAATGGAAATGTTCTCATTAAAAAGAAAGGCGCAGGTTCTCAGTGCTTTCACTTGGTTAAAGGTAGATACCTAAGTGCAGAAGCCTATGGAACTTTGGAAGGCTAAGTGCTTTGAAAATATGCCTCTTTGTAAACCTGAATCATCTTCAGTCATGTGCGATATAATACCCAGAAATATATGGCTTGGAAAATTGACTGGGTTTTATTACTTTTGTTTAACTGATAATTTTGTTTTCTAGATGTCAATAGCCCTTTTTTCTGTTCTGCACTTAGGTATCTTTAGAAAATTGTGTGGAGATTGGACGAATTGCTAACACCTACAACCTCACAGAGGTGGATAAATATGTCAATAATTTCATCCTGAAGAATTTTCCTCCTTTATTAAGTACTGGTGAGTTTGTGAAGCTCCCGTTTGATCGTCTTGCCTTTGTGCTTTCAAGTAATAGCCTTAAGCACTGTACTGAGCTTGAGCTCTTCAAGGCTGCTTGTCGATGGCTACGGTATGAAGAGCCCCGAATGGAATATGCTGCAAAACTAATGAAGAACATCAGATTTCCACTCATGACACCACAGGATCTTATTAACCATGTACAAACGGTGGATTTCATGAGAACTGATAATACTTGTGTGAATTTACTTTTGGAAGCCAGCAACTACCAAATGATGCCATTCATGCAACCAGTTATGCAGTCGGAGAGAACTGCTATTCGGTCTGACAGCTCTCATCTAGTTACACTGGGTGGAGTTTTAAGGCAACAGTTAGTTGTTAGCAAAGAACTACGAATGTATGATGAAAAAGCACACGAATGGAAATCTTTAGCTCCCATGGATGCACCAAGGTACCAACATGGTATTGCCGTAATTGGAAATTTTCTTTATGTAGTTGGTGGACAGAGTAATTATGACACAAAAGGAAAGACAGCAGTTGACACTGTCTTCAGATTTGATCCTCGTTATAATAAATGGATGCAAGTGGCATCTTTGAATGAAAAGCGTACATTCTTCCACCTAAGTGCCCTCAAAGGCCATTTATATGCAGTTGGTGGTCGAAATGCAGCTGGTGAACTAGGTAAGTGTTTACATGTTTTTAAAAAATTGGGATGTCTTTGCCTTTTTTCATACAGCACATTAAGCTATGAAGGTCTATTTCTCAATACAAATTATCTATGCACCTCCAAAGTATGAAATTCTGCAAAGCAATTATTTGTTTATATTGTTAGAATAATGTAATGGGAAAAAAAACAATAAATTCTGAATCTTTATAAGGTGGAAGATTTTGCATTCTGTGGTTAAATATGCATGCTTATATGAACCTTTCTTTGTCATTGCTAAGTAAATTAACCTTTAGTGTGTTTGTTTCAAACTCCCTTTACTGAATAAACATACCACAGCTAGTAATGTCATACAGTTTCTCCGAGGACAAGCAGGCAGCTTGTTCTCACTGATGGGTGACGTCCACGGCAGCCCCTCCAATCGGAAACTTCACTAGCAAAGTCCTTTGCTAGTCCTCGCGCGCCCGCGCGCACCGCGCATGCGCGGCCGTCTTCCCGCCCGAAACCGGCTCGAGCCGGCCAGTCTTCTTTTGTCCGCACTCGGTACGGTCGTATTTTCGCCGTGTCGAGCCCCGGAAAGTCGACCTCGCGCGTCCAAATTGTTTTGAGCGTGTTTTTTCTTCGGAAAAGCTTTTGCTTAAGTCGGGAAGTGCTCCGGAAACCCTCCACCGGGTTTCGTGTCAATCCTCCCCGTACTTCCAGCTTTTTGCCCCGGTAAGTTTTCTTTCGTCGTCGGGGTAGGCCTCTTTTCGGCCTCGGTCGAGATTTTCTCCCTCTAAAGTTTTGGTGCTCTTTTTCCGTCATTTCGGATTTTGATTTCGCCGGCGTGATTTTTCCACCCATGACATCGAAGCCTTCCAGCGGCTTCAAGAAGTGCACCCAGTGCGCCCGGGTTATCTCGCTCACTGATCGACACTCGTCGTGTCTTCAGTGTCTGGGGGCCGAGCACCGCCCTCAGAACTGCAGTCTGTGTTCCCTGCTTCAGAGGCGGACTCAGGTAGCGAGACTAGCCCAGTGGAACGTGTTGTTCTCGGGCTCTTCGTCGGCATCGGCACCGGGATCTTCGAGTGCATCGACGTCGTCAGCGTCCAGACCATCTTCCTCGGCCGCCCCTGCATCGAGTGCATCGAGGCATCGGGCCTCTGCATCGGCGCCGAGACATCGGATAGCTGCATCGACGTCGGTGGTACCGGGACCTCGTCTGCTGATGTCGTCGGACGGTGGTGCATCGTCAGGAGTGCAGGTGAGGGCTGTCCATTCCCCTGCTGGTGGCGGTGAGCCTTCGGGTGGGTCTCCTCCTACCCTGAGGGCTCCTGCGGTACAGCCCCCCCGAGACCGACCTCCTTCGGTCTCGGCCCCGAGGAAGCGACGGATGGATTCTACGTCCTCCTCGTCGGTGCCGGGGAGCTCCGGTGACATGCTTCGGAAGAAATCGAAGAAGCATCGACACCGGTCTCCTCCCCGTGTCGGCACCGAGAGCTCTGGGTCGCCGAGGGATTCGGCACCCAGCAGGCATCGGCACCGAGAGGACCGCTCACCCTCTGTTCAAGAGGTGTCGATGCGCTCCACTCTGGACAGCCCGGAACAGCCTCCTCGCCCGGAACAGGTTCTGACGTCGACGCCTGCATCGACCTCTCAGCCCTTTTCTGCAGCCACTCTGAACGAGAGCCTCCGGGCCGTTCTCCCAGAGATTCTGGGAGAGCTGTTGCGCCCTACCCCTCCGGTACCGGCGGTGCTTGCGCCTCCGGTACCGTCGAGCGTGGCGCCGGCTGGCCCATCGCCCAGGTTGAGGTCCCCGACGTCGGTACCGCGTGCGGTGCCGACCGCGGCCACCTCCCAGGAGGGCTCCCCGACTACGTCGGCGGAGGGAGCTTCGCCGATGCGGGCCAGGGAGTCTACCTCTCGACGCCCCCATCGTGGACGTGGCTCCACGGAGTCGAGCAGGGCGAGGTTGCAGACACAGGTCCGTGAACTTGTGTCTGACACCGAGGGTGAGGCCTCGTGGGAGGAAGAGGAAGATCCCAGATATTTCTCTGACGAGGAGTCTGAGGGTCTTCCGTCTGATCCCACTCCCTCTCCTGAGAGACAGCTTTCTCCTCCCGAGAGTCTGTCTTTTGCCTCCTTTGTCCGGGAGATGTCTACGGCCATCCCCTTCCCGGTGGTTGTGGAGGACGAGCCCAGGGCTGAAATGTTTGAGCTCCTGGACTATCCTTCTCCACCTAAGGAAGCGTCCACTGTTCCCTTGCACCATGTCCTGAAAAAGACATTGCTTGCGAACTGGACCAAGCCATTAACTAATCCCCACATTCCCAAGAAGATCGAGTCCCAGTACCGGATCCATGGGGACCCAGAGCTGATGCGCACTCAGTTGCCTCATGACTCTGGAGTTGTGGATTTGGCCCTAAAGAAGGCTAAGAGTTCTAGGGAACATGCTTCGGCGCCCCCGGGCAAGGACGCTAGAACCTTAGACTCCTTTGGGAGGAAGGCCTACCATTCCTCTATGCTCGTGTCCAAGATCCAGTCTTACCAGCTCTACACGAGCATACACATGCGGAACAATGTGCGGCAGTTGGCGGGCTTGGTTGATGCTCTTCCCCCTGAGCAAGCCAAGCCTTTTCAGGAGGTGGTCAGGCAGCTGAAGGCGTGCAGAAAATTCCTGGCCAGAGGAGTTTATGACACTTTTGATGTTGCGTCCAGGGCCGCTGCTCAAGGTGTGGTGATGCGCAGGCTCTCATGGCTGCGTGCCGCCGACCTGGAGAATAGAATCCAGCAGCGGATTGCGGACTCGCCTTGCCGTGCGGACAATATTTTTGGTGAAAAAGTCGAACAGGTGGTAGAGTCTCTCCACCAGCGGGACACCGCATTCGACAAATTCGCCCGCCGGCAGCTTTCAGCTTCTACCTCTACAGGTAGACGATTTTTCGGGGGAAAGCGTAGGTACAATCTGGCAAGCGTAGGTACAATCCTCCTTCCCGACAGCCTGCGGCCCAGGCTAAGCCCCAGCGCGCTCGCTCTCGTCAGCAGCGTGCGACTCAGCAAGGCCCCGCGGCTCCCCAGCAAAAGCAAGGGGCGAGCTTTTGACTGGCTCCAGCAGAGCATAGCCGACATCCAAGTGTCCGTGCCGGGCGACCTGCCAGTCGGAGGGAGGTTGAAAGCTTTTCACCAAAGGTGGCCTCTCATAACCTCCGATCAGTGGGTTCTGCAAATAGTCCGGCAGGGGTACACCCTCAATTTGACCTCAAAACCTCCAAATTGTCCACCGGGAGCTCAGTCTTACAGCTTCCAGCACAAGCAGGTACTTGCAGAGGAACTCTCCGCCCTTCTCAGCGCCAATGCGGTCGAGCCCGTGCCATCCGGGCAAGAAGGGCTGGGATTCTATTCCAGGTACTTCCTTGTGGAAAAGAAAACAGGGGGGATGCGTCCCATCCTAGACCTAAGGGCCCTGAACAAATATCTCGAAAAAGAAAAGTTCAGGATGCTTTCCCTGGGCACCCTTCTCCCCATGATTCAGCAAAACGACTGGCTATGCTCTCTGGACTTGAAGGATGCCTACACACACATCCCGATACTGCCAGCTCACAGACAGTATCTGCGATTTCAGTTGGGCACACGCCACTTCCAGTACTGTGTGCTACCCTTTGGGCTCGCCTCTGCGCCCAGGGTGTTCACCAAGTGCCTAGCTGTGGTAGCAGCGGCGCTTCGCAGGCTGGGGGTGCACGTGTTCCCATATCTCGACGATTGGCTGGTGAAGAACACATCCGAGGCAGGAGCCCTGCAGTCCATGCAGATGACTATTCGCCTACTGGAGCTACTGGGGTTTGTGATAAATTATCCAAAGTCCCATCTTCTTCCAGTGCAGAGACTCGAATTCATAGGAGCTCTGCTGGATTCTCGGACGGCTCGCGCCTATCTCCCAGAGACGAGAGCCAACAACTTGTTGTCCCTCGTCTCGCGGGTGCGAGCGTCCCAGCAGATCACAGCTCGGCAGATGTTGAGATTGCTGGGCCACATGGCCTCCACAGTTCATGTGACTCCCATGGCCCGCCTTCACATGAGATCTGCTCAATGGACCCTAGCCTCCCAGTGGTATCAGGCCGCTGGGGGTCTGGAGGACGTGATCCACCTGTCCACGAGTTTTCTCGAATCCCTGTATTGGTGGACCATTTGCTCCAATTTGACTCTGGGACGTCCCTTCCAAATCCCTCAGCCACGGAAAGTGCTGACTACGGATGCGTCCCTCCTGGGATGGGGAGCTCATGTCGATGGGCTTCACACCCAAGGAAGCTGGTCCCTCCAGGAACGCGGTCTACAGATCAATCTCCTGGAGTTACGAGCGATCTGGAACGCTCTGAAGGCTTTCAGAGATCGGCTGTCCCACCAAATTATCCAAATTCAGACAGACAACCAGGTTGCCATGTACTATGTCAACAAGCAGGGGGGCACCGGATCTCGCCCCCTGTGTCAGGAAGCCGTCAGCATGTGGCTCTGGGCTCGCCGTCAAGGCATGGTGCTCCAAGCCACATATCTGGCAGGCGTAAACAACAGTCTGGCCGACAGGTTGAGCAGGATTATGCAACCTCACGAGTGGTCGCTCAACTCCCGAGTGGTGCGCCAGATCTTCCAAGCGTGGGGCACCCCCTTGGTGGATCTCTTCGCATCTCGAGTGAACCACAAAGTCCCTCAGTTCTGTTCCAGGCTTCAGGCCAACGGCAGACTGGCATCGGATGCCTTCCTCCTGGATTGGGGGGAAGGCCTGCTGTATGCTTATCCTCCCATTCCTCTGGTGGGGAAGACTTTGTTGAAACTCAAACAAGACCGAGGGACCATGATTCTGATTGCTCCTTTTTGGCCGCGTCAGATCTGGTTCCCTCTTCTTCTGGAGTTATCCTCCGAAGAACCGTGGAGATTGGAGTGTTTTCCGACCCTCATCAAGCAGGACGAAGGGGCTCTTCTGCATCCCAACCTCCAGTCTCTGGCTCTCACGGCCTGGATGTTGAGGGCGTAGACTTTGCCTCTTTGGGTCTGTCAGAGGGTGTCTCCCGCATCTTGCTTGCTTCCAGGAAAGACTCCACTAAGAGAAGTTACTTCTTTCATTGGAGGAGGTTTGCCGTCTGGTGTGACAGTAAGGCCCTAGATCCTCGCTCTTGTCCTACACAGACCCTGCTTGAATACCTTCTGCACTTGTCTGAGTCTGGTCTTAAGACCAACTCCGTAAGGGTTCACCTTAGTGCAATCAGTGCATACCATTACCAAGTGGAAGGTAAGCCGATCTCAGGACAGCCTTTAGTTGTTCGCTTCATGAGAGGTTTGCTTTTGTCAAAGCCCCCTGTCAAACCTCCTACAGTGTCATGGGATCTCAATGTCGTTATCACCCAGCTGATGAAACCTCATTTTGAGCCACTGAATTCCTGCCATCCGAAGTACTTGACCTGGAAGGTCATTTTCTTGGTGGCAGTTACTTCGGCTCGTAGAGTCAGTGAGCTTCAGGCCCTGGTAGCCCAGGCCCCTTACACCAAATTTCATCATAACAGAGTAGTCCTCCGCACTCACCCTAAGTTCTTGCCAAAGGTCGTGTCGGAGTTCCATCTGAACCAGTCAATTGTCTTGCCAACATTCTTTCCCCGTCCTCATTCCTGCCCTGCTGAACGTCAGCTGCACACATTGGACTGCAAGAGAGCATTGGCCTTCTATCTGGAGCGGACACAGCCCCACAGACAGTCCGCCCAATTGTTTGTTTCTTTTGATCCCAATAGGAGGGAGTGGCTGTAGGGAAACGCACCATATCCAATTGGCTAGCAGATTGCATTTCCTTCACTTACGCCCAGGCGGGGCTGGCTCTTGAGGGTCATGTCACGGCTCATAATGTTAGAGCCATGGCTGCGTCGGTAGCCCACTTGAAGTCAGCCTCCATTGAAGAAATTTGCAAAGCTGCGACGTGGTCATCTGTCCACACATTCACATCTCATTACTGCCTGCAGCAGGATACCCGACGCGACAGTCGGTTCGGGCAGTCAGTTCTTCAGAACCTGTTTGGGCTTTAGGATCCAACTCCACCCCCCGAGGGCCCTGTTTGTTCTGTTCCAGGCTGCACTCTCAGTTAGTTGGTAAATTTTTTAGGTCAATCTCAGTTATGTCCTCGCCGTTGCGAGGCCCAATTGACCTTGGTTGTTGTTTTGAGTGAGCCTGGGGGCTAGGGATACCCCATCAGTGAGAACAAGCAGCCTGCTTGTCCTCGGAGAAAGCGAATGCTACATACCTGTAGAAGGTATTCTCCGAGGACAGCAGGCTGATTGTTCTCACAAACCCGCCCGCCTCCCCTTTGGAGTTGTGTCTTCCCTTGAAGTGTATTGTCTTGCTACATACTGGACTGGCCGGCTCGAGCCGGTTTCGGGCGGGAAGACGGCCGCGCGTGCGCGCGAGGACTAGCAAAGGACTTTGCTAGTGAAGTTTCCGATTGGAGGGGCTGCCGTGGACGTCACCCATCAGTGAGAACAATCAGCCTGCTGTCCTCGGAGAATACGTTCTACAGGTATGTAGCATTCGCTTTAAGCCACAGTAATTAAATGCATTTATAAATGATATATAGTGGAACTTACCTGGATGCTGAAGAAATTTATGTAGATTACATTGGCCAACAGTTAGAATGAGCATAAAGCTGTTAAATAATAAACTTGGTGTAGCTGTGGGTGAGCTAATAAGTATGTTGAGGTATACCAAGTCTCTTGCAGATGTCAGCTCAAGCCCAGGGAACAGCTTTCCTGGCTCTGCTGGAGTCAGTAAGCGTGACTCATTCAGTTGATCAGACACTTGCCATTAGGTGGCAGGTGGATGAGCCATGTCCTTATTCATGAGAGACAGAAGGCAGATGAAGCAATATTGGTAAGCAACATAGTTGCATGTCAAGGTCTTCCAGGACTAAGTTGAAAAAAAATCCCTAGTCTTGGCACATACACTGTAGAGAACAAAGGACAAATGATTTCTTCACACCCTAGCAGGATAACCTTTGCTGTAGTCAAGTCCAGAGTGCAATGCATCAGAAATCCCATGTATTTAGGATAAGCATGGGCCTCAAATGCACAAGTTTTGAACAGGTTGTAACCATATAGGAGGCATGTTGTACTTGTTGATTTGGAATTTTTTTAAATATAGAAAAGAAAAAGTAGCACTAAATAGTCAATTTCTTCAGTGGAAAAAGGTGAATAGTAGAGCTCCCAGGAATCTGTACTGGGAACACTGCTTTATAGCACTTTTATAAATGATCTAAAAATGGGAACAAGTGAGATCAAATTTGCAGATGACACAAAATTAGTGAAAGTTCTTAAATCACAAGAGGATTGTGAGAAATTGCAAGAGGATCTGGCAAGTCTGGGGGATTGGGCATCCAATTGGAAAATGAATTTTAAACTGGACAACTGCAAAGTGATACATGTAGGGAAGAACAATTCAAGCTGTAGCTACATAATGCACAGTTCCACATTAGGGGTGTCTACTTGGTAACAGGGTCCAGGCATCACTGTGGACAGTATGTTAAAATCCTCTACTCTAGTATATGGCAGTGGCAAAGAAAGCAGATAGAATGCAAGGACCAACTTCATCTTGACTGTTGTGTGCAATTCTAGTCACTGTCTATCAAAAAGGTATACTAGAATTAGGAAAGATACAGAGAAGGGTGACCAAAGTGATGAAGATGATTGAAGAACTGTCCTATGAGGAAAGGCTAAAGAGGCTCTTCAGCTCAGAGAAAATAGCTGAAGGGGAGATATGATAGAGGTAGAAAATGAATCATCATTGAAGCACTATATCAGATGGATTTGGCAGAGACCTACTAGTCCCTGGGTTTTAGGTCTAGTCAGTCACCCAGCTACAATATGCAGTCCAGACAGAAGACCAGAAAAGTGGAGGCACATAGCACTGGTCTCACCCAGAGCTGAGGATAGAGGACAGCCAGAGCAGGCTGAGGCTGCAGAATTTCAACTTGAAGTAATAGATAGTAGGCTATAGTAGGGACAGAGGAACTTGAAGGGGGGGGGGGGGGGGAATCATAGGGTGTTGCTCCCCTACTACCTACTGGCTTGGTTTAAGGATGAGCCAGTGGGAGGTGGACCTGTTGGATGCACAACCTAAAGTGCCTTTCAGGTATCACTATAAATGCCTGCAGAGCAAGTTCCCAGAATTGGACTGTGATCCCTTGGCCAGGACTAAGATCAGTGATCTAACTCAGGATGTTCTGGTGGAGCATGTCATGTTTGTGGGGTATACTCTCTATTACTAAAAATATCTCATGTTGAGAGTCATAATACAAGTTCATCCACTGACTTTATAGTACGCCATACAAGGCATTTAAGATGACAGTAAGGGAACATAACTGCATCAGATGCTTGCAATCGCAAGATCTCCATTGTAAAAGTAGTGGCGCTTCTGGATGCATCCACTGTACTAGGATACATTTCTTTGCCATCAAGGAAGTGTGTTTCAAAAAAAAAAAACCCCTAGGCAGAGAATGAGTTACTAAAGGTCCATCAAATAAGATCACAGGGGACGTGAAAATCCGCCAGGCATGTATGCGGGGAAATATGTATACAGAGGGAATATCAAAACACCGTTATCTTTGAGCATGACAAAAACATATGGGTCATGTCTGCTTTGGTGATATCTTTGCTAAATTATGAAAAATTAGATATTGGTGATATAAAATCTGGAAAGGGTAAATTATTTCAAAGTAATTGGGAATTGTTTGGGAATTTTTAATACCGCAGGCTCATAGCAGAGTACTGAACTTACAACAACTGTATCCCCTAATCTTGTCTGTGAGTTAAATTGTTGCATCAGAATGAGAGAAGGTGGGTCATAGAACCCTTTACATTTCTCTGTTACTTGTATTTAGATGATTAATGTAACTGTTTGAATATTGACATAATGCTCAGTTTGACAGTGTCTCATAATAAATAAATATCTTTATACATAAAAGCAGAAGGAAGGCCAAACAACAGTCAGCATGGTTAAAAAGTAAGATGGAGGATAGAGCTAAAAGGACATCCTTCAGAAAATGAAAGAAGGATCTGACTGAAGATAATAGGAAACAGCATAAGGAATGGGAAGTCAAATGTAAAGTGTTGATAAGGAAGACAGAGAGACTTTGAAAAGAATAGCTTTAGAGGCAAAAAACAGATTTTAAAAACTTTTTTAGGTATATTAGAAGCAAGAAGCCGGTAAAAGAATCAGTTGGACCACTTGATGACCAAGGGGTAAAAGGTAAATCAACTTCAAAGGACACACTTTAAAGGTTTATCTCATCAAACAGACGGGGTCTAATTATACAATAAATAGTCCCAAAGGAGCCCTCTTCCTAATAGTGCGTTAGAGGCCCAGAAGCAGCCTTGCGAAACGTTGGCCATCGTCGGCCCCGCACTGGTGGAGAGAGAAGAATTCAGCATTTTCACGCTATCCAATGTTATGAAGCACCCACCATAAAGATAAGTGTGGTGTTTATTTAACATAGAGATTATTATAAGTTGAGTACAATTAATATAATTTAAAAAGTTAAGTAAAATTGACAATATTCAAATAGTGTAGCAGTAGCAGTTTTTTATGCCTATGATGAAAGCAGGGTCTTTTTGACCCGATATAGCTTCTTCAGGTCAAGTCAAGACCTAGAAGCTTCTTGAGGCTTTTTCCGCTATTGTGTTACAATATTTGGCCATAAGTAGTCATTTTCTCTGACAGCAGATCTTATTGTTTGTTTATTGTGGATTAAGAACTGGGTAAAAGATGGAAAACAGAAAATAGGGTTGAATGCTGAATATTCTCAATGGAAAGAGTGGGGTTCCCCAGGGATCTGTGCTGGGACTGCGGTTTTTTAACATATTTATAAATGATCTGGAAAGTGGTATAATAAGTGAGGTGATTAAATTTGTTGATGACACAGTTATTCAAAGTTGTTAAATAACAAGACTGGGAAACTGGGCATCCAAATGGCAGTTGACATTTAATTTGAAATCACAAAGGGGTATTCATTCAATAGCAGATATATAGTTTCACACTCAGTTCAATGAAGTAGTGTGAGCTACACCAATTCAATTGATAACATAGTAACATAACATAGTAGATGATGGCAGAAAAAGACCTGCACGGTCCATCCAGTCTGCCTAACAAGATAAACTCATATGTGCTACTTTTTGTGTAAGCATGTAAATTCCCCTGAAGAAGCTTTAGGATGAAATGGGAACCCCATAGGGATTTTTATTTGATAACTTGAGTTTATTAATATATATTGAATTTTGTGCTTTCCAATCGGTACATTGGCATTCCTTTCTTTGTTTTAATTTATATTTTCTTTTTGTAAACCGTTTCTATTTGTTTCTCAATGAGGAACAGTATTTAAAATTTTAATAAAAGATAAAGAAGTGACCACAATATATTAATTTTGAAATTGGACTGTAGTACATTAGATCTATCATAAATCAGATTAACATTAAGTGAGGTTTCCCATTGTTTTGCTAAGAAGTCTCCAAAGCCTTGTATTTTAAAGATACTATATGAAAGAAGAAACGAAATGCTAAGCATTAGCTCCAGTATGCAAATGCTTATTGTTAAACTTAAATCCATTCCCTCTTGCCTTGGTGAAGGTGAGACCACATCCAGAAGCTGTTTTGCTTTTGTTTATTTGGCTCAATTGATTTTGTGTCAGATCTTTCTGTAGAGTTTTTATGCCAGACTAATATATAAGTACATAAGTAATGCCATACTGGGAAAAGACCAAGGGTTCATCGAGCCCAGCATCTTGTTCACGACAGCGGCCAATCCAGGCCAAGGGCACCTGACAAGCTTCCCAAACGTACAAACATTCTATACAGGTTATTCCTGGGATTTTAGATTTTTCCAAGTCCATTTAGTAGCGGTTTATGGACTTGTCCTGTAGGAAACCGTCCAACCCTTTTTTAAACTCTGCTAAGCTAACCGCCTTCACCACATTTTCCGGCAATCAATTCCAGAGTTTAATTACACGTTGGGTGAAGAGAACTTTTCTCCAATTTGTTTTAAATTTACTACACTGTAGTTTAATCGCATGCCCCCTAGTCCTAGTATTTTTGGAAAGCGTGAACAGACGCTTCACATCCACCTGTTCCACTCCACTCATTATTTTATAAACCTCTATCATGTCTCCCCTCAGCCGTCTCTTCTCCAAGCTGAATAGCCCTATCCTCCTTAGTCTTTCTTCATAGGGAAGTCGTCCCATCCCCGCTATCATTTTAGTCGCCCTTTGCTGTACCTTTTCCAATTCTACTATATCTTTCTTGAGATGCGGCGACCAGAATTGAACACAATACTCAAGGTCCGGTCGCACCATGGAGCGATACAACGGCATTATAACATCTTCACACCTGTTTTCCATACCTTTCCTAATAATACTCAACATTCTATTTGCTTTCCTAGCCGCAGCAGCACACTGAGCAGAAGGTTTCAGCGTGTTATCGACGACGACACCCAGATCCCTTTCTTGGTCCGTAACTCCTAACGTGGAACCTTGCATGACGTAGCTATAATTCGGGTTCTTTTTTGCCACATGCATCACCTTGCACTTGCTCACATTAAACGTCATCTGCCATTTAGCCGCCCAGTCTCCCAGTCACGTAAGGTCCTCTTGTAATTTTTCACAATCCTGTCGTGAGTTAACGACTTTGAATAACTTTGTGTCATCAGCAAATTTAATTACCTCGCTAGTTACTCCCATCTCTAAATCATTTATAAATATATTAAAAAGCAGCGGTCCTAGCACGGACCCCTGAGGAACCCCACTAACTACCCTTCTCCATTGTGAATACAGCCCATTTAACCCCACTCTCTGTTTCCTATCCTTCAACCAGTTTTTAATCCACAATAGGACATTTCCTTCTATCCCATGAACTTCCAATTTCCTCTGTAGCCTTTCATGAGGTACCTTGTCAAACGCCTTTTGAAAATCCAGATACACAATATCAACCGGCTCCCCTTTGTCCACATGGTTGTTTACTCCTTCAAAGAATTGAAGTAAATTGGTCAGGCAAGATTTCCCCACACAAAAGCCGTGCTGACTCGGTCTCAGTAATCCATGTCCTCGGATGTGCTCTGTAATTTTGTTTTTAATAATAGCCTCTACCATTTTCCTCGGCACCGACGTCAGACTCACTGGTCTATAATTTCCCGGATCTCCCCTGGAGCCTTTTTTAAAAATGGGCGTTACATTGGCCACCCTCCAATTTTCCGGTACCACGCTCGATTTTAAGTTGCATATCACTAGCAGTAGCTCCGCAAGCTCATTTTTCAGTTCTATCAGTAGGATGAATACCATCCGGTCCAGGAGATTTGCTACTCTTCAGTTTGCCGAACTGCCCCATTACGTCCTCCAGGTTTACCGTGAAGTCAGTAAGTTTCTCCGACTTGTCCGCTTGAAATACCATTTCCGACACCGGTATCCCACCCAAATCTTCCTCGGTGAAGACCGAAGCAAAGAATTCATTCAGTCTCTCCGCTACGTCTTTGTCTTCCTTGATCGCCCCTTTTACCCCTCGGTCATCCAGCGGCCCAACCGATTCTTTTGCCAGCTTCCTGCTTTTAATATACCGAAAAAATTTTTTACTATGTTTTTTTTGCCTCTAATGCTATCTTTTTTTCGTAATCCCTCTTGGCCTTCTTTATCTGCGCCTTGCATTTGCTTTGACACTCCTTATGCTGCTTCTTGTTATTTTCAGACGGTTCCTTCTTCCATTTTCTGAAGGTGTTTCTTTTAGCCCTAATAGCTTCCTTCACCTCACTTTTCAACCAGGCCGGCTGTCTTTTGGAGCTCCGTCTTTCTTTTCTAATTCGTGGAATATGTATGGCCTGGGCCTCCAGGATTGTATTTTTGAACAGCGTCCACGCCTGTTGTACAGTTTTTACTCTCTCAGTTGCCCCCCTAAGTTTTTTTTTTTTTACCGTTCTTCTCATTTTATCATAGTCTCCTTTTTTAAAGTTAAACGCTAACGTATTTGACTTTCTGTGTACAGTTACTTCAAGGTCAATATCAAAACTGATCATATTATGGTCACTGTTATCAAGCGGCCCCAGTACCATAACGTCCCTCACCAGATCATGCGCTCCACTAAGGACCAAGTCTAGAATTTTTCCTCCTCTCGTCGGCTCCTGTACCAGTTGCTCCATAAAGCTGTCCTTGATTTCATCAAGGAATTGTATCTCTGTAGCATGTCCCGATGTTACATTTACCCAGTCTATAATTGGATAATTGAAGTCACCCATTATTATCACATTGCCTATTTTGTTCGCGTCTCTGATTTCTTTTATCATTTCTGTGTCTACCTGCTCATCCTGGCGAGGCGGACGGTAGTACACTCCTATCACCGTTTTTTTTCCCTTTTATACATGGAATTTCAACCCACAATTATTCAAAGGTGTGATTTGTGTCCTGCTGAATTTGTAATCTATCTGAGTCAAGGCTCTCTTTAATATACAATGCCTACCCCTCCACCAGTCCAGTCCGGTCCACCCTATCACTACGATATACTTTGTACCCCGGTATGACAGTGTCCCACTGGTTATCCTCCTTCCACCAGGTCTCAGTGATGCCTATTATATCCAATTTTTCATTTAGTGCAATATATTCCAACTCTCCCATCTTATTTCTTAGACTCCTAGCATTTGCATATACAGTGGGGGAAATAAGTATTTGATCCCTTGCTGATTTTGTAAGTTTGCCCACTGACAAATACATGAGCAGCCCATAATTGAAGGGTAGGTTATTGGTAACAGTGAGAGATAGCACATCACAAATTAAATCCGGAAAATCACATTGTGGAAAGTATATGAATTTATTTGCATTCTGCAGAGGGAAATAAGTATTTGATCCCCCACCAACCAGTAAGAGATCTGGCCCCTACAGACCAGGTAGATGCTCCAAATCAACTCGTTACCTGCATGACAGACAGCTGTCGGCAATGGTCACCTGTATGAAAGACACCTGTCCACAGACTCAGTGAATCAGTCAGACTCTAACCTCTACAAAATGGCCAAGAGCAAGGAGCTGTCTAAGGATGTCAGGGACAAGATCATACACCTGCACAAGGCTGGAATGGGCTACAAAACCATCAGTAAGACGCTGGGCGAGAAGGAGACAACTGTTGGTGCCATAGTAAGAAAATGGAAGAAGTACAAAATGACTGTCAATCGACAAAGATCTGGGGCTCCACGCAAAATCTCACCTCGTGGGGTATCCTTGATCATGAGGAAGGTTAGAAATCAGCCTACAACTACAAGGGGGGAACTTGTCAATGATCTCAAGGCAGCTGGGACCACTGTCACCACGAAAACCATTGGTAACACATTACGACATAACGGATTGCAATCCTGCAGTGCCCGCAAGGTCCCCCTGCTCCGGAAGGCACATGTGACGGCCCGTCTGAAGTTTGCCAGTGAACACCTGGATGATGCCGAGAGTGATTGGGAGAAGGTGCTGTGGTCAGATGAGACAAAAATTGAGCTCTTTGGCATGAACTCAACTCGCCGTGTTTGGAGGAAGAGAAATGCTGCCTATGACCCAAAGAACACCGTCCCCACTGTCAAGCATGGAGGTGGAAATGTTATGTTTTGGGGGTGTTTCTCTGCTAAGGGCACAGGACTACTTCACCGCATCAATGGGAGAATGGATGGGGCCATGTACCGTACAATTCTGAGTGACAACCTCCTTCCCTCCGCCAGGGCCTTAAAAATGGGTCGTGGCTGGGTCTTCCAGCACGACAATGACCCAAAACATACAGCCAAGGCAACAAAGGAGTGGCTCAGGAAGAAGCACATTAGGGTCATGGAGTGGCCTAGCCAGTCACCAGACCTTAATCCCATTGAAAACTTATGGAGGGAGCTGAAGCTGCGAGTTGCCAAGCGACAGCCCAGAACTCTTAATGATTTAGAGATGATCTGCAAAGAGGAGTGGACCAAAATTCCTCCTGACATGTGTGCAAACCTCATCATCAACTACAGAAGACGTCTGACCGCTGTGCTTGCCAACAAGGGTTTTGCCACAAAGTATTAGGTCTTGTTTGCCAGAGGGATTAAATACTTATTTCCCTCTGCAGAATGCAAATAAATTCATATACTTTCCACAATGTGATTTTCCGGATTTAATTTGTGATGTGCTATCTCTCACTGTTACCAATAACCTACCCTTCAATTATGGGCTGCTCATGTCTTTGTCAGTGGGCAAACTTACAAAATCAGCAAGGGATCAAATACTTATTTCCCCCACTGTAGACATTTCAGAGTATGTTTGTTGTTCTTATTTGTATGATGCTTAGTACCTGACACTATTGATTTGACATTTTTTGTCTGATCTTTAGTTGTATTTAAGGGCACCTGGTCTACCACGGTCTGTTGTGCAACCTCACTATCCAGAAACCCTATCTTCCCTGTTTGTGAGGTATCTTTGCAAGATACCTTTTCCCGAACCATGCGCTTTTGAGCGACTGTCGGCCTTCCCCCCATTTCTAGTTTAAAAGCTGCTCTATCTCCTTTTTAAATGCCGACGCCAGCAGCCTGGTCCCACCCTGGTTAAGGTGGAGCCCATCCTTTCGGAATAGGCTCCCCCTTCCCCAGAATGTTGCCCAGTTCCTAACAAATCTAAAACCCTCCTCCCTGCACCATCGTCTCATCCACGCATTGAGACTCTGGAGCTCTGCCTGTCTCTTGGGCCCTGCACGTGGAACAGGTAGCATTTCAGAAAATGCTACCCTAGAGGATCTGGATTTGAGCTTTCTACCTAAGAGCCTAAATTTGGCTTCCAGAACATCTCTCCCACATTTTCCTATGTCATTGGTACCCACATGTACCAAGACAGCGGACTCCTCCCCAGCACTATCTAAAATCCTATCTAGGTGACGCGTGAGGTCCGCCACCTTCGCACCAGGCAGGCAAGTCACCAGGCGATCCTCACGTCCACCAGTCACCCAGCTATCTATATGCCTAATGCCTAATGATCGAATCACCAACTACAACAGCTGTCCTAACCTTTCCCTCCCGGGCAGCACTCGGAGACATATCCTCGGTGCGAGAGGATAGTACATCCCCTGGTGGGCAGGTCCTGGCTACAGGAGTACTTCCTACTTCACCAGGGTGATGCTCTCCTTCTAGGAGACCTCCCTCTTCCAAGGTAGCACAAGGGCTACTAGACTGGAGGTGGGACTTCTCTACAACATCCCTGTAGGTCTCCTCTATGTACCTCTCTGTCTCCCTCAGCTCCACCAAGTCTGCTACTCTAGCCTCAAGAGAACGGACACGTTTTCTAAGAGCTAGGAGCTCTTTGCATCGGGCTCAAACATATGACATCTCACCAACTGGGAGATAATCATACATATGACACTCAATGCAAAAGACTGGATAGCACCCCTCTCGCTGCTGTACTGCTGACTCCATTTTAGTGTTTTTGAGTTTTACAATAATTTAAAACTTGCTACAGTATTAAGGATATTAGCCTAATATAAAAGTGTCTTTTACTTTATATAGTATATTGTATGATTTATTTAGTATTTCCTTCTTAGATGGTGATGAAATGTATTTAAAACTCTATAAGAGCACTCCTTGCTTGTTACCCTAATTACACTAACTGACTATAAATGAGGAGTTGTCCTAGGGGTGGGTGGGTGTTGGGGAGGGTGGGGGGGAGTACTAAATTAGATCCTGCAGTGGCTGTTAGATTCTATCTGTTAATGCTGTGGTACAAAGCTTTTAAAACTGAGGCCTAGATGCACAAAACTCTAACGACCCATTAATGACCCTCTAACGACAAAATTTGCAGCCGTTGCATGCATTATAGGCCTTTTTCTGAAGCCACTAGCAGATAACGAAAACGGAATGAAAACCAGAAACTACCATTGAAATGTGGACAATTCGCTGTGCACTAACCATACCGACGATTCTAACGAATCATTTAACGTGACAAATTTAGTGAGCTCTCAGACCTGTCGTTCAGGCCTGAGCTGTCATCTCCCCGCTCCCTCCTGCACCTTAAAAATGCAAGCTGGCATGTAAAAAAAAAAGTTATATAAAAACGCAAACCGGTAGTTCCCCACTTCCCCCTGCACTAACTAAAACAAAAAAAAAAAAATTCAAATAGATCGGGAGGGGGCAAAGGCGCTCGTCAGGAGCGTCCTGTATGGGCGCCCTTGCCCCCCCCCCCCCTGAGATCGCCGCTGTTCCCCGCTTCAGCCGGTTGTAATAAAAACAAATCTCCAAATTTTCTCATCCCCGGTCCCCCTCCCTTCCTGTGTTTCCTGTCCCTTGCTCCAGGGCTCCACCTCCCGCCATCCTCCGCCCCCGTGCCCCGCCCCCTGGGATCGTCGCCGCCGCTCCCACCCTCCACCGGACCCCCCTCCACATTACCGTCCCGTGCAGTGCCTCTCACCTGTATGCGAAGGTGCTGCACGGGATAAAACATCTGATCGCCAATTGCGTCTCCCTTCTCCGACATTGTTCCTGGGCCCGCCCTCCATTGACGTAAGTTACCTACGTAGATAACGTAGGTAACTTACGTCAATGGAGGGCGTGCCCCTGGGATCGTCGCCGCCGCTCCCACCCTCCACCGGACCCCCCCTCCAGATAACGTAGGTAACTTACGTCAATGGAGGGCGTGCCCAGGAACAACGTCGGAGAAGGGAGAAGCAATTGGCGATCAGATGTTCTATCCCATGCAGCACCTTCGCATATAGGTGAGAGGCGCTGCACGGGACGGTAATGTGGAGGGGGGGTCCGGTGGAGGGTGGGAGCGGCGGCGACGATCCCAGGGGGCGGGGCGGAGGCAGAGGATGGCGGGAGGTGGAGCCCTGGAGCAAGGGACAGGAAACACAGGAAGGGAGGGGGACCGGGGATGAGAAAATTTGGAGATTTGTTTTTATTACAACCGGCTGAAGCGGGGAACAGCGGTGATCTCGGGGGGGGGGGGGGGGGCAAGGGCGCCCATACAGGACGCTCCTGACGAGCGCCTTTGCCCCCTCCCGATCTATTTGGATTTTTTAAATTTTTTGGTTAGTGCAGGGGGAAGTGGGGAGCCACATGTTGTGTTGTTGTGGTTTTTTTTGGACGTTTGTGGCATGCGCAGAGCAGCCAGCATAACGCTTGGCTGCTCTGTGCATGATTTAGGGGCCGATTACGACGGGGATTACGATTCAGTGATACATTGTACTTCTGGATACTGCAACGAACATGTTTGACCTGTTTTTTTGGTGCATGCTTCGGTTTTTCAAAATCGTTAAGGACTTTAACGATTTAGATTTTGTTACGTTTGTTTGTTTGCATCTGGGCCTGAGTGGAAAAGACTATGGAGATTAGCTGTTTTCTGTTAGCTGTTGAAATTTGCTTTTTAATTTTGCCTAACACTAACCTACAATTCCTCCTTTAAACCCCAATCTTTAAGTTCCCAAAGCACAAAGCAAAGTAGCGTTCACTTACCAGAGAAATGTCCTCTTCTCTCAGAACTTCTAATCTTCTATGAAGACTGTATTGCACCTTTTTGGTTGCACAGGTTTTATATTCTTCACTCATTTATTGATATGGATGAAAGTGGGGTTTTTACCCCTTCATTTTGTGGGCTTGATCTCATGTGTTCATTTCAAGTTAAATCCTTTCTCATCTCTTAACGCCTTTTAATTACCCTTTGTTTTGTTTGGCTTGATCTCATGTGCTCATTTCAAGTTAAATCCTTTCTGATTTCTTACACCTTTTATTTTACTTATTATACAGAACCATCATGAATCTGAGATTTTTCCCTGTCTTTGGGAAATAGCTCTTTTTAAGCCAATTTTGAAGAAGCCTTTATCAGTCTCACTGTCAGCCCATATTGCAGTCTCCATTCATCTCTAAAGTTTTTGAGAAATTTGTTTTCATGTGGTTTCTTTCTTTCCAAAAGAAAACACATACTCTCCACTCACTCCAGTCAGACTTCTCTCCAGGGCATAATACAGAATTTCTACTCATTGCCACTAATGAATGAGATTTGTCTTGATGCAGGGAAGATTGCCACTGTGATGTTTCTTAACCTCGTTGTAGCTTTTGATCTCATTGACTGCTCACTGTTAACCTGCTTATGGGAAATAAGTATTTATAGCATTGTTTTTCATTGGGTTTTTTTTCTTTACCATCCATGTTTCTTCAGGTTCTCTATAGCCATGTCCCTTCTCATGTGGAGTCTCTCAGGGCTTGATACTACCCCCTTTACCTAAGAAAAAAGGAGTTGCCATATAGGGTATAACCAAAGGTCGATCTAGCCCCTGCATATTGTTTCCGTGAGCAATCCAAGTCACAAGTACCTGGCTTAGTAGCAACATTCCATTCTACAGATCCAAGAGCAAGCAGTGGCTTTCCCCAGGTCTACCTTTGTAATAGTTTATGGATTTTTTTTTTTCAAGAATTTGTCCAGACATTTTTTTTAACTCAGCTATGCTTACTGCTTTTATCACATTCTGTGACAAACATTTACTGCTTTTATCACATTCTGTGACAAACATTCCGGAGCTTAACTATGCAATGAGTGAAAAAATATTTATTGCTCAATAGTTTCCTTTTGCAACTAGTAACATTAATTTAGTCCCTTGGTGTCAGCATTTACATATATGTCAGTGACATAAGAGCTAGTATGCTTGACCTTGTCTTATGTTTCAGGTCTTGGCTCACTCAGTATCTGCCTCGATGTAATAGTTTCTATGACAGCGTGGTTTTGTTCCAAAGTACACAATGGTCTGGAAATAGCAGTACATGCTTCCAGCTTCTTTATCACTTGGCTCTCTCTTTCTTGCTTGATTTTGAAGTGTTTTAGAGCTCCGATTTCCACTATGACATGATCCATTCAAGCAAATCTTTCTGGTAGCAATATCAACATTCTGCTCCTCTCATTGGTTGTGAGCTGAATTTATGCACATTATGGCCTCCAAGCTGTAACATTTAAGCAGAGCACCTCAATTAAGAAGGGAGTAAATTTTAGATTTAATAAACTTCCAGGCTAGTAAATCCTAAGGCTCTTCTGATGTGAGGCCCTAAGCCAGTGATCTTCACTAATTTTCAAGTTGAGACCACTTTGGATCCAATTGAGCTGAAGGAGAGCCACCAAATATCTTCCCATGTGGGACCGAAATTACTTACAAGCATGTGACAATGACTTTCGTACCTTCTAGTCCACTCTCAGTGGAGTATCCTTAAGGAGGTGGGCTTTTCCAAGTGCATTCTCTTCTGTTGAGAAATGCCTTGTTCAAGCATGTGGCGCTTTCCCATCTACTTCCTGCTTTCTCTCACAAGCTCAGGAATTGAGATAGAGAGTAGTGAAGCAAAAACAGAATGATGGGGCCCATAGCCGCTGGGTCTTGCATTGAAGAAAACTGCCCTAAGCTGTAGATTTTCTAGCTTTATATGTAAATCTGACCCTGTTGTGAGTTAATTAGATTACAACTCTGTCTCATCTTAGGTGCCTCCAGCTTATAGAAAAGATAGCCATCAAAACTTTGTTTATTGCAGGTCCAGTGATGTTGCTCTTATTCTGGTTGATCTCCTACTACTCAGCCTCTCAGCTCATTCCATCAGCACCCGCTTTGTTCTGCCACATCTGTTCATTTGTCTAGAAGTCACTTACTGAGCTGCTTTAGCAGCCCTAGAACCAAATCTGTGGAACCAGATATCTTTCTTTTATTGCAAACTGAGGTTTCTCAGCCTAAATTCAAATCTGGACAAACAAGCATGGTTTTATTTAGCAAGCTTTTGGAGCGTAGACTTTGGGGTGGGCCTCTCTCTCCTTACCAGGTCAGAGTGTTTCTTTCTTCTCTTGGTTCCGTCTCCTAATTATTGGTCTGGTCGCCTTGTTTGTAGTTTTATTACTACTGTAAACCTACCTGTTTGGGAATGTATAGCAAGTTCATGTAAACATTAAACAGTCATTTTTCTGCCTATGCAGTAGTATGTCATTTAATAGCACTACTATTATCAAGGGGGGGGGGGGGGGGAGTAAAATCCCCTTGGGAAAAACCATAGGCCATTGGATGGATCTGAAACACTCTTTCTCCAAACATGCCTGGTTTTTCAGAGTTCCTTTGTTTGCAGCAGGGTTTTATAGGCTATTGTGAGCATCCACCTCTCCTCTACCCAGGACCAATCATAGGTGCTGCTTATGGGCTGGAGACTTGTAATTGGGACTTCATATGTGCTGGAAGCTTTCAATTTGTCCTTGCCACACCTCTAACTCACTTTTGTAACAGGATATACCAGGTATCTGAATTGCCTTAGCAACTTGAGACCCCATCAGAGCATTTGACCAGCCAGAAATTCCTGTCTTGTAGCTGTCAGTGGAAGCTTACAGAAACACACAGAAATAAGCAGACCCAAAAGAAAAGGCCAGAAAATTCCAGAACACCTGGTACTGCCCAAGAAGATCTATTCCCTATACTGGATCCACAGCACACATGGATTTGATTAGCCTCAGTTGCCTCACAATTCCATGGTGATGGAATCTGCTCTCAAAAGAGCTAGGAGTTCAGGGACTACGCCTCGGTGCCCCCAGGTAGATAAGCTATAACCCTGGATTCTTTTAGGAGAAAGATGTTCCAGGCCTTAATGCTCATCTCCCGAATACAATCCTACCAGCTCTTCACGAGCGTCTACTTGCAAAACGTGGTGCGCAAGTTGATGGACCTGGCTGAGATGCTTCCTCCAGATCAGGCTGAGTCTCCTCGCCAGTTGGCCAAACAGCAGAAGGCATGTCGAAAGTACATGGACAGGGGCACTTAAGACGCTTTTGATGTGGCATCCAGGATCTTTGTTCAGAGTATAGCAATGTACAGACTCATGGCTGCATGTTTCTGACTTGGAACATTCTGTTCAGCAGCTGCTGGCAGATGCCCCATGCCGGGGGGATAGCCTTTTTGGAGAGAATGTTGACGAAGTCGCAGACCAAATCAAGAAACATACAGATACTATCTCTTTTCTCTCTCCTGCCAGGCGCCTTCTGCATCTACCTCCTCAGCTAGGAGGACTTTTTGCAAGCCAAGGAGGAGCCCCTATTACTATCAAAGGCGTAGGTACAACCTCTTCGGCTTGCCAGCCTGCTCGGGCTCGGCCCCAGCAAGCTCATTCACATCAACAGCTTTTGCCTAAGGCCCCTACTGCTCCCAAGGCAAAACAAGGGATGAGCTTTTTACTAGCTGTAGCAGACCATAGCCGTAGTAAAAGTGTCCCGTCCCAGACGACTTTGCTGATGGGAGGGAGGCTGAAATTTTTTTCAAGAATGATGGCCTTGTATCACTTCCGACCAGTGGGTTCTTCAAATAGTCCATCTCGGATATGTCCTCAGTTAGTATCATAATCCTCCAAATTGCCCGTTCAGAACTCACTTATTCAGCTCTCATAAGTACATAAGTATTGCCATACTGGGACAGACTGAAGGTCCATCAAGCCCAGCATCCTGTTTCCAACAGTGGCCAATCCAGGTCACAAATACCTGGCAAGATCCAAAAAAGTAAAAAACATTTTATACTGCTTATCCCAGAAATAGTGGATTTTCCCCAAGTCCAATTTAATAATGGTCTATGGACTTTTCCTTCAGGAAGCCATCTAAACCTTTTTTAAACTCTGCTAACCTAACCACCTTTACCACATTCTCTGGCAATGAATTCCAGAGTTTAATTACACTTTGAGTGAAGAAATAATTTCTCTGATTCGTTTTATATTTACTACTTTGTAGCTTTATCACATGCCCCCCCTAGTCCTAGTATTTTTGGAAAGCGTAAACAGGCGCTTCACGTCTACTCGTTCAACTCCACTCATTATTTTATAGACCTCTCTCATATCTCCCCTCAGCCACCTTTTCTCCAAGGTGAAGAGCCGTAGCCGCTTTAGCCTTTCCTCATAGGGAAGTCGTCCTATCCCCTTTATCATTTTCGTTGCCATGGAGCGATACAAAGGCATTATAACGTCCTCAATTTTGTTTTCCATTCCTTTCCTAATAATACTGAACATTCTGTTTGCTTTCTTAGCCACAGCAACACACTGAGCAGAAGGTTTCAATGTATCAACGACATCTAGATTCCTTTCTTGGTCGGTGACTCCTATGTGGAACCTTGCCTGACGTAGCTATAATTCAGGTTCCTCTTTCCCACATGCATCACTTTGCATTTGCTCACATTAAACGTCATCTGCTATTTAGATTCCCAGTCTCATAAGGTCCTCTTGTAATTTTTCACAATCCTCACGTGATTTAACGGCTTTGAATAACTTTGTGTTGTTGTCAGCAAATTTAATTACCTCACTAGTTACTCCCATCTCTAGGCCAGTTATAAATATGTTAAAAAGCAGCGGTCTCGGCGGGGAACCCCACTAACTATCATTCTCCATTGAGAATACTGACCAGTTAAACCTACTGTCTGTTTTCTATCTTTTAACCAGTTTTTAATCCACAATAGGGACAGTACCTCCTATCCCATGGCTCTACAATTTCCTCTGGAGTCTTTCATGAGGTACTTCGTCAAACGCCTTCTGAAAATCCAGATACACAATATCAACCGGCTCACCTTTATCCACATGTTTGTTCACCCCTTCAAAGAAATGTAATAGATTGGTGAGGCAAGATTTCCCTTCACCAAATCCATGTTGGCTTTGTCTCATTAATTCATGCTTTTGAATATGCTCTGTAATTTTGTTCTTTATAATAGTCGCTACCATTTTGCCCTGCACCGATGTCAGACTCTCACCGGTCTATAATTTCCCGAGTTTCCTCTGGAACCTTTTTAAAATTGTGAAGCGCTGCATACGACTTGTAGTAGTAGTAGTTAAAAAATCAGCGTTACATTGGCCATCCTCCAATCTTCTGGTACTACACTTGATTTTAAGGATAAATTACATATTACTAACAATAGCTCCACAAGTTCATTTTTCAGTTCTATCAGTACTCTGGGTTGAATACCATCCAGTCCAGGGGATTTACTACTCTTTAATTTGTAGAACTGCTCCATTACATCCTCCAGGTTTTTAGAGAATTCATTCAGTTTCTCCGACTCGTCAGCTTCAAATACCATTTCTGGCACCGGTATCTTTCCCAAATCTTCCTCAGTGAAGATCGAAGCAAAGAATTCATTTAATCTCTACGCTATGGCTTTGTCTTCCCTGATTGCCTCTTTTACCCCTCTGTCATCTAGCGGTCCAACTGATTCTTTTGCCGGCTTCCTGCTTTTAATATACCTAAAAAACTTTTACTATGTGTTTTTACTTCCAACACAATCAGCGCTTTGTATTTTACTTGACATTCCTTATGCTGTTTCTTATTATTTTCAGTCAGTTCTTTCTTCCATTTTCTGAAGCACAGGCAGATACTTGTAGAGGAACTCAGGCCTTCTGTGTTCCCATATCTCAACGATTGGCTGCTAAAGGGCACTTCCCCAAGGACAGTGCTCAGGAGTCCATGCAGAGGACTGTTCAGGTGCTTGAGCTACTAGGGTTTGTTTTAAACTGCCCCAAGACCCATCTTCGCCCTGCCTAGCGATTGGAATTCATAGGAGAACTGCTCAACACACAGAAGGTGACGAGAGCAGACACTCGTCGTACACTCTTCCAGGGTTCAAGTCTTTCAGCAGGTCACAGCTCGGCAGATGTTGAGATTGTTAGGCCACATGGCTTCCACAGTGTACGTTACACCCATGACACGTCTTCACATGAGACCAACCCAGTGGACTCTGATTTCTCAGTGGTGTCAAGCCATGGGGAACCTGGAAGATGTCATCCAAGTGTCCCTGGAGCTTGTACGCTCTCTTCAGTGGTGGTCTGTTCTATCCAGTTTGACTCTGGGACTTCCATTCCAAATTCCTTGGTCGCAAAAGATGCTGACAATGTATGCATCTCTCCTGGGCTGGGGGACTCATGTAGATGGGCTTCACACCCAAGGTGTTTGGTCCACCCAGGAAACAAATCTTCAGATCAATCTCCTAGAGCCCCAGATGATCTGGAATGCTCTAAAGACTTTCAGAGATCGGTTATCTCATCAAATTATGCTCATCCAAACAGACAGTCAGATTGCCATGTATTACACCAACAAGGAGATGGGCATCGGATAAGACTGTGTTTCAGGAGGTCGTCCGAATGTGGCATTGGGCTCGCTAGCGTGGTGTGTTCCTTTGAGTCACTTGTCTGGCAGGCAAAAACACCCAGACTGAGCATGATAATGCAACCACATGAGCGGTTTCTCAAAATGGGCATTACCCGTAAGATCTTCTAAGTTTGGGGCACCCCCTCAGTGGATCTCTTTGCCATTCACATCAACCACAAGGTCCCTTAGTTCTGTTCCAGGCTTCAGGCCCAAGGCAGACTAGTGTCAGATGCCTTCCTCAATTGAGGAGCAGGTCTTCTGTATGTGTATCCTCCCATACCTTAAGTGGTGAAAAGTTTGTTGAAATTCGAGCAAGACCACGGAACCATGAATTCTGATCACTCCATACTGGCCGCAGCAGATATGGTTCCCTCCGCAGGATAACTCCAGAAGTAGAGGGAACCATATCTGCTGCGGCCAGTATGGAGTGATCAGAATTCATGGTTCCGTGGTCTTGCTCGAATTTCAACAAACTTTTCACCACTTAAGGTATACACTCCAATTTCAACGGTTCTTCGCAGGATAACTCCAGAAGTAAAGAACCGTTGAAATTGGAGTGTATTCCGACCCTCATCACACAGAGCAAGGGGTCTCTTCTACATCCTAACCTCCAGTCTCTGGCTCTCACAGCGTGGATGTTGAGAGCCTAGAATTCACTTCCTTGGGTCTTTCAAAGGGTGTCTTCCGAATCTTGCTGGCTTTCAGGAAAGATTTCACTAAGAAGTGTTATTCTTTCAAATGGAGGAGGTTTGCCGCCTGGATCCCCTTGCTTGCCCTACAAAGACCTTCTTAAATACTTTCTACACCTCTCGGAGTCTGGTCTCAAGACCAACTCTGTGAGGGTTCACCTTAGTGCAATTAGTGCTTACCATCACTGTGTAGAAGGTAAGCCCAGCTCTGGATAGCCTCTAGTTGTTCTCTTCGTGAGAGGTTTGCTTTTGTCAAAGCCCCCCTGCTAAACCTTCCACCTACAGTGGGGGAAATAAGTATTTGATCCCTTGCTGATTTTGTAAGTTTGCCCACTGACAAAGACATGAGCAGCCCATAATTGAAGGGTAGGTTATTGGTAACAGTGAGAGATAGCACATCACAAATTAAATCCGGAAAATCACATTGTGGAAAGTATATGAATTTATTTGCATTCTGCAGAGGGAAATAAGTATTTGATCCCCCACCAACCAGTAAGAGATCTGGCCCCTACAGACCAGGTAGATGCTCCAAATCAACTCGTTACCTGCATGACAGACAGCTGTCGGCAATGGTCACCTGTATGAAAGACACCTGTCCACAGACTCAGTGAATCAGTCAGACTCTAACCTCTACAAAATGGCCAAGAGCAAGGAGCTGTCTAAGGATGTCAGGGACAAGATCATACACCTGCACAAGGCTGGAATGGGCTACAAAACCATCAGTAAGACGCTGGGCGAGAAGGAGACAACTGTTGGTGCCATAGTAAGAAAATGGAAGAAGTACAAAATGACTGTCAATCGACAAAGATCTGGGGCTCCACGCAAAATCTCACCTCGTGGGGTATCCTTGATCATGAGGAAGGTTAGAAATCAGCCTACAACTACAAGGGGGGAACTTGTCAATGATCTCAAGGCAGCTGGGACCACTGTCACCACGAAAACCATTGGTAACACATTACGACATAACGGATTGCAATCCTGCAGTGCCCGCAAGGTCCCCCTGCTCCGGAAGGCACATGTGACGGCCCGTCTGAAGTTTGCCAGTGAACACCTGGATGATGCCGAGAGTGATTGGGAGAAGATGCTGTGGTCAGATGAGACAAAAATTGAGCTCTTTGGCATGAACTCAACTCGCCGTGTTTGGAGGAAGAGAAATGCTGCCTATGACCCAAAGAACACCGTCCCCACTGTCAAGCATGGAGGTGGAAATGTTATGTTTTGGGGGTGTTTCTCTGCTAAGGGCACAGGACTACTTCACCGCATCAATGGGAGAATGGATGGGGCCATGTACCGTACAATTCTGAGTGACAACCTCCTTCCCTCCGCCAGGGCCTTAAAAATGGGTCGTGGCTGGGTCTTCCAGCACGACAATGACCCAAAACATACAGCCAAGGCAACAAAGGAGTGGCTCAGGAAGAAGCACATTAGGGTCATGGAGTGGCCTAGCCAGTCACCAGACCTTAATCCCATTGAAAACTTATGGAGGGAGCTGAAGCTGCGAGTTGCCAAGCGACAGCCCAGAACTCTTAATGATTTAGAGATGATCTGCAAAGAGGAGTGGACCAAAATTCCTCCTGACATGTGTGCAAACCTCATCATCAACTACAGAAGACGTCTGACCGCTGTGCTTGCCAACAAGGGTTTTGCCACCAAGTATTAGGTCTTGTTTGCCAGAGGGATTAAATACTTATTTCCCTCTGCAGAATGCAAATAAATTCATATACTTTCCACAATGTGATTTTCCGGATTTAATTTGTGATGTGCTATCTCTCACTGTTACCAATAACCTACCCTTCAATTATGGGCTGCTCATGTCTTTGTCAGTGGGCAAACTTACAAAATCAGCAAGGGATCAAATACTTATTTCCCCCACTGTATGTCATGGAATCTTAATGTCGTCATCACCCAGCTGATGAAAGCTTCTTTTGAGCCACTGAATGCCTGCCATGTGAAGTACTTGACCTGGAAGGTCATTTTCTTGGTGATTGTTACTTCAGCTTGTAGAATCAGTGAGCTTCAGGCCTTAGAGGTGGATGCACCTTATACTAAGTTTCATCACAACAGAGTAGTCCGCATGCACCCTAAGTTCCTGCTGAAAGTGGTGTCTGAGTTCCATCTGAACCAGTCGTTTTGTCTTGCCAACATTCTTTCCCTGACCTCATGCCTATCCTGGCAAAAGCACCTTCACACCTTGGATTACAAGAGAGCATTGGCCTACTACATGGAGTAGACCAGGCCCCACAGATAGTCCACCCAGCTTTTTGTTTCTTTTGATCCCAACAGGTTGGGAGTCGCCATCGGGAAACACACAGTTTCAATTTGTCTGGCAGATTGCATTTCCTTCACTTATGCCCAGGCTGGACTGGCCCTTGAGGGTCATGTCACGGCTCATAGTGTCAGCCATTGCTGCGTCAGTAGCCCACTTGAGGTCCGCCTCCATTGAAGAAATTTGCAAGGCTGTGACGTGGTCTTCAGTCCATACATTCTCATCACTCTACTGCCTTGACCAAGATACCCAACCTGGTTCAGGCAGACATGGTTGCAGAATCTGTTTGGGGTCTAGAATCCAACTCCACCCTCCTAGGCCCACTTTATTCTTTTCCAGGCTGCACTCTCATTCAGATTGGTCAATTGCGAGGCCCAATTGACCAATGTTTGTTGTTTTTGGTGAGCCTGGATGCTAGGGATTCTCCACTTGAGAACAGATAGGCCTGCTTGTCCTCGGAGAAAGCAAAGATACTTAGACCTTTAGCAGATATTCTCTGAGGACAGCGGGCCTTACATTCTCACAACCCCTCCCACTTTCCCTTGAAGTTGTCTCCATTATTATTTTTCCATTTTTACTGTTATACTCAACTGAGTTGACCTCGTTCATGTGGCAGGCGGAAAGGCACTCGGGCATGTGTGAGGGAGCATTTCTCATGTTCCACAAAGTTCTTCATATGTTTATCATAAGATTCGGACCAAACAGAGCGGCCTTCATGACCCACTCTTGAGAATATAAGGCTTGCTGTCCTTGGAGAATACCTACTTACAGGTAAGTATCTTCGCTTTTTAGATTGGGGCGGAGCCAGACACCCAATTTTGGGTGGGCACAACAACCCTGCCCACTACCATCTCTTCCTTCTCTCTAACCCCCCCCCCCCCCCCCCCCCCCCCCCCAGTTGATCAGAGGAAGTCACTTAACTACTAGCACTTTAAATCATTTAGGTCATTACCGGTAGCGAGCAGCAACTCATTCCCCTTGCTCATGCGGGCTTCGAGGAAGTTCGTTTACTTATTTATGACATACCTCACATTTTCCCGCAAAAATTCAAGTTCAGTGTGGCTAACAAGCTACAAGAGCATAGTACAAAATATGGAATAAAAACCATAATACCACACGTACCAACAAAGTGAAGAATTGTAAATGCATATGCAATGGGGGAAGGGAAGAGAAAAATCTATGCATTGGCATCAATTCACAGAAATTTTTTTAAAGTTGTCAATGGACAGGCTCAGGCTAGCACAAGCAGGGGGAATGTGTTGCTGCTTGCAAAGACCTAAAGGATTTAAAGATAAGGGGGGTCAGGGAAGTGGAGTTAAGTGACTTCTTGCCCCATCTCCTGGAGGGAGATATGTTGGGAGTCTTCAGCTGATGGGATTTGGGGATCCCTGCCAGCCACATTACTGGTAGGTGGGCCTGTGCCCACCTTTGACTGTGCCACTGTTTTAGACTGTTAGCTCTGTGTTTGTTAAAATTTAATTTAAATAAAAAATGACAGGTTTTTTTTAAAGATGTTCTATACTGGTATGTTCTACAGTGATATCCGTTTTCTCTCGATAATGCTATTATATTAACTATACACATTGATTTGTACTGCTTTTTGAAAAAGCTTCACAGCAATTTTTGAATTGCTTACAATTCACTATTTAAATGTCAAAGTACTGAGAACTGTATTCTATGCCAAAAATAAACTCTTAAGACTGAATCATGAGTGGTGGCCATCATTGCTGCTAAGTAGTCATGCTAAGTTTTAAAACATTTCACATTTATTAGAAATAGTAAAACTAGTCTTGTGCAACACATTGAAATAGTTTTGATGATGTAAGAGGCACTGGAATATGCACTTCATTTTTGTATTGATCAGAATAAATATTTTGCATAGCACTTTGCTTTATTCTCCATTGTTTGCACTGAAAAGCATGTGTTTAAAACTACTGCTTTCCATACACAATAGTATCAAAACCATAGAACTGTGGTAGAGAGAGAAATTGATATTCACTTGTTAAGGATTTAATCCAATAACAAAATGTTTAGTACAGCCTTTAAACTGCTCAAATGCAGATCATTAATTTGCCCTCAAGACAATAGTAATGTTGACTAGTGCAATAAATGGTGGTTTTAAATTCTGACTCTTTTAATACTGCTTCTTTATCAGATTACAAATTGCTGTACTGTTGTGTAAAATAGATTTTTTTCTTAGTTTATTACTTACATGGGGGCCCTTTTACTATGCAGCACTAAAAAGTGGCCTGCAATAGCCCCAGCGCAATTCGGTCTCGCACATTGAGGTCAATTTTAGCACTGTCAGTAAAAGGCAGATTTTTCAATTTTTCAATAATGGCCATGTGCTAATTTCCCCAATAGCACGTGAGCCTTTACCGCCACCTGTTTTGTAGGTAGTAAGGAGTCACAGCTACTCCTGCGTTAATCAGCACGCTTCTAGCATAGCCGTGCTCACTCTCCACCCCCAGACCTGCCCCCAGTGCTAAAAAAAATGTTTTATTTTTTGCGCTTGGGTAGTGTAACAAAAATAAAACCTACCATGGGTCATTTGAGCATGCCCTGTGGTAAGTAAAATAGTAGATTACGGCAGATAAAGACCTGTACGGTCCATCCAGTCTGCCCAACAAGGTAAACTCGTATGTGATACTTTGTATACCAATCCTTGATTTGTCCTTGCCATTTTTAGGGCACAGATCATAGGAGTGTGCCCAGCACTGACTTTGCTTCCCACGCCACCCAATCTCCGCTAAACTACTGTGAATCCATTCCTTCTAAACAAGTTTCCGTTGTGTTTATCCCACGCAGTTTTGAATTCCATTACTGTTTTCATCTTCACCACCTCCCGCAGGTGGGCATTCCAAGTATGTACCACACTCTCTGAAAAAATACTTCCTGACATTATTCCTGAGTCTACCCCCCTTCAACCTCAATTCATGTCCTCTAGTTCTACCGCCTTCCCGTCTCTGGAAGAGGTTTGTTTGTGGATTAATATTTAAATATTTGAATGTCTGTATCATATTACCCCTGTTTCTTATTTCCTCCAGTGTATGTATGTTCAAGTCAGTAAGTCTCTCCTCATAAGGTTTGCATCGCAAATCCCATACCATTTTTGTAGCTTTTCTTTGCACCGCTTCAAGTGTTATTACATCCTTAGCAAGATATGGCCTCCAAAATTGAGCACAATTCTCCAAGTGGATTCTCACTAATTACTTGTAGAAGGGCATCAACACTTCCTTTCTTCTGCTGGTTATACCCCTCTCTATGGAGCTTAGCATTCTTCTGGCCATGGCCACCACCTTGTCCCATTGTTTCTTCACCTTCAGATCCTCAGACACCACCACCACAAGCTTACCAATTTCTCCCCTCCTATCTGGTATCTCTCTTTTGGGTTTGTGCACCCCAAGTTCATCACTGCACTTCTTGGCTTTAAATTTTAAGTACAATCTACCACAAAAGTACTCCAATATTACTTAAACACTAACATTTTAATTATTACCAATATATATACATATATTATCAACAAACTTACTCAATTTCCATGGAACTCACTTCCACATGCCTTTCACAACATCATCCACACAGGCACAACAAACTTATAAACCCACCTGCATAATACAGCACGCTAACAAGACATTTTGATGCTTATACTTGGAGTTCAAATCCAGTCTCTTCCTTTGTCTTTTGATGTTATAAAATGCTCCTTCCATGCATTGGGTTCAAACAAAATTCCAAAGTGGCTGCCACGGGCAGTTTTCACAAAGCTGCCTGCAATTTATAAAGTCATATCATTGAGTTGACCTTTTCGGTTTCTGTCGGAAGCCTTCTTTATGCCGCGCAGTGTTGCCACGCAAGCAGTCAAACATGATATTCAGCTCGGAAGGATATATGCGAAGCTTGATTTTATATTAAGACTCATTATCTGCATGTGGAGTTCTATGATTTCGGAACAACTGTTACTTTGTCTTTGACATTATAAAATTGCAGGCAGCTTTTTTTTTTTTATTATTAAATGTATGCACTCTGTTCTTTCCTCCCCCCCCCCCCCCCCCCCCCCAATCCCTCATGTACCTGAATAGGTGCACTTGATAAGTTTCAAAGAGAAACAAAGTGGGTAGTTTATTGTTAGGAAATCTTCCTTAAGTATATTAAAAGTGCTAGGGTAGTTTGCCTCTATAAAGTATAAAATGTGATTTGTTAGATATCTGAGCTACTCATCTGGTCAGTTATCAAAAATCATTTTGCAGAGTCTTGACATTTATAAACTGTATGTTTTATGAATTTCTAGCTACCCTTTTATTTCTGAATGCACAATACATTTTTACTCTGTTCACCTATTTTTTTAAATTACGATTTCCTCAACAGCCACAGTGGAGTGTTACAATCCAAGAATGAATGAATGGAGTTATGTTGCAAAAATGAATGAACCACACTATGGTCATGCCGGAACTGTTTATGGAGGTTTGATGTATATTTCAGGTAAGGAAACATTTTTATAAGCCATTGATATGTCTAGTATCACATAAAAGTAAATTGTTCAAGAAGAATGAGGTATAGAAATATGTGTAATAAGTTTTGTATTCTGTTTGATTATAAATGTTTAACAGTTATATCCTGTTTCAAATTATTTATTTAAAAAGCTAAATATATTGCTTTCCCAGTTCCAAAAGCATCCAAAGCAATATACAAGTCTGTTTTATTGCAATATCTACCAACAAGCCATGGGTGCCACTATGGGTACTAGGAAGGTACCATAATATGCCAACCTTTTTATGGCAAAATGTATCAGTCTTAAGTCTTTAAATATTACCATAAACTACGTCTGCCAGACAGTAAAAACTGTCATAGCACTGACATCCAGTGGCCTCCAGATAGGCCCACACGGTGTTGAGACTCTCCAGCGCTCTTGCAAAAGTGACAGGAGGTTGTTGAATTTCGTCTGCATGTGCCTCACTGCTCATTTCATCATCTGTTTTATCATCAGCCATTGTCTGCGTGTAGGCACATAACTGGACATCAGTGCTGTCCGTCAGCTGTTTGTAGATTGTAATCAACAGCTACTTAGTGATAAAACTCCTCTTCAATAACACCGACTGAGATGTCTGTTCATCTGACACGTTTGCAACAGCTTCATCTGTTTCGTCCCTCTCCACATCCTTAACAAAGCTTGCCCGCTTGTAGCAGTTCACAATGGTTGCCTGAGTAGCATGATTCCAGGCTTCTTTCTGCATATGTAAGGAATCCAACAGTGATAGATTACGAGCCAGTTCAACAGCACGTTTATCCTTGCCAGTCTGGTCATTCATAATTCTCATCAGACGACATAGCACAAGAGCCCAATAATGTTGCTTGAAATTGGCTATTATGCCTTGATCCATAGGTTGAATCAGAGAGGTAGTGTTTGGTGGCAGGAAGACCACCTTGATGTTAGACAGCCTGACATCACTGTGTGCAGCACAATTATCACAAAGCAACAAAATCTGACACTTTTGTGCCTGCATTCTAGTGTCTAACTTCTTTAGCCACTGCTTCCAAATTTCCCCAGTCATCCATGAATTTGCGTTAGCCTTGTATGACACAGGAAGTCGCTTAACATTCTTGAAGCAATGGGGCTATTTGCTCTTTCCAATGATGAGTGGTTCCAACTTCTCACTCCCATCCATATTGCAGCAAAGGAGGATCGTCAGTCCGTCCTTCGACGTTTTACCTCCTGTAGTTTTGGCTTGTTTGAATGCAAATGTTCCATCAGGAATCGCTTGCCAGTAGAGACCGTTTTCGTCAGCATTGAAAATGTCACGAGGTGCAAACTCGTTCAAGATGGTAGGAAGAACTGAAACAACCCAATTTTCAGCACCAAAGTCATCAGCGTCTTGTTTTTCACCATGCTGTTTCTTGAATTTTATGTTGTTCCTCTCCTTCCATCTTTCCAACCATCTAACAGTGGCTTTGAATTCAGTTAGTCCAAGACTTTCAGCTAGCTGATTAGCTTTCTCCATAAGCAGTGGACCACTGACAGGAAACTGTCTGCTCCTGACTTGAGAAAACCACCGAAGAAGAGCATCTTCTACATCCTCAGCTTTCCCCGCCTGTTTTCGTTTCCTGTGTGGATTTGTATTGTTTTGCCAGTCTTCCAGAAGCTGGTCTTTCTGCTTCAAGATACGTGAAATTTGACTGGGATTGACACCATATTCTTTAGCAATAGATGCTTGACTTTGTTTGTTTTCTAATTTTTTAAGAACTTCTATTCGTTCAGCCAGTGTTAGTCTTACAGTTGCATAACGACAATGACTCCAGTGTACACTCATTCTTTCGCTTATTCTGCCTGTGGCAGTTAACCAATGAGATTTCAAATTTATCGCCCCTTTGTTGCGTGCCAATCGGCTTCCATATTCCATGCGTGCGCTTATGCGGAGTCTTTCCTGCAGAGGAGCAGTCTTAAACCATGCATATAAGCAAATCTTGCACTTATCAGTGGTGCGCGAAACCGAAGTTTGTCCCCATAGAAATTGATGGCGCCAGAAATGGGACCGAAGTACGGCATGCAGTTAAACAGAGCATGTGCTTATCTGACGTGCTCTTTAATGGAGTGCACTGTATTTGTAAGCTATTTTGCTTATAAGTTTTACATGTAACACATATAGGGTATTTGCAAGCTGAGGTTGACTCATTTCCATCCCAGCTGCTGAATTCCGACTTAATTAGGCTTGCAGCTCAATGCCCCAAAATTTCCTTCAGGCTAAGCCAAGTATCAGGTCATGGCTCCCATTTTGGACCCAAGTTAGCATGGGCAGGAGTGACTGGGGATCACTCGGCCCATCCTACTCTAGGCCTCCAGGCTGGGGGGCTCAAAAGAGTCTGTGGTAGTCTGTGTTAATGGTGTTAATTTTAATTGCCATTAACATTTGTGTTAATTGCAAATGTTAAATGGTGATTAATTAACAGCACTAGTTAATGTCTATGTAAGAGATTTATATGCACACTGTGCCCATGCTCATCAGCAAACAAGCTTGCTTGCTATGATTAGATAAAATGTTTCAAATGTTAAAATTGTATTTTATTTTTCTGATTGTTGCCTAATTAGGATTGTACCAAATCTTACATATCCTAAAGCTGATAGATTTAAGTACTGCAGAGAGTTCCATATGGTTCCAAACAAAACAAATATATCAGTTATTCTGCTACCTTTACTATCTTCTAGTTATCTTAATAGACCAACCCAGTAATATAGCAAATGAATTTTCAACTTGGGCCATACAATTAATAACTGAAATTATGCAAGCTAGACTTTTTAAACTATGTGTATGTAAATGCATATCATTAACTGAGGGTGGTATCTAAAACCCAGACCCTGTTTGCAGCCCTCCATGACTGCTCTTTCTGTAGTGCGTGATCCATCTTTTAATGGTTTAATGTAAATTTTGCTAACACTTGAATGCATTTTTCCCTTTGCAGGAGGAATTACCCATGATACTTTCCAAAAGGAGCTCATGTGCTTTGACCCGGATACAGATAAATGGACTCAGAAAGCTCCAATGACCACAGTGCGAGGTCTGCACTGCATGTGTACTGTTGGTGACAAGCTTTATGTCATTGGTGGAAATCATTTCAGAGGAACTAGCGATTATGATGATGTTCTAAGCTGTGAATACTATTCACCATCATTAGATCAATGGACTCCGATAGCTGCTATGTTACGAGGACAGAGTGATGTTGGTGTGGCGGTCTTTGAAAATAAAATCTATGTTGTTGGCGGATATTCCTGGAACAATAGGTGTATGGTGGAAATTGTCCAAAAATATGATCCAGAAAAGGATGAATGGCACAAAGTCTTTGACCTCCCAGAATCCCTTGGTGGTATTCGAGCGTGTACTCTTACGGTTTTTCCACCAGAGGACAACATGGGCTCACCCTCTAGGGAATCTCCTCTTTCAGCACCTTAGAAACATCATTTGACTTAAGATGTAATAATATCTTGCACTGTATCATGGATCTTTTATAATGTTCCATCAGTCATATCTGTAAGGCATAGCCTACAGCAGTCGGTACAATGTCTTTTATAAAGAGACTGTGAAATTGCTTGTACTGTTTGGTTTACCTAGGATGTTTATCAAACAGTAAACACAATGAAAATTGTATTCAACAGAGCCAAATGTTTTATCAAATGAATAAGGCATTGTTTATCAAATGTTAAAATTAGGTACGTCTTAATGTGGTCTGAGTATGAGAGGTACCTTACATTAGAAAGCCCAATAAATAAAGCCAGGGAGAGAATGTAGCAAACTTATAGCTTGTTGCATTAGATTACATTTTTTGTGTGTGACTGCAAAAAACAGAGATGGTCTAATCCTCACTAAAATGGAACAATGGGTTGTCAACTGGTATGAGCTACCTCCCTCTTTTTTGCTCGGGACTTCTTAACATGTTTGTTTACGTGACCCAACTTATTGTTCTGGGGCCATGAGGACATATTTCCCCCCTCCCCCCGTTCACAAAGCCATGCAGCAATGCCGACACAACCCATTCACTTTGAATGGGCTGTGTCAGCATTACTGCACCGGCAGCCGCTAGTGCATCTTTGTAAAAAGGGGGGGGGGGGGGGGGGGGAATCATTTATATTTTTAGGAAGACAGGAGGAACCAGAACTATTGAATAAAACTATTTCATAGTGCTAATGAAATGATTTGGCCCTTTATACCATGTAGCTAGGTTTGTTACTTAGCATATTAATTTTGTGTTCATTGCCCATCTAAATGAAGCATTTACTTTCAGGGGATACATTTACCTTTCAGATTTTGAACTGCTGTATCGAGGTGGGGATAGGGAAACCTGTCTCCTTCATATTTGTTGCTCTTTTTGCTTATATTTGAGTGAGGGCATAATTTATAGAGCGTTTCAGTATATCTGTAAGGCTTCTTGTACATTTGTACTGATACTGGTTAGATAAGGGCTAGAAATATGTTAATCTTCAGCAAGAAAATTTGTCTTCTGACCAAATTGTTCGTAGGATTAAATCTAGTCTACTTTTTCTCCTATCCTGTTGAAATGGCTTGCACATACTACTTTGTCCTCTGTACAGTCTCAGTTAACAAGGTTATTTAGCACAAAGTGCAGCTTCTGCCGGAGAGCTGTTTTTGCTCAGTGAATTCTACCATGTTTACTTCTTTTGTTCAATAAAACTTTTAACTGCAATTATTCAGACTTAGATACTTCATTAATGCTCTTCTTTTTTTTTTTTTTTTAATTATGCAGCTTCGTTGCTAAGATACGTGCAGTCCGTATCTATGTGGGCAGCTTCATTTGCAAGGAAACCAATGCACAAATGAACCTCAATGACTGCTGTGACCTACATTTAGAAAACTGCTGTATCTTAACTTGTTCTCTGTATGCAAATTTGATGCCGTTTAGAAATTCATTTTAAAACATTTGACTGTATTTAAAAACCATTTGGGAGTAATCAGGATTTTGTTTTACTTCATTGACAAGCAAGTTTTGAATCTGGCACTGAAGTAGGTGATGTCTGGTGCCAAGATGAAACACTTCTACCAGTGCTTGGAACTAGTATAAAATTCTAAGTATATGGCCCTTATGTACAGTAGTCTCTTCAGTTTTGTGTTCTCCACTCTGTTGAACAGATGTGAAGAAAAGGTTTTCCCAGAAATTGTTGAATTTCTTTGTGTTCTACTGATACAGTTTTCATTGTTTTCTTCATCCTTTTACTTCTCATTAGTTCTTTAAAAATGTATTAATCTTCAGATTTAACTTGTATAGATGTTGCTTCATTGTGGTACCATGACGCAGGCCAGAGAAGGTGTTGGGGCCTTTCCGACTGCACCAAAAAATGGTTCATGCATGATACAGGAGATACCATCTGTGAGCCAAACTTGCCAACAGCAGAACTGCTATGACTGTAGATAAATGCCCTGAGAGCCTAGAAACGGTGTCTGTTTCAGCTCTGAGAACATTGAGGGAGAAGTTCAGTGCTTGAAAATAAAGAAAAAAAATTTTGTTTCAGAGGATGGTTGATTCTGTGCAGTCTAGTGGGTCGTCGTCACTGGATGTTGTCTCCATCCCCTCAGTAGTGGCCTATAAAACCCAACCAAGAAAAAAAAGATAGAGCTATACCTTTTCTGAGCAGGCACCTATTTTGGTAAGTGATATTTTGAGCATCAATAGAGTATCTCTGCGATGGTTCATAGAACTGAGCAGGAGCAAACTGCCAAAACATATGCTTCCAAGGAAGCATATGAGCAGTGCTTATATACAAAGGCCCACAAGCACTGCACGGTAGCCAGTGCGAAGAAACCATCATTCTCATCCTGGAACAGATCAAGATTCTCCAGCAAGCAATTTAAATTGTCTCTGCCATAAGTACCTCAGCATAGAATTGAGCACAAACATCTTAGTTTGCCTTGCTTGTATAAAATATGCAGTTTGCTCCTCCTTGGTGCAGACCCCCTGTGCAGGAGAATCCACAAGTTTTTCTTTATTTATTTGGGGGGGGGGGGGGGGGTGGTTCTGGTTATAGTATTGATTTCTCCCCATTCAGTATCCTTGCTACTGCCAAAGTAACAATTTCTTTTACAAAAAATGTTAGTAATTTTGTATAAGGTTTATTGTAAGGCTATTTCAGAAGTCTTATTGAGGTCCCTCTCAATCTGTACCACATCCTTCTCAGTCAATGTAGATGACCTTGTGCAGAGTGGAGCACAATCTTCATATGATCCAATGGTTTCCCTCTCTTTTTTTTTTTTTTTTTACCAGATTCTGAGTTTCAAGATCCATTTCTTGCTGCCTTTATCAGCACACTCCCAGACTGTTCTAGAAGACTTGGAAGAACTACAATCACCAGCATATGATTCCACTTCCTTATTCAATCTATTTACCTCCTATGAGAAACTCCTCCCAGTGTGATTTATACCCCATAAATGCCTACTGTACTGAATGTAACTTGCCTTGAACTACTGAAAAGGCTAGATTTAAAAAAAAAATTGAAACTGATAATCCATTATCTGTGTTCAAGCCTATTATAATGAGAAAATTCATAACAAGGCTTGTGGAGCCGATGTCATAGTGAAAATTCTGCTTAAGAAAATGATATTTTCTTAAAGGCAAAATTCTATATAGGGACTGAATAGGAAGATAGATACAGTTACAACTAAAGCATTTAATCAATCTGCTTAGGTTGTGCAGCCACGGCTGGAGACCCATGCACTTCTTGTAGGTGTTTTTATCAATTCTGAGTTGATCACCCTGATGCAGTTGCCGTTCACAAGATCCTGAAGGACATACAGTAAAATATGAGAGAACTCCCTTCTCTGTGCATCCTGTTAACAAGAATATAGATTCCATATACATATACAAGAAAGCTTTCAGATTCAAGAGGCATCACTGTTCTTACCACTTAGTGATGGTCAAATCTGCTGTCAAGAGAGCTAAAAGTTCTAAGTCTCACTCCCCAGTACCTTGGGGAATGATGCTAGCACATTGGATTTTCTTGGGAGAATTTTTTTAGACTGCTGTGATTTCTTCTCACATAGCTTCTTACCAGTTTCTTGTGGGTCTGTATGTACAAGACTGTTTTGAATACAATAGAGTTAACAGATGTCCTGCTTTTAAAACAAGTCTGTTAAGCTCATATCATTGGCAAAGGGAAGAAGGGAATCTGAATTTACCTCACACCTTTCTTAGCCTTTCAAGGTGAGTTACGTTCAAGTACGCTAGATGTTTTCCTATCCCTGGAGGGCTTACAGTCTGTCTGTACTACAAAATCATGCCAGGTTTAAATGAATATAAAATAGAAATTTTGAGCAGTAGGCAATTAATTTCATTCTCTGGGGAGTGCATAAAGATAAATGTATTCAATTTCTTTTAAGAAAGGGAGGAGTGTGGTAGCCCTATTAGTCCACTCTTAAGGTTATCAATAGAAATCAAACAAAATAAAACACGGAAAAGAAAATAAGATGATACCTTTTTTATTGGACATAACTTAATACAATGTATTAAGTTATGTCCAATAAAAAAGGTATCATCATATTTTCTTTTCCATGTTTTATTTTGTTTTCTATTGATAACTTTTAAGAAAGGGAAATGGGACTTGATATACTGCCTTTCTGAGGTTTTTTGCAACTACATTCAAAGTGGTTTACATATATTCAGGTACTTATTTTGTACCAGGGGCAATGGAGGGTTAAGTGACTTACCCAGAGTCGCAAGGAGCTGCAGTGGGAATCAAACTCAGTTCCCCAGGATCAAAGTCCACTGCACTAACCACTAGGCTACTCCTAGATTTTGTTAGTATCAATCTCTCTGTACATACAGTTGTGTACAATCAAATGGAGGCAATGGAAGGATAAGTGACTTGCCCAAGGTCACAAGGAGCAGGATTTGACTAGCTGTCTTCCCTGGTTCTTAGCTGCTGCTCTAATCAGTAGGCTGGTACTCTACTGAAAGTATGATGAAGTGTGGAAAGCACATGGTCAAATCAACCTTTGCTTTCAAGATGTCTCAACTTCTGCACAGACATTGAAGCTTGCAAACTGTCAAAGCTATGGACTTCAGACTTTTGTTATGTGCAAGAAGAACTTGCTGAAGTGCCTTGTTGGGATGAGAATTTCTTCTGAGATTAGGTCAAAAATGTAGGTATCTACCCCTTTCATTCCTGGCAAACAGACATAGTTCTTATCCAGGATAGTAAAGAATCATGAAACCCCACTCTGCTCTTCAGCCAGAACCCCAGGGAAGGATTTTGACTACTTTGATGAGAACCTGGTCTACCTAGAGACACTTCATCAAATACATTTCCTAGAGTGGAAGGGCTTATGAAACTCTCTAAAAGCTTTCAAAGATTAGTTATCCAACAAATTTGTAATCCAGATGGACAATCACCTAACTATGTATTGCATAAACAAGCAGTGAAGAACAGGTATGTGCCTCCTGTGTTGGGTAGACTGTCAGAATGTGGAATTTGGCCATTTTTCATGAAATGATCCTAGGGAAAGAATGTTCTGGCAGACAAACTAAGCCAAGTATTCCAATCATAGGAGTAGTCTCTGGACAAGGGTAGTAAAGATGATTTTCTGTGAGTGGGGAGGATCCAAGGTGGACATGTTTTGGTCCAGCATATGGTTTCCACAGCAGACTAACATCAGACAGTTTCCTTCTAGATTGGGGGGGGGGGGGGGAGGGGAGTCTTCACACATATTGTCCAATTCTGCTATTGGCGAGAACTTTGCCAAAACTCTTGACAGGACCCAGGGAACCATTGCTCTTATCCCTTTTTGACTGAGACAAGCCTGATTTCTTCTCCTTCAGGAGTTATCCATACAGAACCAATCAGATATGGGAATAATCCAGTACTGATTATTCAAGTGCATCCTAACATCATATCCATTTCCCTTTGCAGCCTGTATGTTGAAAGGTAGCATTATCTACTGTCAATCACTCTAATAGCCTATCACAGAAGATCCTTCTGGCTTCTAAGAAAAATTACTTTTATGTGTTTGTATTTTTTTTTAAATGGATGAGGTTTACTGTGTAGTGAAAAAGGATCTAAAGTCTTACACAACAAAATGCTTGAATACTTTCTATATCTCTCTGAGGCAGGTTTAAAAAAAACAACACAGGGCTCACCTTAGGTCAGTTGGTGTTTATCATGTAGAAGGGAAACATTTCTGTTCAGCCATTAATTCACTTTATATACAGCTTGCTTCTATTGAAGGCTCAAGCCATCTGATCTTAGGATATCAATGTTCTAACCCAGCTCAGGAAAGTGCCCTTTAAGAGAATAACATTTTGTGAGCTAAAATACCTCTGGGAAGGTTCCGGATTCGGTAGCAGTAACTTTGGGACTGAATAAACTCCAGGCTTTAGTGACTGATCCATTTATACTGTGCTGGGTTGTGATTGGCAGCCACAGGGAGGATTTCTTCTTTTCTCTCTGCTGTTCTTTTCTGACCCTGGTTTCTTTTTCTTTCTTTTAAAATTAACTATGCAAACCACTTTGTTCTTTATGTGAAAGGTAGTATTGCAAAACCCCAGATAAAAAGGATGGTTCTGTATACTCATCCTGGAGTTAATTTTCATCTCAACCAACCAGTCCCCCATGAACATTTTTCCCTAAGCCATATAGCTAAATATATATTTTCTATATTTTAGGTTGCCAACAAGCTGTAATTTTCCACTTGGAGCAGACTAAAGCCCTTAGTCCATCTATCTTTTTGCTTCTTTTGATCTCAATAAGTCTAGGACTGTTACCAAGTGTAGGCTATCCATTTCTATAGCAGACTACATCTCCTGCGCATATGCTTCAGCAAGACTGACCTTAAGAGATTCATGTCAAAGCTCATAATGTATGAGCCAAGGATATGGCAGTATCCTTCTTGATGGTGGCCTCCCTAGAGATTTCCAAAGCTGTGATGTGGACTTCAGTCCATACATTCACATCTCATTACTATTTGGGAAGGCATTCCTGGCATGACAGTAGGTTTGGTCAGTCTGTCCTCTGGAATCTTACAGATAGAATCCAACTGCATCTCCTCTCTAGGGCCCATTCTTTTCTTCATTGCCTTTGTTTTAAAACAAACAAACCTAATAAAAGGCCTGTTGCGAACAAAAATATTGCCTGCCTATTCGTAAGCCCTTCACTTTGTAGCTAGGGGTATCCTGATGTGATGATGTCTAATTATGTGTTTGTCCTTTGGGGGGGGGGGGGGGGAGGAGGAGGGGTGGAGCTGCTTGCTTTGTAGTATGTGTTCTCAGTGGACAGCAGAATATAAGTCTACATCAATCATCTGGAAGTGAGAGCAATATTTTCCTTTTCAGTTCTTTGCTCACCATCTTCACAGTCAGTCTGTGTTGGTTCAAACAGATAATCCGGTGCTAATGCTTTGTATCTATTGGTGGACAGCAGGATATAAGTCTACATCAATCATCTGGAAGTGAGAGCAATATTTTCCTTTTCAGTTCTTTGCTCACCATCTTCACAGTCAGTCAGTGTTGGTTCAAACAGATAATCAGGTGCTAATGCTTTGTATCAACAAACAGAGAGGAACACTGAGGAGCAGAATTTCTCTGAGGGGCAGCACTAGTATGGGATTCCATGATCCTAAACCAGACAGCCCTTTAGGATCCACAAGTTCTCCAGTCTTCAAACTCCTCAAGTAAACTTGTTTGCCAGCAGTAAAAATGTGAAGCTGCATTTCTACTGCTCAAGACACCTGCCTTCAACTTGCCTTTTCCAGCATGCATTAACCATAGACTTCCTGTATATGTGCCCTCTGTACCTTTCCTAGCAATAGTTTTGCAAAAATTCCAGAGCAAACAGTAAATGAAACTAATAGCACCTCATTGGCCTTGACAAAATTGGTTCCCCCTTCTCAATCTATCTGTTCAGAGGAAATTACATCACTGCTGTGGATGGTTATGCTGGTGTGTAGCTCCGCCGGGGCAACACAAGGTGTATGCAATAATTCCTTCCATTTGCATCTTCCGGGTTTAAAAAGTGGTGGATACCCTGCAATAGAGTGGCGTGTCTACTAGGTAGAAGCTTGAAAGCTACAAGTTTACAAGCAGCAAGATGGGAGCAGGAGCCCCAGAGTTGCTGCCCACATGGACCATAAAATGGCAGCTGTGACAGATCATATGAGTGCTGCAACCCAGAGAGAAGGATCACACAATGATGCTAGTCACAATGCTCCTATGGGACTCGGGGAATCTTATCCAAGTTCTCATGGAGCTTGAGGCAGAAGTACAAACTTTCCGGGCCAAAATTAAACCGGCCAGCGGCAAGATGAAGTTGAATCTAAGGTGGATGCTGTAGCTGATGCCTTGCTTGGAGGATACCCAACACAAACGGGAAACTGTGTAAAAGTGTGAATTTGAGTTGTGGGGGAAACTAGAAGATGGAGCTATTCTGGACCTGATACTTACAAACAGAGAGAATGTTTCAAGTTGTTGGGATGTAGGAGGATCCAGTATTCTTAGAAGACTGGGCATACAAACATCCCAAGAGAGCAGTGGGGCACCTTAAGGGGCACTGCAGTGGACTTCTCACAGAAACATGCACATTTTGGACGCCCTCAACTGCCGTTGCAGGGACAGAGGCATAGTGAAGGATGTCCTTCACCCATACTCTTAAAAAAAAAAAAAAAAAAAAAGACGTCCCTGACGAGCACTTGGACGTTTTCACCTGGACTTGTATTTTTCTAAGGTTGTAGATAGCTATTATACACGCAGCTTGTCTGCATGTAGGAAGCCGTCTTTGGCATGTACACTGGCTTCCCCTCCTTAGGAAGGAAATCATGTGAAAATGAGCTAACAGTGAGCAGCTCATTTGCATGCAATTTCCTTCATGCATGCCCATTCCTTTCCGGATTGGTAAGGGAAGGGCTTTTTTTGTTCACTTAGTGCATCAGTCCACTGCAGTACCCCCTAGGGTGCCCGGTTGGTGTTCTGGCATGTGATGGGGACCAGTGCACTATGAATGCTGGCTCCTCCCATGACCAAATGAGTTGGATTTGGTTGTTTTTGAGATGGGCGTCCTCGGTTTCCATTTTCACTGTGGGGCCAAATTGAACACCCAAATATTTTATAGAAGACGGTAGCCATTGAAAACCTTATGTATTGAGTTCAGAACGAGCATCAGGACAATTTAATGGTAAATATATAGTCCTGCTGTTTGCCATAGTGTATACGACTCACATATATGACATGTTTCTGATTTTGATTACATGACACATGATTATGACTGTACAGTTTAATGAATATATTGATTAGTCATATAAAAGCTACATTTTCTTTTCTTCTATTTTAACTTTATCCTTTTATTTATGCAACATTTATTATTTAATATATGCTAAGTTAAGGCCTGTGTAATTTTTTTTGTTTTATATTTATGTACATCAGCAAATGTATCTTCCATTGACGTTGATTTTTTTTTGTCTTAAAATTTCAATAACATATTTGAACAGAAAAAGAAATAAATATACTCCAAAAAGGGTCATTTGGAGTGTTCAAAGTCACATTTTTCCAATTAGGCAAATAGTCGTTTTAGGCGCAGACGGTGGAGCACCATCTTGACATGCTGCCTATGTTGTTCCAGCAAACAGGAGAAGATCAGGATGTCATCGAGAGAGACAAAAATGCAACAGATCTCGGAATATATCATTAATGAAGTTCTGGAAATCAGTGGAAGCATTGGCCAGCTCAAAGGGCATAACAAGATATTCATACTGCCCATCTCTGGTGTTGAAGGCTGTTTTCCACTCATCCCCCTCCCGGATATGGATGAGGTGTTAGGCTCTTCGTAGATCTAATTTGGTGAAGAGACAGGTGCCCTGGAGTTGGTCAAAGAGTTCAGCGATGAGTGGTAGGGAATATTTATTCTTCAGAGTAATTGTGTTTAAGCCCCTGTAGTTAATGCACTGCCGCAGCCCCTCATCCTTCTTGCCTAAGAAAAAGAATCTTGCCCCAACCGGGGATATAGAGGGATGAACCCCTGGTGCAGATCCTTGATATAGGCAGACATGTCTTCAGTCTCAGGGCGCAATAGTGGGTAAACTCTGCTCTGGGGGTGTCTTCCTAGGCAACAGCTCAATGGGGCAGTTGTAGACTTGATGTAGTGGAAGGGTCTCTTCCCATTGTTTAGAGAAAACATCTGCAAACTCCTGGTAGGTCCGAGGTAGGGTCTTCCTGACTTCCAGCTTATTAACGGCCATTAACATGGGAGCGTAATGGAGCTCAAACACAATCCTTGATAGGGCCGACCCCAAGCTGCCATTTCACCCTGATCCCAGTTGATCTGGGAGTTGTGCCACTGTAACCATGGGAGGCCCAGTATGATGGGGTTCATGGCCATTTGTAAAACATACAGCATTATGGCCTCCTGATATAACACCCCAATCTGGAGACTGAGCAGGAGTGTTTTGGTCTTGATGACTCCCTGAATGTGCCCATAGACAGAGGACACAGGGATGGGTTGAGGCAAGTTTTGAGTGGGAATATGATATTGACGGACCAAGGCCTCATCAATGAAGTTGCCTCCTACCCTGGAGTCTATGAATGCATCAGTGAAGAACTCGGGTTCCAAATCAATTGTATCTGGAACCAATAACTGGGTGTGGACATTTGTTGGAAGTCCTGTCTCCCCAGCCAGAGCTAGCAAGTTTCATGTTTTTTTTTAAGTACTGGAGGGCATAGTGCCCTTTTTCACCACAGTACAATCACAAATCCTGTGCCCATCTGTGATGTTTCACTTGATTAAAAAGCCCCAGCCAATCCACCTGCATAGGTTCCTCATTGTTGATGGGTGAAGCAGACTGCGAAGGGGGAGGCGCAGGTTTATGCTGGAATGTGGGGGTCAACTGAAAAGGCCTGAGACTGGCCTGACATTCCATGGCTTACTCACAGAAGGGGATATCCACTTGAGTGCATAGTTGAAATTTGTAGGGAGCTCACATCTGGCCAGTTTGTCCTTAATCTGTGATGATACGCCTTGTCAGAACACAGGACATTACTCCATTCTAGCTCAGCCGCTAGGGTCGTGAACCAAATGGCAGTCACCCAGAGTTTGTGATCCCTGTTGTAAGCTCAGTAGATCCGTGGCTGCTGAGGTAGCTTTGCCAGGTTCCTCGAAAAGCCTATGAAAATGAATGAGAAACTTTGCCAGGTTGTTCAGTATAGGCTCATTCCTCTCTCAAATAGGGAAGGCCCAGGTGAGAGCAGGGCCAGTAAGGAGAGAAGTGAAATAGACCACTTTGGCCCTATTAGAAATGAAGTCTCATGCTTGTAATTCAAATACAATTTGACATGAGTTCAAGAACCCCCAGCAGGTTTTAGGCTTCCTATAGAAGTGAGGAGGTGGGGTGATCTAGATCCACACACCACTGGGGATAACAGCCGGTACAGGTTCTGCAACAGGAGGCAGGGCTGCCAATAGAGCTACATCCAGCCCTTGGATATTGTCCATTGGGAGGGTCAACATTTGCACAGCCCCGGATAGCTGTTGGAGCTGAAGCGCAAGCTGCTGAAGCAACTGCAGGGCTGGTGACTCTGTCAAGCTCATGGCCTTTGCAAACTGTGGTGATCCCTAGGACCGTAGCCAGATTCCCAATCACGGCAGACAGGTCACTTCTGGAGTTGAAGGAGAAGAGGAAAGACAAGAGCTAGGCACAGCAGGAAGCTAGGAGACAAGGCTGGACTGGCAAGCAGGAACCAGAAGACAAGTGGAACTTGGCAAACAGGAACCTGGAGACCAGCAAAACCTGGTAAGCAGGAACCAGGGGATATGCTGGACTTTGCAAGCAGGAACCAGGAGACCAACGGAACCAGTTGTGAAGGCACTCGAGGTGGGGGCTGGGCTTGCCTAAAAGTACCCCATGTCGTCACAAAAGGACGTGGATGTCATCCCACGGGCCACTCCGGGGGTTAAGTGCGGCAGGGGTTGGGGCTGGGGTCATGGCAGCACTCTGACATACATTCTGCAAGTTTTAATGCATAATTAATGTTTGCATTTTTTTATTGATTCTAAATAAAAAATATCAATTGCAAAAAGTTTAGGTATCCTTCTAGTTGATTTCTTTACTACTTTTTTTTAAACATTAATAAGGCCCCAAAATGTTAATGACTCCTTTAAGCTTTCTATTAATCAGATGATGACGTATCAATGGTTGAACAAGTACTCCACTCTCAGCTTGTGATTATTCTGTCTGATTTCAACAACCATGGGCTCCTGGAAGCAGTAGTGTGAATATCTGAAAATGGAGCTAAGTACATAAGTAATGCCACACTGGGAAAAGAGCAAGGGTCCATCGAGCCCAGCATCCTGTCCACGACAGCAGCCAATCCAGGTCAAGGGCACCTGGCAAGCTTCCCAAATGTACAAACATTCTATACATGTTATTCCTGGAATTGTGAATTTTTCCCAAGTCCATTTAGTAGTGATTTATGGACTTGTCCTTTAGGAAACCGTCTAGCTCCTTTTTAAACTCTGCCAAGCTAACCGCCTTCACCACGTTCTCCGGCAATGAATTCCACAGTTTAATTATGCGTTGGGTGAAGAAAAATTTTCTCCGATTTGTTTTAAATTTACTACACTGTAGTTTCATCACATGCCCCCTAGTCCTAGTATTTTTGGAAAGTGTGATAAGACGCTTCACATCCACCTGTTCTACTCCACTCATTATTTTATATACCTCTATCATGTCTCCCCTCAGCCATCTCTTCTCCAAGCTGAAAAGCCCTAGCCTCCTTAGTCTTTCTTCATAGGGAAGTCGTCCCATCCCTGCTATCATTTTAGTCGCCCTTCGCTGCACCTTTTCCAATTCTACTATATCTTTCTTGAGATGCGGCGACCAGAATTGAACACAATACTCAAGGTGCGGTCGCACCATGGAGCGATACAACGATAACATCCTCACACCTGTTTTCCATACCTTTCCTAATAATCCACTTTTACAAAGCAGAAAAAGGCTGCAAATTTTTAAAAAACATTTCCAGCAAGTAATTTCAATTTTCTGATTGGGAAAGACATCAGACAGAAAGCTGTTCTATGATCTCATCACCTGTGTTATATAATAACTAACACCCCCCCCCCCCCCTTACAAAGTTGCACAGTAATGCTGATGGCCCATTCAAAGTGCTGTGTTGGCATTGCTGCGAGGCTTTGTAAAAGGGTGGGGCAGTAAGGAAATGTAACTAGTTACTGTACTTTACCAAGTTTTACTACTTAGTTACATCTGATGCTTGCAACTAAAAGTAAAAAAATAAAAATGGAATGGAGATGTAAATGAAGATTCCTCAATAAACCAAATGAAACAGCAAAACTGGGAACAGGACTTTGCTATTGCAAACCTTTGTCACGCAAACAGTAGATCATCGTATTTTAAATTTTGCTGTTCAGTGAGTATAACCTATAAGAACACTGGAATTGCCTGTGTTTGTTGAGCTGGTTACTAGTCTCCAGCCACACAGAACAGTGATGAGTTGGGTCATTTTAAAGTGAAGATGAAGCTGAAGCTCGTTGCGCTTATGTGTGAACAGGCATATGTCTCTACCACAACAGACTGCTCATCAAAACTTTACATTGAGGTAACTGTCCACTGGATTGATAAGTCTTTAGGGAGGTAGTCTGCTTGCCTGGGCCTTAAGACTAAAGGGTTCTCACATTTGATGATGTTGCATCAGATCTTAACATATTCAAGTAGAGTTTGCCATCAGATTAAAAATTATTAGGACAACAGACAATGATTCCAGCTTTGTGAAAGCCTTCTTTGTAATTGGATAGCATGACGGAGATAATGAAGATAAAAATGAAGATGCAAGTGATGAATTAGCACTACTTCTAATGCTGATGATAAAGTATTCTTTGCTATATAGAAGTCCAGTGTTTTAGAGAGTCCTTTGACCATAACCTGCAGACCCAGTCAGAAGACATCAGAAGGAACAGTTTATCAGACTGAACAATCCACTTAATGCTAGTGCAGTTGTTGAACCTTTTTAGTTCTGCTGGATTAATGATTTACAAGCACACTCGAATGAATGACAGTCATTTTCAAAAATTTAATTTTACTAAAAGCAAAATGGATTGAACTGTAGAGCAATAAAGTTGTTGGGAGAAAAACATTAACAATGGTTGCATGCACTGTAGTTGTGGTACTTTTACTTTTTACTCACAAAGTATTATATTAGGCAATAACTTTTTTTACTTTTACTTGTAAATTTTTTAATGTGTTATTCACTGTAGTTTTTACTTAAGTATTAAAATATGCATTTATTTTTACTTTTACCTAAGTACTTTGACATAGTACTTTGAACAATACTGCTCATCACAAACGTGATTGTGTAAAGCAGTGATTTTCAACCTTTTTCACCTCATGGCACACTTACAAGGCACAAATATATATATAACTAGTAAAAAAGGCCCGTTTCTGTATGAAAGGAAACGGGCGCTAGCAAGGTTCCCCCCCCCCCCTCGCTCTCTCCCTCTGTCCCCTCCAAGTCCCACGGCCCCCTTTCCTCCCCTCCGATTTCCATGGCTTCCTCCCTCCCTCTGTCACTCTCCTTCACTCTGTCCTCCCTCCGAGTTCCAATCCCCTCTCCCTCCCCATCCCCCAACGTGCACGTCGCCCCCCCTCCAAAATCACCAACCCCCCCTCTCCCCCTCTTACTGGGGTCCCAGTGGCAGCATTGAAGAGCGAGCAGGCTCAGCGAGTCTGCTGCTTTCCCTTCTCTTCGCTCTGAGCTCCTCTGACTCTGGTCCCGCCCTCATTTCCTGTTTCCGCAAGGGCAGGACCAGAGTCAGAGCTCAGAGCGAAGAGAAGGGGAGGCAGCAGACTCGCTGAGCCTGCTCGCTCTTCAATGCTTCCGCCGGGACCCCGGTAAGAGGAGGAGGGGGTAGGTAGCCTCCTGCACATAGGGACGCCGCTTCCGACAGTTTTTTTCACTTGTGTTTCAGCTGTTCCTGTGGTCCCGCCCGGGACCACAGGAACAGCTGAAACACAAGTGAAAAAAAACTGTCGGAAGCGGCGTCCCTACGTGCAGGAGTTAAGAACTTTTAAGCAGGTGGCTGTTATGAAGGGGAGGGCGAGAGAAGGGTGGAGTGGGAGTGGGGTCATGAAACGTCAGAAGGGGGTTTGGGGGGGTGTTTGTGGTGCCATTACCGTTGTCGGAGCTCCAGCAGCACTACCAGTAGTTTTCACCTCTAACGTTCTGTTTTGCCTGCGTCAGTAGTTGGTCTGCTGGGAGCTCGTCATAATGTGGCCAGTGACGTCAGTGTGTTCTAATGTGCCTAGCAGACCAACTCCGAGGGAGCCACGGTCCCAGGCAGGTTAGAACGTTGGAGGTGAGAATTATTATATAGGAAATCATTTAACAAATGAGTAGTAAGATTGTTTACAGTTCAATAATTAAAATTTTAAACATCATGTTATCTTTATAGTCACACATAACATGCATTCAAAAACAACAGTTGTAAAGTGAATCCCACAGTGCTTTGGGAAGTAAATTCCAAACTAGGACTGGGCTAAAAGTATCCTGGCCCCACACCACTTCCTGGGAATGGATAAGTTGGATGTATCTCAAAAGAATTGACTATATTTTTAAACAATCAATTTTCCCCTACCTTTCCCTTGGCAGCATAGGTTTACAGGAGTTTTTTTTTTTCCAGTGTTGCTGTGGCATTGGCAATTTGGTATTTTTAGCTAAGGTCAACCACCAAGGTGGAGAAACAGGGTCCGCTATGACATTTTTAGGTCAGACTCCTAAAAAGAAAACATCTTAGTGTGCTGCTGCTTTCCCTCTCTAGCCATCTCTGTCTTTTGTCTTATAGAGGGATTTGTTAAGGAACTAGGCAAAAGACAGGGAGGGAAAGTAAAATAATGTGCTGCTACATCATGGTAGGGGGAGGGGCAAAGGGGGAGAGACTTGAGACAGTCTGGCATTCGGGAGTGGAGAAGGGAACAGAGATGGCTGGAGAGGGAAGGCAATTTTATGAAGCACAAGCAGGAAGGAAGAGCAGAAGAAGTTGCTGTTACAACATGGGAGAGGATACAGAGGGAGAGAGACTTTAGAGACAATCTGGTATTCAGATGTGAAGAAGCGGATAGATGGCTGGAGAGGGAAGGCAATTCGGTGGGTATCAGGAAAAACATAGGAAGAGAGAGTAAAGGAAGGTACTATTAATGGGGGGGGGGGGGGGGGGGATAGACTTGAGAGAGAGGCATTCCAATGAGTGGAGAAGGGGATAGAGATATGGCTGTAGAGGGAAGGCAGCATACAGCCAGTCCCAGCAATGGAGGGAGAGCAAAAGTCATAGTCGGGGGTAGGGTGGTGGGGGGACCCTTACTGTAGTCTCCAAAGTTGATTCTATGAAAACTCCTGCTCCACTGTCAACTGTTTTGCTCCACTCTGAGTCCTTGCTCCTCGCTGCCTACTCTTACAGTAATACTTGCTCACCCAGTACTAATCGCTGCTACACTACTCGCCTCACCACACCACACCACACCACTCTCAAACCCACAAAATGGCGTGCCCCGGAGGCACACTATTTAGCTGTGTGGTTGCAGTGGTAGGCAGTGTAGCAGCAGAAGAGGGCAATCATGGTGGTCCTCGTATGATGATGTCATGCGCAGGGACGGGGAGCAGTAAGACCATTATTTGGCTGTGCTGTGTCAGTGAGAGGCTGTGCATCAGGGGGGAGGGACATGCAGCTGAATGGGAGGAGGGCAGCTGCATGTCCCTGTAGTTTTTACTGCAGTTTACCGTAGCTCCCCGTTCCCATCAAAAACTTCTCAGGAACTACTTATATGCCGCAGGATTCCTGCTGCTCAGCTGTTCATCACGATGCACGTGTCAGCTGTTTGTCGCAGCATACTTAAGTTGGCCATTCTTTATGGGATGTGCTGCGGCACACCGCTTGAAAAACTGCTGATCTAAAATATGCAAAAGAAAAATTTCATAAGCCTAAAATATTTTGGAACAGAACAAAATACTTGGGACCAATGAAATGAAAATTGAACCATTTGGCCACAGCTACACAAGATCTGTTTGTGGGTAAAAGCTAGAAACATTTGAAGAAAAGAAAACCTTGCCAACCATGAAGCATTGTAGTGGATCTAGAATACATTGCAATTGTGTGGTAGTCATTGGGACACAAAATATGTAGGTGGAAGAAATAATGGATTCAGCCAAGTACCAACACATCCTAGAAGCTAATTTACCACACACGGTTAGTGAAGATATTTCAGCAAGACAGCAATCTAAAACACCCAAAAGGCAGTGTAGTAAGTTATAATAAATTAAACTAAACTGAGCCCAGTATAATTATGAAATACAGGAAAGAAAGATGAATGTTTTGGAATAGCCTTCACCATACCCAGACTTGAGTATATACAAGAAGACCTAAGGATATTTCTGAGCTAGAAAATTCTGCCAGGAAGAATGGGGAAAAATTGTTAAAAGCAAAAATAGAAAGACTCATCCTAAGTCGAGAAAATATTTGGAAGGTGTTATTTCTGCCTAACAAGATGGTACACTGTATTGACTGGAAGGTGTCCAAACTTTTTCACATGCTGTTTTTATTGCTTAATTTTAAATCTGTAAACAATTCCCATGCACAAATAGTGATTATGCATTAACATTTGGAGAAAGATGTCATGTTTTAATTTTATGTCTTGCACTGGTTGTATCATCTTCAGTTCTCTTAGGAATTCACTTAGGAACCATTGCACACAACTATGTGCCCATGTATTTATTTATTTAGTTATTGGCAGGGCATTTTTTTGAGGGAGTAAGTACATGGGGGTACTGAGTACCGGCACCTTTTCCATTGCTAAAATTGACCCATGGACCCCAAGTTTTAATGAAAGAGCTGAGGCTCTACGCGCCAATTCTGCCTTGTCATAAGCTCTTTGACTGGTTGCAGGGAGCCTGGCTATTGTGGGGTGGGTCCCTCAGTGATCACCCCACCCTTGAAGAATGGCCTAGCATTTGAGTACCGGCACCTTTTTGCTAGAAAACATGCACTGGTTATTGAGATTTATTAACTGCTTTTATAAAGAAATTCACCCAGGGTGGTGTACAGCAGATTATTGACTGTAAATCAAACACTGTTTGGGGGCAATTTTTTCAAATGGGTTACTTTTGTGTATTACTACAAATATGAAAAATTCTTTGCTCTTAAAAATTGATAAAGTGCTTGCTTATATATAGGTAACCTTAATAAACTTGAGCCGCTACTGCCTTGGGAAAAGTCATTGACTTTTACAGACTGTAACCCAGTAAGGCTAACTCATCCACTGTGGCAAATTGCAAAAACTGCAGTGGAAAACAACTCCCAAATAGGAGAGAAAAAAACACTACTGGAAAAAAGCACCTACCACATGTAATATCAAAAATTGCAAAAATAGCATCAACTTTGCTCAATTTTCAAGCTATAATAAATCAGTTTTGTGTGTACTATGACAGGAATGAACCTCACTCGTAAACCAGGGTATGTGGAATATGAGCTTTCTGTCAAATTTGTTGCTAATGCTTGGAGTTCATAAGATGCAGCAAGTATAGGCAACCCAGGGGGTCTTTTGCTAAAGCTTACCTCGATTTATCTGTAGCAGGGCCCATTTATTCCTATGGGCCCTGCTGCAGATAACTCGAGCAAAGCTTTAGTAAAAGACCCCCTTATCAGGTGTGCTTGGAAATTCCTTTTTGGTTCAAACCTTTGGCACTCAAAATGATAGGAAATATTTCTGTAACTTTCTAACACTTTTTTTTTTTTGGTCTCGGACTGATTTTATTGGTGCTTTAGGATCTTCTTTATTGCCACTCGATTCATAATTACTTGGGGTTACTCGATTGTGTTGTATACTTTATTTCTATACTAGTAAAACATGTCCGTTTCTGACACAAATGAAATGGGCACTAGCAAGGTTATCCGAGTTCCAGCTTGGCCCCCTCCATCCCCTCCAAGTTTCATGCCCCCCTCCCTCCCCTCCCCTCCGAGTTCCAGACCCCCGCGCCTCCCTCCCTCTCTCTCCCCTCCAAGTGGCAGCCCGACCTGCATTGCCCGCCCTCTTCTCTCAGTCCTCTGCCTGCCCCTCGCCTTCCTGTGTGCCACCCAGAATTTAAAAGTTCTTACCTCGTGGTTCGGCGGCAGCAGTGAAAGGTGAGCTGGCACGGTGCTTCAGCCTGCTTTCCCTTCTCTCTCAGCTCTGCCTCTGGTCCCAAGTGTAATCCCGGAAATAATCGAGTCAAGCTGGCGCTAGTAGCGGCATAAGGGGGGAAGTCCTTGACATAGCCGGGAGGCGAAACATGCTTGTCAGACAGCGTTGAGCCCCCAGTCCGAGCATATTTAAGTGCTTTAAATACTTCTAAAAATTATGCAGAAGCCGATGAAGACCTTGGTGCTAAAGTAATTGCCAGAAACATGACAATTAAGCACCTCTGAGGCAAAATCTGAAATAAAAGAGATATGTCGAGAGATTGTGACAAGCTTGAGAAGTTACTAAGCAATTTGGTGAAAATACATAAAAAAATATGCACATGTGTTTGTTATAATTGTTGGCAAATGAGTTGGTGGAAGCTCATTCCTCCTCATAAAGTTATTGAGCACTATCAATCTTTCTTTTGGATATTTTAAAGGCTACTGTAGTTATCTTCCTCTTTGGAATATGTGTATCAAATATTACCATAAAAGATTTAGGGCCCTATTTACTAAGCTGTGTTATAGGTGCGTTAGCGTCTTTTAACGCGTGTTAACCATCTATGTACCTACAATATCCCTATAGGCGCCTACACAGCGTGCGTGCTAATTGTAGGCGCATTAAAAATGCTAACGCACCTTAGTAAACAGGGCCCTTATTGAGGAAACGTTCTAACTTTTAAGGGTTAATACCTTCTTGAAGTCTTATGTACTAATTCTTCCTTTCTGCAGGTAATGGTACTAAAATTACAGCATTCATGAATCAAAGTGCATGTACAGTAGAACAGAACAAAGGCAAATTACTTATGCCTACAGTGAAGTATTTATAGCATTAGTATAAATGCATCTAATTATGATTGAATGGTTTTGAAACTTGTAGACCGTGCAATGTATCAATAGATTTTTGAAGTGTGGGATCAGCAGTATCGTGTAAGGTATCGTGTAGCTCACATACATACACACACCCACATAAATATGTGGCAAGAAACTATCTCAGACTACACCTCTGAAATTGCAAAAAAATGATCTACAAAATTGTCCACTCTGCAGACTTCACTTACCTAGGAACCAAATGGTTCAACTCCTTACCACCCAAAATAAGAAATATACAGGAATATGCTAGAGTTCGCAAAATCCTCAAATCATTCTTATTCAAGCAAACCCTCACAAAGAACGACCATATCTCAAACAATTAATTATCTGAATTGGTTATTACTCTATTTACCATTAACTTTCTCTTTGCTTCATGTACAATTTCTCATTCATATTAGATTTTCTAAATGTTAAACATCCATAGCTATCCCAGTATGTTCTTATGCATTATTCTTTGTTATGTGTCCTATACGGTTTATTGTAAGCCACATTGAACTCAAACTTGTTTGGGCAATTTGTGGGATATAAATGTCACAAATAAATATATTTCCTTGTGGTTCTGGAGATCCAAGACAATCTATATAAACATTTACTCTTCTCTCTTGTCTCAGGATGCTACTGTTCGAAGCCTTAAAAAAAAAAAAAAAAAAAAATATATACATACATATATATATATATATATATATATATATATAATTTTTTTTGCCATAACTCAACAGAATAAATTATTTCATGCCTTGAAGAGAGTTGCACAATACTGCTGATCCCACACTTCAAAAATCTATTGATACGTTGCATGGTGTACAAGTTTCAAGTTGTCAACGACCGACACACCCACATGCTGCCTGGTGCTGTGGTTTGTAATACTGTGACTCAACAGTAAGGGTTTTTGTGATCATTACTAATTGATTATTAAATGCTCCTTCAGTTGATGTATTGCTGAATCCCAATTGATTGACCCCTGAGGAAGGCTGATATAGCCGAAACACAGACCATGTTGGGTCCTGATTAAAGTTTTTTGGAGCATCTTACCCTTGTGTGTGGTGACTGATCTCTTGATATTGGGCCCTCTCCACCCTATTTCTGTTGTGTTCGATTGCTGTGGAGAGTGTGAACCCCGCTTTGTTTTTCTGTACAAGTTTCAAAACCAGTTATAATTAGATACATTTATATTATTATTTATTATTAGGATTTATTTACCGCCTTTATGAAGGAATTCACTCAAGGCAGTGTACAGTAAGAATAGATCAAACATGAGCAATAGGCAATTACAGCAGTAAAAATATTCAAGTAACAATACAAAGTATGGCATGCTACCCGCAGTGACCACACAATACACAATAGAACACTACAATTGGCAGTGAAGGGTAAGGCAAAGTTTTAACACATAGATGAGCAAGAAAGCAGGAAGAATTAGAAAGTAATGTGACTGATTTGAAGAAAGTTGCACATGAGGTCAGAGAGATGGTTAAATATCAACTCAGCTAGGGTAGGAGTGGATAAACATGTCCCGCTGCAGTATGTGCAGCCCTCCTTGTTTGTGTAAGTGAAACTAACAAGTTAGTTACTTCTTCCATTAAAGGCTTGGTTGAAGAGCCAAGCTTTCACCTGCTTCCTGAAGTACAGATAGTCTTGTGTTAAGTGGAGCCTTTCAGGCAATGCATTCCAGAGTGTGGGGGCTACTCTGGAGAAGGCTCGCTTGCGGGTATCACATCGTGTAATGTCTTTTGGAGATGGTGTAGTTAGTGAGGGTGTATATTAGTGCTATAGTACTTGACTGTAGGCATAAGTAATATGACTTTGTTCTGTTCTACTGTAGATAACACTTTGATTCATGAATGCTGTAATTTTAGTACCATTACCTGCAGAAAGGAAACATTAACACATAAGACTTCAAGAAGGTATTAACCATTAAAAGTTAGATGGTGTTTCCTCAATAAACCTTTTGTGGTAATATTTGGTACACACATTCCAAAGAGGAAGATAATTATAGCAGACTTAAAAAATATCCAAAAGAAAGGTTGACAGTGTGTATGTGTACACAATCTCATAGGCTTGGAACAGTAACATCCTGAGACAAGAGAAGAGTAAAGGCTCTGTTTACTAAGCAGCACTAAGGCCATGTTAAACGTTTTTAGCACTCGCTAAACAGTGCGCACTAAACACTAAAGACACCCATAGGAATATATAGGTGTCTCTAGCGTTTAGTGCATGCTAATTTTAGGCATGTGCTAAAAATGCTAGCGCATCTTAGTAAACAACACCCTAAATGTTTATATAGATTGTCTTGGATCTCCATAACCTCAAGGAAATGGTAGAAAACAATGTGTGCAACTTTACTGCAGGTGACAGTGATTTTGCAATGTGAATGAATTTATGAATTCTACAATATTGAATTTTAGATATAATATATTTTTATTTTATTGTCATTACCAGTTCTCAGTGGAATCTATTATATGTGGTTAATGATGTTGCATGTTAAAAGATAAAAACATGGTGATCCGATTGAATTTCAAGAAGCTGGCTCGTTATAGTGTACCTAAATGCAATGTCTGTTATCAAAAATCTGTGCATTAATGAGAATTGAATTCTGCTAAACATTGTCCACATTGAATATATGCACTAATAGATGCACTAATAGAACTGTGTTATGTGGAACATGGAATACTCACATTGAAGAGTTTAATGAAACGTTTATACATAAATGGCAGGTTTTTGCTGCTGATGAAGAGCAGATCTTATTGATCATATCTAGCTTTATATATCTTTCGTTTAGAGCTCTTTGAGGCTTTTCCTTCTTATTTTGACATGGTCTCCATTGATATGAAAGTGGAACATATTGTTTTGTGTTTGCTAATAGATGTTTTTTGATTCCACATCCTTGTTTTTGCTATTAATAGTTGCTGATAAAAGATAAAAACATGTAACATAAAAATCAGGTACCTCACCATACAAAATCAAAACACACACTGAAAATACACACAGGGTTAAAATAATCATTATCACTCCCTCTTCATATTAGAAGAAAATACATTTTTGAAATCTATAGAGGTGTTTCCCAGGAATCCATTTAAAAAAATATTTGACAGATATCTAGTTTGAATATTTTTTCTACTGGCGTATATTAACAATATTATCCAGTTTTCTGTATTTTTTCTTCTTCTCTTCAGTCTTATTAATAGTGCTCTCCACACCTACATATTAAGACCTGTTTGCCTGGTAAACTTTAATAGGAACAGACCCTTCCCTAATCACTTTTCAAAACATTTTTAAAGCCTGGAAAGTTAATTGCAAAAGGTAGAAAACAGCAACATGTGCAGTTTGTTTTAGTTATTCTGCTGTCACAAACTCAGGGGAAGTGAGCCCTTAGGCCGTAGCCAGGTAGAGGCAGTTGAGTCACTCGGGCTAGGCACAGCACTAGGAAAAGTGCTAGGCAGGGCTTGAGCTGAAGACAAGGCTAGGCAGGACAGGGCAGATGGGGCAAGGCAGAAAAGACTAGGTAGGACAAGGCAGAAAGAGTAAGAACTGGATCCAGACAAGGCAAGGCAAAGTAAGGCAAACAGGGCACGAACTAGATCCAGACAAGGCAAACGAGACAAGAACTGGATCCAGCCAAGACCAAGCAGGACAAGCGAAGACTAGAGCAGGAGGCAAGGCTGGAACTTGGAGACACAGCAGGCAAGGCAGGAACTAGGAGACACATGAGACAAGGCTTGAACTGAAGACAAAACAAGACACAGCTTCTGGAGACCTGTTTACGAAGACACTTTAGCAGTGTCCCAGATGCCTTTTATCAAGGGCACAACCTCCTACAATATGGAAAGGCATTCCCAGGATTTTACACCACCAGCTCTTTAAAAGTAGGGCTTCCTACATGCACGTGCGCCTAGGAGGACTTACTCCTGCCACTGCAGCACAGAAGGCAGAACACTGGGCCACAGGGCACCCCAGAATGTAAGGTATGCCCAAGGCCTGAGAAGACCACAGGACCCCATCCCAGAGCAATGGAGGTGAGGCATGGCAGAGCCATGATAGTACTCCCTACTTAAGGGGCCTCCTCCCCTCGATCCAGGGTTATGTGTCTTGAGAGACTAATGATAGAACCTTCTCAGGAGGGCAGTAACAAGACTAACAGACTTCCATGAATTGTTCTTGTTGACACTGTAGGTCCTTCTGGAATCAGTCTTCGGGCACAGAACATTACATCGAAACTAGAAGAGATTCCTTAGGAAGATTCCTGGCCAAGGCCTGAATCTTGAAAGCAGAAAATGAAAAAGCCTTACTCTGGGGAAGCCTCCCTCCCTGTAGATGATCCATGGCATCCTTGCTCTCCCAACATGGAAGACTCGGGGCTTATGGCCTTTGCAATATGGCATGGATTCAGCGGAAGTGAGCCCTTCGGTCATAGCTGGGAAGCGGCTAGTGGCAAGCGAGTCACTCGGGCTAGGCACAGCACTAGACAAAGTACTAGGCAAGGCAGGCTCAGCCATGGAGATAGGCAGAGCAGGCAAGGCATGGCAGAAGACAAGGCAGGCAGGGTTTGAACTGTAGTTAAGGCTAGGCAGGGCTTGAGCTGAAGACAAGGCAGGAAGGCCGGCCTTGGCTGAAGATAAGGCTAGGCAGGACAAGGCAAGAACTGGATCCAGACAAGGCAAGGTAAACAGGGCAAGAACTGGATCCAGACAAGGCAAGGCAGATCAAGGCAAGAACTAGAACCAGCCAAGACCAAGCAGAAGACAAGGCTGGGACTGAAGACAAGATACAGCCTCTGGAGACCTGTTGTAAAGACACTGTAGCAGTGTCCCAGATGCCCTTATCAAGTACATAACCTCTGACATCATGGAAAGGCATTCCCAAGGTTTTGTACGGCAAGTCCTTTAAAAGTAGGGTTTCCTGCATGCATGTGCCTGGGAGGACTGACCCCACCGGCGCCCAAAGCCCAAGAAGACTGCGGGACCCAGTCCCGGAACAAAGGAGCTGAGTCGGGGTGGGAGAAACAGTAGAGCCATGACATCTGCTCAATGTAAGATGATTTCTATTGATGATGTAACCATATGAAAAATATCTACTACTACAGCAAACCAAAAATTCAAGAACATGACTGGTTCAACAGCGTCTCTGATAACACAGTTATTTGCTAGTAACTGCTTAACGGCTGAGGAGCACTCCTGCCTCTACAATAGCAGTATGGAACATTCGTTCTTACCCTCACCCTTTAATGAGGTATATTAGTGCCCCCAAGATGCTTGACTGCCTCTTTCTACCAACAGCCTTGAGTCTGCATTTATGAGTGTGTGCTGTATTTTCTTTTGTAGAAGCAACTTGGGTGTGTGTGGGGGGGGGGGGGGGGGGGGGGGTTGAGCCCAGGAGTCTGTTTAGTTAGTTTTTATAGCATTTTTGCTATTTGTGGGTTGTTGTTTTTTGTGTGGTTGTGGTTGAACTGTGTATGATCTTGTCTGAGTAAGTCTGTCCTATTTTTATTGGAGTTCCTTTTTAGATTGCTTTTATGTTTTATTGGATCGTAAACTGCTGTGATCTTATGTTTAAGCCTGGCGGTATAGCAAGTGGAATAAACTATAACTAAAGAAAGAGTTTTAATCATACTTTGTCAATGATGGTAATACAAATATTTCTCCAATGGGATCAGCTAGCAGGGCACTGACCACCATATTGTACAGGATCTGGATCTTAGTCCAAAGGACAATAAGGGACTGTGTTCTGCTTAAAACTTAGACCCTACTCTATGATGTTAGGCAACAAATAAGTCAAGAAGAATGAATGGTAATGTAATGTAAGTGCTAACATCTTTGTGATGCAAAGCAACATTAATTGGGGGGGGGGGGAGGGTGTGTGAGCACTAAATAAAAGTAATTCAACTGATTCCAGAGCAGTTATGCCATTTAAAGTAACATAGTAGATGACGGCAGAGAAAGATCTTACGGTCCATCCAGTCTGCCCAACAAGATAAACTCATATGTGCTACTTTATGTGTATACCTGACCTTGATTTGTATCTGCCATTTTCAGGGCACAGACGTAGAAGTCTGCCCCGCCTCCCACCACCGGCTCTGCCCAATCAATCTCCGCTAAGCTTCTGAGGATCCATTCCTTCTGAACAGGATTCCTTTATGTTTATCCCATGCATTTTTGAATTCTGTTACCGTTTTCATCTCCACCACCTCCCGCAGGAGGGCATTCCAAGTATCCACTACTCTCTCCGTGAAAAAATACTTCCTGACATTTTTCTTGAGTCTGTCCCCCTTCAATCTCATTTCATGTCCTCTAGTTCTACCACTTTCCCATCTACAGAAAAGGTTTGTTTGCGGATTAATACCTTTCAAATATTTGAACGTCTGTATCATGTCACCCCTGTTTCTCCTTTCCTCCAGGGTATACATGTTCAGGTCAGCAAGTCTCTCCTCATACATCTGGTAACGCAAATCCCATACCATTTTTGTAGCTTTTCTTTGCACTGCTTCAATTCTTTTTACATCCTTAGCAAGATATGGCCTCCAAAACTGAACACAATACTCCAGGTGGGGCCTCACCAACGACTTATACAGGGGTATCAACACCTCCTTTCTTCTGCTGGTCATACCTCTCTCTATACAGCCTAGCAACCTTCTAGCTACGGTCACCGCCTTGTCATACTGTTTCGTCGCCTTCAGATCCTCAGATACTATCACCCCAAGATCCCTCTCCCCGTCTGTACATATCAGACTCTCACCGCCTAACACATACGTCTCCTGTGGATTTATACTCCCTAAGTGCATCACTTTGCATTTCTTCGCATTAAATTTTAATTGCCAAACCTTAGACCATTCTTCTAGCTTCTGCAAATCTTTTTTCATGTTTTCCACTCCCTCCCGGGTGTCCACTCTGTTACAAACCTTAGTATCATCCGCAAAAAGGCAAACTTTACCTTCTAACCCTTCGGCAATGTCACTCACAAATATATTGAACAGAATCGGCCCCAGCACCGATCCCTGAGGCACTCCACTACTCACCTTTCCCTCATTCAAGCGAATTCCATTAACCACCACCCCTCTGGCGTCTGTCCGTCAACCAGTTCCTAATCCAGTTCTCCACGTCGGGTCCTATCTTCAGCCTGTCAAGTTTGTTCAAGAGCCTCCTGTGGGGAACCGTGTCAAAAGCTTTGCTGAAATCTAAGTAGATTACATCTATAGCACGTCCATTATTCAATTCTCTGGTCACCCAGTCAAAGAATTCAATGAGATTCGTTTGGCACAATTTACCTTTGGTAAAACCATGTTGTCTTGGATCATGTAACTTATTGGCTTCCAGGAAATTCACTATCTTTTCCTTCAGCATCGCTTCCATTACTTTTCCAATAACCAAAGTGAGGCTTACCGGCCTGTAGTTTCCAGCTTCTTCCCTATCGCCACTTTTGTGAAGAGGGACCACATCCGTTGTTCTCCCATCCCATGGAACCTCTCCCGTCTCAAAGGATTTATTAAACAAATCTTTAAGAGGACCCGCCAGAACCTCTCTGAGCTCCCTCAATATCCTGGGATGGATCCCGTCCAGTCCCATGGCTTTGTCCACCTTTAAATTTTCAACTTGTTTGCATACTCTTGATTATGAGTATTATTTACATTTATGTCTAGAAGTTATTTTAAAGAATAAAAGCTCTTCTTGGAAAAAATAGCAAAATAGCAGGTGAATTGGGTTGGGAATAGTAAACATACTTGAGTATCAGCGGCCCAGAATGCTAATAAACTAGATATGATAAGAATAACTGAATTAGGGGACTACTTAAGTGGGGATCAGATGGGAAGCATTATATATACATTTTATTTCAGGAAAATTTCCTGTAATCCCCAAATATGAATGCACCATCCCTTCCCTTTTCTTCCTCTATCTAATATAATAATTTGCTCCTCCGACATTCCAATGTGTCTCACTGGGATTGTAACCACCTGCTGATGTCACTCCTCCAACGTTCTCCGTCCCCCCTCCCTCCCAGTTCCATGGGACCCTGGAACTGGGAGGGAGGAACGGAAGGACAGAGGGAGGGGGGACCCTGGAAATGGGAGGGAGGAAGGGGGACACTGGAACTCGGAGGGGGAGGGAGGGAGGGGGGGCCTGGAACTCAGAGGGAGGTGGAGGGGGCAGGGGAGAGATGCTGCACATGGATGGATGGAGGGGGCAGGGCACAGAGGACATTGCCTGTATATGGATGAATGCAGGGGAGAGAGCATAATGCAGGGGAGGGAGGGGACCCTGAACTTCGGAGGGAGGCAGGGAGGGGATGACCCTGGAACTTGGAGGGAGGGAGGGGACGACTCTGGAACTCAGAGGCAGGGAGGGAGGGGGGATGACCCTGGAACTCAGAGGGAGGGGAGACCCTGGAACTGGGAGGGAGAGGGGGCCCTGGCACACACTCTCATGCTCACACACACACTTTCTCTCTCACAGACACACTTGCACCCAGTCTCGCATCCAGTCTCACTCTCTCTCTGTCACACACACACACACACACTCGCACATTCACTCTCTCTCACACAGTCACTCTCAACACACTCTCTCAAACATACACACTCCGAGGAAAACCTTGCCAGCGCCCATTTCATTTGTGTCAGAAACGGTCCTTTTTTACTAGTGTGTAATAAATTGTTATAGCAAATATATGTTAGATGCTAGTGTAATCCCCCATTATAATGGAGATTACTAAAGATCATGAGTGAACTCTCCAGAGGTTCTGAGGTTCTGGGTGGGAAAGAATCCAGCCCAAGGGGGCGGGTTCCTAGGTAAGTTGCAGAGGAAAATATTTCTGATTGTTGAATGACAATAGGGGAGGAGTTAGAAGTTAATAAATAATGTTGTTCGGGTTTACATGAGGTCTTTGGTTGCCCCAATCCTCACTAGGACCCTTGTGGTGAGGGGTGTGTCATAGATGGGTTCAAGAATCTAAGACTGACCAAAGAGGGACCCGTGAAGCATTGACCGTGAAGTGGAGGAATGCTCCAGGTGAGAAATAGGGGATCCCAGCCCGGGAGCAGGAACAGGAAAGATCTGTCTGGATCCAAAGATGGTAGCTCGGCGAGGTACTCCTGTGGAGGAGAGTGTGGACAGACAGGGAGGTCTGGTCCAAAAAGGAAGATGTACTTGTTGCACAAGTGTTGCAGGCACAGCCTTAGATTGTTACACCCAGAAGGCATGGGTATGGACAGGAGGAGCTGTAAATATGTACATACTGTAGGATTATAAATTGCATTGAAGATATACCATATCTCTTAGTTGGCTCCAGTAGTGTACCAAGGGCAGGGCGGTGGGGGCAGTCTGCCCTAGGTGCAGGCAGCTAGGGGGTGCATGGAGTAGTCGCAAGGCTGTCGGCTCCTCCAGTTCCCTGTCCCCCTTGATGTTACTTCTGTTCCGGGGCAGGGGACAGACTGAGCTGACAGCCGCAACTGCTCCGTGTACCGCCAGGTGGTGAGGATGATGCGCTTTGGAAGAGGAGGTGGGTAATGCACTTTGGGGGGCAGGGGGTGATGTGCCAAGGGGGGGGGGGGGGGAAATGTAGTGGCAACCCACCCTGAGGTACGGCACTGGTTGCCGCTGAAGTTGTTTGCATCTGATATCGAGTTGGATTACAATGTAACTGTTGGAGATGAAGGATTTGTACTGCCTGTTGCAGAAGTTAGTAAAGTTGTTGTTGCATAAAATACAAACCTTGGAGTAACGAGTATTTCTTTGAAGTGAGGGTAAAGTGATTGCTCCAGGACTATCAAAGAGTACCCAGTAGAGCCCAATTTATTGCCCTACGGCCTACTGGAGTAAGTCCGGCCTGGCCTACGCCCAAGCTCAAGTAAGAAAGACTGAACTCTGTGTGATTGAGATGTGTTTTGTGGCCCGGGTCAGGGATGCCCAACCCTGTGAGCTAGTCAGTGCCCCAGGACACTGTGCTGGAGGCGAGACTTGGGTTACACTACTGTTTTGGGGGTAGTACTTCTTCATGTTTTCAAGTTGAAAAAAAATATTAACATATACTTTTTGTTGCAGTCAGCCAAACTATACTGATTCCGGTTATGGTAAAGATTAATACAAGACTGTAGATCAAAAATAGTGTCAGGGTTGTGCCGCTGTGGTACTTATGGGGCTCAATTCAAGTGGGGCCAAATGTCCTGATTTGTCATCAAAATGCCCCAGCAGTGGCAGCACAATTAGATATGTACTGGTTTTGAAGGGGCTGAAGTGGCAAAGTAATCAGATGTATGCTAGTGGTGAGTGGGCCAAAATGGCAGTAAAGCTATCTTCTTTCTAGCAACCCCCTTTTAAGACACATTTTTATATTAACCTCAGCATGCTCCGGGCTATTATCTGATCTAAAGCATAGGACTCCCAGTTCAAGCCCTTGGAAGTACCTTGCCCTAATATTTAACTTTCATGGAGCATCTACAGTAAAACAAAGTTTGTTTCCAAGACTAACCTAGAAAAAGGCATTTAATTTCTTCTCCTCCTTGTTTACCACGTCTAATTCTCATACAGTTTTCTGCCTCATTCCCCCCCCCCCCCCCAACTCCTTGAGAGAGCAGAGAGCTACTGTGACTGACTCTTGGAAACTCAACATTTAAGAAATGAAACATGAACCATGTCCTGAATAAAGATGTTTATCAGCCTGTGCTGAATTGGTATCCATAGCAACTAAAATAGATTACTAATAATCTACAGATGGCAACCAATGTTAGATTCTTGATGGATATACTCAGAAATCTGAATATAATGCAAAATCTTAGTTTAAGCTTTTATTCATGTAATTGTATTTCAAATACTTCATATCAGCTGTTCTGAATTGGCTGAATGAGGTGTTAACTTTTGTGCAAACTGTTGTTGATTTTTTTTTTGGCAGGTTGTGGTAAATTCTTTTATGAATTAATCTTCAAAAAGATATTAGTGAAATTTTATATGATAGAAACAAAATATAAATTTACTGTCAAAAATTCCTCTAACCTTTGCTGTAATAAAATAAGCATTGACATAATGGATTAGCCCAAAGTAGCCCCATCCAGGTCACAAGTATCTGATGGAATCTCAAGAAGTAGCAAGATTCAATGCTCCCCACTCCAGGGATAAGCAGTGACTGTCCTCAGATCTACTTTAATAGTTTAAGGGCTTTACCTTCAGGAACTGATCAAAACCCTTTTTAAACCGAGCTGTGCCAACTGCTTTCACCACATCTCTGGCAATGAGTTCTAGAGCTTAACTATTCGTAGAGTGAAAAAATATTTTCTCCTATTCATTTACCCTCTGTTTACTAAGCAACGTGCTGTTTAGTTTTCTGTGTTGTTTCAATAAATGGGCAGATATCCATATTTTTTCAATGCAGTCCTGTATGCAAATGTAAGGGTGGGATAACTCGTACGGTACTGGCACTAAAACAAAAATATCATTTGGCTAAGAGTAAAATCATTCTCCTCAGTCTAACATAATTGTGCCAAATGAACCTCTTCAATTAACCCACTAAAATTTGAGGTTTTTCCCTTCATTTAAGCAGATGGTGCTGTAACATTTAGAAAACAGACTAATCCCCCCCCCAGTTTACTAAGTCGCATGACAATGCTGACAGCCCATTCAAAGTGAATCGGCTGTGTTGGCATTAGCATGCAGCTTAGTAAATGGGGGGGGGGGGGGGGGGGGGTAAATGAATAGGAGAAAATATTTTTTCACTCAACAAATAGTTAAGCTCTAGAACTCATTGCCAGAGATGTGGTGAAAGCAGTTAGCATAGCTTGGTTTGAAAATCTAACATTGCCATCTGTAGTCTATTAGTAATCTATTTTAGTTTAATAATAACTTGGAAGTTTTACCATCTTATGTTCTGGTAAACAAGGGTGAATTACTACCAGTAAAAAAATCATCTTAGGTTTTGGAGGTTCTTAGATTTATACAATATCTATGAAACCTTAAGTGAATAATTCATACAGGAAAAATTAATTTTAAGTTAAAATGATTGATGTCCATTTGCTCCAACGTTTGAGAAGATCTATTTGCTCTTCCTAAGGCCATTAATAGCTATACAACTGAGATTATTGTAATTCGTTATATTCTGGTATTTCCATCAAATTGCTGAAAAAAATTCAGCTTTTGGAGATTATAGCCTCCAGGCTGATTTACAAGCTAAAAAGATCATTGACTGCCTATACAGACTTATATTATCTTCAAGGTGGCATGTACAGTTTGGAAAATATGTTATGGCCAAACCCCTGATTTTCTATGTTCCACAATAATGGTCTTAAGCTCATTGGATCGTTTCTTATTGACATTTCCATCTGCTAAGAGAACTTGATTTAAATGAATCTTAGAGGGTTCCTTCCCTTATCAGGCAGCAAGTATACAGAAGTTTACCTTCAAATATTAACATAAGAATAGCCATACTGGGTCAGACCAAAGGCCAATCTAGCCTAGTATCCTGTTTCTAACAGTGGCCAATTCAGGTCACAAGTACCTGGCAGATACCCAAATATTAGCAGCATTCTATGCTATCAATCCCAGGGCAAGCAGTGGCTTCATCATGTCTGTCTCAATAGCAGACTATTGACTTTTCCTCCAGGAACTTGTCCAAACCTTTTTTAAACTCAGATACTCTAATCACTGTTACTACATCCTCCAGCAAAGAGTTCCAGAGCTTAACTATTCACTGAATGAAAAAAATATTTCTTCCTATTTGTTTTAAAATTATAACCATGTAACCACATTGAATGTCCCCTAGTCTTTGTACTTTCTGAAGAGTAAAAAAATCAGTTCACTTCTACTCGTTCTACACCACTCAGGATTTTTGTAGACCTGAAACATATTTCCCCTCAGCCGTCTTTTTTCTAAGCTGAAGAGTCTTAACCTGTTTAGCCTTTCCTCATATGAGAGGAGTTCCATTCCCTTTAGCATTTTGGTCACTCTTACTTGAACCTTTTTTAATTCCGCTATATCTTTTTTTGAGATAGAGTGACCAGAAAACTGAATGCAATACTCAAGGTGAGGTTGCACCATGGAGAGATACAGAGGCATTATAATATTCTTGGTCTTATTTACAATCCCTTTCCTAGTAATACCTAGCATTCTGTTTGCTTTTTTTTGCTGCAGCTGCACACTGGGCAGAAGATTTTAGCTTAATGTTTACAACAACACCTAGATCTTTTTCTTGGGTGCTGACCCCCAAGGTGGACCTTAGTACCAGGTAACTATGATTTGGATTATTCTTCCTAATGTGAATGACTTTGCATTTGTCCACAAGAAATTTCATCTGCCATTTGAATGCCCAGTCTTCCAATTTCCTAAGGTCTTTCTGAAATTTTTCACAGTCCACATAAGTTTTAACAACCTTGAATAGTTTTGTGTTGTCTGCAAATTTAATCAGCTCACTTGTTGTTCTGTATTCCAGATCATTTATGGATATGTTAAATAGCAGTAGTCCAGTACAGATCCCCGCAGCACTCCAGTATTCACCCTCCTCCATTGAGAGAAATGGTCATTTATTTCTAACCTCTGTTTTCTGTCCAATAACCAATTCGTAATCCACACCAGAACCTTGCCTCCTAACCCATGACTTTGTCAAAACCTTTCTGAAAATCTAGCTACACTACATCAACTTTCTCACCTTTATCCATTGTGCTTATTCACACCTTCAAAGAAATGAAGCAAATTGGTGAGGCAAGACCTCCCTTGGCTGAATCCATGCTGACTCTGTCCCATTAAACCATGTTTATCTACGTGTTCTGTAATTTTATTTGATAGTTTCCGCTATTTTATCTGGCACTGATGTCAGGCTTACCTGTCTGTAATTTCCCAGATCACCTCTGGAACCCTTTTCAAAAATACAGTTGTTTTATTTTTGAATTTAGTTTTGCATATATTTATGTATATTCTACATGTATATTGTTTTGTATTTGATTTGTTTTTAACTTTTATTGTAAATACACATTTTATAGACTCCTGATGCAGGCCTAACGGCCGAAACACAATGTTGTGTCGAGTCTTCTTACTTCAATAAACTCCTTTCACCAATATACATCTTCCAGTCTTTGGTATCCTTGGTCACCCTCCCACTTTTTCTGTTGTACTGTTGTTTTCCATGGGGCGTTCTGAGTTCTCCGTCTTTGGACGGATTTCTTCTTACACATACGGCCTCCCTCCAATCTTCAGATACTATGGATGATTTCAACGACTGTTTACATATTACTAACAGCAGATCAGCAATTTCATTTTGTGATCTTTCAGTACCCTTGGACGCATATCATCTGGTCCAGGTGATTTACTACTCTTTCATTTGTCAATTTGGCTCAGTACATCTTTAAAGTTCACCAAGATTTCTTTCAGTTCCTCCGCATCATCGCCCTTGAAAACCATTTCTGCTACAGCTAGATCTCTTACATCTACTTCCATAAAGATAGAAGTGAAGAATGGCCTTGTCTTCCCTGAGTGCCCCTTTTGCTCCTTCATGATCTAACAACCTTCCTGTTCTTCTTTTCAAAGACACCTAAAAACATTTCTCTTTAACACATTTTTGATTCAGTAAACTGAGTCTTTTAAATTGTGATTTGTTTTTGTTATAATTTCAGTGTCTTATTTTCCTTAATAACTAATATTACCAATTAAAGGCCCTCACTCTCAATTGTTATCATTATTGGTTAGATTTAAAAACAAACAAACAAAAAAAAGCCTTCACCCAGATGCAACTGTGAGCAGCGAAATGAGGGCCGCATTGGAAGTTCAGTGAACTTTTATATGAAACTGCACTAGCACAATCTTGTGCTGGCACTGTGACCTTTGTTCACAGTTAATTCTAGCCATTTGCCATCGGGGCTTGTGAATTCAATTTAGCTGCTGATGCTGAAAAGATTAATAAGATTAATGTGAGAGTAACAGGACAGATTGCCCTTTTGGGAGATTAGGCATCCTGCTATGTGCTGCTGATGTAAACAAATTGCAGTAATAGGTCCCCTTCAAGTCTGTCTGCTTTAAGATGCAGAGGTTTGCAGGCCAGCAATATAGAAATAGCTGCCAACCCATAAACCCCTGTGCCTTTAAGAAGGCAGACTCGGAGGACCTGCTGCTGTTAGTTTACATCAATTGCAGGCAGGAAGCTTTGTCCTTTAGATTGTAAGCTCCTTTTGAGCAGGGACTGTCCTTCCTTGTTAAATTGTACAGCGCTGCATGACCCTGGTAGTGCTTTAGAAATGTTAAGTAGTAGTAGTAGTTCTTGCCATAGGAACCAGCTCTGTGCTTGAGCACCCCCAATATTGAGCAAACCCCATCACTGTGTTCAACGAGGGGCAATTTGTTTTGAGTTTAGCACCCCCTAGTAATTTGGAAAAGTTGTCTCCTATGGTTCATGCAGGGATGAGACCGATGAGGTAGAGGGAAGAGGTCTGCAGTACTAGAGGATGCATCATCGGGGATAGGTGGGAAGAGGAGAGAGAAACTGAGGGGGAAAGGAGGGGTCAAGCTCAGGATCCTCATGATTTTTGACTACAATCTACCCCTGCAGAGGAACAGTGAGAGCACCTTCTGAATTAAACCATTACATTCTGAAGTTTTTCGCTTTATTTGTAGAAATATATGTTGACAGCAATATTTAGCAATGGTCTAGGAGAAAATATAGAGGAATATTTGACAGTGAATTTATTTTGTTTGATAGATTTTAAAAAGGCAGACTACTAATTGTCCAAAAGATACTGGACATGAGCTTTCCAGACTGCACTGGCCCCTTCTTCAGCTGTGCAGAGCAATATTTAAACATTGCAGTCAGTGTTTTTTATTCCAACACCAGACACAGTGTCTAATCAAATCAATTTGGATGTCATTTTTGACCCTATCATTGCCTTAATGTTGCTAAGGGAGAGGTGGCTTATCGTCAGCCAGGAATTCTAAACACTTGGAAAACTGACTCTTCTGCCCCACCGCATCAGGCAGCTGAACCCTGGGAGCCATGAGCCAGCTGGAGTCCCCATTTGCCACTGTATCCTGGTAAGCAAAGACCTCTGAATATACCCTTCCTCTTCTGCTAGGAACAGGACCTGAGATCTGGCCTGCTCCATGTTTCTGTTAACCAAGGACTCCTTCCTTTTTGCAGGACTTGGCTGCTGGACAAAATACAGCACAGCAGCAGGGCCGTGCCAACACGGTAAGCGAGGTAAGCATGGCAGGGGGGGGGGCGCTTCCCTCTGGGGGGTGCCGCCGCACCATGCTCACCTCGCTCACCCTCCCGCTCCCATTGTTCAACTTCCTGCCCTCTTCTCCCCCCCCCCCCAACATCCCTTTTCTTTTTTTTTTCTTTTTAAATTTACCTCCATGGCAGCGCAGCATCAGTGAAGGAGGCGGCGCTCCCGACGTCTCTAGCCTTCCCTTCGCTGTGTTCCGCCTTCTTCTGACGTAATGGATGAAGAAAATAGGCAGAAGCTGAGGACCAGAAATGAAGAAGAAAGGAGGAAAGGAAAGAAATAAATGGAAAGGAAGCCCTGGAAACGGAGTTAAGAGGATAGATAGCAGCAGAATCAGATACTGGGCCAGCATGATCAGAAAAAGAAAGTCACCAGACAACAAAGGTAGAAAAAAATCATTTTATTTTCATTTTAGTGTTTGGAATATGTCCACTTTGAGAATTTACATCTGCTATCTTATTTTGCAATGTATAGCAATTTGTTTCTAAGAATATTGCTGACAATTCCTGTCAGTGTGGCAAGTGGTGAGCGATCATTTTCACGGGGGAGGGGGGCCGCCGCCAACTGATAGTCTGCAGGGGGGGGCGCCAACTGATAGTCTGCAGGGGGGCGCCAGAGACCCTAGGCACTGCCCGAGAGGTGGGGAGCAAAATTCCATGGGCCTGGCCTCAAGTCTGGCACCTGCAAGCTTCTTCTGCCTGCTTCCAGGTGTGTCCTCTCCTGTGTGGACAGGAGAGGACAGAGTGAGGGAGCAGACAGAAAGGGGGGGAGGGCAGTGCAGCAGTGGCGGCCCAGGTGAGGGGGGCATGGGGGTTGCATGCATGTACATGTGTGGCGGTCCAGTCCTGCCCGAGGCCCGGTTGTGTCTCTTGGTGGCCCTGCAGCACAGGCACTGGTCAGCAGCAACACAAGGGACAGCAGTGAACTTTGCAACACACCGTTCTATCCTATTTATGTATTTCTTATTTTAAGATTGAAACAAAGTAACTGTGTGGATATATGCAGATTGTACAGCAGTGGACTGCCTTCAAAGCTGGCTGAGTGTTGGAGTGCCTGGGAATGGGTCTGTGCACCCTGTGATCCTCAGGGCTGAGGTTTACAGGGTCCGCATCCGGTGGATTCTCTCCAGCTTTGCCCTTCACCTACCTCTTCAGCTGCATCCTGTTTTTTTTTTTTTTTTTTACCAGTCCTCAACATTTCCATTTGTGTTAAACCTCCACTAAGCTTGGGGCATATGGTCAACCATTCTCAGCACTGAGGTTTACAATGTTCAGTATCGTGTACATGTATCCCTGTTCGGGCCCTCACATTCAGTAGACCCTGAGGTCAGGGCCCCTGTCCTAACTTTAGGATTCCCTGAAGCTGCTGCTGAGGTAACATAGGACCTACTTGGTTCCCATCCGCTGTCAGAGGTGGCAGATACCTGTGGAGGCCTCACCGGTTCCAGTGAGGAGGGTTATGCACCTTTTGGGGTGGGGGAGTGTGCTGGACAAGGCCTCAGTGTGCACATTGTGCCTAGACTATTCCCTTCACTTTGGCCTACTGAACACAGAGTAGATGTTAGTCTGTGTGATGGCAAAGGAGGCCTGCAGGTTTGTGCTTGACTGGTCACTATTGTGAGACAACAGACATGTGTATAATAGTTCCTTTCCCTCCCCATGTATATATCCCTCATATTTGTATATAGTTGTTTTCCCTTCCCTTACCTGTATAGTTTATAGTTATAGCCTATTATAATTTACTATACCTCCCTAACTGACAGGCAGAGCAGAATGGTTTACATACTACCAATTAAGAAAAGGAAAGGAACACCATCAATAATAGGAAAGATAAAACTATCACACTAAAGGAATGTAAAACCAGGGATAAAGGAAGTAAGGGAGGAGAGAGAGAGAGTGGGAGGGAAGAGAAGGTAAAGAATTGTTCTTAGTGGGGGTGGGAGGGTGTTTGCTGGTGACTCCTGTCAGTCTGTGTCTCTGAAGGCCTGTTTAAATAGTCACATCTTCAGTTCGGATTTGAAACTACAAAAAGAGAGGTTACTACAAAGAAGGAGAAGATTGTTCCAAATGTTTGATGATAAGAAAAAGAAGGCAGTATGTCTAGTAGATTCAAGACGAGCAAATTTAGGACTTGGAAGGATCAAATGATCATCGTTGATTGTCCGGAGAACTCCGGCTGGTGAATAGGGGATAGTAAGAGAGGATAGATAATCGGGAAAGCCACATCTGAAGGCTTTGAATGTAAGGATAGCCACTTTATAAATGGTGCAGTTTTGAACAGGTAGCCAGTGATATTCTTTCAATAAAAGGGTTGTATGATCAAAACGATGCGCAGAACATAGTAGTCTTATAGCTGAATTTTGAAGGGTTTGGAGTTAAAGATGAATGAGGTAAACTAGCATAAATTATGTTACAATAGTTGAGTTATGAGGTGAAGAAAGAGAGAATAAATGAAGGGAACTGATTATGGTAGAAGAACGACGAGAAAACTCACCATAGACAAATGTGAGATTTGAGGTTGAAATGAAAGGGAAGAATCCAGGATTATGCCAAGGCAGTGGAAGCTCGGCACTGGGGTGATTGATGTACCAAAAAGCTAAATGGGGGAGGAAGGAATGACCGATGTATTTGAATACAATTAAGTGACAGTTTTGTTAGTGTTAATACTAACCGGTGATCCTTATGCAAAGTAGTGACTGACTCAAGGCAGGTTTGAAGGGGACGAATTGAGGGAGAGAGAGGGGAAGTAGTGTAGAGCAAAAGGATATCATCAGCATAGATGTGAACAGGTATACCAAAGGATCAAATAAGGGTAGCAAGAGGACTTAGAAATAAGATTAAAAAGGAGAGAATTGAACCCTAGGGAACTCCACGGTGCAGTTCCCTTTTCTCAGAGATTGCACCAGTAGTAATAACCTGCAAAAAGCGACATGATAAGAAGGAAATGAACCAAGACAAATCTGAATCTGAGATACCTAAAGATAATAGATTGGAAAGGAGAAAGGAATGGTTAACAATGTCAAAAGCTGCGGCTAGATCTAAAGAGACAAGACAATTCTATGATCCTCAAAGTGTGAGTGTACTACTACTACTACTACGTATCATTTCTATAGCACTACTAGACATACGCAGCGCTGTGTCATCACTATTTCTGTACTGAAATACTTTCTGAAACTGGATTGGTGAGGGTGAAGGGCCAGAATTTTCTCGGAAATGAGATGAGTTGGTCGAATACTACTTTTTCCAGAACCTTAGATGTGAAATAGAGATTTGACACAGGATGATAGTAGTTAGGAATAGTGGGATCCAAAGAAGGCTTTTTCAAAATGGGATGGACTACGGCAGATTTCAGTAGATCTGAGAATTGGCCAGTTGATAAACTGAGGTTAATTAGGGACAGAGGAGTCAGTAGTAGACCTAATTCTGATGACTTTATCCAAAAGGAGGGAAGGGGATTGCAGTGGTTGTAGCTGGTTCTCATTTTGGCTAGAATCTTCTGCAAGGAACATAGAGTTTGTGGTTGAAAAGAAGACCAGGTGGATGCTCCTGAATGGCATTAAGGTAGCGCTAAGATGGACTTACTTAGTCAGTAGAAGATGGGCCAGGTATTGTGGTGAGAGACCGTGAAAGAGTCAAATTTATTAATAAAGAATAAAGAAAGTGTGTCAACCGAAGGTGTAGAAATTGGCATTTGTGAAGTGTGAGGATGTCTAAGATGATGGTAAATGGCATAAAGATTCTTAGATGGGTTTGGCGATTTCAGGTGTTTTATAATTTTATAGGTTGTTTTTAAAATATAAATATGTAGATAGAAAGCAGCTGTTTGCTCATCTTTCTAAGCCCTCAGCCATGCTGGTTGTGTGCAAGATAGCATGCTGAACAGAGAGTGAACTTTAGTCTGGGCACTGCCTAGGAACACCAGCTGGTTGATACCACATTGGCGGCTAGTGCAAGACAACAAACCTTTACTAAGATTAGCTGTATGCAGTCAAGCAAATGGGTGTAGGTCTGCAGGGTGGAGGGGGAATATGGGGCTGGACACCTACTGCAAGCTGATTGGCACAGACATGGTAATGCTTAGGTTGGGCCAAATCTGGGTGACACCAGTAGCTGCTCCTCCTTCCTGAGGAGATGACCAAAGAATCTGCCTGAGAGAGATGTGCAGGCATGGGAATATCTGGCCCAAGTTCTTGTCTCAGGAAAGGCCCCACTCACAGGTGCCCTAAAGCCATGTTCTGGGAGAAGAGAGTAGAAAGGGAGAATGCAGTCATGTGTGCTTGCTCCCCCCCCCCCCCCCTGTGGAACCTGGTAGCAGCTTCCATATATCTTACACATCTGTCAAATACTGGAGTGGGCAACCTAGGCTCAAAAGCTATTGCTGACTATGGCAGCCCATTACACATTCCCTGTCACCTTTTTTCTGGCTACTGGAGGCTTGGCATAATGGTTTGGGGTGTGGTGTGGCATCCTGGAGGTTGGAGATTCAAGGCCCACTGGGCCTTCTTGTGATACAGAGTACATTGGATCCCTCTTGATTAGGCAGCCCTCTGATAGAGCATTTGACATTAAGGAGGAGCTGCTCTGAATGTGTCCACCGAGGGCCCTTTGGACACCTTTTTCCCCCCTCCCTCATTCTACAGTCTCCCTTTCCCAGGGCTTGGCTGTTTAAACCACAGCAGTTGTTAGCCTTGCAGATCAGGAAATGTGCACCTATTTTAGAGAGTAGAGGCAAAGATCTTTGAATGTAAATAACTGTGAACATTGTGAAATAAATAAAAATGCAGACAGTATTAATGTGAACAAACATCGGTTCATGGCCTTCATTCAGGTTGCTGCCGCTCTTCACAGTGCATCCTCAGCTTGTTGAGGATTTGCTCCTGTATGTTTCTTATGGCTCCCGGCTCCTACTGCATGTCTGTGTGCAGGCATGTGACCTGCCGCAGGAACTGGCCTAGGATGGCTGAGGGGGTTAGTGGCTGAGAGAGTGGACTTGGCAACAAGTGTGTCAGCTGTTTCCGGGAGAGGGGGGCTGAGATGCAGGCAGGTGCTATGCTGCGTGGTGGGTCTGTTGTTCCACCGTCTCCCTCCAGTGGGGGCATGTCCTTCCAGGGATCCTCCTCCTGCTCAACGTCCCCCTGCTTTGGTATAGCCCTGTTATGTGGTGACAGGCACCTTCAAGGAGCCAGGGTCCAAGACCACCTCCTCCCAGGCCCTCTCAGCTGCAGGGTGGTTTGGGGCTGGCTGCTTTGAGCCCAGAGCAGGCTGTGGGTCAGTTGGAGGGTGACCTGTGTGTTTAAAATGTTTGCAATTGAGATCAACACATCCTACATGGCTTGCATAATAATGCAACTGACTGTCAGAAGGCAGAGACAGGGACAACTGGGGGCTGCTGGTTGTTACCCAGGGGACATCTCTGGTCTGTGGCACCAATGAGATGACATAGCAGGGAACCCCAGAGCCAAGGGTATGGTAGATGATTGTCTCCTTATATTATGCAAAATGGGTCCTGGCCATGCTAGAGGGCCATGGGTGACCAGGCACTGGCTTAGAGTTAGTGTGCCACTGCTCTGTTGCATGGCTGTGGTCATTGTTACAGGGATCTGGGGGGTTGTGAGTCTCCATGCCTATGTGACCTACAGCTGAGTGGCAAATGGCAAGGAACCCTGTTTGATGTCCCATCCTTCTGGCCAAGGGGGTCCTATGCTTGGACCCCCTTGAGAAAGGCATTTTACTTACTGCAAGGTAGCAAACCTAGGTTTGGGGGCATCTTTCTGTGATGTAATCAGGCTCACTGGCTTGGGGCCCTCTCAGATGCACATTACCCCTTGACTCATGGGCATGCTCTTGGGGTGAGCATGGGTGGGGAGAGGTACACATTGGCCGGGGTTTCCCTAAGGAGGGGTTTGTGTGCCACTATCATGTAGAGGTTTGAAGGGCCTCAGCTTGGGCCTTGATTGATGTTTCACAGGGCAGCATACCTAACTTTGGACATCACAATGCTATATACAATCAATGTAAATCAAATTTTAATGGATACACTTAAAGATCCATCTCATTCAAAAGAGGGGGGAGGGGGGGTGATGATATGTCCAACAATCAAAACAATTGGCCCAGCGTCTTATAATTTATAAGAAGTTCTTTATTTTCCAGTTGCTTGAAGAGTTCTATATATAAAACAATTTTTTTTGCTAAGCTAGCTTTATGAAGTGAACTTAATTACTCTATGTAATTAAGACGCCGGGCCAATTGTTTTGATTGTTAGATATACAATCAATGTGGCATCTGGCCCATGCAAGGCTATCCATTTAGGTGGCAACTTGTGCTCTCATAGCCCTCTGTGGTCAGTGTAATGTCCTCCTTGCACACTCCTTTGTCAGGTACATGTGTGGTGTAGGGGTTAAGTCTGTGGGCTCTCAATTCAGCGGATGTGAGTTTGATTCTCACAGTGGGTCTTTCTGGTTACAACTTTAATTACCCTGCCATAGCTGCTGTACATTTTGTATAGTGTATTTCTGATTGACAGAAACATTTACCTTAAAACATCTATGATGTTTGCAATGCGTCCTCTTTCTAAATGTTTTTCTTGTGTTTTTTTCAAATATCGGAACACATTTATTTATTCCATTATGGACTCACGTTTTCAAATGTTTTCATATAAATGTTTATTTCAACATTTGGATGTCTTATTGAAAATGTCCCTCAAAATGAAGCTGTGGACATTTACACTTGCTCAGAAGCAGGTGTAAATATTCTCACATAAATATCCCCAATTGCATGTTTAATATAAATTGTCTGTGTAAATCATGGTACATCCAAATTGTGTACATTTATATGTGTGCTTACACGAGGATAATTTTGCAAACAGCATTTTGCATGTATATACATGTGAAAAAGCTTTTATAAAATTACCATTGTATTGTGTATCTGAAATAATGACTGACAGGAAGGCCACTGCTTGGCAATTAATGCCATGGTGGAAAGAATTGTGAGTCCTTTAAGGGTTACTCCATATTTTAAAGGTCCTTATGAAACAGATAATATTGATAGGAATGCTTTTAATAAAGTTATTTCTGAGCGATTTGATACCGCACAATAGTAATTTACAGAATCAGCAGATAAGGTCTAAGTATTGGCTTGAAGTCTTCTGTTTTAACCTTCTATTTATTTACTTATTGTGCTGTGTGGTATACTGCCATTCAATGAAGAACATCAAAGCAGATTACAAAAATAGAAAGTGTACCAGACAATAAAAGAGTCAAAAACAGAGAAATGGAAAAAAAGAATCTGTAAGCCTAGACAGTCTAGGGAGCACAGAGGGGGTGAATGGAAAACAACACAACAAGCAATTTTCCTTTGGTTCTACTAGACTAAAATTGGAACAAAACAGAAACACTTCAGATTAGACTAGTGCAGCTGTGATCTGCAATCAGCATTAACTGTCACATCCCTGCCTTAGAAAAAAAAAAAAATCCAACTGATTGCTACTCCTAGGGGCATTCTGTAAACTGCCCGTGGCAGAATTTGTGCAGAAATCTGCACTGGAAAAAGGACTTCAGCATAACCAGTAGCAGCTGTCATCATTTATCTTCTTTCCCCTTCCTCATACCAGAAAAATCCCCTCAGCTGCTCCCTTTATCTACCCACCCTCATGCATGAAAAACCCCTTTGTGTGTTCTTTCCCACCCACCCCCTCCCCCACAACAATTGCACTGTACAGGTTCAAATTAGCAACTTGATATCTGGTGGTAGAGAAGGAGGAGGACGAGAAGGATGTGACTTGATGAGTATCCATACGCCGCCTTTTTGACATGCATTGTATGGTGAGCCCTTCAAAACCCACAAAAGCTACTGTACCCAACTGTACACCACAACAATAGCCCTTATGGCTGCAGGTGTCACCTATATGTGGGTATAGTAAGTTTTGTTATTTTTTTTGTGGGGGGGGGGAGGGGGGTTGACACTTTCCACCACAAGTGTAATAGTTAGAGTGGATTATGTGCCTGGGTCATCTTCTCTACAGTGCACTGCACCGACCACTAGGCTATTCCAGGAACCTTCTTGCTGCTGTAATAGGACTGGCCATAACATCGAAGTTGTCATAGAAGCTGATATGTACTGTTTCTTTTACATCTTTGCGGGGTGGGTGGGTGGGTGGGAGGGGGGGAGGGGTCAGTGACCACTGAAGGAGTAAGGTGGTGTCATTCCTTTATTCCTGCAGTGGTCATCTGGTTATTTAAGGCGCTTTTTATGGATTATTTATTAATAAAACAGGTCTAGACCAAAGCATCCAACTTATAGCCCTGGATGTTTTTGATTTGTTCCATTATGGCAGAGAAACATCCAAGTGTTAGGAATGCCCAGATTCCGCCCTTAACACACCCCTGACACACCTTCTTGTGATTTTAATGCACTTCTAATGGAGGACTTCATAGAAAAACATCTAAAAATTGGTTTAGAAAATACTAATTTGAATGTTTTTTTGTGAGAAAAACATCCAAATACAGTCTTATGCCACTTTTTGGACATTGTTCTCTCTTGAAAATGAGCCCCATGGTAACCTACGGAACTTTGTAAGTCTACGTGCTTGGAAAATGAACCCCACAGGCTCCTATTGGATGTGTACCTGTGTTGTTGCTTGACCAGAGATTACAATGTTGAGTTAACTGTTTCAGTTGTTCACAGTATAACTGGCTGGAAAACTGCACAATTCAAAACTAAGCAGTTGGCTAGCTTAGGTTGTTATTGTGTGGTAATCTACTACACTATACCTGTTTATAAAAAGCCTTCCAGCATTTTAGCACAAAAGACCCTATTAACTCAGCATGATGTTACTAGGAAAGGCACAAACACAGGTCATTATAACTGTTAAGAAATACATCAGCGATATGTTTAATTCTGAGCTTTGCTACATTTAGATTGGACCCATTTATTACAACACTTTTAAATCAGATCTTGGGTCAAATAAATTATTATTATTTTTAAATATCACCCATTTGTTCAATTAAAGAGTATTTTTTTTTTTAATTATAATGGTATTCAGGTTAGACTTTTCCTCTCAGTGCTCTAAGGAGAATTCTCTTATCTTCCCCTGAGGCTATTTACTGTTCTCCTTTTGCCCCCAGCCATCAGTCATTCCAGAGTGATGGGAAAGAAAATTACATACTAGGTGAAACTGAAATATGATATAATTCCAAAACTCTATAATGTGCTACTTAAAAGCATAAAACTGAATAAATCAGTGGTGTTCTATAAACATTTTCGGGGCGCTTTTACTAAGCAGTGCTAAAGAGTGGCTTGCACTGTCCCCAGCATGGGTCTTTCCCGTGCGCTAAGGCCACTTTTAGCGCTGACGGCAAACGGGCAGTTTTTCTACTTCTGAAATAATGGCCATGTGCTAATTTTACTGACATCAAAAAAACTATTGAAATTCACATGGAGGGAAAAGCCTCAGCAAACCCTGACCAAATGCAACACAGTCCTCAATGGGCTTAGTTGCAAATCATGGGCATAAAAAGCCTGCAGTATCCTTTCAGTAGCACTTTAATCAATCCGTGGTTAGTATTTTAAATTTATTTTTCATTATTATAAAATAAACAGGGGTCATTTTACAAAGGCACACTAGCGTTTTTAGCGCGTGCTAAAAATAAGCATGTACTAAATGCTAGAGATGCCCATATATTCCTATGACAGTACTCAGAAGGCACACGTAAAACTTAGATGGAGAAGGGAGTGTACAGTTAATATATATCTCTAAATACTCAGCTTCATAGGTAATGTATCAATATCTACATATGAAGATCTAATACATCAGTAGTGTTTTAGCAGGATCGTCAGATCAGCGTGCCTGCCTGTATAATGGCTGATGATTGTATGAGGCAAGCATATTTAAGAGGCAGTACAGCAATCCTCATTGATCCCAAATTTTTGATTTTTACTTAATTTTTCATTTTTCTTAAGTTTTCCATATTTATTATTATCTTTAAATTCCAGATTAATACTTAGCTTTCCAGCCTCAGTAAGCAGTATACAATGACATTGGGTAGTGGTATACAATGACAGAAGGTAGTGACGGCAGCTGGCCTTGCTGAGTTTAAAGGGGGTCTGGACAGATTCCTGAAGGAAAAGTCCATTGATCGTTATTAAATTTTGGGTTTTTGCCAGGTTCTTGGGGCCTGGATTGGCCGCTGTCGGAGACAGAGTGCTGGGCTTGATGGACCTTTGGTCTTTTCGCAGCGTGGCAGTGCTTATGTACTTATGTACTTATGTCTCCATTGTATACTGCTTACTGAGGCTGGAAAGCTAAGTATTAATCTGGAATTTAAAGATAATAATAAATATGGAAAACTTAAGAAAAGTGAGAAATTAAGTAAAAATCAAAAAATTGGGATCAATGAGGATTGCGGTACTGCCTCTTAAATATGCTTGGCTCATACAATCATCAGCCATTATAGAGGCAGGCACGCTGATCTGACGATTCTGCTAAAACGCTACTGATGCATTAGATCTTCGTATGTAGATATTGATACATTACCTATGAAGCTGAGTATTTAGAGATACATATATTCCTATGGGCATCTCTAGCATTTAACGCATGCTAATCATTAGTGTGTGCTAAAAATGCTAGCATGCCTTTGTAAAAGGACCCCTTAGCTTCTTCAGTAGTGCCCATATTCACAGCAGCGCATCTAGCATGGAATCTGCAAGCGACGGTGGCCAGCTTTTCGAAAAACTGTGTCGGGGATTAGCGGAACCTTTTCACTTGGAGCACATTCTTTTACTTGCTTGACTTGCATCACTGCTTCACAAGGACAGCTATGCAAATTGAGCGAGTAAATAATGTGCTCCTAGTGAAAAGGGTTCTGCTAATCCCTAATGAAGTTTTTCGAAACGCTGGCCACCGTTGGTTGCGGATTCCATGCTAGATGCGCTGCTGTGCCTATGGCCACTTCTGAAGAAGCTAAGGACCCTGTTTACTAAGTTGCACTGTAGGCATGTTAGCGTTGTGAGCTTGTGCTAAAAATTTGCATGCACTAACGCTAGAGACACCTATAGGAATGTATGGGTGTCTTTAGCGAGCACTAACTTTAGCACACACTAAACATGCCAGCACACCTTAGTAAACAGAGTCCTAAGTGTTTATTTTATAATAATAAAAATAAATTAAAAATACTAACCACAGATTGATTTAAAGTGCTACTGAGAAGATACTGGAGTTTTTTTTTGTGCCTATGATTTGCAACTAAGCCCATTGGGAACATTTGGTCATGGTTTGCTGAGGCTTTTTCCTCCATGCGAATTTCAATAGTTTTTGATGTCAGTAAAATTTGTGAAAATATATAGTTGATTCTGATGAATGTGCTACAGAATATCACTTCCTTCAATTTGTTGATAGCATGTGCTAATTTTCCCATTATCATGTGAGCACTTCAACACCTGTTTTGTAGGTGGTAAGGGTTCATGCGCTAATCATGTGCTAATCAGTTAGTGGGTGGCAATGCCAATATCCTGTTTAGCATAGCCATGCCCACTCTCCACCTCCAATCATACCCCTAGCACTAAAAACTTAATGTTATATTTTAGCACATGGGTAGTGCCCACATGCAAAAGCTACCGCAAGACCCCCCGAGCGCATCCTGCAGTAGTGCATTTTAATCTGTGGTAAGCATGCATTAGTGCTTATCACAGCTTAGTAAAAGGACCACTTTAATTTGTATAAATGGGTAAAATAAAATACAAATCCTACATAGCCATGTTTCAGCAGCAAAGTCTTACAAAGGGGGAATAATTCACATTAATTAAAAGAATATAACATACAAATATGCATAAAAGTTCAAAATACAAAACACAGTTGTGGAAAAAAGTTTGCAACCATCCAGCTTTAAATTGCTATATTGGGCTTTATTGTTTATTAACTTTAAACAATTATATGGGGGTAAAAAATGAAGTGCTCACCTGAGCTCTGGGGGTTCAGGCTGCACTAGTGCTGGCATGGGGGCGGAGTTGTGGGTACCTGCAAACTGGAAGTGTTCCCGTGCCAGTGAGGGGAGCCAGAGTAGCAGCGGAGCGAGGGCCATGGTGGTTCTGAGTGCCGGGGCCATGGGAGTCATGTTACTGGCACATGCACTTGTGGAGGAGAGAGGCCCCGAGGGAGGGGGTAAGGAGCAGGACCTGGCCTGAATCCTGGATGTGTGTGGTGCGAAAGCACCAGAGCAGGGAGCCGGGCCCAACAATTAAGAAGGGGGCAGAGAAAAGCCCTGGATGTCAGTGGCATGAAAAGCGCCAGGATAAATTACCTTGACTGGCATGAGAGCACGCAGCAATGGGGGGGGGGGGGGGGGGGAAGGGGGAGGCAAGTGAGTGCCATGCGCATGCACGGAGCCAGAGTCCCAGTTGCAGGAAAGGAGGTTATCAGCTTAACACAAGTCATGCTCAGCGCAGCTGATTTTTTTTTAAAGTCCCTTAAGCTTTACCAGGCTCAGGGGTAGTCAGGAGCAGTCAGTGGCTGGCTGAAATGCTGCAGGGCATTATTACTGCAGTGTTGAGAGGTGTGAGAGAGATGGCTGGGAGGCAGTGCTGAAGTGTGTGGGCTGAGAGCTGGAGTGTGCAGGATGGCCAGAGCTGGGGAGACTTTGAAGGCTTAGGAGCTGAAAAAACTGTATGTGTATGTATTTGGTTGAGTGTATGAATCAGAACTGTGAAGTATGAGTGTGATTACTTCTGCAATGTTTGGAACCTTCACGTCTGAACCTGGATTAGAACATGTGATGTCACCAGAAAATAGCTGTTAAGACAGTTGGGAAAAGACTTGGAGAGAGACAGAGGCAAGTGTGAGTGCAGCGTGGGTTTTAACAGTATTTAAAGGAAAAATTGGTTAAAGGTCTCTGATTTTAATAGCAACAATATCCAAGTCTGCCTCAAACACCAGGGCTGGCAAAGTTTGTGCTCAATGTTTTCCATGCGTTAAGTGAGTTGTTTAGATGGTTTTCTATATTAACTTTATCTATCCCACTAATGTCATGTTTTTGCTGGAGGTGACTTTCTGAATTACCTTGTTTCATTTTGTCACCGTTGCCCTCTAGTTTAAACTTTAAATGTCTAGAAACATACTGTCTGACAGGGGTGTAGCCAGACTTTGGCAGGAGGGGGGTCCAGAGCCCGAGGTGAGGGAGCACATTTTAGCCCCCCCCCCCGGACGCAGCCGCCCCCCCGCTACCGCCACCACCACCAGCAACTTTGACCCTCCCTGCCGACAACCCTCTCGACCCTCCCTCCAGCCGCCAACCCTCCCCCGCCGCCGTCTACCTTTGCTGGTGGGGGACACCCCAACCCCCCGCCAGTTGAGGTCCTCTTCTTCAGGCGCAAGGCTGTGTTCTGTTTCTGAGTCTGACATTCTGCACGTACAGAACGAAGCCTTGCGCCGGAAGAAGAGGACCTCGGCTGGCGGGGGTTGGTGTCCCCCGCCAGCAAAGGTAGGCTGTGGTGACGGCGTGTTGGCGGCGTGGGGGAATCGAGAGGGTCATTGTCAGGGGGGTCCAGGGCCAAATCTACGGGGGCCCAGGCCCCCGTGGCCCCACGTAGCTACGCTACTGCTGTCTGAATTCTGCATCAGAGTTCAGCAAAGATGACAAGTCTCAGGCACTGTCAGACTCTAAGCAGCTGAACTTCTCTTGCACTACACAAATTCCAAACTGTCTCAGCTCTTTATTTCTGTAGCTTCTATGCAGCCCTCAATATTTTGAAGCTGTTTCCAGCTCTGAACTACTTTAGCCCTTAAGAAATTCAGGATAAACACTAGAATTTTCTTTCAAATCACAATTTCTTCTTTTAAGTTTCACTTCCCTGGAAGCAGTTTTAAAGGCTCTTCTTAGAACACAGCCTCTTAAGAGCCCAGCTTCCCTCTGGTACAGAAACATGGAATAAATAACTTTTCAAAATCATCCCTTTGTTTAGTCCCTTAGTGGAATATAGTTTCGCTAAATTCTTAAGCCTTTTAGACCTTTCTCAGAGCTTTTTCACCAACTGAATCTGACTTCTAATTTCTAACATTTCTCCTCTCACACAGAAAACAGAAATTTCCTCTCCCTTTTACATAGGATTTTTCCCCTTAACCTCCAGACTACTTTAAATCCTAAAACAGGGGCGCAGCCAGACAGCAGATTTTGGGTGGGCCTAGGCAAGAAGTGGGTGGGCACAAAATGTTCTCTCCCCCACCCCCACATAAAAAAAAATATCTCAGCTGGTGGGAAAATGCTTCTCTCCGGTCTCCACCTTGGTAGTCTGTAGCAGGCATGCGCTGAAAACTGAGCATGCGAAGGTGCCAGTATTGTGGAGAGCAGCATTTTCATTACCATGTGCTACTGTTGGATGGGCCTGAGCCCTAAGTGGGTGGGCCCCGGCCCACCCAGGCCCACCTGTGGCTACGCCACTGTATTACAGAGACATGGTTCATCATAGAACCATATTGGGCTATAATCTTTTTAGGAAGCATAGAGAGGACCGAAGAGGTGGAGGAGTGGCACTGTATGTGGAAAACAATATCAAAGTAGCTGAAATGCAGGGGACCTGGAGTGGAGGAGTGGCCTAGTGGTTAGGGTGGTGGACTTTGGTCCTGAGGAACTGAGTTCGATTCCCGGCACAGGCAGCTCCTTGTGACTCTGGGCAAGTCACTTAACCCTCCATTGCCTGCCGCATTGAGCCTGCCATGAGTGGGAAAGCGCAGGGTACAAATGTAACAAAAATAAAATAAAAGAAGAAGCAATATGGATCATCCTGGAAAGAGAAGATGGAATCTGCATCTACATGGCACAAAAGGAGAAGATGGACAAGGATCTTACTGAAGATACCCATAAGCTTGGAAAAAAAAGGGGAGATGCTGTTGCTGGGAGATTTCAACTTGCCTGATGTGGATTGGAATGTCCCATCTGCAGCATCAGAAAGAAGCAGAGAAATCATGGGTGTGCGTCCAACTTGCTTTGCTCAGACAAATGGTGACGGAACCTACGAGGGAAGGGGTGCTGCTGGATCTAGTGCTCACAAATGGAGGAAGTGGTTCCAATGTCCAAGTGGGTGTCCACCTAGGCAATAGTGATCAGCACACGATATGGTGGTTTGGTATAAGAGCAAAAGCAGAGTGCAGATGTGCAAAACTCAAAGTACTGGCTTCAAGATGTGCTGATTTTGGTAAAATGGGGGAATACCTGAAAAAGGAGCTTACAGCATGGGTAGGCATAGGAGAAGTGGAAGCGCAGCGGTGCAAGCTGAAAGCTGCTATAAATAGGGTCACATCTTTATATAAGGAAAAAACAAGAAAAATTAAGCCTAAATGGTTCTCCAAAGAAGTGGTTGAAAAAATAAGGGCAAAAGAGACTGCGTTCAAGAAATATAGATTTACGGATTAACCTCAAAAAAGTGAAGATGGAAATATGACTAGCAAATGTTCAGGTACAAGATAAAATGGTTAAGGATATAAAGAGAGGTGACAGGACTTTTTTCAGATATATTGGGGAAAGGAGAAAACATTTATAAATAACTTGAAAATCTGAACGTGGACAAAGCTATGGAGCCAGATGGGATACATCCCAGAATACTGAGGGAACTCAGAGAAATCTTGGGACCTCTTAAGGATTTATTTAACAGATCTTTAGAGATGGTAGAGGTTCTGCATGATTGGAGACAAGCGAATGTGGTCTCTCTTCACATAAACAGTGACAGGGAAGAAGTGGGAATCTATAGGCCAGTAAGCCTCACCTTGGTGGTAGGAAATATAATGGAGTCACTGCTGAAGGATCCGAAGCACATGGTTTTACCAAATTCTGCCAAACAATCTGATTGATTCCTTTCCTTCTGGTTATTGTGTGCTCTGATTCCCCCGTCCTTCCTTCTCTCTGCACCTTTCTGAATTACCTTGTTTCCTTTTGTCACCCTTGCCCTCTAGTTTAAACTTTAAATGTCTAGAAACATAGTCTGACAGGGGCATAGCCAGACTTCGGTGGGATGGGGGTCCAGAGCCCGAGGTGAGGGGGCACATTTTAGCTCCCCGGTGCAGCTGACCCCCCCACCGCCGCCACCACCACCAACAACTTTGACCCCCCCCCGCCGACAACCCTCTCGACCCCCCCTCCAGCCGCCAACTCTCCCCCACCGCCGCCTACCTTTGCTGGCGGGGGGACCCTTCCATCCCCTATTCCTCTCCCCCACTGCCTGAGATCCTTTCTCCATTTCCTTCCTTTGAGATCTCTCTCAGCTTCTATACCCTTTCCCCCTTCCATCTTCACTAGTCCACCCCTTCCTTCTCAGCACTGATTACTACATTCATGTTTTCCAAAAAAGGATGAAAGAAATTAACTGGCAACAGAAGAAATATCAGAGAATGACTTTGATTTGTTTTTACATAACAAAAGCTTAGCGTTCACAAAATGGTAAGCTTTAGTAAAAAGGCCCCATAGTATGCAAATATGCATTTGCCATAATTGTTGCTTAATATGCGACATAATCACTGCTTAATATGCATGTACTACATAATTGCTGCAGAATTTTCCAACTGTAGCTGCATAATTGACCCTTGAACTTCCACAGGAAATTGGGGCTATAACCTAGGGGTTTATTTAAACATTTTTCACTGCTGTTCAGCACCATGGTCTGGACAGTTCCTGTGATACACAGATGATTACATAAACATGAATGACACATTTTGAATTTCTGAAATGCACTGGAACCCCCCCCCCCCCCCCCCCCCTAAAACATCTACAACTGAGAAGCATTTTTTTCCATTGTTTCTTAAAAACGGTAAGTGAAAAACTAAAACACAGTATGGAAATAGATTTCATTTCTATTCTTCTGCCTTTCTGGACTAATCTCCTCTCTTATCTTTGAGTAGTGCAGTCTACTGCCAATGACAAAGTCATGTTCTTTTCAATTTCTCCTGCTGACACTCTGGTGGGAAGCATCAGAAACCTGAAGGGCAATGCCAGAAACAGTGCATTAATGTGCAGCACCTGCCATGGAGCTGTTTACCATTTCACTTGCTCTGTAAATTAATTCTAAACCTGTGGTGTGTTTAAAGATTATGTAACTGCCACAATGTAGAAGGAGGTAAACTAATTTCAATTTCTTCCATCAGCCACAGTCTAAAGGGAGTATCAAATATAAAGTTAAACCAATCCATATGTTCACCAAAACAATTCTGATAGCTACCTTAACTGAAATTTCTATGTGTAATTGTCAGAAAAATCTAAATGAAAGGCATTTCCTCAAAATGGTTTGTTAGGTATTTCTATCGTGGTATTTACCTATTTGTGAGACCAGGACTACAAAGCGTTTAATCCTGAAATATTTATTTAAAATAAATACATTTTTAGACAAATTAAAGGTATTTTGCAAATCTGTTAACAGTGCATGTGCATGATACTACTGTACCTAGCAAGGGATTACAACAGCTGTAGTAATACTGGGGTCCATATTCAGTGGGAGTTAGATAGGAACAGTTCCTAACCAGTTAACTTTTACTGACTGGATTGTACCCAGATTTTCAGTGGCTTTTACCTGAATAGTATTGCTGAAAATCTGGTCAGATCACCTCAGCACTATCCAGGCAGTGCCAGGGCGGTCCACAGGCAGAGCTTGGAGATACCAGTTAATGGTGACTGCCCAGAAAAAGTTAGGACAGCAACAAGGCTGTTCTAACTTTATCTGGTTACCGATCTGAATATTGCCAGCAGTACTGCCCTAATTATACTCAAATATTCAGTCCTGACTGGTATCCAAGTACTAGCAGTGAATATCTGGGTAAAAAAAGCCCATGACAGCTGGCATTTACAGAAATGCTGACTTCCGCAGGTTGAATATTGACCCTATACTTTGTTTGCTAGGGATGTGCATTTGTTGACACAAACTAGGACATTTCAATGGAATTTTCCATTGTTTTATTTCATCTTTTAAAAAAAAATATGGACAACATTTAAATTCTTTTTACATTATCCATTCCTTTCCCTCCACTCTGTCAAGAAACTAACCAGTTATGATGACCCAAAATTTGAAAACTGAAGCCTCCCCTTATCTCCAAGGCCCATATTACCCCACCCATGTGGTTGGTAAATGGTACATGAGTGATTCTAAATTGTGCTGCCCTATCGGGTTAATATTACAACATAGCGCTGGTGGGGACTAGTTCTTCTGACAGCTCTAAAACACTAATGCACTGGAATACTTTCCTTTTCAAAATTAAGATTATTTTACAGAAATGTTACTTTGGTTTTATACTGGAGATTTTCATGCCAATAATTTAATGTATAAGCAAAACTGAAAATCTTTTATGTTGTAAGTGAAACCTCCCCTCCTCTCAAACTAATGCAGTGTGAAAATTTCATTTGAGCTAATGTTAACATTATTTGCCCATGTTATTCAATTGGCATGTTTATTAATACTGGCACTGTATGCTCATTACTTCATTAGCTGCATATTTTCCACTTTAAATTCATGTTCTGCATAAGAATAGCTGCAGGGCCAGAATTAACATGCGCATATGAAAGTCTTTGTGGAACAACCTTGCAAGGACCCAGTGTTCAGTTGAAAGATTGCCTTACACATTAATGCAGTACCTCCTTTGGTTCTCAGATGTCAAAATATGACCTGTTTGGTGCTTAATTGTAGTGCCTTGGCTGGCTACTGTTTGGATTTGTTTTTGGACATCTCATCACTGGGAAATTACCTTCTTGTATGTGTATTAGGACCACTTGTTCTTGTATAATAAAGAATATTTAGGGGGTCAATTCTAATTCTAATGCTAATGCAATGCTTATATCCTGCATATACCTAATTAGTTCAATACAGTTAACAAACTATAAGAGCCCAGGTATACCCAGAGAAAAGTATAATACAGAATAAATCAAAATATCTTTCTAGAATACAAATTTATGAAATAGTCAGGTTTTAAGTGTTTTCTCAACTGCAAATAGTCAACAGAGGTTCTAATATTCTGTGAAAGATCATTCCAAATTTTTATTACTTGATAAGAGAATGTAGATGTAAAATTCTGCCTCTACATAAGTTTTTCCACCTGGAAAGTGTAACAACTGGATGTCAGATATATCTATCATGCCCTGGCACAACATACCTTGAGATGATGGTAGTGACACAATCTTTATCATATTCTGTAGGACTTGACCATAAAGAATCTTAAACACCACAGTACACACTTATGTGCTTTCACTGGCAACCAATAGGCTCTAAAAAGCAACAGTTGATATGCTATCAAACATTTTAACCTAGGTGCTCACATTTATGCATGCATGATGCTCATAAACGTATAGAATAGTAGCAAATACTAGAATATTACCGTAGCTTAGTAAAAGGGACCCTAAGAGTGGGTATGGCTGCAGCAAACCACCTAAATTTCTCTGATCACAACCTGAACCCAAATGACAACTTGTACCCCCTAAGGGGCCCTTTTTATTAAAGGGTTGGTGTGTGCCAGTCTGGAACTACCACTGGGCTACGTCTGTTCACCAAGAATTACAACCATCTTCAACTTCATCTTCTCTTCAAAGTGGCCCGAATCATCACTATTCTGTTTGGCTGGAGACCAGTAACCAGTTCAACAAACACAGGCAACTCTACTGTTTCATAGGCTGTATTCCCTGAACAGCAAAATTTAAGATGAGACGATCCATTGTTTGCTTGACAAGGTTTTCATTAGCAAAATCCTATTCCGGTTTTACTGCTCCATTTGGTTTGCCAAGGAGTGGTCGGTTGTCTTGCTTCTCTTTTTACATTTTACTGCAAGTATCAGCTACCTATCTTATATAATAAAAAGCACCTCCAACGTTCTGAAGCTGACTCTGTGGCACTTAAACCTTGAGGCATTCGTGCTTTCCATCTCATGAATTGACGTCAGTACTGTTGGATTATTTGTAGTAAATAATTAGCAGATTTTTATACACACAGCTACAGCTTTAGAAATGTTAATTTCTTTTCTTCATCTCTCTCATACACCCCAGAATAATTCACTGCTGAGTCACTTTAAAGTTGAAGTAACAAAACATCTGTTTACTCACAGTTTGTAGTTAGATTATATTCAGACAGGCTTATATATACATAATACTATACATTTGGATTATCAGCTGTTTCCATGTGCTTAGATGGTAATGGATGCTCACACCACCATAGATCCTCTCAGCTTAGGAGAGATCATGAGCTCCATGTGCTGTGCCTAACCCCCACAGGAAGTTGCATGGGTGTGACCTCTCTAAATAATTCACATCAGAGGTCACAGAGTAATCACAGAGACAAAATTGGTGACAGGCAATGCATGTAAAATACAATACATTCCAACAAACCCCTTCTCATGCATAACTGTCATGCAATTATTAATTCACACAAAGTCCAAGCTTTATACGCAGATTCTCAAAACGTTCTCTGGGTAACGGTTTGGTCATGATGTCAGCTGTCATCTCACTGGTGTGACAATAGTGTAGACTGATGACCCCTTCTTTCGCCAACTCTCGCACGTTGTGGTATTTCGTTGCGATGTGCTTGGTGCGTGACTGAACCTTGTCATTCTGTGACAGTCGGATGCAGCTCTGATTATCTTCCATTATCTGGATTGGTCTCTGTTCAGCTATTCCAAAATCCAGCAAAAGTTTTTCAATCCACATCAGTTCTCTGCATGCTTCTGATACAGCCACATATTCAGCTTCTGTAGAAGACAGACTCACAATACTTTGTTTATGACTGGCCCAAGAAATTTGTACATTTCCATACATAAACACATATCCACTTGTGGATTTATAATCAGAATGATCCCCTGCCCAATCTGAATCACAGTAACATATTAGTTTTGGATTACTATTGGCTGAAATCTTTAATTTACAATCAATGGTACCTTTTAAATACCTTACCATCCTTTTAACTGCAGTCCAATCTGATTTGGTAGGTGAGCTGACCCTTCTGCTCAAAATTCCTACTGCATTTGCTATATCAGCCCTGTATGTGGTAGTCAGATATAAAAGCTTACCTATGGCTGATCTATATTGGATGTTATCTGGTAAAGGTTCTCTTACTGTTTCATCCTTCAGAAAATCAGTGATCATGGGAGTGCTTACAACTTGGGCATCTTGCATACCTAAACTTTCAATAAGCTCATTTATTTTCTGCTTCTGGCTTAGAAGATAAGAACCATCATTTTGTTTCTCAATTTCTATACCAAGATAGTATGACACATTACCAAGTTCTTTTATCTCAACATTCAGGTTTAAATATTTGACAATGTCCTTGTACTCTTGCTCACTTTCGCTTGCAATGAGCAGATCATCAACAAAAGCTAAAATGTATGCATATTGTCCATTTCTGCACCTAGTGTACAAGCATTTATCTGCTTCACCTTGCTTAAATCCTAAATTTGTCAATATTTCATGCAATTTGTCATTCCAACATTTTGCACTTTGCTTTAATCCATAAAGACCTTTGTTCAATTTACACACTAGCTGTCTTTGTTTTGTATTTATGAAACCTGTTGGCTGTTCCATGTACAAGTCTTCAGTTATATCTCCATGAAGAAATGCTGTTTTCACATCAATGTGGTTGACTTGCATGCCTTTTGAGACTGCAATGCTCAGAAGTGTTCTAATTGTCGTGTGTTTCACTACAGGTGCAAACACTTCATCAAAATCTTCTCCATATTTTTGAAGATATCCCTTTGCGACTAATCTGGCTTTATACCTTTCCACTTTTCCTTGTGCATTCCTTTTTAACTTGAATACCCATTTGCATCCTATAGCTTTCTTGCCAGGAGGTAATTTTGTAAGAATCCAAGTATTATTTTTATGCAATGCATCAATTTCTTCCTGTGCTGCTTTATGCCATTCAGCAGCTTCTTCTGCTGGCATTTTCTCAATCTCATCCCATGTTAAGGGCTCTTGAGCTTCTGCTGACTTTGTTAGGTAAGACAGTCTTGGGGGTGGAACACCTTTGTTTTCCCTGGATGAGCGTCTGACAACAGGTTGGTCTGACCTTTCCGCATCCTCTAAATCTGAGAGTCCTTCTCCAATTGATTCCCCTTCTCCAACTGTACTGTCTCCTGCGATGATCGTTTCTGTGTCTGCTTCCTCTGCCTGTTCCTCGTTAGATACAGATGAGTTGCTTTCAGACATCTGCCTTGGTATGGCATTTATATACACTGGCATGTCTATTATGGTTCTAGTTTCATATTCTGGATGATAAGGCTCATCTGGGATAATCCAGCCTTTATCAACCCTTTTGTTTTCATCAAAATATGTAACATGTCTTATGCCAACAATGCCAGTTTTCAGATTCAAAATTCTATATCCTTTGTGTCCTGGAGCATAGCCAACTAAAATGCCCCTTTCTGTTGTGGAATCCAGCTTATGCCTTCTTTGCTTTGGTACATGAGCATATGCTGTACTTCCAAATGTTCTTATGTGTGACAGGTTTGGCTTCCTACCATGCCATGTCTCATGTGGTGTGCGCTCAGCGCCTTTAGTTGGCATTCTGTTTTGTAGGTACACTGCTGTGAGAATGGCTTCCCCCCATAGTCTTTTAGGGAGATTGCTATCTGACAGCATACATCTGGTCATTTCCACAAGTGACCTAAATTTTCTCTCTGCAACAGAATTTTGCTCTGGTGTATAAGCTACTGTTGTGATATGCTGAATGCCTTCTTGTTCTAGAAATGTGCGCATGCTTTGTGAAGTGAACTCACCACCATTGTCGGTCTGAAGAACCTTTGGTTTTCTTTCAAATTTATTGCTCACCATGGCTACGTATTTCTTCAGCATGTCTGTGACTTGACTTTTTTCTTTCAGCAAATAGGCCACACAATATCTAGAGAAATCATCCAAGAATATTAGCACAAATCTGTTATTTCCCAATGATGGGATATTAAACGGTCCACATAAGTCACTGTGTATTAAGTCCAGTACTTTATTACTCCTATTTCCTGTGTATGCAGGAAATGAGGGTCTCACACCTTTTTGAGTAACACAGTCTATGCATTTCTCCATTTTACCAGTACCTGCACTGATTTGAATGCCAGTGGCTAGTTGCCCACTGTGAAGATCCTGGATCACCTTAAAATCATGATGTCCCAGGCGGCGGTGCCAGATTTCCAGAATACATTTACCATCATTCTTCCTTACTTGCGCCATATGTGAGGCTTCACCTGAAATGCTCAGTTTATAAATATCATTATGCATAAAAGCTTCAGCATACACTTCATCATTTTTAGAGATTGTGCACTTACTGTTTTCAAAATGAATCACAAATCCCTTCTTATCTAATGTAGATACACTAAGCATATTGCAAACTGCTTGGGGAATATACAAGACATCACTTACAGGAATTTCTTTAACTTCATTAGACACTTTGCATTTTAAGAATCCAATGCCTTTTGCTTGGATCTGAGTAGTCCCTGCGTTTGCAGTTTGAAGAATACCTTCTTCTGGACACATTTCCTGAAAGAAATCCTTAGAATTGGTTAAATGGCATGTGCTCCCCGAATCCAAAATCCAAGTACTTTCATTTGAATTATTATTTACCATAGTCAAAGATTTTTCTGCCATTAGAAAGCCCTTATGTTTATCATTGTCTTTCATACATTTCCTGGTTGGAGAATTCTTTTGTTCCATTGGCTTAGGTGAGCTAGAGGGAGTGTTTTGTGTTTCCTTACACCATTTAGATACATGTCCCTCCTTTCCACATGAGTAGCAAATCAGCTTGCCCTTGGGTGGAGTTTTCCCATAGCTCCGCCTTCCTCTGTTCTTTGCCAAGAAATTTGTTTCATTTCTCTCTGACTGACTTTGAGAACACTTCTCCTCAGAATCATTAATTATGCATTCCTGCCTCAGTTTTGATGCTGCCTGTTCAAAAGATTGCCCTTCAATGGCTTCATTTACAGACCTAAAAACATCAAACTTCTTTGATAGTGAGGTAAAAAGAAATGCTCTTTTCAATGCATCACACATGGGAATTCCAGAAAGTTCTAGCTTTTGAAATGAAGACATAAGATGCATAATGTGATCATTACATTTACTTTTATCCCTTAATTTGGTTTCATTCAACTCTGCTAACAAAATTGGTTGCTGTTTTGCATATGTAGTTGCATACATAGTTCTCAGTTTATGTAAAATGTCCTTCACTGTATCTTTTGCCTCCACTAATATGGCTTGTTTCTCTGAGAGAGCTTCCAAAAACATGCACTTCACATAATAGTTTGCATTGTCCCATTCAGCCATATTTTCAGCTGTTCTGTTTTGGTCTAAGCATATATTTAATTTCTTTGCTTGAAGGAGACATATGAATCTTAGTTCCCACTGCTGATAATTAAATTCAGTTAATTTAGGCACCTTGAGAGAGTAGAAAAATGGTGAATTTCCTCCCTCAGCCATTTTCTTAGCCTTCTGTCTGGTGTGTGGGGGAGAGAGAGACAGACTGAATCTTTCTTTTAAAACTTAAGAGAAAAATGTGGCTTTTTTACTGCCTGGTAATATTTCTCTTCTTTTTCAATTCCTGGCCCTGGGCCCATAACCCTTTTGTTGGATTATTTGTAGTAAATAATTAGCAGATTTTTATACACACCGCTACAGCTTTAGAAATGTTAATTTCTTTTCTTCATCTCTCTCATACACCCCAGAATAATTCACTGCTGAGTCACTTTAAAGTTGAAGTAACAAAACATCTGTTTACTCACAGTTTGTAGTTAGATTATATTCAGACAGGCTTATATATACATAATACTATACATTTGGATTATCAGCTCTTTCCATGTGCTTAGATGGTAATGGATGCTCACACCACCATAGATCCTCTCAGCTTAGGAGAGATCATGAGCTCCATGTGCTGTGCCTAACCCCCACAGGAAGTTGCATGGGTGTGACCTCTCTAAGTAATTCACATCAGAGGTCACAGAGTAATCACAGAGACAAAATTGGTGACAGGCAATGCATGTAAAATACAATACATTCCAACAAGTACTTCCTGGTACGTCACCAGAGACACTGACCAACCACATGAAAGCAGCACGAGGCACACCAACGGACTAATGCACACTGCCACAGACCTCCCTCTCCTGTCCGACTTCATACACCCGCCCTCTCCTCTCCGACTTCGGACCTCCCCCTCCTCCCCAACCGACTCCCTCCCGAATCGCCATGCCGCCGCTACAACCCCCCCCCCCCCAAAGCCGGCACTTACCAGCTGATTTCCCCCTGCAGCGCAGCACTGACAGTGGGAGCCAAAGGAAATGCTCTGGCTCTGAAAACAGCAGCAGTCAGTCAGACAGGAACTAACTCCCTAACTCTCCGCAAATTCTTTGTTTAAAATAAATTTTATGGTTCGCAGATTTTTTTCTTTTTTTTTCAAAGTGAGGAGAGAATGAGAGAGCCAAGCAGAGAGCACAGAATCCTGTCAGATGAGGCAGGGACTTGCAGTAAGGTATGCCTCCAAAGGTGACTGAGGGAGGGAGGGAGGGGGTAGGGCGACCCTGGAACTGGGAGGTAGGGAGGCCCTGGAACTGGGAGGGAGTAGGGGAGGGGGATGACCCTGGGAGGGAGGGGGTGGAGAAAAACTCTGGAACTGGGAGGGAGGGGGAGGGGCCCCAGGCACACACACTCTCTCTCACAGACACACTCGCACACAGTCTCACTCACTCTGTCACACACACACACACACACACACACACACACACACACTCGCAGATTCACTCTCTCTCACACAGTCACTCTCACACACACTCTCTCAAACATACACACTCCGAGGAAAACCTTGCTAGCGCCCGTTTCATTTGTGTCAGAAACGGGCCTTTTTTCCTAGTTTCTATATATAATGCTCAAAATTGTATGTATAATTTAATTGCTTAATTAGCTAATTAGTGTCGATAATTGGGTGCTAACAATCAATTTTTGGTGCTAATTGGCAAAAATGTGAGCATCTTTATAGTTGCTATTCTATAAAGACGTGTGTGTGGATCTGAAAAGAGAGTGTGGCCATGGGAGGGGCATGGCTGGGTCAGGGGCATTTCTAGGATTTGCACGCAGTATTATAGAATTCAGGAGATCCATGCCTAATTTTCGTGTGAGGATTTACACAAGGGTTCAGTGGGTATAAATTCTCATGCTCAAAATTGGGTGTGGATCTTGCTTCTAAGTGCTGTTCTATAAATGGCACCCAACTTTGAGCGCCATTTACAGAATAGACTTAGTGCCCATTTTTTTTTGTGGTGGTTAAATCCAAAGAAAGTAAAAGAAAGTAAAAGCCATTTCTGTGACCGGCATTGAATGTCTGGGTGTTTTTTGACCAGTTTATTGCAAAGTATTTTTTAATTGAAATTTCAAAGAACCCATGAACAGTAAGTAAGGCACAATAACAACATAGAAAAGAAATGTCATAGAGCCTAATCAAGTAGGGGGACTCTGTGGATCAATATCTCAAAAATATAAAACAACAGTTCAATAATTCCCTCCCCCTCAACCCTCCCCCTCTTATGCTCTCACCCCTATTACCAAAGAACTATCCCTCCCAGGTATGACACAAAACTAAACCTTTTTTGACCACTTTAAATTTAAATGGCCAAGCTGTTATTCAACACTTGCCAGTTAAGTTTAAATGGGCCAAAGATATTCCTGCTATTTTGGCAGCCCGACTTAGCCGGTGATGCACCGAATATTAATGGATAGTCAGTTATATCGCACAGTATAACCAGTTATCCTCTAAGCACTTACCAGCAATATTCCATGGGAGATAACCAGCTACCTCCCACTAAATATTGCTGGATAGCCAGTTAAGGGCCATTTGACTGGCCAGGAGCCATTTTTGGCTGGTTAAATGATTTTAAATATTGGGAGGCTAGTTGTCTGTATAGAATAGGCTTAGTCACCATAACTAGTGCTTATAAGAGTACTTTGTTATAGAATTACCCTCATAACCTTAAATTTTGACCTTTCAGGGACAGGCAATCAATGAAGATGACAAAACACTAAGGTAATATGATCCCTCTGCATCTTATTTGCAAACAAAAATAATGAGAAGTGAGGAATAAAATAATTCAAGAAAGTCACAAACAACCTCACAAAAAAAAAAAAAACGTAACATAAGAAATGTGTTTAACCAATGTTATATTTACCAATGGTGGAGGAAAAAGCCTCAAAGTTCTTCTTAGATTACACAACTGTACTTCACATGTTTCATCACAGGAAGAAATAAACCTCCACTCGTGGATATCATTACAATGTGCCGTTCCATATTCCCATAAACCAAGGCTACAAGTGTCCTAACCTTTAATTTATAAATGTCCAACAAGGCTCAAACCTTTCCTTCCACCATTGGTAGATATTACATTGGTTAAACAAATTTCTTATGTTCCATTTTTTTTGATGAGGTTGTTTGTGATTTTCTTGATGCATCTTATTCATTCAGGAGTATTTTGAATCAGTTGGAACTGCCATAAGGCACTCATTGGTAATCCTATGAAAAGAGAAAGTAAAAAAAAAAATAGCATTCTGGAAAATGCTAACTAGCATGCAGTATGTAAAAATGCCAATGTGCAAGAGAAAGGAACAAAATAATTTAATTTCAGTGCTGGGTTGAAGCAGTGAAGGCATCATGGCAGGCCATTAACTGTATTTTTAATGAGCAAGTGCTTTCCATGGTGTTCTTTTTCTGGTCTGCTGCATTTAACATTTTCAATTATAGCACTCAATTCTACCTTTGATTCAATATTAAAAGAAATCTGTTAGAGCTAATTTCATTTCCTTAGGCAGATATGATTAAGCTCGGTGTGTGTTGTATTTTTTTTTTATGTGTGTGTGTGTTTGTGTGTATGTCGTCTGGTACTTTATCCCTGTCATTCAAGGTGAAAAGTTTGTGCTGGCATGAATAATGATTTTCTAAGTGCACCATGTCAAGTCTGGCAGCTCTGAGGGTCCTATGGCTAATTTAGACAGAAAAGCTGGAACAAGTGTTCATGTCTTGAAAATGCCACTCTAATTTTCTGCTTAGTGGGAGTACACAATTCATTAATGCGAAACGTAAATCATGACATCACAAAAGCTAAAGTAGCTTGCACTTTTCTTGTTTTGCTCTTTTTTCTTTTCCTTAATGAAGAAAACGGTGTATAAATTCAGCTGCCCCTCAACAAAGAAGTGTCAAATCAGCAGTTTTCTGCTCAGCTTTATGAATAAGGCAATAGCAGTACAGAAACGTAAAGTTATTGGTTGGCTCCCTAGGCCGTGTCCCTAGGCAATGCATTCATGAGCCTGTTTGCTCAGGACTGAGCCATCATTCAGTGCCTTCCAAGATTTGCATTAAAACCTGATACAGTGCATTGCAGTTCTTCTCCGATTATAGCACACTCCAAATTAATCTTGTTTGGGAGTGGATGAGGCACCATTTTGCAAAGCAACACTGAACCTTTGGAAATCACTGCGTTCAAAGAATCCAATGCATTCTCTTAGAGTTTTGTAAATTAAGCTTGCTTTTAAGTTGCTGGCCCATTAAAACAACAAGTAAGAACACTACAGTTGACAAAAAATACAAAACAACAAAATAATGTTAAGACAACACCGATTAAATAATGACATAGTATATGTTGACACTATTAAATTAGCATGCAGATAAAAAACACACAAATCAATAAGGACCCTGTTTACAAAGGTGCGCTACCATGCCTTTGTAAACGGGGTCCTAAGTTTGTTTGGCATGCTGAATACGGAAACAATGTAGGAAATTCTTTTTATTTCCCTTAGCGTTGTATGTGAACACAAAGTGCATTTATAGCTTTGATTAACTTGTAGAATTTCCTTTCTGAATTACAGCCACATATTGCTGCAGTGTAATCACTCCCCAGTACAACTATTCGACCTCTGCCAGCTGCTGTAAATCTGCCTGAATAGGACATTTCACTGTAATAGCAAAGATAAGTACATGGATAATTGATACCTACATGAAATCTCACTGGAGAAAAATGTTTCATTACAGTAGAGGTTGCTATTTTTCCTCTAACTGTGCAGCTGTGCTTTCCATCCCAGTGTACCCCGAATGACAGCCTGGGTAGTTCCGTATCAGCTGTGATGCTAACCGGTACTGATAACCCTCAAAGAAAAAGAATAGGTGTGTATGTCCTCCCAAACTGGCATAATGCCACTGCATGCATACTGTAACAGGCATATCGGGGGTAATTCTATCAAGTGAGCACCAACTTTTAGGCACCAAGTATGCTTATAAATGACCAGAATAAAGATATATACATGCATATTTGTACACATATGTATATAAATCCCAATATTCTGGCTATGTGCAATTCTATAGAAAGGCACCTAAATACAATGGGGCACAGTTTCAAGATGGAATCTAAGCTACTTTGTGAATTCCAGCAAGGTGCCCTGGTCCTAATCCTTTGTGATCTAGGAATATCTAAAGGCTGAAAGATTAAATTATTTATCACCTCTGCAGGACTATTATATGGATCCAGGCATTTGTACTGTTGGTTGCTGTAAGTAATGTAGCATTAATAAAAACAATTTAAACATATGGGTCCAGGTATATGGGAAACACTTCTATAAAGGAATGCAGGCACATAAATAATGCATAAATTATAGAATATAGAACCGGTGGTGGGAGGCGGGGCTGGTGGTTGGGAGGCAGGGATAGTGCTGGGCAGACTTATACGGTCTGTGCCCTGAAAAGGACAGGTACAAATCAAGGTAAGGTATACACAAAATGTAGCACATATGAGTTTATCTTGTTGGGCAGACTGGATGGACCGTGCAGGTCTTTTTCTGCCGTCATCTACTATGTTACTATGTAAATTATAGAATATGTGGGTTGTCCTTGAGGACCGAGTTTGCCCATCTCTACTCGAAGCTATTGTATAACTAAGCACATATTTCCTATAGCACATAGTTTGTAGGGTAGGTGGGGTGCATACTTATACACATAACTTATACAATATTGTAAGTTAAGTACTTATTTTCAGAACATGGGTGCAAACATTTACAACAGCTTTGTGGCTGGCACAAGTGGGCACACCTAAGCACATTCATGTATACATTCCCAGCTACTTTAGTTTTCTATAAAGCAGTGTTTCCCTGAGTCCAGTCTTGGAGTACCCCTTGCCAATCAGGTTTTCAGGATATCCACAGTGAATATGCATGAACTTGATTTGCATACCCTACCTCCATTATATGCAAATATCTTTGATGCATATTCATTGTGGATATCTTGAAAACCTGGGTTCTTCTGGATCGGACTTGGGAAACACTGCTAGAAAGGAAAGCAGGCACATAAATAATGCATAAATGATAGAATATGAACCAATCAGGCCCATAGATACAGAATTACCCTGCATCTGCTCATGTTTTTATGTGTGTCTGCAGCATGCTTTTTTCTAGGGAAAAAAAGGTGCTGGTACTCAAATGCCAAGCCATCTTTCAGGAGTGGGGTAATCACTGAGGGACCCACTCCACAACAGTCAGACCCTGTAACCAGTCACAGAATCTAGTGTTGTGCAGAGCCTGGGATTTTTCATTAATTCTTGAGGACAATGGGTCGATTTTAGTAGGCAATGGAAAAGGTGCCGGAACTCAATACCCCTGAATACCCCCTGAAAAAAAGCCTGGTGTGTCTGTGTATATTTGTAGTTGTATGTGTTTGAATGTTTCTACATGTATTTCAGCACTTGCGTGTTTTATGTTTATGTATGTGCGTTTGAGTGCTTGTGGAAATGCCTCATTTAAACTTGGCTAACAGTACACAAGGTTTGGAAGCCCACATGCATGTATTTTTAGCTGAGCAGAAGGAGACAATTTCTGCTTGGGATGTGCTATTGTTTGAAATGAAAAGTGGAAAATACCACATTTTTTGTTTTTATTTCTTTTTCCAGCCAAAACAACATCACCATCTCAAGTATCTTGGAGATGTGATGACAAATAAGTCACAACATTTAAATTACACACTAACCACTTAAATAAAACCAAATAAATTTTGTTTGGTTTATGTTCTTTCATTTTGTTTTCATTGAACACTCCTGTGACAGCTTCCAATCTCCTTCTTCCATTTTAGTATATAAGTACATAAGTATTGCCATACTGGGACAGGCCAAAGGTTCATCAAGTCCAGCATCCTGTTTCCAACAGTGGCCAATCCAGGTCACAAATACGTGGCAAGATCCCCAAAAAAGTACAAAACATTTTATGCTGCTTATCCCAGAAATAGTGGATTTTCCCCAAGTCCAATTTAATAATGGTCTATGGACTTTTCCTTTAGGAAGCCGGCCAAACCTTTTTTAAACTCTGCTAAGCTAACCGCCTTTACCACATTCTCTGGCAATGAATTCCAGAGTTTATTTACACGTTGAGTGAAGAAATAATTTCTCTGATTCGTTTAAATTTACCACTCTGTAGCTTCATCACATGCCCCCTAGTCCTTGTATTTTTGGAAAGCGTAAACAGACGCTTCACGTTTACTCGTTCAACTCCACTCATTACTTTATAGACCTCTATCATATCTCCCCTCAGCCGTCTTTTCTCCAAGCTGAAGAGCCCCAGCCACTTTAGCCTTTCCTCATAGGGAATTCGTCCCACCCCCTTCTCTGCACCTTTTCTAATTCCACTATATCTTTTTTGAGATGCGGTGACCAGAATTGAACACAATATTTGAGGTGTGTTTGCACCATGGAGCGATACAAAGGCATTATAACGTCCTCATTTTTGTTTTCCATTCCTTTCCTAATAATATCTAACATTCTATTTGCTTTCTTAGCCGCCGCAGCACACTGAGCAGAAGGTTTCAACGTATCAACGATGACATCTAGATCCCTTTCTTGGTCAGTGACTCCTAAAGTGGAACCTTACATTATTTAGCTATAATTCAGATTCCTCTTTCCCACATGCATCACTTTGTACCTGCTCACGTTAAACATCATCTGCCATTTAGATGCCCAGTCTCCCAGTCTCGTAAGGTCCTCTTGTAATTTTTCACAAATCTCCCGTGATTTAACGACTTTGAATAACTTTGTGTCATCAGCAAATTTAATTACCTCACTAGTTACTCCCATCTGTAGGTCATTTATAAATATGTTAAAAATCAGTGATCCTCCCAGGCCCCTAATTCCCTAAGTAGGATTAGGTATCTTTTGCCACTGTTTCATTTCTACTTTTCCGTTACTGTAGAGCAGAGGTTCTTAACCTTTTTTGGGTCTGCACCCCATTGACTGATCAATGAAACATCCACACCCTGTTCCTAAACCACATATCCATTAGTGGCTGTTGACAGCTACATATGTCTTTGTTAGCTACTAAGGGCCAGAATCTATATATGGTGCCTAGAAAATCCTAGTGGAAAACATTTCCCCTGAAGCGTATTCTATATTCTAGATTTAGGTATGGTATATAAAATACGCTTAGTTGATATCCTAGCGCCTAAAACCACGCACCTCTAATTATACCAACGAAAATATGTAAATCCTGTCACGTAGATTTGGGCACAGAGGGCCATATTCTATAACAACACATGTAAATTTTGGAACCCCCCCCCCCCTAAAAATGCCCATTTCCCCCACCCATAACCATGCCCCTTTTTGCCTGCACACATTAAAATTTAGGTGCAGGGTGTTACAGAATACATTTAGGGAAATGTGCACGTAAATTCTATTTATTGCCAAATAGTGCTCCTTATTGCTTGTTAAGTGTTGTTAACAACGCTGATTGGCTTGTTAAGCCAATTAAGTTACCTGCATTGTTACGGAATACGCTTGTATTTCGGCATGTAATGCTAGGTGCACTATATAGAATCCAGGGATAACAGAGCTGCTAAAATTACAGTAGTACATAGCTATACTGCCAATAGTTGTCCTAACAAATGCTTCACTATGTCTATTTATTTGGATTTATTAACCGCCTTTATGAAGAGATTCACCCAAGGTGGTGACTAGAAAGTTTCAATAACTTTCTCAAACTTAACACCCTTCCCCACACCCTGTTTGACCTCTTCTTGCACCCTTTGGGAGTGTGAGCACCATGGGTTAAGAACCCCTGCTGTAGAGGATGGGATGCTTCAGTAGAACAATATATGCTTCTCAGAGCTTTTCGTCTCTGGGTCAGTAGTTCAAATCGAGCTGAGAGTGCTGATAAAAAGGTATTATCTGAGTGCTGTCCAGTGACCTATATAAAATGAGCAGGGAGTGTTAGTCTGGCTTCTAGTGTCTGCATTAACAATTTAGGATTATGTTGGACTGATTTCACATCACAACCCATCTGTCCAAGGAAACTTTCCTGAACCGCTAACCATCAAGGGTGTATTCTCTTATTCTGATAAAATCTATTTAAGATTCCTGCTTCATTCAGTTACACATTTTTTTACACTTTTTATATTTGTATCATAGTTAGAGTGCCATATAAACATCAAAATAAATTATATAAGCAAGGTTTGATCTAAAGAATGCAAGTCGGAATTATATTAGAATGGAAAAATGTCTTCTTAAAATAACCCTCATCTGGGAAATAATTTATGTGATTATATTTAATAGGCACTCATGACTTTGATGAGATAGAACACAAAAGGAATAACTGACTGCCAATAAATTTATGATGCTGTAAGTACACCACACATGTTCCCTTTTTAAAGAAGGGATTCTAAACAAAGGCATAACATTTGTTTATATATGAAGGCACCCTGTTAGCAGTTTAAAAAGTACATTTTAATACAATTATTTTCTCAGAAACATTTCATTTTCTCTATTATTTCATCAGTTGCATTATAAATTTATGCTGGGTATTTATCCATTATTCCAATTCATAAGATGTGAAAGAATTAATGGTGCAATAGCATGGAAAATGGATGTAGGCTATCTGGAAACAAGAGGAATTCATTAATGGAAAAACTGGAAAAGATTGCATAGAAAATGTATGATTAAATTAGCATTAGTGGGAGACTGATTAGGCACTATGCATCATGGGTGATTGTGTGGGGAAAAAAAGACATAGGAGCAAATAGGAGGAAATATTTTTTCACTCAACGAATAGTTAAGCTCTGGAACTTACTGCTCGAGGATGTGGTAACAGTAGTTATTCTATCTGGGTTTAAAAAAGGTTTGGACAAGTTCCTGGAGGAAAAGTCTATAGTCTTCTATTGAGATAGACATGGGGAAGACACTGCTTGCTATGGGATCGGTGGCATGAAATGTTGCTACTATTTGGGTCTCTGCCAGGTGCTTGTGACCTGGATTGGCCACTGTTGGAAACAGGATACTAGGCTAGATGGACCATTGGTCTGATCCAGTATTGCTATTTTTATGTTCTTATGTATGTGCTGTGTTGACACTGTTGATGGGTGGGGGGGGGGGGGGGGTATACAAGGATATGATTGGGGTAGTGGGGTAGGGTTGGAAGTTTGATACCTCCTTATATATGCTACATATATGAGACTTCCCAAATTATTTTCAACCTTCAAGTCTGGGGACTTTGAAGGCAATTCAGAAGCCTTCCTCCTTCTTTCCTGTAAATACTTCATGGTTCATTTTGAAGTATGTTTCAAATGGTGGTCTTGCTGAAATGTCCAACATATTTTTACTGTCTGGGAAACATTGCAGGAGGGATGATATGATAGAGATCTATAAAATGCTGAATAGAGTGAAACAGGTAAATGCAAATTGATTGTTTACTCAATCAAAAAGTACAGAAACTAGGGGGATACTCCATATGAACAGAAGAACATAAGTGTTGCCATACTGGGACAGACCAAAGGTCCATCAAGCCCAGTATCCTGTTTTCAACAATGGCCAATCCAGGTCACAAATACCTGGCAAGATCCCAGAACAGTAAAACAAGTGGTTTACATTACCAAAAATGATAAGAAATAGAAAAGAACTCCATATTGTAAGATAGTAAAGAAGCAGACACACCAGAGACACACATTCCGACAGTGCAGTACCCTATATGTAACTCATTCATACTAAGTAGACAGGAGTGTAAGAATCCAATCAGTGGATCTAAGCACATTTGTCCTTGTCACAGGAAAAGCCGTAGTCAAAGTAACAAAGACTAGGGGCAGTCATAATCATGCCTCAAAAGCAAGATTAAAAAGAACATCTTCAATCCACTGCAAAAAGAGGAATAGAAGGTCTCCAGTTGAAGGTTTTGTGAGAGTGAATTCCATAAAGCAGGTGCAAGAAAAAAGAGGGCAGTAGTCCTTGTAGATTCCCACCTTGCCCTTGCGAGATTGAGAATCACCAGTCTATTATCTCTTAGGAAACGTAAAGTGCATGCCGGAGTGTATGGAACTATTAAAGCTGACAAATGCACATGAATATTGTTATATAGAACTTTGTGTGTCAAAGTGAGAACTTTAAATGTAACTTTATACTCAATTGGTAGCCAGTATAAATGACGAAGAAGCAGAGAGACGTGATCATGACATCTTACCTTGTAGATAATACATGCTGCTGTAATCTGCAAAGTTTGTAGTCATCTGAGATTAGTTTTTGTAATGCCAGCATAAATAATATTACAGTAATCATATCTGGAATGTACATAGGCATAGAATAGAGTGCAGAAAGAGACAAAATCTAGTACTGACCGACCAGATTGTACTCTTCGCAAAAAGAACAAAACAGTCATGACTACCTGAGAGATCTGCAGAGAAAACGACAGAGCTGAATCAAGAATGATTCCAAGATATCTGAATGATGACACTGGTGCAATTTGCCTATCAAACAAAACAAGAATAAGTGAAGGTGGAGACACTGAGCCCCTGATCCAGCATGCCACAGTTTTTTTTTCTGGATTTAAGACAAGGTGATGGTCCTTTAACCATTGTGCTACTGAATGAAGACAATTTTGCAAAGGCTGTAAATCAATGGTGAGTGCACTATCTATCTCTATTGGGATTTATTAACCACCTTTATGAAAAAATTCACCCAAGGCGGTGTACAGTAGGTACAGTTTAACATCAAAGTTACAATTTTGTTAACAGCATAACAATAGTAAAATAAGTATACAATATTAGTAAAAAGTCATCTGCATAGGAATAAGCGCTAATCCCAATGGACTGGATCAGTAGGGCTAGAGGACTGACCAACAGTTTGAAGAGCAGTGGTGAGAGTACTGAACCCTAGGGTACCCCACATGATAACAAGAAAGAGGCAGAGTGTGAACAGGAATGAATAACCTTAAAAGAACATTGTGTGAGAAAAGAAGTGAACCAGTCAAGCACTGTACCAGCAATACCTAAAAATGACATCTGATGCAAAAGGAGGTCATGATTAATTAGGTTGAAAGCTGTCAAGAGGTCTAATGAGACTACCAAAACTACCTTGCCATATTCTGGATTACTGTGGAGTTTGCTCAGTAGTGCAGTGAGTACCGTTCCCATACTGAAACCAAGCCTAAACCTAGACTGTCGAGGATGTAGAGCACTGTAGTTTCAGCAACATTTTGGAGTTGATCAAAAACAACTGTTTCCACTACTTTAGCTAGAAAAAATAGTCTGAAAACTGCATCAGAGGCTATAAAAACTGCCAATAAATATATAGGAAAACATATATTAGTATAAATAATAAAACTAATATAACATATAAATAAACAGGAAAATCATAAGTCAGTTTTTACAGCTTCTGCATGCAGCCATTGGAAAAGGTGAAACATGGATTTATTGCCAGTTTTTATAGGTCCTGAAGCAGCCCTTGGAAAGGGCAAAACATGGCTGTGTCGGGCTTTTAGGGGCACTTTTACAAAGGAGCGGGAGGGCTAATGCACAGATAGCACGCACCCAATCGACACTACCGGGGTGGCGCGTGCACCTGGCAGTAATTCCAAGTTTGGTGCATGTCAAATCCCGTGGTAGAAATGAATTTTCTATTTTCTACTGCAGGGGCTTTCCTGACAGTAAACGGCAGCATGCCCACATTGGCGTGCACTGCATGGTTACTGCGTGAGCCCTTACCGCTAGGTTGGCAGTAAGGGCTCAGGCCATAAATAGGTGTGCACTTGTTTAAATATTAGCGCAGGCCCATTAAAGAATAGCCTTTTTTCCCAGCAATGGTAAAAGAATGGCCCAGCGCGCACCTAAAAGACGTGCCCACACTATCACTGGCCACTTTTTACCGCAGCTTGGTAAAAGGACTCCTTAGTTATTTATGTTTTCACATTGTGAATAATCTTGGACCCTTCTTTGCACTATCAATCTGCTGTATTGTTGTCCATCTTGGATTTTGTAGATCACTTGCCCATCTGTTTTCTGGGACTTTTAGTGGGAACTTGGAGAAGGCTTGAGAAAGACCAGGGACACGAGATGTCCATCAATAATCAGAACACTTTATTGCTGATACATGTAAATACATGCAAGGCCTGACACGGCACCGTGTTTCAGCACTAAGTGCCTGCCTCAGGGGTCTATGAGACATAAAACATAAATAAAGTATGATATAAAACATCAAAAATGTAAAAAATATAAAATGATAAGAAATGAATACAAGTGGACAAAATGTAAATATGAACAATATATAAATTATGCTTCCGAAGATACATATTATTACATAAAATAATAATCCAAGAGGGATATGATTGAACCTGTGTGTAAATGGTATGTGTTGAAGAATAATAATATATGTAAATAAATAATCACTCTTACAAAACATACATATTATTTCATCTACTATAATAAAACTCACCCTCAACGTTCTGAAGACAACGTTCTGAAGTCACTCAGTCACTCCCTGAAGGGTTCATGGATTCATGGTGGTGAAGCCACAACACTGACCATGTCTCTCTGCCCCGCCCCGCATGACGGACCAATCAGAAAATACACCCTCAACATTCTGAAACACAAAGGACCATCACAACACCGTTCCCAGGCAACACTAGGCAACGTAAGATGGACCAATCAGAGGAAACTACGTGACAATAAGGGAGGAGCATTCCCCAGCAGAATGGCTCATTATCTGTGCAGCACGGAGAGCACAGAACCACCGCTGGAACGAGAGAAGAATATTCCTGCTGTGGGTATGTGCAAAAATAGACCGGGGGGGGGGGGGGGGGGGAGAAATTTTTAAATGCCTAATGCCAGTACTGAAGAGTGCCAGAGGGCCCATAGCAAAGACTATATTTGGGATCGCTTGACATGGAGTCAGAGGAGCCGGAAAACAACGTGCCCGTCACCATCTGGGACGTGGGCGAACAGGACAAGCTGCGGCCCAGCTGGAAGGATTACCCGCGACCCAGCCAGCAGCAAACAGCGACCAAGGAAGGGGGAGGAGTAGGGAAACACGCGGAGCGTGTTTCCCTACTCCTCCCCTGCCTAGGAATCGCTGGAGACTGGCTGCCAAACTAATGAAACAACCGCACACCGACGCACCACCTCCATCATTCAAAAGGCATCCACTCTTTCTTCAACAGAAATGCAAACTAATAATACAAAACAAAGAATACCCGTTTTCTCACGCAGCTACAGGTAACTCCCCACCCCCTTCCTCTTCCCCTTTTGCCAAAGCGGCCGTGCCCAACCATCCCCAGCCTCAGGCAAGCCGTCTCCCACCTCGGGGATTCCCTGAGCACCCGGAAAAAGACGGCGCAGCTTCCCGCAGCGCATGTTCCAGCATTCCCCTGCAGCCGGCCTGAAATAGACCGAACATACCGGATCACCACCCGATGGCCCGAGACCGTGCTCCTCTCCCTTCTGCCAACTTAAAACAACCATCCCCATCCTCAGGCAAGCCGTCTCCCACCTCCAGGATGCCCAGAACCCCAGCCCAACGGAAAAAGACGGCGCTGCTTCCCACAGCACATTTCTCTTCCAGTGTTCCCCTACAGCAGCCCTTAAACGGCCAAAAAATACCGACAGACCAAGAACGTGCTCCTCTACCTTCCGCCCATCTAAAACAACACTGCTGCCTCAGCACAACACACAAAAAAAACAAACAAACGGGAAAAACAATCCACTACTCAGCAAAGGCTGACCCCCCTACAACCACGTTTACATTTCACCAACAGAAAGCCCCCCTCCACAAACCTCCTTGACAGACAAAACCACACACACACAATACAACAGACACACACCCTCAAAGCCACACACCAATCCATCCCACTTTGCCAGCATAGCACAGCACATCCCCCAACCCCCCAAGCAAAAAAACAAACAAAAAAAGACACACATCAACAACCTGCACACACACCCCACCCTCACACACACACACACACACACACACACACAAAATAACTCTGTGACACATACACACACATACACAAAAAAAAACCACATGCTAGCGCCCGTTTCATTGGTTTCGGAAACGGGCCTTTTTTACTAGTAAAATAATAATGCAAGAGGGATGTAACTGGACCTGTGTATAGATGGTATGTGTTGAAAAATAATACATATGTAAATAAAATCCGTGATAGAACGATTTTTTTGAATGTCATAAAAAGCTATGTAAGAACTTATGTGATTGTTTTGGAGTGACAGGTGTTGGTTTATTTACAGAAAATGGAAGAAAATCAATTCTAACTCATATATGAATGGATGAATGAGTCCATGGCTAGTTTAATAAAGATATATATATATATATATATATATATATATATATATATATATATATATATATAAATGATGCCAATAGCATCTGTATATCGTTTCCTGACCTGAAAAAAAAATACAGAGGACTATACTCGAAAAGTATTGAAAAACAGAATGTTCTACTTCTTCCGTCTACCATAAAATGATTCACATTGTGTTTGTGGTCAAATTAAGAGTGAAATGTTCAAGTGTAAAAACAATTCCCACTTTTGTCTACTGATTACGTTCTACGTGGGATTTCTTTTTAATTTGTTACATAAATATTTTTGTTAGATCCCTGACGCAAGAATCTGCTGAAACACTGCCCATGTCGGGTGCTTCATGAATAAATATTTTCTGACAGTAGCCAATTTAGAAGGCCCATTGTGCTTTTTGTACTTCTTTTCACTGTCTGTACTTTGGATTCCCTTTGTTTGTTTGGCTGCAAATGGCAAAAGACAGGTGTGCTCTGCTAGAACCAAGACTACCGCTACCTAGACAAATAGCTGGCAATTTCTCAAAACCACACTGCTAGAACATACTAATATATTTTTTCTTTTTTCAAATGAATTTTGTATAAGAGTGCCCTCAGTAAATTCCACTGTTTATAGGCTACCAGATTTACTGTTGCCCAGTGGTATAGCACTTCTTTCATCGGGCTACTGTTTTTTTTCTTTTGTGTGCGTGCTATTCGTGTCTTATAGTGATACACCAATATTTTAAACTAGCATAATCCATCAATCAATCAATTGTAAACTTAAACGTATCTTTATCATTTTGTCAGCGTTCTCACTGAGTCCTTGCTCCACCGACTCGGAGAGCGGGAACAGCTGTTGATGTAAAAGCTTTGCCCTTGGATTACTGCAATGCACTGTTGATGTCAGCATCTGGTAAACTTGTTATTTTGGATAAAGCAAGAAGAGAACAAGTGACTTCTTTGCTACAGGTGCTGCACTGGCTCCCTATGGAGGCCAGTAAAGTTTAAGATGTTGGTATTAACTTTCTAGGCACTGAGGAAGAACGCTTGCAATATTTAATGAATAGATAGCAGAAATATTGTCCAGACTCTGTTCCTTTTATCTTGTTGCACCATATGCCTGGAATAGACTTCCTGAGCCGGTACGTCAAGCTCCATCTCTGGCCGTCTTCAAATCTAAGCTAAAAGCCCACCTTTTTGATGCTGCTTTTAACTACTAACCCTTATTCACTTGTTCAGAACTCTTATTTTATCATCCTCACCTTAATATTCCCTTATCTCTTGTTTGTCCTGTTTGTCCTAATTAGATTGTAAGCTCTGTCGAGCAGGGACTGTCTCTTCATGTCTAAGTGTACAGCGCTGCGTACGTCTAGTAGCGCTATAGAAATGATAAGTAGTAGTAGTAGTTGTTAATTTCCGACTGCCTTCCCCTGGTGTAGCTTTGGCAACTCCAGTATTGTAGATCACTTTGTTGTCACATGCTGCAAGTGAGATTGTTGTGCAGCTCAGCGGGGAGGGGAAGACAACTTAGCTGGTAAGTTGAATACTGTCAGCAATACTTGGAGTCTTGGTTATGACCACATATCATCCTCATCCTGTTTGGCTGCCTATATGGTTGGCATCATGGAGACTCGACAACCAGCATTTAAGCTTGGTTGACTGGGAGCTGCACAGAGTGGCAGTCGTGGCTCTGGCCACCTCGTTGGGCAGACTGGCCATGCAAGTCTTTATTTGCTATCATTTACTGGGTTAATGTGGAAACAAGGAAGACCTTGGATGCAGGGAAACCAGCCAGTGCTTGGGATATTATAAGGGCATGGACCAAGGATTTCCATGTGTCAGTTGAAGAGAGCGTTCTGATTCTGACAATGAAAAAGGATCTAAGAAAATTCACAAATTGTTGGCAAATGAACAAGGGACCAGACCGTAGGTGGAAAAAAAGAAAGTGGATGTAGCATGGGGAAAACATCTATGGCAGCTTATGATTTAAGATAATGTTATGATACCAATCAGGAAACAGCTGGTAAACAAAAGGCAACGGAGTAGAGAATGGAATCAGTGAAGCGAAAGCAGAAACATTAAAAAGGGGTATCATTTGCATAGTGAAGATATGGACAATCTTTACTTTTTTTGTAGCTACTTTCCTAGGCGTGCTTTACTGTTCTGTATAGATTAAGGTTGTTCTGCCATAGTAGTTTTAACCTCCCTGATAATAACAGGATGTGACAACCACACATTCGTTCAGGTTTACACAGTAGGAGCCCCTGGGTTAGTTCTCTTTTCACTTTTCTGTAGAACATGCAGCTCCATTAAACCTTTCATTGTGTACCGATACAATAGGAAAGACCGCTACAGTTCATATTTCTCCCTGGATACAAAACATAAACTAAAAGAAAATGGGTACAGCTACCAGTCCTATTGTCTTATTAAATTATTTGCTATTTATATAGATCCAGCTATTCAAAACTGCCAAGCAATCTGTGGTTGTCCCTTTTATGGAGCAGAATGCAAGTTTCCATGGCAACTTCAGGACACCACAGGATTCATATGATTGCTGGCATTTCGAAATTTGCTGCATGGTATGCGTAGGGTCACCAATATACACAGCACTGTAAAAAAATCATTTACAATTACCGTGTATCTGCCTAGAAAAGTTTGTAAGCTAAAGGGCAGCCAATTTTAAATTATGTATTACACCAAAACTAACTCTACATTGTATAAATAAATGTTCCAATGGAAAAAGGGGAAAAAGCTAATGCAATCTCCTCTTTCATCTTTAAGAAGGTCAATTAGTTATGCAAAGCTTATTCAATATCTATGTGAACAAACATGTATTATCGGCACACTAAGAACTCTTGTTATTAAAGCAAAGTGCCTACAATATAGTTTTATTTCTCTTCAGATTTCCTCTATAGTTACTAGATGTTTCTTCCACACAAATGTTGTGAACTCCTGTACCCTGCCCATGAAGAATAGGATTTGTTAAGTACAGTTGGGGTGTGGAGTGGGAGAAAGGGGAAACAGGATGAAACTCAGGAGCAAGATCAGAAAATATTTCTTCACAGAAAAGGAGGTGGGTGCATGAAATGACCTCACAGTAGAGGTAGTTGAGGCAAAATCAATAATAGAATCAAGCAAGCCCAGATGGCCCGGTGGTTCCGTGGCTATGAAGCGAGATGTGAACTTGATTGCTGAATTGGATCTTGCAGTTTGTGGGCTGGCTGAATATAGGGATGGTTCAGAGGCAATATTCACAACCCTCAGGAGGGATCCATGATTAGAAGATCCTAGCCCCTGACTGAGGACTATTGCTACAGTAACTGGATTAGGAGAGTTTGTAGGGAATACAAAACAGAAGAATAATTAACAGATAGTTGTGAAGATGGTTCATGCTTATGGATCCCCAGTCTTGTTTCTGATTGAGCTGAAAGCACAAGAGAGCAAAAGGAAGCTGCCAGCGCTTCTAAAAAAAAAAAAAAGAATTCAAGGTAGCATTGTAAAAGCACAAAGGATATAATGCTGTAAAGAAGCCACTAACATTTAGCATTCAAGAACACATGTTAATGAACAGAACACTGGCAGTTATGCATGTATGTGGGCATGTATGTATGTATGTGAATTCCAATACTTTGGCTATATACTATTCTATAAAATGGTGTCTAAATATGATAGAGTGTAGTTTGAAGGTGGGCACATACATGGGTGGCGTCTGGGTGGAGTGTGGGTGTGAACCAGTGAACAAATATAATCAGGGCTGCTTTTACCAATGGGCAAAGGGAGCAGTTTCTATGGGCCCCTACATAGAGGGGTCCCAGCTACATAGTTGCCCATTGGTGAGATTAGCTCAGAGTCTGGTCTCTCTCTCTTACTTTGTCTCTCTCCCTCCTACCCTGTGAGTCCTGCTTCTGCCACCTCCCCCGCCCCATGTTCCTCAGTACTTCTTTAATTTCTCAGATGGCATCAATGATAAGGACAGGCTGCCGGCATTGGAATCCTTCTGCTGCCACGTCCTACCTATTCTGATTTGCTTTGGGAGAATGTGGCAGTGAAAGGGCCCCAACACCGGCAGCCTGTCCTAATCACTGGCTCTGCCTGTGAAATTGAAGTACAGAGGACCGCCAAGGGGGGAGGAGTGGGAGATGCAGGAGTTGTGATGGGGGGGGGGGGGAATGAGGGACGAGAGACAAAGCAAAAAAGAGGCCAGAGTGGAGGAGGAAAAGAGAGGGACAAAGCTGAAAGATCACAAAAGGGGGTTTGTGTAGAGGAGGAAGGATGCAGGAAAAAAGGAAGTGAGAGAGGAGAAGCTGGACATGGGGATAAACACACACATAGAAAAGTGTTTGGGCAAACAGGGACCATAAGGACAGGGAGGCAAGAAGGGCAATGCTGGGTGGAGATAGGGACACAGAGGGGTAATGCAGAAAAAAAAGGAGGAGGAGAGGTAGGGTCACTGAAAGGGCAGGTGGTGGACATGGGAGTGGGGGGATAGGGACAGGGCCACAGAGGGGAGATGCTGAAAAAAGTGTAAGATACTCATGGGTGTAGTTTGGCCAATGGTGCCACAGAGCTGCACTGTACAGGTTTATTATATAAGATACATGAGTAAAAATGATGGAGACCCATACAGCAATGCTGGAAAAAGGAGATGTGGACCCAGAGGGCAGTACTAGAAAAGGAAGATGAGGGGGACCCAGACAATGGCTCCACATATGCTTGTGGGTTGTTTTTTCGCAGGAAGTGGCTTGGTTGGCAGGGGACTAAGGAAGCTGAGTTGCTGGACTGAAGGGGGGCGCCCATGGGCGGCCCTATAATGAGTCAAACTGAGGCCATAGCCTCAGGCAGCAGGTTTCAGGGAGCAGCATCACAGGCAGTCATCAGCCAATCAAAATGAAAGGTGCACAAAGAGACTATAAAAGAGCAGCAAGCAAAGAGGAGGAGCCAGATGCAACACATGCTAATACATGCAGTCACTGCTCCTGCTTTGCTTTAGCTTGGCCATTGTCTGCCTTGTGCTGCCACTGCTGCCTCACTGCCCACCTTCTGAAGCTGCTGCTGCCTGCCTTCTAAAGCTATCCAGGCAAGTTTTGGGCTGTAGCCCATTGATTTTTCTGTTGCCCCATCCAGCTGCTGCCTGTCCTCATATGAGTATCTGCTGCTGCTGCTTCACCTCCCCGTGAGAGGTCTCATAATTTGCCTTCCTGACAGATCTCCTTCTGTCAATCCCCCATGATATTTATCCTGTGATGATGGTAATTCATCATCATCAAGTCCCCCCCTCCCGTGACCATAATTCTGCCACCCCACCCCACCTCCCATGGCAAGTCTCCGTCCTTACTCTTGCCTCCCCCCCCTTAAGGTCCGGTAGCTCTCCAACTCCTTCCTTCTTTTTACCTAATTGGCAGATTCCCATAGGCTGTTGGCTTCCGCATCAGTCTCCTCTATACAGGGTCCCGCCCCTGAGGAAACAGGAAATGACATCACAGAGAGCAGGACCCCATACAGAGAAGACTAATCCCAGACCTGGAAGCCAGTGTATGGGAATCACTGCTGCCAGTTAAGAACAAGGAGGTTAGATAACCAGAGATGGGATGACATCAAAAAGTTGAAGCCAATTAGGTTAGTTTGCTTTTCCCTCTCCTCCATGAAGTCGTCAACCCGTTCACCAAAAAAAAACCCAGCAAACCTCTGAGCTGCTCTTTTCACATGCCGTTCTTTATTGTTGATAGCATTTTTATTTGATCTCACTTATATTTTAAATTATGCCAGCTTGTGCAGCATATGGATATACACAGAGTAAGTATTGGTTTCATCGGTTAAAATAGTAATTAGTTCTAAATTTTAAATCGTGTCATTTGAAGGGGCTGAGTAAAGGGACTCCTTGTATTCACACAGCGATGTTTTCACCTAGTAAAGGGCCACCAAAACAGACATGTTATGAGAATGGACTTACTATTCATAAGTACAATTTAAAAAAAAACCACAACATTAATTAGGTTGAAACCTGGGAGCATTTAACATCTTTATTTCCCATGCTTACACCAAAAGAAGAAGATGGCATGTGGGAACTTGCTCCTTTGTTTTTTGTATTGCAGTGAAATATTCTAAAAATGCACTTGCCTTTTTAATCTACTATTTCACAGCCAGATATTGAATAATAAGGGAAGGGTTTCTTTCATGCAGAAGTTCTGTCCAGAGTCAGTCTAAATGTGCCAACATTGTCCAGTTCAGCACACTATTAGCCTCCAAGTTTATACAAAGTTAATTATGTTCATTGGAAAATAAATCTGTTGGCTCAGGCTGATTGCTATGGGGCCCTTTTACTAAGGCACGTAGGCACCTATGTGCATCCAACGTACGTCAATTTGGAACTACTGCCTGTTTACCACCCGCCTAAGGCGGTAATTCCATTTTTTATGTGCATCCAATATATGAGGTAGAAAATATTTTTTATTTTCTACCGCGTGGTGGTGCTAACTAGGCAGTAATCGGCTGTGTACGTGTGTTGACGATTACTGCCAGTTAATGCAAGAGACCTTACTACTAAGTCAATGGGTGGCGGTAAGGTCTCAGGCCCAAAATGGACGCGCACCAATTTTTATTTTGATGCACATCCATTTTTAGCCAAAACAGGCATTTTTTTGCAGGTGCGCCAAAAAATGGACCTGCACACATCTAATACATGTGCCTACAAAAGTGCAGGCCATTTTTCAGCACACCTTAGTAAAAGGACCCATATATGAATATTCCATCACTGTTTCATTATTGTTACCAAGTATTACATGTTAAGGGCATTTGCTTTAAACTTTATTTTAACTCATTTATCCAGTCTTTACATGCACATGGCTTTTGCTTTTTAAACCCAAAGGTGAATCCTAAGGGTGGTTGAATAATTAGGTATAAACTATGTGTTTCTGACTTTACTTGTTTTGGACTTCTTTGGGTACTACTGATCTGTGCATCTGCTGTCTAGAATTTTGGAAGATGAAAATGAGAAATACAAATTAAATTATGGATGTACAATGTGTGTATGGATGCCTGTTCTGATGTATGCAAATGATAATATTTGAATAACTGTCTATTCTTATGACTATGATTTTTGAACATGCAGCATCATTAGACAGACTTTTAAACACCCAGTTGGGTATATATGCTAATCTCAGCTTTGTTAAATGTTTCAGACATATCCAGCTATTTGCTCCCATATTTCAACAAAAGAGATCTGCATGAAACAAAATATTTATTTTTATTTTGACTTATTAAACCACTTGTCCCTGATACATGTTCAAAACAGAAAAATCTATCTAAAATGTTAACTTCTACAAAACAGATGATGATGTGATTCCATGTGCCCCAATGAAAGGAGAGTTTAATTTTACTTCCATTTAATGCCAATATATTTCATTTTTATAACACCAAGCTTCTCAAGGCAGATTACAACAGTTAAGATGAACCCATCAGTAAACAGGATATCCTCACTGAAATTTGGCCATCTGTATTGTATATAACAGTGTAGAAAGATCAGCAGAAAATACAGATTTTATAACTGCTGTTTCTACCAGCTATATATATATTTTTAAAGCTGTTATAGTGATATTCAATTTTTTATTTCATGTTATTTATATCTATATAGGGGTACTTTCCAATAAATTAAAAAGCTGTCAAATATGTAACAAAAGAAAAAAAAACATATTTTCCAGCTTATAATCGAACGAGAATAACGCCCAAGTTCCGACCTAAATCGGGAGATGGGCGTTCTTCTCACAAAAACAAATAAAGCGGTATAATCGAAAGCCGAACTTTGGACGCTTTCAACTGCACTCCGTCGCGGGTGCGGACAAAGTTGACGGGGGCGTGTCGGAGGCGTGGTGAAGGCGGAACTGGGGCGTGGTTATCGGGCGAACAGAGATGGGCGCCCTTCGCCGATAATGGAACAGTTTTGAGCTAGAATTTAGGACACTTTTCCTGGACCCTGTTTTTTCACGAATAAGGCCCCCAAAAGTGCCCTAAATGACCAGATGACCCCCAGAGGGAGTCGGGGATGACCTCCCCTGACTCCCCCAGTGGTCACTAACCCCCTCCCACCACAACAAATGATGTTTCACAACTTTTTACTTTCACCCTCAAATGTCATACCCTCCTCCCAAGCAGCAGTATGCAGGTCCCTGGAGCAGTTGTTAGGGGGTGCAGTGGACGTCAGGCAGGTGGACCCAGGCCCATCCCCCCCCTACCTGTTACAATTGTGCTGCTTAATGCTACTAGTCGTCCAACCCCCCCAAACCCACTGTACCCACATGTAGGTGCCCCCCTTCACCTCTTAGGGCTATAGTAATGGTGTAGACTTGTGGGCAGTGGGTTTTGAGGGGGATTTGGGGGGCTCAACACCCAAGGGAAGGGTGCTATGCACCTGGGAGCTCTTTTACCTGTTTTTTTGGTTTTGTAAAAGTGCCCCCTAGGGTGCCCGGTTGGTGTCCTGGCATGTGAGGGGGACCAGTGCACTATGAATCCTGGCCCCTCCCACGAATAAATGTCTTGGATTTATTCGTTTTTGAGCTGGGCGATTTCATTTTCCATTATCGCTGAAAAGCAAAAACGCCCAGCTCACACCTTGACGAATAAAACATGGGCGTCTTTTTCTTTTAAAAAATACGATCCGCCCCGCCCCTTCACGGACCCGTTCTCGGAGATAAACGCCCATGGAGATAGGCGTTTCTGTTCGATTATGCCCCTCTTTGTCTTCCATCTTTTAAGGTGCTGCCTATCCAACTAGAATAGCTTTTGACTTTTTTTTACAGAAGGACCACACATAGGCAGTCCCTTATTTCTAATTAATATGGACTCACATTTCTCCCTACTACACAAATTGCAATTAGGTTTCAGACCATTCTATAGCACCGAGACTGTCCTTACTACCCTAGTATCAAATCTCAGAAAATAAATTAGCTTAGGGTCTAAGATCTTAATAATGTGGTTTGATTTGTGTAGCACATTCGATGTAGTAGATCATAATATCCTACTAAACATACTAGACAACTTTGGCATATGTGGTACAGTCCACAAAATAGTTTCAAGAATTCCTGAAATCAAGATCTTACGAAGTGAAAATAAAAGGAACCTTATCCTTTCCTTGGTTACCGGACTGTGGCGTCCCTCAGGGCTTTCCACTATTGCCCAAATTGTTTAATGCAATGATGTCACCACTAGGTAACAGACTAGAAATAGCAGCATTCAAAACATTCATATATGCTGACGATGTTACCATATGTATAACCTTCAAAAAGAACATTCAAGACATCTTACAAAAGGCAAAACTTGGCTTAAATTTGATAGAAACCTGGGCCTCAGAATCCAAACTAAAGCTAAATAAAGAGAAAACTAAATTCATGGTCATTATCAAACTTTTTGACCAAAACGACTACAACAGTTTCACAATTGACAACACTTCATTCGCCATTGACAATAATCTGAAAATTCAAGGTATAATTATAGACAAACATTTAACATTTGATACTCAAGTTTCCTCAGTAATCACAAAATCTTTCAGGTCTCTTTAGAAACTAAAAAGGATCAGACTTTCTCATCAGAAACATCTGGACCATTGGTACAATCATTAACATTATCCCAATTTGATTATTGTAATGCCATTTATGTTGGCTGTAAGGAGTACCTGTTGAAAAAACTCCAAACAGCTCAAAACACTGCAGCCAGGTTCATATACAAAATCTCTCATTTTGAAAGTGCCTCCCCTTTATTAATCAAATTAAACGGGCTTCCTATCAAAGCGAGAATCGCCTTCAAATTATGTACCTTTATCTTTCAAATCCGAAATGGAACAGTTCCAGACTATATGACCATTAATAAACTTACCTCAAAGAAACACTAAATATGAGGCAAGAAACTATCTCAGACTACACTTCCCAAATTGCAAAAAAGTGATCTACAAAACTGTCCACTCTGCAGACTTCACTTACCTAGAAACCAAATTGTGGAACTCCTTACCACCCAAAATAAGAAATATACAGGAATATACTAGATTCCGCAAAATTCTCAAATTGTTCCTATTCAAAGAATCCCTCACAAAGAACAACCATATCTCAAACAACTAATTATTACCTGTATTGGTTATTGCTCTATTTACCATTAACCTTCTCTTTTGCTTCATGTACAATTTCTCATTCATTAATAGATTTTCTAAATGTTAAACATCCATAGCTATCTCAGTACGTTTATGGTATTGTATTGTAAAATTGGATTCTTACAACAAATTACTTTCTTATGCATTATTCTTTGTTATGCATCCTATATTTATTTATTTATTTATTTTATTGCATTTGTATCCCACATTTTCCCACCCATTTGCAGTCTCAATGTGGCTTACAGTGTATCATTATGGCATTCGCCTTAACAATTTAGATATCAGATTGTGTTACAAAGAAAGCATGTCTGGCATGGTAGAGTTAAGCATACAAATAAAAGCACGTCTGACAAATAAAAGGCTCAATGTGGCTTACAGTGTATCGTTATGGCATTCGCCTTAACAGTTTACATGTCGGATTGCATTACAAAGAAAGCATGTCTGGCATGGTAGATTGAGCAAAGGCCCCTCTTGTTCTCTCAGTTTTTATGGATATGGTTGGTGTAGTTAGAGTTCTTATCTTGGTGATGGAATAGTATGGTAGGCTTCTAGTTGGCAAAGTTTTGTTAGTGTCTGGTAATAGAGGAAGTTTGATGCTATCACTTCTTTGAAATCAGAGTTTGTATGATGAGCTCTAAAGTATCCCTTGTATAACTTACATAAAATTGTCTAAGTGTAAATCTTGGTGGGAGCTGGGGTTAGAGCTGCCCTATCAGCGTGTTCCCCCCTCCCCATTGGCTTTCTTTTAAAACTTCTGTGGTATCATAAGTACATAAGTACATAAGTAGTGCCATACTGGGAAAGACCAAAGGTCCATCTAGCCCAGCATCCTGTCACCGACAGTGGCCAATCCAGGTCAAGGGCACCTGGCACGCTCCCCAAACGTAAAAACATTCCAGACAAGTTATACCTAAAAATGAGGAATTTTTCCAGTCCATTTAATAGCGGTCTATGGACTTGTCCTTTAGGAATCTATCTAACCCCTTTTTAAACTCCGTCAAGCTAACCGCCCGTACCACGTTCTCCGGCAATGAATTCCAGAGTCTAATTACACGTTGGGTGAAGAAAAATTTTCTCCGATTCGTTTTAAATTTACCACACTGTAGCTTCAACTCATGCCCTCTAGTCCTAGTATTTTTGGATAGCGTGAACAGTCGCTTCACATCCACCCGATCCATTCCACTCATTATTTTATACACTTCTATCATATCTCCCCTCAGCCGTCTCTTCTCCAAGCTGAAAAGCCCTAGCCTTCTCAGCCTCTCTTCATAGGAAAGTCGTCCCATCCCCACTATCATTTTCGTCGCCCTTCGCTGTACCTTTTCCAATTCTACTATATCTTTTTTGAGATACGGAGACCAGTACTGAACACAATACTCCAGGTGCGGTCGCACCATGGAGCGATACAACGGCATTATAACATCCGCACACCTGGACTCCATACCCTTCCTAATAACACCCAACATTCTATTCGCTTTCCTAGCCGCAGCAGCACACTGAGCAGAAGGTTTCAGCGTATCATCGACGACGACACCCAGATCCCTTTCTTGATCCGTAACTCCTAACGCGGAACCTTGCAAGACGTAGCTATCAGACATGGGTTTTCTGCTACTGGATTGCAGCTTCTCTTTTGGCAGCTGCAGACACTGTTGGACCCCTTCTGCTACCACAGAGACCCTTTTGATGCATTTTTGTAGTTTAATTTCTGCTTTGAGCAGGGCTTAATTTGTGGGGGAATAGCCTAGAACACAGTTCCACCAGTTATGTTCAGACTCCGGTGCTGCAGGGGCTTTCTTCTGTGTCCCATCCCTTCCAACCAGCCTGCAGGGAAGATGAGAGGAGGTGCTGAGCCTGGAACAGAGCAGAGCAGCCACTACTCCCTAATCTGGCCCATCCAAGCCTCTCCCAGCACCACAGTTCCACTCCCACTTCTTTGTGAGTACTTGTGATCCTCAGCCCAGGCCTTGCAGGTGTTCAGCTATGCCCTGGTAGCTGTCAGCACCAGAGGATTCAACCTGGTGAAATGGACAGGATATTTTTCTTGTGTAAGGTTTGAGTCCATCAGATTGTTTAACTTTGGTTTTATATGCATATAATATATATACAATATCTGTGGTTTATGTATTTTAGACCATTCTTCAAACTTGGCTAGATCCTTCTCCATGTTATCCGCACCATCTGCAAAAAGGTAAACCTTACTTACTAGACAGCCCTTTATTTATTTATTTATTTAGTTAGTTGTTACATTTCTACCCCACATTTTCCCACCTTTTGCAGGCTCAATGTGGCTTACATAGTACCGTAATGGCGTTCGCCAAATCGGTTGATAACAAATACAAGGTTATATTGTGGTCGAATGAGGTAGGTGTGCATCAGGCATCATGAGGGTCGAGGGAATGAAGATTGTATATTGTCCAGTACGATCATTGGTTATGCTGTGTTGCTGGGTGTGGGGATTTACGGTGGATCGGTGGGGTAGGCCTTTTTGAAGAGGTTGGTTTTTAGTGATTTCCTGAAGTTTAGGTGGTTATGGATTGTTTTTACAGCTTTTGTGAGTCCATTCCATAGTTGTGCGCTTATGTAGGAGAAGCAGGATACGTAAGTTGCTTTGTATTTAAGTCCTTTGCAATTTGGGTAATGTAGGTTTAGGTATGATCGTGATGATCTGATTCTGTTTCTGGTTGGTAGATCTATGAGGTCTATCATGTATCCTGGGACTACTCCGTAGATAATTATGTGGACCAAGGTGCAGATTTTGAAGATGATCCTTTCTTTGATTGGGAGCCAGTGCAGCTTTTCTTGGAGGGGTTTAGCACTATTGAATCATGTTTTACCAAGAATCAGCCTGGCTGCTGTGTTTTGGGCGGTCTGGAGCTTTTTCGTGAGTTGTTCTTTGCATCCCACGTACATTCCGTTGCAGTAATCTGCATGGCTTAGGACCATTGATTGTATTAGGTTTCAAAAAATATCTCTCGGGAAGGAAGGTTTTAATCGTTTAAGTTTCCACATTGAATAGAACATTTTCTTTATTACAGAGTTTACTTGGCTCTCAAGGGTAAGGTTGCGGTCGATTGTGACTCCAAGTATTTTTAGGCTGTCTGAGATAGGGAGGATGTGTCCTGGGGTGTTTATGGTTGTGGGTTTGTACTTGTTATGTTGAGATGAGAGGATGAGGCAGTGTGTTTTTTCAGTGTTCAGTTTCAGTTGGAATGAATTTGCCCAAGAGTCCATGATGTTCAGGCCGTCATTGATTTCATTGGTTATTTCTGTCATGTCATGTCTGAAGGGAATGTAGATTGTAACGTCATCTTTATAGATGAATGGATTGAGGCCTCGATTGGATAGGGACTGCCAGTGGGATCATCATTATGTTGAAGAGTATTGGTGATAATGGTGAGGTACTCCACAGGCTGCTTTCCACGGTGGTGATATGTTTGAGTTTGATTTTACTTGGTATGTTCAGGTGGTTAGGAAACCCTTGATCCAGTTAAGTACATTTCCATCAATCCCAAAGTGGCCAAGGAGTCTTAGTAGTATATTGTGGCAGTGGCGTTCCTAGGGGCGCTGACACCCGGGGCGGATCGCCGATGCGCCCTGCCCCCCCCGGGTGCAGCACCCCCCCCCGTGCAGTGCGACCCCCCCCCCGGTGAAAGGACATCCCCCCGGTGAAAGAACCCCCTCCCCCCGGGTGCACGCCGCTGGGGGGGTGCCACGCGCCGGTCAGTGTCGTTCGTTTCCATGCTCCCTCTGCCCTGGAACAGGTTACTTCCTGTTCTGGGGCAGAGGGAGCATGGAAACGAACAACACTGACCGGCGCGTGGCACCCCCCCCCCAGCGGCGTGCACCCGGGGTGGACTGCCCCCACCGCCCCCCCCCCTTGGTACGCCACTGTATTGTGGTTTACCATGTCGAATGCACTCGACATGTCGAATTGGAGGAGAAGAATGCTTTTACCTTAGCAATATTACTCACAAAAATGTTAGAGAACCATATCAAGAAGCAATCTCTGCAGCGCACTACTAGTAAAACAATGTTATCAGTAGTGTCTTGATCCTTTTTTTTAAACATTCTAAGACCCCATTTAGAGCCAGATGCACTAAAACCCCCGCAAAAAGCTCTTACCTTAGTGATCCTCATTGCTGTGAACCAATTCTGAGAAAGCTGGGCATGCATGAAGGAAATCGCATGCAAATGAGCTGTTCCCTGTTAGCTCATTTGAATGCGATTTCCTTCTTTGGGGGAGAAGCCAGTCGATCAGCTGAGTATGCGCAGATCAACCAATTGCTAAGCGCAGCTGATCTGCACATGCTCAGAGCGGCTTTCATACATGCACAGAAGCTGCGTGTATGAAAGCCGTATAAAGCTTCTATTTTTCTTGAAAACTGTTCTTGAAAACTGCTGAGCAGCATACAGTATTGGGGAACTGTTGTGCTGCAAACAGACGAGGCAGCAAATCACTCCTCCGGTTGTTAATGAGAAGTTCCTGCTGCCAGCCAATTACAGCGAGTTTAGCTGACACCAGAGAAGCTAAACGCGCTGTGATTGGCTGCTGGAACACGAGGAGGCGGAACAAGCAGCAGAGCTCCGGAGTGGGGGATTTTTGTAGCTGAGCCTTGCAAAACTTTTTTTTTTTTTTTTTTAAATTGCTGTGTTTGAGGGGCAGCAAACTGTTCCATTAGGGGGAGAGAACAGTGGTGATTAAACTGCTTGCTACACACACAGGTGGAAGGCACTCTTTAGCAGGCATTTTTATCCTTCCGGGCTCCAAACACTTCCCTGCCTTCCCTGCTCCGTCGTGTTTCCTCTCTCCAGGGTCCTTCTCCTCCTGCAGAGTGGCAAAGGTGGCTGTGGAACTGTCAGGACCGACAGCTCCAGACCTCACGTTAAGATTCCAGTGCTGACGGTAGGGTTTGCTTCTGTGCATCCAGTCAGAAAACGGCTGTGCATTGCCTCGCTAGCACATTTGTATAGTAATTAGCTCGTTATAATAGCTTTGCATTCCGTTTTCGTTAGCTACTATGGTGATGTTGGATCCTTTAATTTTGCTGTTATCTATGACTCTCAACCCTCTTACGCTCTGAGGAAGAACCCCCCCCCCCAATCTTGGTAATGGGGGGGGGGGCCACCATCCCATCTCTCACCTCAGGCAGTAGATTGCTTGGGCCGCACCTGGGGAGGCCAATCCACAAAAGTTAGCCCAGGGCCCTGTACAATGTAAAGTTAAAAGGTGCAAAGGGAACAAAAAGGAGGATGAGAAAAAACAATATGAAAAACATTCATTATTGCAGCAGTTCTGTGTTTTTTCTTTCTTTTTTTTTTTTTTTTTTTACGATGACATATTTTGTCCTCTGTGCCATCTTAATATTGTTCCTTTCCCCAGATAATATTCCCAAGGTGATAGATCTTGTTTTAATATTTTTTAATAATTTGAAACTAATTCCTTTTTGTTTCTAAAGTTTAATTTTAATTAGTCGTTTATTCAGAGGTGCACATACTTTGTCTGACTTCAACCCTAGTGGGAGAAATGGAGAATTAATAATGAGGGAAATAAAGAGAAGTCTGGGGCCTTGGGTAAGATGCTTGAAGTGATGACGCTAACCACAGTTATCAAAATATATCTAGTGGGACTTTCTTTTCAAGGACAGCATGAATTTTATTATACTATAAAGACAATCTGCATGGTTTTCACTATGAAAACAGAAACCAGGCGATACATAGCATTAAAGATACAACAATTTTATTTATTTATGTTTTTAAAGAGACCTCTCATTCTCTGTACCGGTATCTCATAATTTTTTTCATCTTTCATGAAGGAGCACACAAGATGGCCTAGAAACATCTCCTTTAAATTCTTGCACTATCTGCAGTGTCTTCAATACTTTTAAATATTTAGAAGTGTAGTTACTAAGCTGCAGTAAAATGTAGGCAATTTACCATTTGATACCACTGCATTGCCTTGTTTAAAATCTGTGTGATTCAGGGGGAATTCATCAAGCTGCGTTAAGGCCTTAAATCATGTTATATGGTCCTTAACGCAATTTCAATGGTCCTAAAGCAACTTGACTAAAACTACCGCAGCAATATTTAAGTTACTGCTGGTTACACAGTCTCCCCAAGGCCAGAGAGGGTCTTATATGGAAATATGACCCCTAGCAGCAGTCACACCATTTTGGATGCAGCACTGGCTGGGCAGGAGTGAGGGGGGGCAACCACTGGACCACTGGACCTGCCCGACAACCACTGGACCACCAGCTAAGAACCCTGAAACCTTCTCTGGGGACAGGGAGGCCTTGGGGATAGAAAGATGCTGCATGGAGATGGGGGGCAGATCAGGAAGGAAAGTGGGGGGAAACAAAAGAGGGGATGATACCTGGGGGGAGATCAGAAGAGGGAATGCTGCCTAGGGGGATTGGGAAGGAGGATAGTGCTTGGGGGGAGGGGGCTGAATAGGGTGTTACATATAGCCCTAAAGCATCAGGACACGTCTTTGTGGCCTGATGTCCCTGAGCACATAGAATAAAGTTACTTGTGAGGTGACTTGAAAGTAGTGTTATTCTTTTACCACAAGATTCAGCAATCTGTTTTTCAGGATCCCACAGGTCGCTGAATCCCACAGGGAATCAAGGTGTGATTAAATGCAATCTTTTAGTGGAGCATGGCTGCAGATCCACAATGGAGCACAGCAGTGAACATGATCATTTTCAGCTGAAAAAGTCTAGGAGAGAAACAAATAGGAAAACAACAATTAAAACACTAATTATAATCCAATAACGCGGACTTAACTCGGGAGCTCTTAGCTCTTCCTAAATAGGAGATGGCAAATTCTCCTGTATTAATTATTTCAGGGGCCAAGTGCTAAGATAGCCCAACTTAACTGAAGGAAGGGCACATAACTTGGCTGAGCACATCCATTTAAATCTGAGTTGTGCTATTATATTATTATATTATTCTTAGCATTAGTTAAAGGGAATAGCGTTTTGAGAGGGAAACGGGGATTGCTTGAAGTGGGAGAGGTACGTGGAAAGGCGAGAAGGTATCTGTGTGAGGATGTCGAATTTTGAGGGAGCCGCAGAGCTGACACAATAATGGTTTAGGAAGCTCTTTAGCGGGTTTAGGTTTCATAAGAATAAATAAGTAATTTGCCCGACCACCTTCCATGTGAGTGGGGAGTTGTGGTTAGGTTGGTTGGTTGTGGGAATTGTACGAATTGTTGCTGCTCAGGTGTTAGGTTAAATTGTTAGGGGTAGATACTTGAAGTGTAGGCGCTAGGGCATGTGCAACACCGCCATGTTTACATGGTAAGGGAGAAGGAAGGAGAAGTGATTGGCGTGATATGCAGTCTGGCATCACCACAGGCTGGGAATAAAAGAGGAGTTGATGTGATTAATTTTTATTTTTGTTACATTTGTACCCTGCGCTTTCTCACTCATGGCAGGCTCAATGTGGCTTACATGGGACAATGGAGGGTTAAGTGACTTGCCCAGAGTCACAAGGAGCTGCCTGTGCCTGAAGTGGGAATCAAACTCAGTTCCCCAGGACCAAAGTCCACCACCCTAACCACTAGGCCACTCCTCCACTCCACTTTAATTTGTCACATTTGTACCCCATGCTTTCCCACTCATGGCAGGCTCAATGTGGCTTACATATTGTATACAGGTACTTATTTGTACCTGGGGCAATGGAGGGTTAAGTGACTTGCCAGAGTCGCAAGGAGCTGCCTGTGCCTGAAGTGGGAATTGAACTCAGTTCCCCAGGACCAAAGTCCACCACCCTAACCACTAGGCCACTCCTCCATTGTTGCTACTATTTGAGATTCTACATGGAATGTTGCTATTCCACTAGCAACATTCCATGTAGAAGTCGGCCCTTGCAGATCACCAATGTGGCCATGCAGGCTTCTGCTTCTGTGAGTCTGACGTTCTGCACGTACGTGCAGGACGTCAGACTCACAGAAACAGAAGCCTGCGCAGCCTTCTACATGGAATGTTGCTAGCGAAATAGCAACATTCCATGTAGAATCTCCAATAGTATCTATTTTATTTTTGTTACATTTGTACCCGGTGCTTTCCCACTCATGGCAGGCTCAATGTGGCTTACATGGGGCAATGGAGGGTTAAGTGACTTGCCCAGAGTCACAAGGAGCTGCCTGTGCCTGAAGTGGGAATCGAACTCAGTTCCTCAGTTCCCCAGGATGAAAGTAGAAGTGATTATAATGTAATACATGCAATTCTAGTATTCATAAAACTGCGGCCAAGATTCGTTACTTAATAGTTTTCAATATCAATTGACTGAGTAAACTAAATTTTTATGTTGTTGAATGCACAGATTGGTGATGGTGCGGATGCCAAAATTATACTAAAATTATTGCACAGCCAGAAAAAGGTAAAAAGGCCGAATTTACAGCTCTGCCAGAAATGGGTTTAGTGCGCAGGAAAGTCCCAAGTTAGGATGTGGTAAGCAGTGGCGTAGCCAGACTGACAATTTTGGGTAGGCCTGAACCCACCAAAGTGGGTGGGCACAACATTTTCTCTGTACCCCCCCCCCCCCCCAGCAAAATTTAGTCACAATCAGATGCATTTGTCACACAGGGTAAAGTGCTGCTTTTCAGTGCATCCGATTTCAGACAATTTATTTAATAGCCTAATCCTTTTCAGTGAGCTTTCAGAGGCCAAAACCTCTTGCCTCAGGTCAGTATAATGCTGTTACGGTATCCTCTCCTGACCTAAGGAAGGAAGTATTGGTCTCTGAAACTTTATTAACACCATATTACTTTATCCTAAATTAAAAATAAAATTATTTTCTTTACCTTTGTTGTATGGCCATTTACTTTTTCTCATTGTGTTGCTCCCAGTCTCTAGATTCTGCTTTCCTTCATTTTCGCTTATCTCTTCTGCATTTGTCATTTTTCTCTCCTTTTCTTTGCTTTCTTCAATATTTTTCTGCCTCTCTCTATGTCCAGATTTAATTCATTCTTACTATCCATTCTTTAATTTCCTTCATCTACTTATGGCTTTTCATCTTTTTCTCACCCTTGTTCTCCCCATGCCCCTTCCTCTTATTCTCCAGTTTTTCACTACTCCCCCTTTCCATGCAGCAGCTCTCCTCTTTCTCTCCCCATCCTTCCAGTGTCTCCCCTTTCTCTCCCCATCCTTCCAATAGTCTCCCCTCTTTCTTTCTGCATCCTTCCATCCAGTGTCACCTCTTTCTCCCTACCCTTCCATCCAGCGTCTTCCCTCTTTCTCTCCCCATCCTTCTACCCATCTACCCTCTCTCCTGATCCTTCCATCTAATGTCTCTCTCCCTCCTTCTAACCAGTGTCTATCTCTATACCCTTTTCTGTTCAGTGTCCCTTCTCTCTCCACATCCTTCCAGTCTCTCCCCTTTCTCTCTGCATCCTTCCATCCAGTGTCTTTCTCCCCATACATCCGTTTTCCCTCTTTCTCTGCCATCCTTCCATCTGTTTTCCCTCTTTCTCTGCCATCCTTCCATCTTCTTCCATCTCTGTACCTCTATCTTCCTCCATGTTTAGTATCTCCTTTTCTCTGTGTCCCTATATTACTCTGTCCATCTTCTTCCCTCTCTTTGTCCCCAGTGCCAATATATCTCTACCCTCTCTGACCCTACCCCATCCAGCTTCTCTCCCTCTCACTCCCTCTTCTTTCCAGCATCTGGTTTGGTTGCTTGATTTCCTGCCTCCCTCCCTCAAGCTGTGGTTTAATATTCCCTTTTCCTTCATCTCCTTGGTCTGGTATCTCTGTTTCCCTTCCCTCCCTCCTTGTGCTGTACCAGCAGTTCTCTCCCTTCCCTCCAGTTCTCCTCCCATGTCCAGCAGCTCTCTCCCTTCCATCCAGATCCCCTCCTCCTCTTCCTCCCACATCTAACAGCTCGTTTCTTCGCTCGTCGCGCTGCTATTCAAACAGGCAGCTCCGCTCCTCCCTGCCACGTCTATCCGGCCCTACTAAACAGGAAGTGCATCAGAGGACCGGATAGACGCGGCAGAGAGGAGCAGAGCTGCCTGTTTGAATAGCAGCGCAGCGCGACGAGCGAAGAAACAAGCGGGGCAAAGCCTGGGGAGAAGAGAAGCACAATTTCAGGGCAGGCACTGACAGGTAACGCTGATCGCTGCCTCCCGGAAGCCACGGGAGAAAAGGCAGCGACAGCGATGAAGGATTTGGATGGGTGGGCCTGGAGGGAAAGTGGGTGGGCCTGGGCCCGTCCAGGTCCACCGTGGCTACGCCCCTGGTGCTAAGCCATTGACTAGCACAGCTTAGTAAAAGGGCCCCTTAATTTGTTCTTTTGAATTGCCTGGCAGGTTACCATGATCATCACTAGCTTCACTCTGTGGATTGGTTGGTCTGTATAAAGTATACGCTTTATTGCTTTAGATCTGGGTTTTCTAGCCCATTATAAACCATAAAATTTACTGCTTTGTCACCCTCTTATCTCCATGCATATCTCCCTGTCCCTCATCCACCTGGCTTTCCCTGCCTCTCACCTAACCCTCCCTCATCCTGTTAGACTGTCACTGAAATGCTTTGATGTTTCACTTATATATACTGTCATCAACCAGAATTTGCTTGTTTCCGATCTGACGAAGAAGGGCTACCTTTGAAAGCTAATCAAAAAATGTATTAAGTTATGTCCAGTAAAAAAGGTATCATCTTATTTTCTTTTCCATGTTTTATTTTGTTCTATTTCTATTGATTACTTTAGAAAGAAAGCACACGAACTGTTCATTGTTTCTTTTCTAAACATCTCTATGACATTCACACAAAAGAGCACAATAAATCCACTCATCATATTCTGACTTGCGGTTCAGAATTTTGGACTTCATATAACTTTCCTTCAAGGAACTCAGGCAAATAAAAGGCAAATTGATTGCCTTGATTGCTAAGGTAAATCAGCAGTGGTAAATCCAAGCACCTTGTAATAGACTAGGTTGGGTATAATCATATATAGATTGGGTTCTTTTCAATAGGTAATTTAATCTTGACTTTTTCTTTTCATAGATTTTCTGTCAGACAGGTCAGGCTCACTATTGGCCACCTGACATTCATTAGAAAGCATCAGAAATGCATCGCTGCTATTGGACAGGAGTTGGATAAATTATATGGATGAGTGGAGATGTGAAATGAGGACAATCGCTTTTCTTTGACTATTTAAAGAAATTCTCCACTTTTCATGCAGGTGCTGCTGTTTCATGACAGATAATCTAAGAAAGACTTTCTTTCAAATATATATACTGTATGGTAACTGAGAACAGTATTACAAGGATGGGTACTAAAGCGCAGTGCTAAGTATTTCAAAGTCAAAGATTAATAGCACAGAGTTTCAAATAAATGGATCACTGTGAATATACAATGTTGAGCTGTGTGACCCCTCTCCACACCCATGAGAATGTCTCTGCTGCCAAGCAGGAGGTGGGAGGATCTCCTGAGGGTCACTATGGTGATGGGAGCAGGAAAAGCTGGCCAGGTGGGTGGAGATGGGAAGACCCAGCCTCAGGAAGTGAGGTGAGGTGAGGTGAGGTGATAATTAAAAGGGACTGTGTTTAGTGGACAGGGATCTTTAGTTGCTCAGCTCCGGCTGAGACTCTTGAGTATTGAGGGGGAGTCCCGGAGCTGAGCGGGTGGATTCTGGCATGGCTGGCTGGACTTTTGCCAGTTGCCCAGGGGTCCCCTGATCTGGGATTGGCCGGACTTATACTTGACAATAACCAGACTTTGGCCTCTTATGCACTTGAACTCTAATTATTATGGTTGTTCCATGAACTGTTATTTGGTTTTGGTCCAGTAAAGGAAAATTTTGAAGTTTACTTGTTGTAACTGCTGGTTATTATTGGAAAGTGTATTTTTGTACAACCCAAGGTGCAGGCCTACCAGAGGTTTCTCCAGCCCCGGCCTGCACCCAGCTCATCAGATCTGAACTTATTTTGATTCCTGGTCCTGGGTGCCTGACCTGAGGAGCTTAGCCAGGGCCGCCGAGAGACTGGGCCAGGCCCGGGACAAGGCTGCCCCAGGGCCCCCCCACCCCACCCTACCCGAGGTCGCCAGGCCCCCCTCCACCCGCCACCAGGCCTTCTCTCCACCCCCGGGCCCTCTGCACTGACCTTAAGCGCCTCACCTTCGAAAGCACAGCAAGCAGCGGCAGACCACTCCTTCCTTCCGTGTTCCGCCCTCGCGGAAGTTACGTCAGGCGAGGGCGGGACACGGAAGGAAGGAGTGGTCTGCCGCTGCTTGCTGTGCTTTCGAAGGTGAGGCGCTTAAGTTCAATGCCAGGGAGCGATGGAGGGCGGGCGGGCTGGACTGCGGCAGCGGGCCCCCCCGGAGGCCTGGGCCCGGGGAATTTTGTCCCCCCGTCCCCCCCTCTCAGTGGCCCTGAGCTTAGCTAGCATCTAAGACTGGGGTGAGACAAGGGTTACAGCTACACTGAGAACTGCTGGGGTTGGTGGTGAGGGTAGATGAGAAGCTAAAAGGCCATGTCTCATGCTTTGAAACATATATTTTTGCTGAGGTTCTCTCTTTGCCTGTGAGTACCAGTCAATAGTGTCTGTGCCACCAGAGATCATGTTATTACGTGTCTCCTCCAACCCTCTGCAGTTACCAGATTTCAATAGGCCCTTGCTCTAAATCTTCAGGTCCCAAAACATGATTCCTCAAAGTTAGCAGTTTCTTAAATGATCTGCTGTAGGCATTGTTCAGAACATTGTTCAGCTATTATTTCTAGGCCTCTATGCCTGATTTGATAGACAATTTGGAGCTAGCTTCAGTTGTGGCCTTCCTGTGAACCTGTTGTTTTCTCCTGTTCCAGCAACTGTCGGGAAGTCACATGTTCACACTACTAGTTTCCAAAGAGGGTAGAAGCCTTTGGAAACTTATAAAACAATAGAAGGGTTTATGATAATGTGGAGAAGGATCTGGTGGCAGCAGTTACCTCCCCTCTATGTATTATAAGCTCCCTGTTTTGCCTGCCAAATTTGTCTTGGGTTCCATCTCCCAACTTTGACCCATGTCCAGCCTGATGCAGAAATCTTGAATGCAGAATCAGCCTGTCATACTCCCACAAGTTGACACTAATAGGCACCTGCTAAAGCAGCAAGGATTCAAGGACCAAGGGAAAAGTAACAGACATGAAACCCGGTTGCTGGCTTGTTTTATTGGGAAGGTATGGACAGTGGTTGGCTGCCACCTGGGGTGGTTCACCGTTGCTCACCCCCTCCCGCGGGTGCAGCATTGTCCATCCCCCCGGGTGCAGCACGACACTTCCCCCCCAGGTGCAGCAGCCCATCCAGCGCATCACCATCCCCCCCCCCCCAGTGTATCACCTCCAACCCCCCTCCCCGTGCATTCGTCTTACCTGCTGGGGTACTGGGAGCAGCTGCGTGGCTGTCGGCTCTGCCGGTTCCCTGCTCCCTCTGCCCCAGAACAGGAGCACCTCGAATATTGTGTTGAGTTCTGGTCACCATATCTCGAAAAAGATATAGTAGAATTAGAAAAGGTGCAGAGAAGGGCGACGAAAATGATAAAGGGGATGGGATAACTTTCGTATGAGGAAAGGCTAAAGTGGCTATGGCTCCTCAGCTTGGAGAAAACAGCTGAGGGGAGATATGATAGAGGTCTATAAAATAATGAGTGGAGTTGAACGGGTAGATGTGAAGCGTCTGTTTATGTTTTCCAAAAATACTAGGACTAGGGGGCATGCGATGAAGCTACAATGTGGTAAATTGAAAACTAATTGGAGAAAATGTTTCTTCACCTCCAGCCAATTCCTATTAAATCTCCAAGTTTCTATTCTTCCTCATGCTTGCACCTCCAAATTCACCCTTTCACACACTCATATTTAGTCCTGAATCCCTGCTTTCCCCAATACAAGCATCCCTACTCTTCCCCCCTTAATCTACTGGTTCCCATTCTCTCTCCCACTCTGATTTCCAATTTCTTCTCTTGATCCCTGAGACCTCACAACCACAGTAATCATTGTTTTCCCTTTAATCTTTATTCTTCCTTTGCAAGGCTTTATTATTATTATTATTATTAGCATTTGTATAGCGCTACCAGACGCACGCAGTGCTGAACACCTGATAGCCTCCTAATGCCTCTCTATCCATCCCCCATCCATGTCTATAGTTATGCATTCCTCACCCAGTTGCTCTTCTAACTTCCCCATTTTCTGGGTGGTTCAGTGATCAGTTCTATGAAACTCTTACTACAGTGTGACCCACCACTTGAACAATGGATTATTGTGATCTACATAAGCACAAGAGGGGTGGTATAGACTAATCAGCGTGATGTTCCAACTACGTTTTTTTTGGCGGGGAGGGGGGGGGGGGGTTGAGAGAGAGAGAGAGAGAGAGAGAGAGAGAGAGAGAGAAGCTGTTGGTGATAAGAAGGATTGAGAGAGACAAAGAATGAGTGCTAAGTATAGTGAGAGTACACCAAATTAAATTTTAATGTAAAAACTGGAATCCATCTAAAAATATACCTGATATTTTATTTCTTGATTTGAAAACACAGAAGTACCCTCCAAAGGCATCTTATTAGCTTGAACATAAACACCTGAATGTACAATTTATAAACTCCCAGACTCATATATACATCCTCATCCTTAATTGGGTTAAGCTTCAGTTTCTCTGTTTTTGCAATGGATTCCCACCAAAAAGAAGCTAACTCTGTTTATTACACCTGCTAGTTAATGACTTGCACATGACCTATTTTCCTACCAATGTGTTACTTTTACACAGAATAAATGAACAATGAAGCTTGTTATTCTCAAAGCTAATTTATTGGGTATGCCACACAATTAAACTCTAAAGCTTTTGTTTGGTGTGGTGTGTGGTTTTCTCACGAACAGAGAAATTGTGAAGCCGTTCTTAAATAGGGGTGTTTCCTAAAATATAGCAAAAGCCTGGTTTACTAAGGTTTGATTTTTTTACCATTCATCATCTGAAGAGAAAAAAAGCTAAGGGCTTCTCTTACAAAGCCACGCTACTAATTCTTCGTGTGGCAAATGAGAAGAAGCCCATTCAGTTCCTATGGGCTTCCTTTCATTTGCTGTGTGGGAATTCCTAACGCAGCTTTGTAAAAGAAGCCCTTAGTAAATCAGGTCCTTAGGTGTGACTCAATGAAATTTTGCAGATGGAATTCCTTATATTGGGTGAATTGAGAGAAATCTGCTTGTTTTTATAATAGAATTCGTTGCCAGAGAATGTAGTAAAAGCGGTTAGCTTAGCGGGGTTTAAAAAAGGTTTGGCTGGCTTCCTAATGGAAAAGTCCATAGACCATTATTAAAATGGACTTGAGTAAATACACTGCTTATTTCTAGAATAAGCTGCATAAAATGTACTGTTTTGGGATCTTGTCAGGTACTTGTGACCTGGATTGGCCACTGTTGGAAACAGGATGCTGGGTTTGATGGACCTTTGGTCTGTCCCAGTATGGCAATACAGTGCAATCCGCTTAAGTACAAGGGTCTGGGACCAAAGAAATACATGCAGTTAACCAGAGCGTGCACTTAACCATTGTGACCCGAAGAAGCTTGACATCTGATAAACATATGTACAGTACTGTTTATTATATGTACAGTATACAGTCTCCGTTAACTGATGTTATAGAGTCTCCGTTAACTGACGTTAGGCTTACTTGAAGTAATCAGTCATAGTCCTCTGTACACTTTTGTGTCTGTGAGTTCCATAGACTACGTCTGCCAGATGGTAAAAACTGTCATAGCACTGACATGCAGTGGCCTCCAGATAGGCCCGCACGGTGTTGAGACTCTCCAGCGCTCTTGCAAAAGTGACAAGAGGAGGTTGTTGAATTTCATCAGCATGTGCCTCGCTGGTCATTTCATCATCTGTTTCATCATCAGTCATTGCCTGCATGTAGGCACATATTTGGACATCAGTGCTGTCATCAGCTGTTTGTAGATCGTAATCAACAGCTACGTAGTGATGAAACTCCTCTTCAGTAACACCAGCTGGGATGTCAATAGCCTGTTCATCTGACGCGTTTGCAACAGCTGCATCTGTTTCGTCCCTCTCCACATCCTTAACAAAGTTTGCCTTCTTGTAGCAGTTCACAATGGTTGCCTGAGTAGCATGATTCCAGGCTTCTTTCTGCATATGTAGGGAGTGGAGGAGTGGCCTAGTGGTTAGGGTGGTGGACTTTGGTCCTGAGGAACTGAGTTTGATTCCCGGCACAGGCAGCTCCTTGTGACTCTGGGCAAGTCACTTAACCCTCCATTGCCTGCTGCATTGAGCCTGCCATGAGTGGGAAAAAGTGCGGGGTACAAATGTAACAAAAAATAAATCCAACAGTGATAGATTACAAGCCAGTTCAACAGCACGTTTATCCTTGCCAGTCTGGTCATCCATAACGCTCATGAGACGACGTAGCACAAGAGCCCAATAATGTTATTTGAAATTGGCTATTATGCCCTGATCCATAGGTTGGATCAGAGAGGTACTGTTTGGTGGCAGGAAGACCACCTTGACGATAGACAGCCTGACATCATCACTGTGTGCAGCACAATTATCACAAAGCAACAAAATCTGACGCTTTTGTGCCCGCATTCTAGTGTCTAACTTCTTTAGCCACTGCTTCCAAATTTCCCCATGAATTTGCGTTAGCCTGGTATGACACAGGAAGTCGTTTAAAAATGGGAGGACGACCAAGGATTCCAAAGGCTGAGAAGATCCTATATAATAAAACGCACCTCCAACATTCTGAAGCTGACTGCATGGCTGAGGCATTCCTGCTCTCTGTATCCATCTCCTGAACTGACATCACGTACTTCCGGGTTCGTCACAAGCAGAAGTGACCAACCACACGAGGTTTCTCGGCTTCAGAATGTTGGAGGTGCATTCTATTAAATAAAATTGGTCAGTTCCTTGAAGTACAGCCAGAGCTCAGCGTCCTGCACAGTAACGCTCAGACACCAGAGAGAGAGAGAGGGGGGGGGGGGGGGGGGCTGACACCAGAGAGAGGGAGGGAGGGAGGGAGGAAGGGGGGGGCCTGACACCAGAGAGGGGGGCAGTATCTCTGTCACACGCACACTCTCTCACACAGTCAATGTCTTTCTCTCTCTCACTCTCACACACTGTCTCTCACACACTCTTATGTCTCACACTGTATTACATTCACACTCTATGTGTCACACAGTTACTCACACACTCTCTTGGTCTCATACACTCAGTCTCACAGAGAGTCTGTGTCTCACACCCACACACTCTCTCTCTCACACTGTGTCTCACATACGCACTTGCACACACTCTCATTCTCACACACACACTCTCTCTCTCACAGACACACTTGCACCCAGACTCACTCTCTCTCTCACACACACACACACACACACACACACACACTCGCATATTCACTCTCTCTCTCACACACACTCTCTCAAACATACACACTCCGAGGAAAACCTTGCTAGCGCCCGTTTCATTTGTGTCAGAAACGGGCCTTTTTTACTAGTGTAATAATAAAGATGTTTATTAAGGTATAAAGAGTCGACACAACGTTGTGTTTCGGCTGTTAGACCTGCATCAGGAGTCTATAATCAAATTTGATTATAGACTCCTGATGCAGGCCTAACGGCCGAAACACAACGTTGTGTCGAGTCTTTATACCTTAATAAACATCCTTATTATTATACATCTTCTCAGCCTTTGGAATCCTTGGTCGTCCTCCCACTTTTATCTCATTGTGTTGTTGTCCGTGGGGTGTCTAGAGTTCTCCATCTTTTGACGGATTTCTTTCCTACAGGAAGTCGTTTAACATTCTTGAAGCAACGGGGCTGTTTGCTCTTTCCAATGATGAGTGGTTCCAACTTCTCACTCCCATCCATATTGCAGCAAAAGAGGATTGTCAGTCGGTCCTTCGACATTTTACTTCCTGTAGTTTCGGCTTGTTTGAATGCAAGTGTTCCATCAGGAATCGCTCGCCATCAGCATTGAAAATGTCACAAGGTGCAAACTCGTTCAAGATGGTGGGAAGAACTGAAACAACCCAATTTTCAGCATCAAAGTCATCAGCGTCTTGTTTTTCACCATGCTGTTTCTTGAATTTTATGTTGTTCCTCTCCTTCCATATTTCCAACCATCCAACAGTGGCTTTGAATTCAGTTAGTCCAAGACTTTCAGCTAGCTCATTAGCTTTCTCCATAAGCAGTGGACCACTGACAGGAAACTGTCTGCTCCTGACTTGAGAAAACCACTGAAGAAGAGCATCTTCTACATCCTCAGCTTTTCCCACCCGTTTTCGTTTCCTGTGTGGGTTTGTATTGTTTTGCCAGTCTTCCAGAAGCTGATCTTTCTGCTTCAAGATATGTGAAATTTGACTGGGATTGACACCATATTCTTTAGCAATAGATGCTTGACTTTGTTTGTTTTCTAATTTTTTAAGAACTTCTATTCGTTCAGTCAGTGTTAAAGTCTTACAGTTGCACGATGATGACGACGACGATGACAACGACTCCAGTGTACACTCTAACAACATTTTTTCACTTAATCTGCCTTTGGCAGTTAGCCAACAAGATTTCAAATTTATCGCCCCTTTGTCACGTGCCAATCGGCTTCCATATTCTGTGCGTGCACTTCTGTGGAGTTTTTCCTGCAGAGGAGCAGTCTTAAACCATCCATATAAGTGAATCTTGCACTTATCAGTGGTGCGCTAAACCGAAGTTTGTCCCCATAGAAACTGATGGCACCAAAAATGGGACTGAAGTACGGAATGCAGTTAAACAGAGCATGCGCTTATCCGACGTGCACTTAAATGGAGTGCACTGTACTTACGTACTTATTAGCAACACTATTAAAAAAAGGGAAATCTCATTTTGTCCTCTGCTCATTTACAAATAAGTAACTATTAAGCTTGTGGACTGATGTTAAGTAAACAGCGACACTGTTCTTGATTGAAGTATTCAGTGACCATTTCTTTTCCAGATATTTAGTGAAGACATGCCTTTTGTTCAGATTACTGAAACTAATAAGTTAATTTAAACTGGAAATGCACTTAAAGTTATTCATTTTGGTTTCTTTATTTGGAGATTTTGTGCTAGTTGAGTAGAAATAGAAAGAAAATGATATAGGTGAGCTACAGGTGTAACTGTAATGCCACTGACATTTTCTACAGGAAAAATAAATGTTAAAAAATATGCATAGTTTACGGTGAAAACATGCAAGATAGAAAATGACAATAAAATTGGATTCTATGGAACATTGATCTTCTTCTAGGAGAATATAAGACAGAGTGTGCTTTCCTGAGACTGATCGATATGGCCAATCAAAACTTGATCTGACTGCTAGCATTAAAGTGCTTTCAAAGCTCTTTTCTTCTCTTTGTATACTTTTCAATGCGCATGTTCTCAGGATAATAATTTTTCAAATGTGTTAATTTTGCACTGTTACAGTCTGCTATAATGCTATTGTACTCTTTCCCATTGCTTGAACATTCAGTCAGTTCTTTAAGTCAGAGCCTTTAAAAACTGATATGAAAAAGAATTAGGCAAGCGGTGATGCTGAGCAAGCCAGAGAGCATTGGAATTTGCCTTGGTGTTAATATTGTTAGATTTCTCAGCAGCTTTTGACACTGTGGATCACGATATCATGCTAGCATGAATGAGTGCCTATCATACAGGCAACAGTCCATAATGTTTGGCAGCACCTCATCGCCACCATGGGCACTGACCTGTGGGGTACCACAAGGATCGATTCTGTTTAATATCTACCTCAAGTCACTAGCCGAGCTGATTCGGTCGATGGACACTCAGTTCTACATCTATGTGGATGATACCCATTGAACCTGACTTACCTACAGCCCTGAATAAACTGATTACCTGTCTATCATCAATTCAAGAATGGGCTAAACACAACAAACTTTGCCTGTACCCAAGTAAAACCAAGCTTCTCTGGGTCCCTAACACAAGTGGACACATACCTGTCCACCTCTTTTGGAAAGTACAAACTCCCCCTCATAGTAACATAGTAACATAGTAGATGACGGCAGAAAAAGACCTGCATGGTCCATCCAGTCTGCCCAACAAGATAAACTCATATGTGTATACCTTACCTTGATTTGTACCTGCCTTTTTCAGGGCACAGATCGTACAAGTCTGCCCAGCAGTATTTCCCGCCTCCCATCACCGGCTCTAGCACAGACCGTATAAGTCTGCCCTCCACTATCCTCGCCTCCCAACCACCAACCTATCTTCCCCCACCTGCTCCGCCACCCAATTTCGGCTAAGCTTCTGAGGATCCATTCCTACTGCATAGGATTCCTTTATGCATATCCCACGCATGTTTGAATTCCGTTACCGTTTTCATCTCCACCACCTCCCGCGGGAGGGCATTCCAAGCATCCACCACCCTCTCTGTGAAAAAATACTTCCTGACATCTTTCCTGAGTCTGCCCCCTTTCAATCTCATTTCATGTCCTCTTCGTTCTACCGCCTTCCCATCTCCGGAAAAGATTTTTTTTGCGGATTAATACCTTTCAAGTATTTGAACGTCTGTATCATATCTTCCCTGTTCCTCCTTTTCTCCAGGGTATACATGTTCAGGTCAGCAAGTCTCTGCTCATACGTCTTGGAACGCAAATCCCATACCATTCTCGTAGCTTTTCTTTGCACCGCTTCCATTTTTTTTAACATCCTTCGCAAGGTACGGCCTCCAAAACTGAACACAATACTCCAGGTGGGGCCTCACCAACGACTTGTACAGAGGCATCAACACTTCCTTTCATCTGCTGATCACACCTCTCTCTATACAGCCTAGCAACCTTCTCGCTATGGCCACCGCCTTGTCACACTGTTTTGTCGCCTTCAGATCCTCGGATACTATCACCCCAAGATCCCTCTCCCCCTCAGTACCTATCAGACTCTCACCGCCTAAGTCTCTCGTGGGTTTCTACTCCCTAAATGCAACACTTTGCATTTCTTCGCATTGAATTTTAATTGCCAAACCTTAGACCATTCTTCTAGCTTCCTCAGATCCCTTTTCATGCTTTCCACTCCCTCCCAGGTGTCCACTCTTTTACAAATCTTAGTATCATCCGCAAATAGGCAAACCTTACCTTCTAACCCTTCGGCAATGTCACTCACAAATATATTGAACAGAATCGGCCCCAGCACCGATCCCTGAGGCACTCCACTACTCACCTTTCCCTCCTCCGAGCGAACTCCATTTACCACCACCCTCTGTCGTCTGTCCGTCAACCAGTTCCTAATCCAGTTCACCACTTCGGGACCTATCTTCAGCCCATCGAGTTTATTTAAGAGCCTCCTGTGGGGAACCGTGTCAAAAGCTTTGCTAAAATCTAAGAATATTACGACTATAGCACGTCGATGATTCAATTCTCCAGTTACCCAATCAAAGAATTTAATAAATTAATAAATTTTTCACTCTTTCAAAAAGCACAAAGACCAGAGGACACACAATGAAATTACATGAAAATACTTTTAAAACAAATAGGAGGAAATATTTTTTCTCTTAAAGAACAGTTAAGCTCTGGAACTCGTTGCCAGAGGATGTGGTAACAGCGGTTAGCGTATCTGGGTTAAAAAAAAAAGGTTTGGACAAGTTCCTGGAGGAAAAGTCCATAGTCTGTTATTGAGAAGCACTGCTTGCCCTGGGATTTATTATTAGGATTTATTTATCGCCTTTTTGAAGGAATTCACTCAAGACGGTGCACAGTAAGAATAAATCAAACATAAGCAATAGGCAATTACAGCAGTAAAAATACAGTGCAATCCGCTTAAGTGTGAGGGTCTGGGACCAAAGAAATGCATGCAGTTAACCGGAGTGTGCACTTAACCGTTGTGACCCAAAGAAGCTTGACATCTGATAAACATATGTACAGTACTGTTTATTATTATATGTACAGTATACAGTCTCCGTTAACTGACGTTAGGCATACTTGAAGTAACCAGTTATAGTCCTCTGTACACTTGGGTCTGTGAGTTCCATAGACTACGTCTGCCAGACGGTAAAAACTGTCATAGCACTGACATCCAGTGGCCTCCAGATAGGCCCGCACTGTGTTGAGACACTCCAGCGTTCTTGCAAAAGTGACAAGAGGAGGTTGTTGAATTTCATCAGCATGTGCCTCGCTGCTCATTTCATCATATGTGTCATCATCAGCTGTTGTTGTCTGTGTGTAGGCGCATATGTTGACATCAGTGCTGTTGTCAGCTGTTTGTAGATCGTAATCAACAGCTACATAGCGATGAAACTCCTCTTCAGTAACACCGGCTGGGATGTCAATAACCTGCTCATCTGACGCATTTGCAACAGCTGCATCTGTTTCGTCCCTCTCCACATCCTTAACAAAGTTTGCCCGCTTGTAGCAGTTCACAATGGTTGCCTGGGTAACACGATTCCATGCTTCTTTCTGCATATGTAGGGAATCCAACAGTGATAGATTACGAGCCAGTTCAACAGCATGTTTATCCTTGCCAGTCTGGTCATCCATAACGCTCATCAGACGACGTAGCACAAGAGCCCAATAATGTTGTTTGAAATTGGCTATTATGCCCTGATCCATAGGTTGGATCAGAGAGGTAGTGTTTGGTGGCAGGAAGACCACCTTGACGTTAGACAAGTCAGGAACCTTGGAATACAGTTAGATTCAACACTTTGATTTCCCAAATCCAAGCAACCTTCAAGAGCTGCTTCTACTATTTGTGACAAGTATGCTGCTTCTCTCCTTATATAGAGAACGCAAATCTTATCCCAGTTGTGCATGCCATGATAACATCAAGACTAGATTACTACGCTGGTCTGACTACAAAGGGTCTGCACCAGCTCCAGTTGATTCTGAATTCTGCAGCAAGACTAATAGAAGGTTGCAAGCAATGTGACCACATTACACCATCTTTGAAAAAACTTCATTAGCTACCAGTATAATACAGGGCTAAATTTAAAACTCTATGTCTGATCTTCAAGGCTCTTAAAGCAAATGGCCCCAAGTTCGTGAAGAACAGGATCACCCTCTACACACCTCCAAGGACACTAAGGTCAAATAAGCATGAGCTAACTGTGTAGGCACCCATAGGAATATTGTGGGCACCTATACAGAGTGCGCTAAAAAAGCTAATGCACATCTAGCAAGGCTTAGTAAACAGGGCCCTATATGTTCCATCTTTGCTTATACCCTATGCTGTCTATTAAAATGTTTCATTATGTATTGTGTTAACATTGTAAGTTGTATACTATCCAGCTTATAATTGAAAAAGAAAAACGCCTATATTGCGACCCAAATCGGGAGATAGACGTTTATCTCACAAAAAGCGGTATAATCGAAAGCCGAATTTGGACGTTTTCAACTGCACTCCGTCGCGGATGCGGACAAAGTTGATGGGGGCGTGTCAAAGGCGTGGTGAAGGCGGAACTGGGGCGTGGTTATCGGCCGATCAGAGATAGGCGCCTTTCGCCGATAATGGAAAAAAAATATGCGTTTTTAGCGAGAATTTAGGGCACTTTTCCTGGACCCTGTTTTTCCACGAATAGGGCCCCAAAAGTGCCCTAAATGACCAGATGACCACTGGAGGGAGTCGGGGATGACCTCCCCTGACTCCCCCAGTGGTCACAAACCCCCTCCCACCACAAAAATATGCCGTTTCACAACTTTTTATGTTCACCCTCAAATGTCATACCCACCTCCCTGGCAGCAGTATGCAGGTCACTGGAGCAGTTATTAGGGGGTGCAGTGGACGTCAGGCAGGTAGACCCAGGCCCATCCCCCCCACCTGTTACACTTGTGCTGGTAAATGGGAGCCCTCCACACCGCCCCCCAAACCCACTGTACCCACATGTAGGTCCCCCCTTCACCCCTTAGGGCTATAGTAATGGTGTAGACTTGTGGACGCTGGGTTTTGAGGGGGATTTGGGGGGCTCAACACCCAAGGGAAGGGTGCTATGCACCTGGGAGCTCTTTTACCTTTTTTTTTTTTTTTTTGTAAAAGTGCCCCCTAGGGTGCCCGGTTGGTGTCCTGGCATGTGAGGGGGACCAGTGCACTACGACTCCTGGCCCCTCCCACGAACAAATGCCTTGGATTTATTCATTTTTGAGCTGGGCGCTTTCATTTTCCACTATCACTGAAAAACAAAAACGCCCAGCTCACAAATTGTCGAATAAAACATGGACGTCTATTTTTTTTCGAAAATATGGTTCGGTCCGCCCCTTCACGGACCCGTTCTTGGAGATAAACGCCCATGGAGATAGACGTTTTTGTTCAATTATGCCCCTCCATGCCATACAATGTATTGTTATTTGAATATTTTTACTGCTGTAATTGTCTGTTGCTTATGTTTGATTTACTCTTACTGTACACTGCCTTCAAAAAGGTGGTAAATAAATCCTAATAAATAATAATAGTAAATAATAATAGGGGACCAGTGTTGCAGCAAATGGACCCCTAATAGAGCTGGCGTGGCTAGTCACCTGCTCCTCCTCCAGAACAGTTTATCCCTTCAGCTCAGTCTTTGCAATTGTCTGATGGTGAAGGACCTTTCTTTTAGCATTTTCCATATACTCTCAGCAGGTCGGTATTCAGGAGATTTTAGTAAATAATTCAATTATTAGGTTGATTTAAGAGGCACAAATATGTACGTTGGTAAGTAACATATTTAGGCTAAATGAAGAAGCAGACTACACTACATAATATTTTTATAACCAAATAAAAAAAAAATTCTTATGACTGGTAGAAAAAGGTTTATAAAATATGCACATAAATAGCATCATCAACATATAAAATACCACGTTTTAAATAACAAGATTTAGGGGCTGTTTTTCCCCGCCTAAAGAATAGTAAAGGTTTGCACTTACCATGGGCTATGTGTGCAAATGAAGAGCAAAGGACTAGATTCTATATATCACGCCTAATAAATTTGGTACCAAAATGAAATTCACTTAGGTATCTCTCTATATAAAAGGCAACACCAACGTTCTATGAAGCCTCCAGCCGGAAGTGTGAAGGGGGCGAGATATCCGGTTTCCCTATGAGTGTCTGCCCCGCCCTCTCTGTAACACAAACAGTCAGTGAAGGAAAACAGCAGAGCACGAAATCAAATCGCTGGCTCTGTAACAGTGAAGGACTCAGAGGGGGGAGGGGAGAGAGGCCAGAGGGCAGGGACACACACACTCCCACATGCACACAGAAGAAAACATTGCTAGCCCCCGTTTCATTTGCATCAGAAACAGGGCTTTTTTACTGAAGGACTGAGAGGGGGGAGGGGAGAGAGGGCAGAGGACAGGGACACACACACTCCCACATGCACACAGAAGAAAACCTTGCTAGCCCCCGTTTCATTTGCATCAGAAACAGGGCTTTTTTACTGAAGGACTCAGAGGGGGGAGGGGAGAGAGGGCAGAGGACAGGGACACACACACTCCCACATGCACACAGAAGAAAACATTGCTAGCCCCCGTTTCATTTGCATCAGAAACGGGGCTTTTTTACTAGTATTCTATAAAGTACACTTTAATTTAGGCATACTTTATGGAACAAGCCTAAATTTCTGCACAGTTTATATAATACACTGAGCACCAGTCCACATGACTAAATTTAGGCACGGTCAATTATGCCAAGTAAAAGGCATGGAGTGGGTGTATTCTGTAACAATGCACTTAGATTTTAGAAACGCCCAAGACCTGCCCATTCCATGCCCATAATTATGCCCGCTTTTCAACTATGTGACATATTTATGTACATGAAATCAACTATACTGTGGCTATATCCTTATAACACAATTGTCACATCATATGTAAAACTCCAAGCAACTGAAAAACTTGAAGGATCTGGTGTACTGACCTCAGAAGTGCCACGTCTGGTACTATACTTCTACCGTGATTAATTACACACAACAATCGTCATCAGTCACCACCACCTCCCTATACCATTAGATACATTTTTAAATTAAGAAGAACTTTTGTACTCATCTGAACTATTGGCGTTTTTCTGCAGTGTCAGCTTAGGGGAAGTTTACATCTGACATGGCACATGTTTCGCTTATAGCTTCCTCAAGGATATCCCCTTATTGTAGCTCACGTTCGGTCACATTAGATTCAGTTGGCAGGATGAACGTGGGCTACAATAAGGGGAAACTTCTAATGAACAAGTTCAGCAGCAAAGTTTATGTTGCCATTTGGCACTCCTTAGATAAATATGGTTAACGCGACCTTCCAATTCCATTTTGTAGCACTGGTAATGATGGGGGGGGGGGGGGGGGGGGGGAGGCATTAAGGCACCATGGTGGGGCATGTTTTGTGTTGGATGGATCTGTATGTGACTGCGGTAGTTTTTGGTTGGATGGGGTGGCTTAATGATAAAGGGAGGGAGGGAGGGAGGGAGGGAGGGAGGGAGGGAGAGAGGGTTATATACTAAGAAAATGTTACACTGCATGGGTTTTGGAGACAATTCTCTTGATATATTACTCTGTGTATAACTGTTATTCAGTTGCCTTTGAAAAGAGTTATTTATGTGAGATTTATTACGACTAAGGTTGTACATTTGAAGCTCTGTACTGTTTCCAACTACTGCTGTTAATAAATTTATTAAAAAAAAAAGCAAAGTAATGCCTCAGATTATATGAAGAAGATAATCCGTGGCATACACTAACTTCAAAGTGCTAACCAGACTCTGGTATAAATGCTAAATTTCCTAAATGAAGAAAACTTTTTATCTGACTCACAAACTATTCTCCATTTATTCAGGGATAGAAGTGAAGTGTGACAGGGACCCCTTCCCACAAATGTCTCTGTTGAACATCTAAATAAAATGTTGAGATTAGTGAAATGTGTTCATAGAGTGAATGAAAAACTAAACAAAACATTTTTACTAGAGGGTAGAGAGACCTTATCTATTGTTATTGATTTGAATGCCTGTGATCCAAATAGCAAACCATCAAAGCAGGAAGATCAAAATAACTTGTGACGAAAGTGGATGCCATATTTGCTTCCCACAATGTATTTGTTCTGAGTCATCAAGCAATGCTGAAGAAAAGAGTGAGGATGTGAGGAAATGTATACAGATAAATCAAGTAGCAGAAGTGGATATCATTAGAAAGAAAATAAGTGACCCTTTTGCTAAAATGTGGTAGGTTTTGCACTTATAGCACCAGGACTCTCTACTCGGTGAGTTATGCCAACTAGTCAGAACCATGTTCCTTATGCTCTTGAGCAATTCTTATCTCTGTTACGTTGTTATGTGATTTATCATTTTCCTTGTTTTAGTATTTTAGGCTGCTTAGATATGTTAATGATATGTGGAACATCAAATACATTTTAAACTCAAAACTTAAGTTCAAAACTTAAATGGTAAGTACAAAGCTGGTGTGGCAAATGCCGGGGGTGTACCTCGCATCTGCCTTGATTTAATGCACAGGGCAGTCACCTAACATATGGGCTTACACTTCAGTCTTGGCAGATAGTACAGGTGTAGGGGTGCTACCTGCCAAAGGCAGGCCCCAGTGCTGGCCAAAGTAAATAAAATAAAATAAAAATGACAGAGCCTTGGCAGCAATTCAGCACCTCCTGATCTCCTCTAGCACCTCTTCCTGATCAATACCCTCCCCCAGACAATTTCCACAATCAGTACCCTCCCTATGGACAGCATTTGCCCTTATAATGCAACCTCCCACACTCAACCCCCCCTAAGCAGAATCCTCTAAAGCAGCCCCCCCCCAATGGCATAGTGTATTGTAAGTCAACCCCCCCCCCAGAGGACTTCACCAAGTGGATTAGCCTCACCCTCTCTTCCACCTCAACCCCCCCTGGTTATGCTTGGTTCCAGAGACCATCTCATCCTTCATTTCTCCAATTACAAGAAAATAAGATTTAAATCTATCTTAACTAAAGGTTTTTCTCACTTGAGCACAAAATGGTGGAATTACCTCCCAAAAAATAGTAAGGTGTACACCAAATTATCTTCTTTTCCGCAGATCCTTAAAGTTGCTTCTGTTGATAAAGTTCCTATCGTTGGATGCTATATATTCTATAGCTTATCAATGCACTGATTCACAACTTATATGACCTTGCCTACTGAATAGTTTCTCATGCTATTCCACTTATTATTGCTAGTTCATCTGTTATATTATTTATTTATTTATTTGCTGCATTTGTATCCCACATTTTCCCACCTGTTTGCAGGCTCAATGTGGCTTACATTATATAGCAATGGCATCACCACTAACAGAGTAAGAGGTTCAACATATTGTTACAATTAATGTACAAGAATAACAGGTAGGCAGGGTAAATAAAATGATAATACATAACATACAAGTGAGAGTAGGAAAAAGTGTAATGTTCAATAATGGTAATATGATAAAATAATCAAATCAGAAGGGATCAATATTGGTTGGTTCTGGTATAGATTAGGAAACAAGTCATTAAGGAGGATTCTTTTTGTAAGTCTCTTTGAACAGGTACGTCTTCAGTAACTTCCGGAAGGTTGTCAAGTCGTGTGTAGTTTTTATAGTATTCGGTAGTTTATTCTATAATTGTGTGCAGAGGTAGGCGAAGCTGGATGCATGTATTGATTTGTATTTAAGACCTCTGCAATTGGGGTAGTGGAGGTTTAGGAAAGTACGTGATGAACTTTTGGTATTTTGTGTTGGTAAGTCAATTAGGTCTGACATATATGATGGGGCCTCTCCATGAATGATTTTATGAGTTAAGGTGTGGAGGAGCATTTTTGATATGACGTTAAAGTCCAACTTTGGACGTTTTGCTCAAAACAGAATATAGCCATTTTCAAAACAGAAAAACATCTGTCTCTTTTTTTTAATGGCTATTTGCTAGTTGTTTTTATGCTCTGTGCATTTATCTTTTTGAACCATTTAAAAAAAAAAAAAAAAGTCCAAGTGAAAAACAAGGAAAAACAAGACATTGGGATGTAGGAGGAGCCAGCATTCTCAGTAGACTAGCCATACAGTCATCCAAGGAGAGCAATGGGGCACCCTAGGGGGCAATGCAGTGGACTTCAAATAAATGCTCTCAGGTACACATCTCACCATTCCTCCCTTATCTTGTCTGCTGAGCCCCCCAAAACCCACTACTCACAACTATACAGCACTACAATAGCCCTTTTGGGTGAAGGGGGTACCTATGTATGGGTACAGTGGGTTTCTGGTGAGGTTTGGAGGGTGCACAGTTTCTATCAGAAGTGTAATAGGTAGGGGTAGGTATGGGCCTGGGACCACCTCTCTGGAGTGCGCTGCACCCAACACTAGACTATTCTAGGGACCTTCATGCTGCTCTAATGGACCCGAGTATTACATCTGAGGCTGGCATGGAAGCTGGTAAGTAATGTTTTAAATCATATTTTTGAGGGGTGGGAAGAGGTTAGTGACTAGTGGGGGAGTAAGGGGAGGTCATCCCTGATTTCCTCCAATGGTCATCTGGTCATTTAAGGCACTTTTATGTGGCTTATTTGTTAATAAAACAGGTCTAGACCAAAACATCCAACTTATAGCCATGGATATTTTTGTTTTGTTCCATTATGGCAGAAAAATGTCCAAGTGTTAGGAACACCCAGATCCCGCCCTTAACATGCCCCTGACATGCCCATTTGTGATTTGAATGGACTTCTGACAGACTTCATAGAAAAACATCTAAAAATTGGTTTCGAAAATACCAATTTGAATGTTTTTGTGAGAAAAACGTCCAAATGCAGATATATGCCACTTTTTGGACATTTTTCTCTTTTGAAAATGAGCCCCATAATGTCAAGTTAATTACAATGATGTAACATATGTATCTGTCAATTCGGTTCTCTGTTGAACATACATAACCATTTAAATGTTATTTTAGTAACAATTGTTAGCCACATTGAACTGATATTTGATATTGGATAATGTGGGATATAAGTACAGTTAAATAAATAAAAAATTATGGAAACTGCTACTGGCCAATATTCAAAACTATTTAACCGGCCAGGAATGGCTCCTGGCCGGTTAAATAGTGTTCTAGTGCCTAACTGTGGATATTCAGAGGGAGATAACCGATTATATTGTGCAACATAGCCAGTTTTGTTCAGATATTCAGCTCCAAATCGGCTATGTTTAGCGGATAAAATAGGTTGCATAAATAGCACCTTGAGTATTGTGTTCAATTCTGGTCGCCGCATCTCAAGAAAGATATAGTAGAATTGGAAAAGGTGCAGCGAAGGGCGACTAAAATGATAGCGGGGATGGGACGACTTCCCTATGAAGAAAGACTAAGGAGGCTAGGGCTATACAGCTTGGAGAAGAGACGGCTGAGGGGAGACATGATAGAGGTATATAAAATAATGAGTGGAGTGGAACAGGTGGATGTGAAGCGTCTGTTCACACTTTCCAAAAATACTAGGACTAGGGGGCATGCGATGAAACTACAGTGTAGTAAATTTAAAACAAATCAGATAAAATGTTTCTTCACCCAACGTGTAATTAAACTCTGGAATTCGTTGCCGGAGAAAGTGGTGAAGGCAGTTAGCTTAGCAGAGTTTAAAAAGGGGTTGGACGGTTTCCTAAAGGACAAGTCCATAAACCGCTACTAAACGGACTTGGAAAACTCCAAAATTCCAGGAATAACATGTATAGAATGTTTGTACATTTGGGAAGCTTGCCAGGTGCCCTTGGCCTGGATTGGCCGCTGTCGTGGACAGGATGCTGGGCTCGATGGACCCTTGGTCTTTTCCCAGTATGGCATTACTTATGTACTTATGTACTTATGGTTAGTGCTGAATATCGGGCTTAACCCGTTATGTTACCATGGTCAAAGCGAGGACAATAACGTCAATAATATTTGGGGTAGGAAAGCCATAATGGGGCATGCCCTTTACTGTACACCACTGGCTCCAGGTTTGTCTGTAGGTTGATCTACTCCGATGTTTATGCTGTTGCCTACAGGGACTTGTAATACTGGTTTCAGTATTGCATACCCTAGGAAAAGCAAGACTACAAGTCCATGCATGAAATGGGATAAATCTAGTACAGAATCAATCTGTCAGGCAAATCTGGAGCCACCTGGCATCCACTGCACCATAAATACACTCATGCACAAAGGACTAAAACTGAAATAATGAGCAGGGCCTGCTGGGAGGGATGCAATAGTGGCACACAAATAAAACAGCACAGACTACCTGCCACATCAACTTGCCAGACACAATTGCTTTCAGAAAACACAATTCCAGTCACACATAAGCATCCATATTAGTGAGAAACATGTCAAAAGACTTGCTCACAGAGTGACAGTTCCTCACCATCTTGAGTTAATCCCCTGCATTCTCATATGCCTGTCAATCCACAACATCCATGAGCTATTACCTGGCTTTTCTGGTAGCCAGGAGATAGGGTGCCCTGTTTCAACCCCAGGCTAGAAGGTTTTACATGACATAATGGGGACAAAACAGTAGCAAGTCACATAAATAAAACAATATTCTACTGTCCAAAATTTAATGTCTGTAACACGTGAATCTCATTCGACCATAACATCACTTTGTATTTGTTTCATCACTGGAGGTGGCTAATGCCTCACGGTACTATGTAAGCCATATTGAGCCTGCAAATAGGTGGGAAAATGTGGGGTACAAATGTAACAAATAAAAAATAAAAATACTTATAATGATATAATAATAATAAAAAGAAAATAAAATATACTGTAATATATTTGCAAACTATCATCAGTTTCGACACCAAAAATAACTATGTGAGGAGCGGAGGGGGGGGGGGGGGGGGGGGTATTTCAGTTTTTCATATTCGTAAGGCTACAGGAAATATTTGGCCCTCAGCATGTTTTCTTATGTTACCAAGGAATCCTTTTACCAAGCTTACTTCATCACACTATTAATTTAGAAGATTCACATATTGTTTTGAGTTTATTGACACTGGGTTTACTTAAGAGCGGGGTCCTTCTCTACAGTGGCACTGTTTAAAAGGACATTACATCTTAGGAGCAGCATCTCTACAGGTTCTCCTGAGGATGCCTCAGACAAAATGGGCCAGAATACATAAAGAATAAGTTCAGAATACATAAAGAATAAGTTAGCCTTTTACACACCTTTAAGACCTCTAAGGTCCTCTCAAGGATCATCACTATCTACCCTCGTCAAAAGAAATTGTACGATGTGATACCTGCCAGTGAGCCTTCTCAGGAGTAGCCCCCATGCTCTGAAATGTACTCACAGAGGGGCTACATAACTCGAGACTACCTCTACTTCAGGAAGCAGGTGAAAGCCTGGCTCTTCTCCCAAGCCTTTAATATATAGGGTGACTGACTATACACACATTCTGCACCTGGACTAGCTTGCTACACACACTGCAACTTAGATCAGTTCCTTATCTCTTGCTTAACTATACAATGAACTTGCCTTGACTTTAACTAGCCATCAAATTATCCCAACTGACTCTGTACCACACATCTTGTTCCCATCATATATCTGCTCTTGGGGGGTAAACCATATTGTAGAAAATCTTTAGCATCATATCTATGTTAGTTGAATGTTCTAATGCATGCTTATTAGGTGAATCATTAGTATTATGCTAACATTGTATTATATCTCTAGTATTTGAATTGCAGTGCTGTTAAATGTTTACGTTTTTGATACTGTTTCATGGTAGTTCTATTATTAGGTTTCAATTTACTGTTTTCAAGTTTACCTCATTTATTGTATTTATGTTTATTCTTGGTTATTTTACTATTGTTATGCTGTTAACAAAATTATAAGTTTTATGTTAAACTGTAACTACTGTATACCAACTTGGGTGAATCTCTTCATAAAGACGATTAATAAATCCCAATAAATAAATAAGTATACCTGTACTTTATAGAATAGCACTTAAGTGCTTAACCCGCACCTAACTTAAGTTGCCTGCGTTTATGCCTGCTAAATGAGGTGCAGATCAAGCGCATTCTATAACAATGTGAGTAACTCATACGAATACTCCCAAAACACCCTTACACATGCCCCTCAAAAATACGTATCCTAAGGTTTACATGCGGATCATCATAGAATACAATCCATTCGTAAGTCCCAATTAAGGCCAATTAATGCCAACAATTGGTCATTAGCAGCCAATTATTGGCACTGATTGGCTCATTTATCAATTAAGTTGTGCACAAATTGGCAATGTGCACTGATTTGCAGGTTCAAATTTAGTTGCCACATAGAATCCCAGGGTGACTGTGTGTTAATGTGATGCGCTAATTGGTTAGCACAGGAATGCCCACTCTCCATCCCCAATAACCTCCTTCAAAATTTTTTTTACAAAATTATTTAACCCATAGTTAGGATGTGCACATACAAAAATGACATTGTAGTGCATCCCATGACAGTCCATTTTTGGCTGCGTTAGGTACATGTTAGCACATAATGCAGCTTTGTAAAAGAACCCTTTAATCGGATTAGGCTATCTGTTCTATTCATTTGATATTTTCTTTGTTAATCTAGCTTTCTCTAGTTGTGGATTCTTGGATTTGCTCATATGTGGACTATAATTTCTTATCTATGTTATGATACATTCTTAATATATAAGTATCATAACATAGATAACATTGTAATATGTCCTTGATATAATTTTCTTTAAAGGATTCCATTTCCTGGATATTTTGTTCTAAAATAATAAAAAAGAAAACATATTGGCCCTTATATTAGAAGCCCTATTCACAATTTGCCCTTATAAACACTTGAATTTACATGCGTATATTTAATAAATGTTGAAACCCCCAATTCACATGTGTAAATCTGCAATTTGTGTATATGGCAAGGGAACATGGTTTGGGTGGAACAAAAAAATACACATGTATTTTCCATTTCAGAAGGGGAATGCATGTATAAGATCACAGTTCTATCCTTTTATATTTTGCACTTGATTTGTTCCCCGCTTAGACTTTTATAGATATAGTGGGTTATAAATAAAGTTTTATTATTATTATTATTACTACTTACAGCTGCTCCTGGGTCCTTCTAGGTTTTGGAAAAGTGCTCACTTGGGGTAGAGCTCTACAGGAAGAATTAGGAAAGCTCAGTCCCTCCATTCCCCAGTGTTCCCATTCCCTGCAAATCAATGGGCTGAATGATTGTGGGCTCTGTACTCAATGGTGGGCATTTAGACATGTAGGTTTCCAGAATGACACATATACACCAAATTAAGGTGGCCTTTTACTAAGCTGCGCTAAAAGGTGGCCAGTGCTATGACCAGCATGTGGGTTTCCCCCGCACGCTGAGGCCACTTTTAGCGTGTCTATAAAATGGCTGATTTTTCACTTCTTCAGTTATTGACACCTACTTATTAGGCCGTAAGGGCTTCTGCACTAGCCATGTGCTAATCAGTTGGTGCATGGCAATGTAGCTTCGCTAACCAATTAGCACTGGGCACACCTACTCTCTGCCTCACACACGCCCCAGCACTAAAAAAAATACAATTTATGCAACATAGGGCTAATCTCTCATAGTGATAATTGGAATAATCACGTGTGCCTCCTCAGTCCTCAAGAGATTTTTTTTTCTGTTTTGTAAAACATTTTCTCAACACTAATGCTTGGGATATTCATCTTCTTAGCTGATTCGCATACAGGTTTGTGCCTTGATTTTACCATTCTGACAAATGAGTACCTATCAGTAAATTAGTTCTAAACTGGAAGATCAAAGAAAGCCTGAATTTTTGTCACAAGACCCCCCATAGAATGAGTTTGCTGTTTATGGAGTGAATGGTAATCACTCTGTAAGAGCTGAAAGCTTTATTGCTAAGTAATGTATGGTGTGAATACACTCTCACAATATGTTGCTTGCTAAATTAAATCATGCAAAGCTCAGCATAGTTTAGACTTGCTTATTTCTAATACTTCAGTGCTTGATATATGTTAACTGTTCATTCAGTTAATTGACTTTTTATATTTATGCATCACTAGCCAGTTTTACCATGGGACTTTATTCAGTTATATGACACTACAAGGTTGAAATTAAAAATATTTTTGCAGTTAAGATAGCTTTTCACTGAATAATTTAACTGAGGAAACATTTCTGCCCCCCCCCCCCAATGGTCAGGCTAAAAAATGTAGGCCCAATATTCAAAGGGATTTATATGTTTAGCGGCTACTGATTAATGTATAAATCCCCACCTGTGAATTTTCAGCAGTACTATACAGACAATGCAGCTAAAGCCCCTTCTAAATACTATTCAGAAAATATTTCCTATTGTTATGTTTGGAGATATTAATAATATCCGGGCTCTTTTACTAAACCATGGGGTCTTTTTACTAAGCCACACTAAAAATGGCTGAATGTTTATTTCTACCATTAATGGCCATGGGCTAATTTCCAAATTAGCATGCGGTCATTACCTCATGAAATCTTACCGCCTCCTGTTTAGCAGGCGGTAAGGGCTTATGTGCTACTCATGCGCAATCGAGCAGTGCATGGCAATGTGCCCGATTACCACTGGGAAACCCTACTCCCTGACCTCACACTAGAAAATCTCTTGCACGCGAAACAGCGCGAGCTGATCTCAGAAATACCATAGGATGCTTCAGGAAACCCCACAGTAGTGCAGTAGTACTGATTCTGCATGTGTTACCTGCGTGGTAGCCCTACCACCACTTTGTAAAAGGGCCCCTGGCTCGTATCCCGTCTTAGTGCATTTTAACATGGACTTTCCCAGGCTTTATGAAAATGTTTTTCCGTCACATGCTAAAGCATACAGTACCAGTAAAAAGTTAACACTAGAGCCCCTTACCGTTTCCTATTTAGGAGGTGGTAAGTGTTCCCATTTTAACTTCACATTAGCCAGTTAGCAAGCGCTAATGCAATATGCTAGCTGGATAATGTTTCCCTGCCCATGACACTCCCTCACTCAAAAAGAAAATGTGTGCTTAGCATAAGCTGACGGGCAATTTACCACAAAATGCTTCAATGTGTTTCGCGGTAAGCCTTTTTCCCCATGTTACGAAGGTGTTAGTGCTTAACACAATTTAATATAAGGGTCTCAACAGCTATCAGCCAAGATTGGAATTGAGATATCCAAACTGGGACATGTTCAATTTCCCATGAATTTTATATAAAGCTTTATTGACCACAGAGCATTTTGTACAATATGCATAAGGAAGCGCACAGCGGGAGCAGCCATTTTGCAAATATGCGTGTGCATAAAAAGAGCGGCATCAAACAGCATCTTCCATATGTATGCATTGATACTTATATATGTAGCCAGACCTAGACATATAAGTACCATCAATTAAGCACTGAGGGCCCCTTTTATGAAGCTGTGGCAAAAGGGGGCACTCATTAGTGCTTACTGCAGCTTAGTAAAAAGGCCACCTAGTCTTTGTACTTTATGAAAGAGTAAACAACTGATTCATACTTAGCAGTTCTACTCATTCAGAATTGTGTAGACTTCTGTTATATTTCCTCTCAACCATATCTTCTCCAGGCTGAAGAGCCCTAACCTCTTTAGCCTTTCCTCATTACGAGAGGAGTTCCATCCCCTTAATCATTTTGGTTATCCTCCTTTATACCTGATATAGGTCGAAAAAAGATGCCCATTTCCTGACTGATATCTTCAATCTTCAATATATTTATAACTCAGCCTAGCAAGTTAATGGCAAATGTGGGGTATCCTCAGGAAAACACTGTCCCCCAACCTTTCTCATCAAAAACAGCCTACCACATACCATTACCCTAACCAAGCACCCCTCTAAACAAGAATGCCTTCAAATGCTTTAAAGATAGCCTGTAATCATGTTTCTACAGCCAATAGTAGGTTACAAATACATTTTCTAAATATGAAAAGTCTCAAGAAAGCCCTAGGGGCCTCCAAGGGTGGGTAAATGTCAAATATTTAATGTAGGGCCTGATTTCTTGTGTGATACAAGAGAAGTTCTTGTCTGCTTGTGTGGTGATTGCCTTATTAAGGGCTCTTGACAGTTTGTCACCTGAGTTGTATTGCCAAGGCTGACCTCTGATGCAGGCGATATGCCGAAAAACAGACTGTGTTGGGTCCTATATTAAAGATTTGACTTTTACCCACCCTTAGAGGCCTCTGGTGCTTTCTTTTGGCTCTTCAGGTTTGAGTCCCTCTCTGGTTGTCTAAATATGAAAAGGAAATGTTTTATGCTAGCTTTCTCAAACGGATCAAGGTTTATTAAAAATGCATTCATGAATTCTCTTTCCTGGTGCGATGTTTACTTATTACTTATTTATAGCTAACAACATGAAGAAAAATACTCTGGGACTATGGTATTTCTTTCTTCTTTTGCATTAACATGTCATTGTCTGCTTCTGTGCATCTTTTATTAGCACATCATAGGGTCTCATATTTCTTCAGGAGGAGACCTTATTGTTTGGCGCAGCAAGCTGAGAACCAAGGAAGCTAGTATTCATATCCTGCGTTTCCCGCTGGTACTCACTGTGCCGTTAGGTAAGTTATAGAACCCTCCATTGCCTCAGGTAGAAAATGTAGCTTGTAAACCTTCTGAAGCAGGGAAATACCCTATTATACCTATATATAAGTCAAAATCAAATCTTATATCTAGTCAAAACCTTAAACTAATTATCTGAATTATGAGTTTCCAAGGATAATTAATACCCTGAGATTTTTTCTCTAGTAGAATTAGTTTAAAAATAATTTGAATATGAAAATAAGTTAGTAGAGCAGTAAACTGAATGGACATTTCAGTTTTGGATATGCAATGTATTTTGACTGAAGTATAAGTCAGCACAGAATATAGCACGTTCCAATTTATGAAGCTCCTTATGAAACTGGTGACTCTGAAATGTCTGCATACAGCAGGTACATTTAAAAGCACTGGCATGCACTGCTGCTCGTACAAAAAAGAAATCATTATTAAACAGCTGGACCATGAATTTTTCAACTACAATGCTATAAAAGACCTAGAATAATGGATAATCACTATATAAGCATTTCAAATAAATGAAAAGAATACAATATCACAAAAGCACAACTGAACCTAAAATGAGTCAGCTGAATTTTTCATTGCCATTAGAAAATGTTTTGATATCACAGTTAATTTTGCATATCTGTGTAGTTGATTTAGAGGTTTATGGACCAATGTGTACGAACACAAGCTATACATTCTGAACACTAATACACTTTAAGAGTATCAGGTGTATTTTATCCTATAACAAAAATAATTAAAATGAGCCATGTGATATGCAAGGGGAAAGACTCAGAAGTAACCTGAGGAAATACTTTCTCACGAAAAGGGTGTTGAATTTGTGGAAGTGGTAGAGATGAAAACAGTTTCTGAATTCAAGAGAGCTTGGAACAAGTACATAGGATCTCTAAGGGAGAAATAGGGAGAATAGATGATGTGGACGGGCAGATTGGCTAGGCCATATGGTTTTTATCTGCCTTCATTTTCTCTATATTTCTATGTTTCTAAGCAGCTCATTAATTATTTAGACAATTTAGCACAAATTGCATGAAGTAACATGTTTGTAGTACCAGTCAGCACAAATTACTTAACTACACCTCATGAGGCAAAGAAGCACCTAGGTTCAGTTGGCTTCCAGCAGGGTAGGTGGGCGATATGCTCTCTTGTACTCCAAGAGTTACTGAATCTCTGATGGGGTAGGTCAGAAGGGCTGGTGGGGTGCTGCGAGGATCAGTGGAGGCCATCAGGGCTTAGAGCCCTACAATGACACTTCTTGGGAGGGAGGTTGATGTCCCTCATTGGGGCTGGCTCTCACTAATTTAGAGATGCGTTATTGATGGTAGTAAAACCTGCTTTTAATTCTCTGTGAACTAAAGGTTTTGAGTGCAATTCTTATTTTTATTACATTTGTACCCTGCACTTTCCCACTCATGGCAGGCTGAATGCGGCTTACATATTGTATACAGGTACTTATTTGTACCTGGGGCAATGGAGGGTTAAGTGACTTGCCCAGAGTCACAAGGAGCTGCCTGTGCCTGAAGTGGGAATTGAACTCAGTTCCTCAGTTCCCCAGGACCAAAGTCCTCCACTCTAACCACTAGGCCACTCCTCCACATGGGGACCTCTTTTTAGGTGGTCCAATGCTACATGTTGAGAGCCAATTCTAAAACAGCTTCTGGGTGCTCAAATTCCATTATATAATAGTAGTATAATCTGGCAATGACATACCTAAAATCTAGGCACCCCCACAGTTATACCGACTGAAGCCACCTGCATAATTTACAGGGACTTATTTGCTATGCCACTTACATACACCCCTACAGAACACCACTTAGCTGCATTGCTGCTACATACATGTATACGTGTACACTTACCCATGAAAGTGTTGACTTTCTGTTCATTTACATGTGCAAGTGGCGCACCCATGTGGGCCCCCAGTTATAGAACTGCCCTTTATCCCCCTAATTCTATAAAAGTCACTAAACATTGCGAGCGCTCAATTTGCACACATAATGAGCTAATTAGCTCCAAATAGCTTTTTAACAAGCAATTATTGGCACTAATTAGAACGAATTAGCATTTATGTGCATACATTTATGTGTCATCTGAAAATGGGTGCATGGAAATGAGAGGGTCATGGATATAATGGGTGCATTCCTAAAATTAACATGGGTAGTTACAGACTAAGAGGGATATGTGCCTAATTTAGGCACGTGCATTTGCACTGCATTTCAGTTGGTGCAAATGGATGCACCTAAAGTTAGGCACGATTCCCGAGCATAAGTGCTATTCTATAAATCACAATTAACTTTAAGTGTGGCTTATACAATAGTGCTTTTTTGGTGCTGATTTTGTTTGGCACTATATATAGAATCTAGCCCAATATCTCCTTTAGTATATCAGATGGTAATGTTAACACTCAAAACTCCAGAACTGGAGTTTTAACCCCCCCCCCCCCCCCCGATATTCAACCAGCGGCAGATAGTATTTTTTGTTCCATTGCAGTGCTATAACCCCCTTAGATTCCATATCTGGTGCCTGAAAAATTGGCGCTGAAAATATTTTCACCTAGGTGTATTCTGTAAACCATGCCTAGATTTAGGTGCAGTTTATAGAATATGCCTAGTGGGTTTATAGACTACACCTAGCGACCATGCCTGTGCCTAACTCTAAACACATCTATTTATGCAAAATAAAACTTGGTGTAAATACCGGTGGCTAAGCTAGGCACAGAGCAGGTGTATTCTGTAACCCTGCATGTAGATTTTCAGAATGCCCACAGCCTGCCCATTCCACGCCACCTTTTTGGCAGCATGCCTTAAAATTTACGCACACCACTTTACAGAATATGCCTAGCAAGTTGTGCATGTAAATTCTGATGTCAATTAGTGTCAATAATTGCTTGTTAAGTGGCAATTATCGGTGCTGATTGGCTTGTTAAGTAATTAAATTGCATGCACAGATCCAGAATACGACTGGTTGAGCTATATAGAATCCAGGGGTTAGTGCATAAATGTGAGGGAGAGTGTACACATGGATGGAGCATGTGAGGGCCATGGGCATGTGTCCAGCTTAAGTGCATAAGTTATAGAATACTATAAGTTGTGGACATCCCATGGTGCATTTAGGCACACACATTTACGCCTGCCATTGATCTGGCTTATATTTAGGTTTCTGGTAATGTTCTATAACGCAGATGCCATTATATAGACTTGGTTCTGAGCATGCAGCATCGGTGTGCCTAACTGGAGGTGGCAAGTTATAAAATTGCCCACAATTATTTTCATTTTTTTAAAATATCAAAACCAGCAAGTTTAGAAAAATAAATGAAACCTGGTGTAGCCTTTCCTTACAGTGAGGGTTGCCCTGGAGAGTAGATAAAAAGTGTGTGCATGGGGGGGGGGGGGGGGGGGGGGGGGGGGAGATTCTCATCAGCAGCTGGAGGCAAAGGCCCAAAGGCCCTAATTAACTGGCACTCAAGACAACTCCAACTCCATTCTAGTCTGCTCCAAGGGAGTTTTATTCAGGGGGGAAACAACTTTTGGACCCTTTTACTAAACTGTGGTAAAATTTGTTGTTACCACGGCATTTTCTAATGTTTGGTCTCTTGTAAAAGCGGCAATTAGCACATGGTGCCTAACCACATTATTATGCAGGAGCTCTTACTGTCTCTTATTTAGGAGGCACTAACCCTGGATTTATATAGCGCACCTAGAGTTCTGTGCCAAAATCCAGGCGTATTCTATAACAACACGTGCAACTTAATTGGTTTAACTAGCTAATCAGCGTTGATAATAGCACTTAACAAACAATATTGAGCACTAATTGACAATGTTTAGAATTTACGCGCACAACTTGCTAAACATATTCTGTAATGCAGTGCGCCTAACTTTTAATGCACGCAGGCAAAAAGGGGAGTGGTTGTAGGCAGGGAAATGGGCATTTCGTGGATGTACTGAAATGTATGCACATTGTTATAGAACATGGCCCTCTGCACCTAAATCTATGTGCCGTTAAATCGCGGGAGGATTGTAAAAAATTACAAGAGGACCTTACGAGACTGGGAGACAGGGCGTCTAAATGGCAGAATACGTTTAATGGGAAAGAGGAACCTGAATTATAGCCACGTCATGCAAGGTTCCATGTTAGGAGTCACAGACCAAGAAAGGGATCTAGGTGTCATCGTTGATGATATGTTGAAACCTTCTGCTTAGTGCGCTGCTGCGGCTAAGAAAGCAAATAGAATGTTAGGTATTATTAGGAAAGGAATGGAAAACAAAAATGAGGATGTTATAATGCCTTTGTATTGCTCCATGGTGAGACCGCATCTCAAATATTGTGTTCAATTCTGGTCACCGCATCTCAAAAAGATATAGTGGAATTAGAAAAGGTGCAGAGAAGGGCGACAAAAATGATAAAGGGGATGGGACAACTTCCCTATGAGGAAAGGCTAAAGTGGCTAGGGCTCTTCAGCTTTGAGAAAAGGCGGCTGAGAGGAGATATGATAGAGGTCTATAAAATAATGAATGGGGTTGAACGGATAGAGGTGAAGCGTCTGTTTACGCTTTCCAAAAATACTAGGACTAGGGAGCATGCGATGAAGCTACAATGTAGTAAATTTAAAACGAATCGGAGAAAATATTTCTTCACTCAATGTGTAATTAAACTCTGGAATTTGTTGCCAGAGAATGTGGTAAAGGCAGTTAGCTTAGCGGAGTTTACAAAAGGTTTGGACAGCTTCCTAAAGGAAAAGTCCATAGACCGTTATTAAATGGACTTGGGGAAAATCCACTATTTCTGGAATAAGCAGTATAAAATGTTTTGTACTTTTTTGGGATCTTGCCAGGTATTTGTGACCTGGATTGGCCACTGTTGGAAACAGGATGCTGGGCTTGATGGACCTTCAGTCTGTCCCAGTATGGCAATACTTATGTACTTATGGGATTTACGCTATGTTTTCATTAGTGTAAATGGAGGCACGTAGTTTTAGGCGCTGGGATATAAACTAAGCATATTCTATATACCACGCCTAAATCTAGGTGCCGCTTATAGAATACGCTTAGGCAGAAATGTATTCCATGCAGATTCCTTAGGCACCATATATAGAATCTGGCCCTATGTGCTCCCACATTAACTGTGACGTGGCCAGTTAGTGCATGGTAAGTGTAACACGCTAGCTGCCTAGTGCTTCCACATTCACTGTCTGCTCATGCAATGCCCCATGACAAAAAAAATTTAGACAGATTAAGTAATGTGCAGTTCAACACATGGAAACAGGCAAACTACCGCAAAACATTTTAATGTGGTCACGTGATAGCCTAGTTTTAACCTGTGCTTAACGCATTTTAGCAAAAGGGCCACTTTATTGGGCATGAGCCCAGAAAATGAGGCATTCACAAAGAAAAAGACTAACTCCCCAAACAACAAAAATACAAAAAGCAAGTGCAAAAATGGCAAAATCAAATAATTCCAATTCTTTCCTGTTTTTCTTAGATATTATCATAAAAAAGAAAAAAGAAAAACAAGTCGAAACAAATTTGTTTTCTCTTCAGGCATGGATTACATCAAAATATGAGACCATCAAGGGTGCTGTCGCTGTGCACGTTGTCAAACGTTCTAAGTCACCTTGCTGCTCTCATGATCTACTTTCATAGCTTTGTATTGAAAATGGAAGGAAGGTCTTACATTTTCCATAGTAAAATGGGAAAAGATAATAAGGCTTTGCATAATTCATCCTGCAAAAGGAATTTTATTGCCCTAGTGGCTTCAGTAATAACACAGCAGGCTTCACAGATTCACCCAACTAAAGCTCTAACGCTGTCACTCTCATCTGTCAACCCATTCATCCTCTCTAATTTCCTAAAGAATGTTATTAACGTTACCATGAGCAAAGCACCTGTAGTGATACCTTTTTTTCTGCCCAGTACTAAATTCAGCTTTAAAAGCTATTGTACCTAAGGAATTAAATGGAATTAAGCAGATTGCTACTTGTGCAGTAACACTCATCATTATGCCTATTCAATTAGTGGCATTGCATGCAAATTGTTGGTGCGCATTATGTTGGTTTAGAACCAAGACTAATTTTAGCGTTAATTCTATGATGCGATGAGTTTGCAAACAGCAAAACTATGAACAATTAGTTCATATGCTATCTGCTACTAAATCCATAACATAGTAACATAGTAGATGACGGCAGAAAAAGACCTGCACGGTCCATCCAGTCTGCCCAACAAGATAAACTCATATGTGTATACCTTACCTTGATTTGTACCTGTCTTTTTCAGGGCACAGACCATATAAGTCTGGCCAGCACTATCCCCGCCTCCCAACCACCAGCCCCACCTCCCACCACCGGCTCTGGCACAGACTGTATAAGTCTGGCCAGCACTATTCCCCGCCTCCCCACCACCGGCTCTGGCACAGACTGTATAAGTCTGCCCACCACTATCCTCGCCTCCCAACCACCAACCCCTCTTCCCCCCACTGGCTCCGCCACACAATCGGCTAAGCTCCTGAGGATCCATTCCTTCTGAACAGGATTCCTTTATGTTTATCCCACGCATGTTTGAATTCCGTTACCATTTTCATCTCCACCACTTCCCGCGGGAGGGCATTCCAAGCATCCACCACTCTCTCTGTGAAAAAATACTTCCTGACATCTTTTTTGAGTCTGCCCCCCTTCAATCTCATTTCATGTCTTCATTTCATGCAGGGGGTTTTGAAATGAATCTTTTTCTGGTATCCAGTGGCTCTTTGCCTTTGCTCCTGCAGTCTGTACATTAGGTTTGCTTTATCTATGCAAAAAAAGAAAAAAAAATCCTCTAGTTCGGTATGGGGCCACTGGCTTTTTTTTTTCTCTATCTGTAGAATTGAAGGCTAGTGTTTCTGATTTGAAGCAAAACCTCTTACCTTTGGAAACCTAGGCTGCCCCTCCCCCAACTCCATCCTACAGCCTCTGCCTTAATATTTGGGCTTGCTTAATACTAATATAAACCTGACTAATCACATGCAGAATGTGAACAGCATCTCGCTGAAAGGAGAAGTAATTCCCCCTCTAAGACATTCATCTCTTTTTGCAAGCTTAAGAGTCCTGTGATGTCAGTGGACACCCTGGCTGGACTCTGGCTAGGTAGATTGATGTTGGTTTTCTCACAGACAGGCCTTGAAAGATATTCTCAGCAATAAATGCAGCTCTCTCTGCTGATGGTTCCTAGGCCATTGGTAAGGATGTACTTGCCCAGCAAGACTAGCCTCAGAAAGCTCATTAGGGTGTCCAGGGTTTGTATAATTCACATGATTATGTTGGTGCTTATTCATTGGTATCTGCTGGAAAAGCATGAAAGAAAGGAAGAAATACATTTAGCACATTGTCATTTTTGTTTATTTACTTAGAGGCCCTTTTACTAAGCTGGGCTAAAAAGTGACCTACACTATAACTAATGTGTGGGTTTCACGTCAATATTACAAAGAAGAGATATGTTCATTGGTGGCTGGTGAGCATATGAATTCTCTATCCATATGTAAAAGCCCCTGCCACAACCTGACCATTGTATTATAGAGAATGATTATACCAGACCTATGGTATATCCTATACAGTTAACATAATGTGCAGGACTCTAAGGCTACCTTTAAAACTTGCCCAGGCATACCTTTCTAATTAAAAAAAAAACCCCTGTGACATTTATGATGGCAATCTGTATGATGTAAGACAAAAGAACATAAGAATGTGACCAGGACTCTTGGTCATATCAACCTAGGCTGCCAGGATCAAGAATTTGGGAAATATATATAAGTGTTGCCATACTGGGACAGACCGAAGGTCCATGAAGCCCAGTATTCTGTTTCTAATAGTGGCCAATCCAGGTCACAAGATCCCAAAACAGTACAATATATTTTATGCTGTTTATCCCAGAAATAAGCAGTGGATTTTCTCAAATCCATTTTAATAATGGCTTATGGGCTTTTCTTTTAGGAAACCATCCAAACCTTTTTTAAACCCCGCTAAGCTAACTGCTTTTACTACATTCTCTGGTAATGAATTCCAGAGTTTAATTACACGTTGAGTGAAGAAAGATTTTCTCCAATTTGTTTTAAATTTACTACTTTGAGCTTCATTGCATGCCCCCTAGTCCTAGTATTTTTGAAAGGTGTAAACAGAATAATGTCAAAAGACATTTCTGTGGCTCTCTTAGTCACAACATCATGGCACAGGCCAGACATCTATCGCAATCATAGGGGACATTGCCAATAACACATTGATATAAAAGGGCATCTGCCATGGCAAGAGATTAACATTTAACACTAATCTCATCAAATCATCTAATCAACACATCTCCTATCAATCAAACGACCAATGGATCATCATCAGAACACTGCAGAGCAAGCACTTCCTATGATGAGCACCTGCTGTTCCAGCCATTCCAGAGGAAGGAGAGACTTGCATCACCCACACAGATTCTATAAGTCAAGAGCTGTAATCATTATTGGGAATAAATAGGTGGTATACTTTTTGTGCCACAGGGGTGCATGTTTATTCCAACTGGTTTCTGACAAATGCTTATTTCTTGTATTTAATGAACTATAAAGAACTTTTATTCTGTTACATTCTGAACCTTTATAAATAATTTTTATATTCTCATCATTTGCATTTTCATTCTTGTGTATATTTCTTTCTTGTAAATAAATATTTCCTTGTTATTATCATTAGTTACTTGTATTATGTATAGAGTATCAGAATGATGATCTGTTAAATAAGTCATGCTTATCATTCCAGAGTGCTATACAAAATTTATTAGTTGCATATCTTATTCTACACTGTTAACAGAGGTCAGTGTAATTACTGTTTACTTCTACATATAGATACTAAATGGCCAGATAAGATCTGTATAAACATAGGCTAGGGTTGGAGCAGAGTATTTAGCAATGGTATTCAGTACTAAACAGATAATTTATATTTTTAGTTTATGCCTGCAGAAGAGGCCTAAAGTAAATGGATAGTGCCAGCACAGTGATTGCATTATCTATATATACAGAACCACCATCTAAACAGATAGCAGCACTTACTATACAAAATAAGTGACTTGCTGTAGGCGATGTTTAGCTTATTCTGGCCATGTCTTTGACAAAATATCTTCATGAATCAGGCCCAACAGGTAAAACTCAATTACAGTTTTTTCTATAGGCAAGGAATGGGAAAAACGTCTTCAGTGAATAAGGTTCTATGCTACATCCTAAAGTTATCTGTTGAAGGAGAAGTAGGGGTCCCCTTCAAACATGTCCCATGCTAGAGGCATTAGAAATCACATCATGTCAGCAAGACATCATAAACATTTCTTCATATGAAAGGCATCTTTAGAAAAGAGGTGTAGAGCAGAACTTCTGAGCCCTCATACACAGGGGTCTCTTTCTGTTATCTCCTGTCATGTTCAGATGGCTGGGACCCAAGGTTAGGGTCTTTGGGATGTGATAATTCTTCCTGTTAAAGACTACTCTGAGTAAGAAGATGATCTCCTGTGAAAAGGGGAGATAGCCCAATACTCCTCATATGCTGTAAGAGATTATCAGGATTTTGTAGACTTTAATTTTTAACATAATTTATAGCCAACACAGAGTTCTTACTGGAGTTAAAGGAATGACTGCGAGAAGAGGATGCTGTTTCAGAGTTGCTGCCTTAAATAAGTTTACTTCTGCCAGGGGAGAGAGTGTCTCTTATTATTAGTATGTATTCAGGATTTTCAGGTACCAACAAGGATCTCATCACCTCGCTCAGTGTTTCATGTACTAAAGGGAAGAAACCCATGGAGGGGCATAATCGAATGGGGTGCCCAAGTTTTCCTGAGGGCGTCCTCGCAGGACGTCCCTACAAAGGGGCGGAGAAACCCGTATTATCGAAACAAGATGGGCGGCCATCTTTCGTTTCGATAATACGGTCGGGGACGCCCAAATCTCCACATTTAGGTCGACCTTACAGATGGTCATCCCTGATTTTTGGCGATAATGGAACCGAGGATGCCCATCTCAGAAACGACCAAGCCCTTTGGTCATGGGAGGAGCCAGCATTCGTAGTGCATTGGTCCCCCTGACATGCCAGGACACCAACCGGGCACCCTAGGGGGCACTGCAGTGGACTTCAGAAAAAGCTCCCAGGTGCATAGCTCCCTTACCTTGTGTGCTGAGCCCCCCCAACCCCCCCCAAAACCCACTCTCCACAACTGTACACCACTAGGATGAAGGGGGGCACCTAGATGTGGGTACAGTGGGTTTGTGGTAGGTTTTGGAGGGCTCACATTTACCACCACAAGTGTAACAGGTAGGGGGGGATGGGCCTGGGTCTGCCTGCCTGAAGTGCACTGCAGTACCCACTAAAACTGCTCAAGGGACCTGCAAACTGCTGTCATGGAGCTGGGTATGATATTTGAGGCTGGCATAGAGGCTGGAAAAAATATTTAAGATTTTTTTTTAGGGTGGGAGGGGATTAGTGACCACTGGGGGAGTAAGGGGGAGATCATCCCCAATTCCCTCCGGTGGTCATCTGGTCATTTAGGGCACATTTTTGTGGCTTGGTCATAAAAAAAAAGGACCAAGTAAAGTCGGCCAAGTGTTCGTCAGCGATGCCCTTCTTTTTTCCATTATCGCCCGTGGACGCCCATGTGTTAAGCACGCCCCAGTCCTGCCTTCGCTACGCTTCTGACATGCCCCCGGGAACTTTGGTCGTCCCTGTGACGGAAAGCAGTTGAGGACGCCCAAAATTGGCTTTCAATTATGCCGGTTTGGGCGACCCTGGGAGGACGCCCATCTCCCGATTTGTGTCGAAAGATGGGCGCCCTTCTCTTTCGAAAATGAGCCCATTAATCTGTGGTGTATGCAGTGTCTGCTTGTTTTTCATCTTCCAGGGCTGTGACTACTGGATTGGCCAGTTGCATATCTAGATTGTGAATTCTGTTTTGTGTATACACTGGGAGTGTTCCAGGACCACATGCACAATCTGTATCTTTTATCTACTTTTTTCAAATTACTCAACCTTAAACTAGTGGTAGGCTTTCCTTTAACACTGGGATCCTGCCACAATTCCTCAGAAGCCTAGGGAATACATGAAACCAGCTCACCCCTCCTGTCTCATGTGTGCCCTTAACTCTGCTAGCCATCTATATTATATTATTCATACCAGTGTACAGAAATAGACTGGATGAAGACTTATATATTCCAGTGCTTTGTAAAGCAGCATTGCCAGCATCTTATTAAGGTGCATTATAGTGTTTTGATTCCAGAATTCACAGAGATATACAATATCAATACAAAAATATGAGAATAGCTTTGTTTAAATACGCTCATGGTTCTACAGGAAAATATTGTTCTGCATTTGGTCTAGTATTTTGATGCAAACTGATATCTGTTATTATTTTCTCCTACATTTTCATGTCTTGTAATTGTGCTTAGCAATACTTCCAAGCTATCAGAGTATAAACTTTAAAGGCAGTGGATAGATACTAAAGGACTTCTCAAGCAAATGCAATTGGAAGAAACACAATTGATCTTACAGAGCTATTTAATCACTTCTTGCCAGTGTCTAAGAAAAACAAGAAAAAGATGAAGTGCTCTTAATAATTTTTGTGTTCTAAAAAAGCAGTGCTACTTTGCATATAAATTTCATTATTTCACTAATGACTTGCCTTTATCTATTAGAATAGGGCTGAATAAAAATATTTTATGCAAACTATAGGATAATATAGTCAGCATGAACATTGCACACTATATTTAAGCAATACTGTCCATCTCTTAAGATTATACCAAGTAATAATCTGTTGCCAATGTGATTAGATGCCAAAGCAAAGCAGAGGGAAAGGTTTAATCAAGCATACATGCCTACTCCAGAGAAACGTACTTAAAGTCTTCTTAACTTTATATATAATATAACTGTTTAACAAGTCAGTAAGACAGAGTTTCAGCAATCTACTCTGGGGAGCCTATAGTCAGTTGAGTTTTCAGGATACCAATATTGAATATTCATGGAAGATCTTCATGCACTGAAGACCTAGTGTATGCAAATATATCCATGCATATTCATTTTGGATACCTGAAAACAAGTATGGGGTTTCCTTCAGTAAAGTGACATGTCACATGCATCATCTAGATAGAATTTTAGACAGTGTAGAGCAGGGCCATGCCAACACGGTAAGCGAGGTAAGCATGGCAGGGGGGCGCTTCCCTCTGGGGGGCGCCACCGCACCATGCTCACCTCGCTCGCCCTCCCGCTCCCATTGTTCAACTTCCCGCCCTCTTCTCCCCCCCCCCAACATCCCTTTTCTTTTTTTTCCTTTTTAAATTTACCTCCGTGGCGGTTCCGGCAGCGCAGCGTCAGTGAAGGAGGCGGCGCTCCCGACGTCTCTAGCCTTCCCTTTGCTGTGTTCCACCTTCTTCTGACGTCATTTCCTTGACGTCAGAAGAAGGCGGAACACAGCGAAGGGAAGGCTAGAGACGTCGGGAGCGCCGCCTCCTTCACTGACGCTGCGCTGCCGGAACCGCCACGGAGGTAAATTTAAAAAGAAAAAAAAAGAAAAGGGATGTTGGGGGGAGAGAAGAGGGCGGGCAGTTGAACAATGGGAGCGGGAGGGCAGGGGAGAGATGAGAGCATGGATGCGAAGGAGGAGGGGAGAAGAGGGCGGGCCAGGCCAGGCCAACTGGGAGGGACATGATGGGACATGGGAGCGAGAGGAGAGAGAGGAGCATGGATGCGAGGGGGGGTCATGGAAGGGAGAGAGGGGAATTGCTGGATAGGGATTAATGGAGGGTGACAGAGGAGCATGGATGGGAGGGGCAGGGCTCAGGGAGAGAGGGGAATTGCTGGAAAAGGATGAATGGAGGGGGCAGGGGACAGAGGAGCATGGATGGGCATGGATTGGGAGGGCAGGGCTCAGGGAGAGAGGGGAATTGCTGGGTAGGGATGAATGGAGGGGGCAGGGGACAGAGGACAGAGGAGCATGGATGGGCATGGATTGGGAGGGTAGGGCTCAGGGAGAGAGGGGAATTGCTGGAAAAGGATGAATGGAGGGGCAGGGGACAGAGGAGCATGGATGGGCATGGATTGGGAAGGCAGGGCTCAGGGAGAGAGGGGAATTGCTGGAAAAGGATGAATGGAGGGAGCAGGGGACAGAGGAGCATGGATGGGCATGGATTGGGAGGGCAGGGCTCAGGGAGAGAGGGGAATTGCTGGAAAAGGATGAATGGAGGGGGCAGGGGACAGAGGAGCATGGATGGGCATGGATTGGGAGGGCAGGGCTCAGGGAGAGAGGGGAATTGCTGGAAAAGGATGAATCCAAAATTCCAGGAATAACATGTATAGAATGTTTGTACGTTTGGGAAGCTTGCCAGGTGCCCTTGGCCTGGATTGGCTGCTGTCGTGGACAGGATGCTGGGCTCGATGGACCCTTGGTCTTTTCCCAGTATGGCATTACTTATGTATATAATGGAGGGGCAGGGGACAGAGGAGCATGGATGGGCATGGATTGGGAGGGCAGGGCTCAGGGAGAGAGGGGAATTGCTGGAAAAGGATGAATGGAAGGGGCAGGGGACAGAGGAGCATGGATGGGAGGGCAGGGCTCAGGGAGAGAGGAGAAATTGCTGGACATAGAGGGGAGGGAAGAGAGATGAAGGAGATGAAATGAAGGAAAAGGAAGAGGAGAAAAACTGCACATGGATGAAGGAAATAGGCAGAAGCTGAGGACCAGAAATGAAGAAGAAAGGAGGAAAGCAAAGAAATAAATGGAAAGGAAGCCCTGGAAACGGAGTTAAGAGGACAGATAGCAGCAGAATCAGATACTGGGCCAGCATGATCAGAAAAAGAAAGTCACCAGACAACAAAGGTAGAAAAAAAATCATTTTATTTTCATTTTAGTGTTTGGAATATGTCCACTTTGAGAATTTACATCTGCTATCTTATTTTGCAATGTATAGCAATTTGTTTCTAAGAATATTGCTGACAATTCCTGTCAGTGTGGCAAGTGGTGAGCGATCATTTTCACGGGGGGGGGGGGGGGGGGGGGGGGAGGGCTGCCGCCAACTGATAGTCTGCAGGGGGCGCCAGAGACCCTAGGCACGGCCCTGGTGTAGAGAAGGAACCAGTACACGTGGATACCAATGACGTAGAAAAGTACAGGAGAGAAGTTCTAGAACCCAAATTTAGGAACTTAGGTAGAAAGTTGAAATCTAGATCTCCTGAGTAGCATTTTCCCAAAAATGCTACCCTGGAGATGTCAAAGATACAGGACCCACAAGGCAGGCAGAACTTTGAAGTCTTAAAGCATGGATGAGATGATGGTGCAGGGAGGGGAGGAGGGGATTTACATTATTTAGGAACTAGACAACATTCTGGGGAAGTAGAAACCTGTTCCAAAAGGATAGGCTCCACCTTAGCCAGGATGGAACTGGGCTGTTTGCACTAACCTGTAAAAAAGGAGATAATACAGCATTTAAACAAAATCTTGGGGGACAGCCACAGTTTGCTGCAAAGTATCTTTACAAACTACTGACAAAGTGCAGCACTTCGAATATTCCACTAATGAGGTTATGATAAAAACTGATGTAGCCTATGAGTATTTAAATAAAGAATAGACCATAATAAATAATTCCAAATTTTCCCCGAAATGCCTGAAGTCCAAAAAATGAGATTGAAGAGTTAAAATAATTGGCAGTAAATGAAAATGAAGACATAAAGGGAGTAATAACTGGGTGCTTCCATTTAGAAGCCCCGAGGCCATGCTGTAAGGACACCATTCTATAATATAACTACTACTACTACTTATCATTTCTATAGCGCTACTAGACGTACGTAGCGCTGTACACTTGAACATGAAGAGACAGTCCCTGCCCGACAGAGCTTACAATCTAATTAGGACAGACAAACAGGACAAACAAGAGATAAGGGAATATTAAAGTGAGGATGATAAAATAAGGGTTCTGAACAAGTGAATAAGGGTTAGGAGTTAAAAGCAGCATCAAAAAGGTGGGCTTTTAGCTTAGATTTGAAGACAGCCAGAGATGGAGCTTGACGTACCGGCTCAGGAAGTCTATTCCAGACATATGGTGCAGCAAGATAAAAGGAACGGAGTCTGGCGTTAGCGGAGGAGGAGAAGGGTGCAGATAAGAGAGATTTACCCAGTGAATGGAATTCCCGGGGAGGAATGTAGGGAGAGATGAGAGTGGAGAGGTACTGAGGAGCTGCAGAGTAAATGCTCTTATAAGTGAATAAGAAGAGTTTGAACTATATGCGGAAACGTGACTGGAGAGGGCTAATATGAGCATAACAACACTGGCGGAATATTAGTCGTGCAGCAGAATTTTGAACAGATTGAAGAGGAGAGAGATGGCTTAGTGGGAGACCTATGAGATGCAAGTTGCAATAGTCTAAGTGAGAGGTGATAAGAGTGTGGATGAGGGTTCTGGTAGTGTGCTCAGAAAGGAAAGGCGAATTTTGGTGATATTATAGAGAAAGAAATGACAGGTTTTAGCAGTCTGCTGAATATGTGCAGAGAAGGAGAGGGAGGAGTCGAAGATGATCCCAAGGTTACGAGCTGATGAGACAGGAAGGATGAGAGTGTTATCCACAGAAATAGAAAATGGGGGAGGAGGAGAGGTTGGTTTAGGGGGAAAGATAAGAAGCTCAGTCTTGGTCATGTTTAGTTTCAGATGGCGCTGAGACATCCAGGCAGCAATGTCAGACAGGCAGGCTGATACTTTGGCCTGGATTTCAGCTGAGATTTCTGTAGATCTGGGAGTCATCAGCGTAAAGATGATACTGAAAACCATGGGATGAGATCAGAGTACTAAGGGAAGAAGTATAGATGGAGAAGAGAAGAGGTCCCAGGACAGATCCCTGAGGTACACCAACTGACAGAGGGATAGAAGTAGAGGAGGATCCACTACAGTATACACTAAAGGTACGCTGGGAGAGATAAGAAGAAAACCAGGAAAGAACAGAGCCCTGAAATCCAAGTGAGGACAGCGTATCAAGGAGTAGGCTGTGATCAACAGTGTCAAAAGCAGCAAATAGATTGAGAAGGATGAGGATAGAATAGAGACCTTTGGATCTGGCCAAGATGTCTAGGTTCTGTAATAGAATGCAAGTGTAACCCATTGTTGGTGCACCTAACATTTAGTACTCACACTTATGCCATATATGGAGCTGGTGCAAGTGTGAACACCTAAATGTGACAGCAACACACATAACTTACAGTATTCTCTCCTGTGTCCTGTTTCATTGTCTTACGCATTTGCAGCAGTACTTTGAAGTTCTTGTTAACACACGCATTATAGCAACAGTTTTATGCTATTTCTTTGAGTAACAATCTCTGAGAAGTTATATAGATACTAACCAGCTCATTTTCGAAAGAGAAAGGCGCCCATCTTTCGACACAAATCGGGAGATGGGCGTCCTTCTCTCAGCAGCGCCCAAATCGGCATAATCGAAAGCCGATTTTGGCCGTCCCCAACTGTTTTCTGTCGCCGGGACGGGCAAAGTTCCCGGGGGCGTGTCGGAAGGGTAGCAAAGGCGGGACAGGGGCGTGCCGGGACATGCTTAAGAGATGGGTGCCCTCGGCCGATAATGGAAAAAAGAAATGCGTCCCTGGCGAGAATTTGGTCCACTTTATTTGGTCCCTTTTTTTTCAGGTCCAAGTCCCAAAAAAGTGTCCAAACTGACCAGATGACCACTGGAGGGAATCGGGGATCACCTCCCCTGACTCCCCCAGTGGTCACTAACCCCTCCCACCCTCAAATAAACAACTCTAAAAACTTTTTTTGCCAGCGTCAAATGTCATACTCAGGTCCATCGCAGCAGTATACACATCCCTGGAGCAGTTTTAGTGGGTGCAGTGGACTTCAGGCAGGCGGACCCAGGCCCATCCCCCCCCCTACCTGTTACACTTGTGGTGGAAAATGGGAGCCCTTCAAAACCCACCTGAAACCCACTGTACCCACATATAGGTGCCCCACTTCACCCCTTAAGGCTATGGTAGCGGTGTATAGCTGTGGGGTGTGGGTTTTGGGGGAGTTTTGGGGGGCTCAGCATCCAAGGTAAGGGAGCTATGCACCTGGGACCAATTTGCGAAGTCCACTGTAGTGCCCCCTAGGGTGCCTGGTTGGTGCCCTGGCATGTGAGGGGGACCAGTGCACTATGAATCCTGGCCCCTCCCATAACCAAATGCCTTGGATTTCTTCGTTTTTGAGATGGGCGCGTTCGGTTTCCATTATCGGCAAAAACCGAGGGCGCCCATCTCTAAATCCGGCGATCTCAGCATTTAGGTCGACCATCTTTAATGTTGACCTAAATTTTGAGATTTGGGCGCCCCCAACTGTATTATCGAAACGAAAGATGGACGCCCATCTCTTTCGATAATACGGTCAGCCCCGCCCCTTCGTGGCGCCGTCCTCAGAGAAGGGCGCCCTTAGAAATGGGCATCCCCTGTCAAAAATGCCCCTCCCCAACTCCTGAGGCAGGCACATTGTTGCCGAAACACGAGGCCGTGTCGAGTCCACTGTATCTGTATTTTGACAATAAATACTTTGTACTGATCCATCTCCGGAGTCCCTCTCTTTTGGTTGACCCATGTCCTTTCCAAGCCCCCTTCTACAGTCCCAATCCTTCCTCCAACCCCACTAGACAGCCCTGGACCCCCCCCCCCCCGGTGCTTACCTGGAGGTAATTCTGGTGATGTAGGGGCAGGGGTTGGGAGCGATCCCTCTCTGCTCCTGTTCCGTCTGGTTCCAGGAAAAACAAATGGTGCAAGGTAAACACTGACATCAGTGTGTCAGGAAATGCAATGTTCATTCCCCTTCAGAGATGGGGAATACACATGTAAAGTTCTGACCCACCCATATATTTATTTATTTATTTATTTGTTACATTTGTACCCCACATTTTCCCACCTATTTGCAGGCTCAATTACATAATACCGTAGAGGTATTCGCCATCTCCGGCAATAACTCAAACCATGCCTCCTTTAAATATAGGCATAGATAGGACATATACACTGAAATACTGAGCTTTCTAAAATCAGGTTTTACACGTTATATGTAAGAAGAATTCTGTTAATGCAGGAGCACATAGCACCTTCTAAAGAGGAGATGGTAAATGCACTCACATTAACCTTTTACAGATAGCATGAGCTCCTGGCCTGCAGCTCTGGGTACCCCACAACTTAACCCCTTCCTACGTAAGGCCCCCCTAAGGCCCGCCCATCCCCCCATAGTGGCCACCTTGCTGGTCATTGGTGGTTGAGGGGTCCAGGGAGTCCAGAGGGGGGGGGGGGTCATCCAGGGATGGTCTGGGGAGTCCGGATAGGGGTCTAGGGGTCTATCACTTCTGCCCACTTTGGGCGCCATCATCCAAATGGCCCCCTAGCAGTAGTTTCACGTGACTACTACTAGTGCTTATATCTAACTATATAAATGACAAGTGACCGACTCATCCGCAAATGTGCAGTAGAGGCTTCCCTCTCTGTCCCGCCCTCACGTCAAGACGTGATGATGTCAGAGGGCGGAACAGAGAGGGAAATGGACGCTGCTGCTGGAGCCTGGAGACGAAGCAATATCGCCGGTGCACCAACCTCCACCCCCCCCATCCCTGACGTCGCCGCCGCTCCCACCCCCCCTCCATATCGGGCCCCCTACACTGACATGACAGCGCCTCTCACCTCCATGTGGAAGTGCTGCAGGCAGCAGCAGAGCGACCTGCTGCTGCCTGCAGCGCTTTCACACGGAGGTGACAGGCGCTCTCATGTCAGTGCAGGGGGCCCAGCACAGAGGGGGGAGGGAGCGGCGGCGAGGTTAGCTGGACATGGGGGGGAGGGCAGGGGGGGAGAGAGGAGGGTTGCTGGAAATGGAGAGAGAGTAGGTCAGAGAGGAGGGTTGCTGGATATGGGGGGAGGGCAGGGGAGAGAGGAGGGTCGGTGGATGGGGTGAGGCCAGGGGAGAGAGGAGGGCTGCTGGACATGGGGGGGAGGACAGGGGAGAGAGCAGGGTTGCTGGACATGGATTGATGGAGGGGAGGGCAGGGGAGAGAGGAGGGTTGCTGGACATGGGGGGAGGGCATGGGAGAGAGCAGGGTTGGTGGACGGGGGGGGGGGGAGGCCAAGGGAAAGAGGAGGGTTCCTGGATATGGGGGGAGGGCAGGGGAGAGAGGATGGTTTGTGGACGGGGGGAGGCCAGGGAATACAGGAGGGCTGCTGGACATGGGGGGGGGGGGAAGGCAGGGGAGAGAGCAGGGTTGCTGGACATGGATCGGGGGATGGGAGGGCAGGGGAGAGAGGAGGTTTGCTGGACATGGATGGATAGAGGTGTGAATTATTACATTTTGAAAAACACAAATCTCGCCCGTTTTAATGGGCTTAACGGCTAGTATCTATATAAGGAACAATGGAGATATGACCCCTAGCGATCGTCACGTTATTTGGATGACTGCGCCTGAAGTGGGCTGGAGTGATTGGACATTGCTCCTGCCTGAAGAGCCCCCAGACCCCCCTCCATAGTTCCCTCTCTCTTCTTTATGAGCTACTAGCTATGATTATTTTTCTTATTAGATTATTCTTTTTCCATAAATATCTTTTATGTGGTACATATTTCTGTACAAAAATCTAATTTGTGTTAATTTGTTGTTTAAAGTAAAATTGAAGTTAACAAAATAGTAAGGTAGGGGGCGGAGTCAAGATGGAGGTGTGATGAGCTGCAAGTGTGGTTTGGTCTCTGCTATTTTACTTTTGCCTTGGATTTTTCTTTCCCCAGTGTCTCAGAAGCTGAAGAGGAAGAGCAAGGTGGCAACCCCAAGCTCCCCCCAAACCAGCATTCCTGCAGTTGAGAGCACAAATTACCCTATATGCAGCGCAGCTGAATGAAGTCGGTGGGGGTAAAGCTTCTGCTCTTTGCTTGCCTGAGAAAAGGTTGAGCTACTTAGGAAATGAGCCACTGTTCAGTAACCCCCCCCCCCCCCCCACACCCACAGCTTCCACCAGCATTGTGATCTGTTGGGCTGGTGGAGGGAGTGATGTAAGAGCCTTCCAGGAGTGACTCAGAAGTTTTGTGCCAGATGGTAGCGTCTTCATCTGTGAAGCTGGGCATAAGTCCCAGTGTTGGACTGAGTGCAATTGGGGAGGCACGTCCCTACTTGGAGGTGTTACAGCTAAATTTAGTAAATTTCATCATCTGACATTTTAATTTTCTTTATTAAAGTACAGTGCAAATTAAAAAATGGATAAATGTGCTCTGTGTGCAAAGTGATATGAAGATAAAGGAAGTTTCTAATTACAGGTTAATGCTGAAATACTTTGAAAGAGGCCATATTTCCTTTTCAGGGATGTTCTTAAAGCCTTTACTGCATTTGGCAACTTCCATCTAATCAACCTGTATGGAGATAATTGTAAGGAAAGAATTATATTGCAGAATGTTGAACAAACCATGAAATTTGTAATGAACTCAGATTACTCATCTTGCTAATTTTCTTTCTACCTCCATCTTCACTTTGGTTCTATAATTTATTTTTTTGGCACACTAGAGAAATAGATGTAAAATTAGTTAATTTAAGAATTAATTTTCAAAGGAGGCTTGGTAATTAATTATCCATTAAGTTGTCTAGTGACAATTTTTGTTTGTATAAAATATAATCTTTATTGCATATGAACCAAAGTCATCACAGAATTTTGATTAGTTGTGGCCTCCATGAATTCAAGTCCTACCCAAGGATCTAAGAGTTTGTGGAGGTATCATTGTAGAATATAGGACATTGCAAATAAATCTAATTTTTTTTAGCTGGTAAGGTGATAGTCCTTCAAGCTTGAGCAATTCTAGGTTCTTTGTAAGACTCCATGGTATGGCTGCCAAAGCCCTAATTATTGTTGGTACCACCACTACTGATTTCTTTTTCCAGATTCTTCAAATTTCAGTTTTACAACTGCTGCTATTTTATATCTTTTCTATTTCTTTTTCTCCAACCCAACTATCACCTGGTGTTGACACTTCAACAAATCATACTGTTTTTTTTGGTTCTGTCACTGTTATATCTGGTGTATTGTCATCTGTCCATCAGATTGGATTCTAAAATCCCATAGGGGTCCTTTTACTAACCTGTGGTAAGCAATAACACATGTTTACTGCAGCAGAAAAGGGCATACCGTGGGGCATGCTCAGGCATCCCATAGTAATTTTTACATGTGCGTGTCTGGGGTTAGAGAGTGGCCGTGTGGTAATTGCCTATGCACATCAAGTCGGAGTTACCGCCCAATTTTCGCTCCGCACCAGAAAATAAAAATGATCACGGCCATGCGGTAGCCGGGCAGTAACTCTGAATTGATGCGCGTTGGGCGCACATAGGTACCTACGCGGCTTAGTAAAAGGGCCCCTAAGTGTAATATTCAACCCTTAACTGGCTACGATGAACCATAGAAAGATAGGCTTGGGTTTGATGCAGACCTATTTATGTAGTTATCTCAGCCAGTTAAGGGCTGAATATTGGCACTTAACCAGCTAAGTGTCAGCCCCACCCTGGAACACCCACAAAGTAGCCGATTTTGGCTTAGGTGTTAACTGGGCATTTTCAGTGGCACTATCCAGTTAAGTGCTGCTGAATATGCCCGCTTAGCCCTGACAAGTGATTTAAATGGGCAGGAGCCATTTCTGGCTGTTTAAATGGTTTTGAATATCAACGCCTTAGAATTTTATCATTTACATATGTTAATGCAACATTAATTTGCATAAGTGCCAGTTGAACACATACCCCCCCTATATTCAGTAGCATTTGACTGGCCAGGATCAGCACCTGGCCATTTAAATGCCAGAAATATTCAGGTAATATTCAGCGGGGGATAACTGGCTGTCTCCCACTGAATATTGCCAGTTAGCAGCTAGCAGCTAACTGGTTATATGGCCAGATATAACTGGCTATCCACTGATTTTTTAAAGCTGGTTTAGCGGCCATATTTGTCTGCGTAAAAATGGGGGATATCTTTGGCCAGTTTAAAGATAACCGGCTAGCGCTGAATATCGGCTTAGCAGGTTATCTTTAAACCAGTCAAAAATAAACTGGATATTCAATGCTGGTCACCGGAAACAGCCCGACATTGAATATCCGGGCTTAAAGCTGACCACGGGAGTTAGCCGGTCTAGCTCCCTCGGTCTGAAAATCAGCCTCATAGCTTGCAACTGCAAGGGGTCGTACAAGTAAACAGAGCATGGGTGGGTCCCACACTTAGGTTCATTACTTATAGAATAGTATGTTATGTGTTAAAGTACAGGAACAATGAGTGAGAACTGGATCAGGCTCTTCAAAAACAGACTTAGGATGCCAGAATGAAATTATAGATGCTTATTAATACTGATTTGGCATGGAACCATGTTTTGGCACATGTGTGCCTGCCTTGGGAGTCTTGGTGTGTATAGTTGATGATCACGTTTATTGTTGATGGTGCTTCTTGTGAAAAGAGCCAAGACTGGCATTTCACAGGCTACTCAACAATTATTTCTTTCACCAATGGTCTTTTTAAAGACCAGCTCATGCTCTTTTCACAAGAAGCATCATCAATGATAAATATGATCATCAAGTATACACACTAAGACTCCTGAGACAGGCACATGTGCTAAAACATGGTTCCATGTCTCGTCAGTATTAATAAACATCTATAATTTCATTCCGGCATCCTGAGTCTATATTTGAAGAGCCTGATCCAGTTCCCACTCCTTGTTCCTGGACTCTGTTCACCTCGTGGGATCTTTGTGTTCCACCTTCTGTGGTTATCTTGCATGTGTTAAAGTACTAATCAAATATAGGATTTCTATCACTGTCTGTGTGGTTTACTCTGTAATCGGAAGAAAAGCTTCAAGCAGATGATGGGACACTCCTTTGTCAATATAAGTTGACTATTGGGGAGACCCATGTACTCATCACAGGCTAAAACACCTCCTATCTTTATTATAATGTCTCTCTGTTACTGTTCAATGTCATAAACTAAAAAGAGACTTAGCTTTCCAGTCGCCCAGTCGTATGCTGAAGTTCTGACAGCTAGCCACGGCCCGACTTTGGCCAAGGTTTCGTCCTCCTGCTTCAGGGTCCGTGGTCGCCAACCGGTGCTTTCTTTTAGTTGGATCCGTGTTTTAACTAAAGAAAGCACCAGTTGGCGACCGCGGACCCTGAAGCAGGAGGACGAAACCTTGGCCAAAGTCGGGCCATGGCTAGCTGTCAGAACTTCAGCATACGACTGGGCGACTGGAAAGCTAAGTCTCTTTTTAGTTTATGACATTGAACAGTAACAGAGAGACATTATAATAAAGATAGGAGGTTTTTTAGCCTATGATGAGTACATGGGTCTCCCTAATAGTCAACTTATATTGACAAAGGAGTGTCTCATCATCTGCTTGAGGCTTTTCCTCCGATTACAGAGTAAACCACACAGACAGTGATAGAAATCCTCTATTTGATTAGTTGTTTGAACGGAAAAGATTTTCAACAAGCTTCACTGTGATATTGAGATGTGTTAAAGTACAACATGCATACACTAACATGTATGCCTTCCTTTTGTATGGAATAAGTGATAGCACCTAAATCTTGCAAACGCAAATTTCTACTTACTCTCGAGTGCCCAGATGCCATTATAGAATTTGCGTCCAGCACCCTGAATTTTATCATGAATACTCTTTGGGGCCTATTGCAGTGGCAGAATTGGAGTCACCTGAGAGTCAAACTTCTGTCACCCTAGACGTATAACTGCTGCAATTTCATTGCATGGCCCAGATCCTCAAAGGTCATATTAGTGCCCATGACCTTTGCACGGCCACAAGAATTGACATTTTTCTGCATGAGCCTATTAGTATTTTTAATGAACCCACACTCATTCTTTAGTACAAGCTTGTATAGGCTTCTGGGTCTTTAGAAACTGTCCCCTTAATGCAAGATTCCAACATGAAGATAAATCCATTGTGATTAATCTATTTATCTGAAATAACTTCATTCTTTAGATCAGCAGGTGGGCTCTGTAATATTATAGTTTTCTTATAGCTTTCGGGAACATCGGGGATTTCTGTTACATATCCATCTCTGCTTCATAGAATTTTCTCTCCATGCATTACATTTATGTGGCAAGTCATAATACTTCATGATTTCCTGCCTCAGCAGTTCCTTAAGCAGAGCAAAATTCTTCCTCCTTTTGACTGTAAAGGAGTCTGTGCTTTTGTATAATTCAAGCCTTGTCAGGAGAACAGGGTAATGGTGTCAATAAAGTAAAATAAGTAGTCTACTGAATTCTACAGAGAAATGTTGGTGTTTGGAGCTGGAAAATTCAGTCTGGTGTTAGTATTGTGGGAAGAATCAGAATGGAGTTCAACACTGTTAATCAAGAAAAGACAGCCTTATTTATGCAACAGTTTATAAATAATGCAAATAAAAATAGTGAAGGAGGAAATGGATGGCAGTTGAATCTCATTATGAACTTTGGATTACAGCTGACGTGATAGTCTACTTAACCAGAACAGAATAAGAGGAGAAATATTCCACCAAAGATTAGATCTATCTTGGAACTGGTTATGGGTGGTTGAATTTTGAACATCTGCTACACCTACTGTTTTAGGATTCTGTATGAAGCACACTCAAGACTCAATCACAGGCTTGAGAATGAATGAATGTGAACTAAGACTAGGGGCATACTTTCGGATAGGAGTTGTATTCTTTATGTTTTAAGCAGGTCATAGTGAGCTGTGGGGAACATTTATTTTTGGGACAGTGAAGTATGAAAGTCAATAGTTATTTATTATTATTTATTGCATTTGTATCCCACATTTTCCCACCTATTTGCAGGCTCAATGTGGCTTACATAGTTTTGTTAACAATGTCATTCCAAGATATCAGATACAGTTAGTATTGTGCAGAGATTAAGTAGGGAAGAGAGAAGAAGGAAGGGAGTGATTAGGGTAGTTATAGAGGTGGATTTTCATAACTGAGTGGGTTGGTGAGGTGAATTAGTGAGGTTATCGGTCATCAATAAACAACCAGGATCTGCTTTTGGAGCATGTTGTAGTACAGTTTTGGCACACTAGATGCCCTTCCACATCAAAAAAGCAATTCTGTAATGTAGACCAGTGATTCCCAAACCTATCCTGGGGGAACCCCCCTGCCAGTCAGGCTTTCAAGATATTCACAATGAATATTGTGGCAAGTAAGCAACCATTGCTTGTCACTGTAGCAGGGAAAGTCAGAAACTACATGTTCTCAGAAGGCATGGGATCATCTGCTCAGAGAATAGAGGGACTAAAGAAAACCTGGGGTTTGGAAGGGGTTTTTAGTAGCCCAATAGACCCTATGATAATGGAAGGGAGTAGGTGTGTGACCCCTTAAAGGCTAGGGGAGGAAAGTCCCAGGGTAGACACTTGGTGAATGTTCCAGCAAGCTGTCCCCAGCTCCTCCCAGGAGGTTTAATGCTCCAATAACAGAGGAGAGGGAGGAGAGATGTTCGTTCTCTTGTAGGACATAAAAACATGCCTAAGCTGAGAGAAAGGAAGGATGAGGGTGAGAAAAGGAAGAACCTCATCCATGATTGGGGAGAGTATGCTGAGAAGCCCTGAGAGAAAACCCTGCCATAGGAATTCAGAGGAGAAAGGTAAAGCCTTGCCCTGAACCAAAAACCCTGAGAATGCGGGTGCTAACTCTTGATGAGAAGAAGGCCTTTAGAGGAAAGACAGCTAGAATGAACTGTATGTAGTTTAGCTTTGACAGCACATGCTCTGGTAGTCTGGCTGCATGTTTTGTTTGGGAACAGTCATGGGGAGGTTTTTGGCAAACGGAGGTCATGTGGGTGGGACCTTCCCCCTTTACATCTACCCCGAGCAGTAAAGGTATCAAAAAGGGTATAGCAGAATGCCAGCAGACGGAAAAGGGTGTGGTGCTTATGAAAGAACAACCAAGTGGGCTGTATGCTGCTAGTGTTTGGAATGGCTATGAGAAAAAGCTGCTGAATTAAAGGCACACATTTGGATAATGAAGAGGGAATATTGAATGGTTTAAACCTGATAGGAAGCAGCCAAAGGTCACTAAGAAGCCTGCTGAATTAAGGCAGAAGTGACACAGCAACCAAGGGAGAGGCAGCATTAGCAGCCACTGAACAGCTAATGTGAGTACCCAAAAGGATGCTGGGAGATGATTTGTATCTTCAGAGGATGGTTTGATGTTTGTATAAGAAGAAAAACTCTAATGGGAAGAAGGTTTATTGAATGCTTTAATAAATGTGTTGCAGAATATTCTTATGGATTAACTTATTCTCTTTTATTCACACTAAGTGCGAATGGACAGTAAGGGAGAGACCTTCCAAGCTCCAAGCCTTGATTGTTCTAGTTTCTCCATGGCTTAGATCTGGAGAGTAGTTGGTTCACTGATTCCATTTAGGTGTTGGGATTGTTGGCTGGGCAGGCAGATGGCTCTGTGTACTGAAAGCAGAATCCTTTTCTAAGTGCCTGAGACCTCCTTGGGGAGGTATGCATCATGTTATGCATAAGATAGTTTTGCATACCAAGGAGGCTGTGTATGGAAATCTCTCTCATGAACATTTGTTGTGGATATCCTGGAAACATGATTGGCTGGGGTTCCCCTAGAACATGTTTAGGAATCACTGGTCTAGTAGTACTTGTATCCCACATTTTCCCACCTATTTGCAGGCTCAATGTGGCTTACAAAGACCTGTTATGGCATCACCATTTCAGGATAAGATACACAATTGGTGTTACAAAGAGATCAAAGATGACAGGAAAGATATATGCAAGTTGTTATAGACTTTGACTTTCAGAGTAAGGGTGGAGTGGTGAGGTATGTAATTAATCTATGGGTTGACGTAGTAGGCCTTATTGAAGAGATATGTGCTCCTTGTGTGTGTAAATGTCTAAAAAACTGACATTTACCCATGAATAGCCCAACAGGGCACCTAAGCGCTTTCTGTAATGGTGTGCCTAATTTATATAGTGCGTAAATGCAAGGAGGTGGATACATGGGCAGAGCATGGGCGGGGCTCCCAGTTACATGCATAAATTACAGAATACTATAAATTATGTATGTCCAAGCTGGATAGAAACATAGAAACATGGCCCATCCAGTCTGCCCATCCTCCGTAACCACTAACTCTTCCTTTTCCTAAGGGATCCCACGTGTTTGTCCCACACTTGCTTAAATTCTGACACAGTCTTTATCTCCACAACCTCCACTGGGAGGCCATTCCATGCTTCTACCACCCTTTCCTTGAAAGAATACTTTCTTAGATTCCTCCTAAGCCTTTTTCCTCTTAACTTCATCATATGCCCCCTCATTCCATAGTTTTCCTTCATTTGAAAAAGGCTCACTTCCTGTACATTAATGCCCCTGAGACATTTAAATATATCTTTCATATCTCCTCTCTCCCTCCTCTCTTCCAGTGTATACATGTTGAGGTTCATAAGCCCTATATGTTTTATGTCCAAGACTGCTTACCAATTTTGTAGCCACCCTCTGGATCGACCCCCATCCTGTTTATATCTTTCCATAGGTGCGGTCTCCAGAATTGCATATAGTACTCTAAATGGGGCCTCACCAGAGACTTATACAAGGATACTATCACCTCTTTGTTCCTGCTGGTCATCCCTCTCCTTATGCACCCAAGCATCCTTCTACCTGTTTAGAAACTTTAAGGTCACCAGACACAATCACCCCCAAGTGCCACTCTTTCTTTATACACAGAAGCACTTCACCCCCTATATTGCACCGTTCCCACAGGTTGTTGTGACCCAAGTTCGTGACCCTGCATTTTTTAGCATTAAATCTTAGTTACCAAATATTGGACCATTCCTCAAGCTTTGCTAGGTCCTTTCTCATGTCATCCACACCCTCCAGAGTATCCACCCTGTTGCAGAGTTTGGTATCATCCGCAAAGAGACAAACCTTACCAGACAGACCTTCCACAATATCACGCACAAAGATATTAAAAATAACCAGTCCCAGGACCGATTACTGTGGCACTCCACTGACACATATCCACCCTTCTCCAGTCCTCCAGGAAGCATTGAAGCAGAGCCACCAGAACTTCTCTGAGTTCCTTGAGCACCCTCACAAGTATCCCAATAGGCCCCATAGCTTTGTCTACTTTTAGTTTAACTAGCTCCTTACGAACACAGTGCTCTGAGAACAGGTCTTGGTCTATCATCCATCCATCCCTATTTGCATTTGTTTTCTGTGGTCCTACCCCTGGCTTTTCATCCATATAGAGGTTGATGTAACTGTCTGTGGGTGTGTAAATGTCAAGGTCACCAATACTGGGTTATGCTACTACTACTACTACTTCACATTTCTAAATTGCTGCTAGGGTTACGCAGCGCTGTACAATTTAACATAGAAAGACAATCCCTGCTCAAAGAGCTTACAATCTAAAGGACAAGTGAACAGTCAGTCCGATAGGGGCCGTCAAATTGGGCAGTCTGGAATTCCTGAAAGGTAAGAGTTAGGTGCCGAAAGCAGCACTGAAGAGGTGGGCTTTCAGCAAAGACTTGAATATGGGTAGGGAGGGGGCTTGGCATAAGGGCTCAGGAAGGTTGTTCCAAGCGTAGGGTGAGGCGAGGCAGAATGAGCGGAGCCTGGAGTTGGCGGTGGTGGAGAAGGGCACTGAGAGGAGGGATTTGTCTTGTGAGCGGAGGTTTTGGGCAGGAACGTAAGGGGAGATGAGGGTAGAGAGGTAGCGAGGGGCAGCAGACTGAGTGCATTTGTAGGTAAGAAGGAGGAGCTTGAACTGAATGCAGTATCTGATTATGCTAGTATTGCATAATAAATCCTAGGCACCCTGGTCATTATATAATAGAACCCTAACACACATCCTTAGGGCACCTTACTGGAAATGTTCTGTGGTAGAATTTTCCTCTCCCCAATGAGAACAGGGAAAAAGAGATAGTGGTTGAGGAAGATAATAGAGGTAAGCAGAAGATGGGGGAGAGTGAAGGGCATATTGGGTAGAAGGAGCAAGAGTAGAGGATGGTGTGCTGAAGCCATAACCACTCTGAAGCAAGAGGTGCTCTACTGAAGCTGCTGCTCCTCCCCATCAAAGTGGGTGTTGATGAGCCTAGAACCAGCTTGGGGGCTATAAACTCACATTAGCCAAATTCCACCACCACTACTTACTCCTCCAAAGAAGGAGAAATCAAAATTCACTTTCAATTGCTTTCATCATTTCTTTTTCTAGTCCTGTCTATGTAACTGTGTCAGACTTGTGAGTTCTTGTACCAAGTAGAGCACTGCTGAGCCTGGTACTCGGACCAGATTCTGCTTGGCGGCTGGACAACCCCGGGTTTCACCTGCGCTGACCGCTGTTCCCCAGAGGTTGAGCCCCTAGGTGCAGGCAGCCTGTAGGACTTACGAGACGGAGCTGGAAGCGGGGTGGTGAACGTATCAGCCAGGCAGGCAGCAGGCAAGAAAGTGATCCAGGTACAGGCAAAGTCAATAGGCAAACAGCAGGCAGGGGAGTAATCCAGGTACAGGCAATGTCAAAAGGCAAACAACAGGCAAGAGAGTAATCCAGGCACAGGTAAAGTCAGTAGGCAGGCAGCAGGTCAAGAGAGTAATCCAGGTACAGACAAAGTCAGTAGGCAGGCAGCAGGCAAGAGAATAATCCAGGCACAGGTAAAGTCAATAGGCAGGCAGCAGACAAGAGAGTGATCCAGGTACAGGCAAAGTCAGCAACGAGGGACAAGTAGATAAGAAGCAAACTACTGAACAAGTAACACCTACCAAAGTAGAAGCCGAAGCATGGCGTCCAGGAAGAGCTCAGCTGATAAAGTGCTGGCATCTGACATCAGCAGGAACCAGCAGGGAGAAAGAGCACAGCCATAGGACAAGAGCAGGGGAAGGAGGAACTGGAAGACCAATAGGAGAGAAGCAAGGGAAGCCAGGCAGAGGGAGAGCAGACACAGGTGGGTGGAAGCAAAGCAATCAAGGAGCCTGGAAGCCAGGCAGAGAGAGCAGACACAGGTGCATGGAAGCAAAGCAACTAAGGAGCCTGCAACCACTGTTCTCTGAACAAACTTAGAGAAGAACTATACACACATGGCTCAAGGCAGTGCCAGTCAAGTGTGCGTGTCGACGGGACCCCGTGCAGCCCGAGGATGTCGTTGCTTTGAGGTAGGGGACATTACAAATTGAAATGCCTCCGTTCTCAAGCAAGAAAATCAGCTGTGACTGGGGCTTTCTAATGTAGAACATTATTTGTCATTATTTCCTGGATGCAGGACACTGTAATGTTCCTCGCTTATAACCACAACCTGGATTTCCACTGGGAACCCAAAGGTGAACCCCCCAGCCCCCACAATAGTTTACTTGGTTACTCAGCTTTATTTTCTTCAATTGTACTCTGTCAGTGACAACAACATACATCATACTTGTAAGCAATTATAGTATCTGTACATTAGGCAGAGATTCTTACTATATTGCTAACCAAGGCAAGGCCAACAAATGAGAAATTAATCATCGGGATTTAGACTGTTTGTCTTGTCAGTTTATTTTAGTTTGCAAATAACTATCTGATTTAGTGCTTTCATCATTCATTTGTTCCTGTGGAATAATGATACTGGAAATGCTCATTTCCCAGATATGTGAGGCTCTATTCAACCACATTAAAATAGAGGTACAAGCAGGCAAATGACAATGACGCTGCTCAGGAGTTAATTTATCTATTGTGGCCATGATTTTAAAAATTTTAAGGAAAGTGAAATAACAATAAACTGGGCCTGGGAAAAGGGTGGGTGGGGGGAGGCGGGAGTCAATTCTATTGAGGGAATGTTTTTTTGTCTGATTACTTGATCCTCTATAATTGGTGACATAATCCTCTATAATTGGTGACATAATTGCAAACACAGCCTTGCTGTCTACCAATCCTGTTTGGTTGGACTTGTCAGCTAGATCTCTGGGGTAGCGCGGGAGCTCTTACCGTCACATCAATAGGTGGTGGTAAGTGCTCCCACCCAAAATGGGTGCGTGGCAAGTGTTTCACTTGCTGCACATCCATTTCTTTAAAAAAACCTTCCTTTTACCTGCTGTGGTAAAAGAGGGCCTCAGCGCACATAAAAAACACACACCGATGCAAGCGCAGGTCCATTTTTGCTGCAGCTTCGTAAAGTGACCCCATAGTGGTTTCACACTCAGAAATCAAGTCCATATATTTCCATGTATAACCAAAGATAATAAAGCCCAGCCTACAAACAAAACATATAACCCAGGGGCGTATTTAGGTGGGGCCACGGGGGCATGGGCCCCCACAGATTAAGCCCTGGCCCCTCTACTTTTGACCCCCTTCTGCCGCCATCCCCCTCCGCTGCCGCCCCTCCCCCATCACCAGGTACCTTTGCTGGCGGGGGTCCCCAACCCCAGCCAGGCGAAGTCTTCGTCAGTGCCGGTCGACTCCGGCGCCTTTGCTGATCTGTTTCTGACTCCTGACATCCTGCATTCACGTCCTGCACGGGGCTACATACAGGATTTGCACACAGGACGCCAGGAGTTAGAAACAGATCATCAGCGAAGGCGCTGGAGTCAACCGGCAGTGAAGAAGACTTTGGCTGGTGGGGGGTTGGGGACCCCCGCCAGCAAAGGTACCTGGCAGCGGCGGCAACGGGGGAGGGTCGTTGTCGTCAGCAGCAGGGAGGGAGTCCAAAGTGGTGGTGGTGGGGTCGGCAGCTGGGGGAGGCGGGCTAAACTGTGCCCCCCCACCTCGGGCTCTGGACCCCCCTCCTGCAGAGGTCTGGCTACACCCCTGATATAACCATAAGTGGGGGACTATTAAGCTTCACATATGTGCTCCATTTGAAATTCACTTCATCAAATGCAGTCCATCACTGAACAATCAATGTTGAAGTGCATTTGATGAAATGGATGTCAAACAGAGCATATATGGAAGCTATATATTCCCTTGCTTGTTGCTTTATATTTTGTTTGTGGGCTGTGCTTTATTATAATTATTTTTTAGGGCTGACACACGGTCCTTTGTTTATACATGAAAATATATGGAATTGATTTTTGAGTTTAAAATCACTATTTTTTCATAAGGGCATTTGTTTCAGCTTCTTCTATTTGTCTGTACTTTATCCTAATAGCTTTGATGGTTCCCGGGTTTTTTTTCTAGATAAAAGAGGTTCTCTTTCTATTTCTATCAGTGACCTACTTCTCTTTTATGCTAGTGGGTTATCAGCAGTAGTTTAAAACAAACTGAGCAGCCCTTCTCCCCATTGTTGGTTCTCATAACGCCAAAGCATATCATCTCCCAGGTACTACCATCAACAAGACTGGACCACTTGCCTCTAATCCAGTCACCAAATCATCATCCACAACTAATTCTTAATTCTTCATTGAAAGTCAATGCCTTCAGTTGCTGTAACCCAACTGAAATCTGGAAGGGGAATGGAAAATAAGGCCAAACAGAAACATCAATTGCTACAGGTTAAACAAGAAGTATTATTTAGAAGGCTGAACTCCATCACAACTGAGAGACAACAACGCAGCAGAGGATATAGCAGAAAAACTGTGGCCTTATGTCTCGCGAGTTGTATTCCCAGATGAACCTTTCTTGATGAGGAAGGGATGAAAAGACAACTGGCAACGTTGAGAAATAAAAGGGGGAAAAGTCCTTTTCCTTTAGGTCACAGCCACAGAAAAATGCAAAAATAAAAATGTTAGCTTAGCAAGAGATCTAGCTGACAAGTCCAACCAAACAGCATCCATCACCTAATGTCATTAATGTTGTTGTTTCATGACCTTTATTTCCATTCGATGTAGGTGATGAAATTTGCTTCAACCACTATCTGTTTGTTGCTGCAGAAGAGATTAGAAATTTTAAATTCTTGGCTGACCTACTTTACAGCTTCAATTATGTCTAAAAGAAATTGCTGTGTGAAAAGCAACTGACCCCCTCCCCCCCCCCCCATTGCTATTAGAGAACTACGAGAGAAAGGAAAAGGAGAATGAAAAATGTAGGGAACTTGTCCTATCTCTCCTCATTTCTCCTTCTTGTAGTGCCCTCAAAAATTGCTGGAGTTCAATTCTTAGTTTTCCTGTTTTTGATGTGTGAAGCGCTTTGGTTATTTAAGCGAGGGGTGGTATATCAAGTACCGATAAAAGATAAAAATGATAAACGATCTTGACAAGAGACTTTCATGAAAGATAATTATGGAATACAGTGGAAAAACAAACTTCGCACGGAATTCAATTCTACTTGCTCTTAGGAGTCTATCTACAAGATGAATTATGTTTACTATGTTACGTAACATTCATCGACTAATGTCTGTAAGCAGTGCCAGTACCTCTAAAGCTTTTGTTAAGGTGCATTACATTTACCTGGCCATGTTACTGAACTAAATTTAACCACCTCTGTGGAGATACAGTTAACTGGAGGGAAGACAAGTGTTCTTGGTTTTCCTCTACATCTTGCTGATTTAGGTCTATGGATGTCTGCAACCCACCTAGCCCCTCCCCAGGTCTTGGGAAGCAGTGCAAGGAAGAAAATGACCTATTTTGTTCCCATTGCTTCACCAGTGATCACCTGAATGGCACCTTTTCCACCTTGACTTGTATGTGTGCATATGAACAGGTGGTAAGATAAGTTGATTTCGCTTGGGGGAGGGGGAGGGAAGAAATGTTGATTTCGCTTGGGGGGGGGGGGGGGGCAAAGTTCCCCCCATTTCTTGCCCATGCTGGATCCCTTGTAGCCTGTGCTAAATTGTTCCCTCCCAGGCCAGTTATTGAATGCTGCAGGTGATTATCGAGATCACAGCCCTGTTGAAACAGTAGGATTAAATTTAACTTGGCTAGCTTTATGCAGTCACATTCTGCATTTTACTAGCTTGGATGACACTGCATTGAAGTTCAGTTTCATGGGGGCAGTCATATCAAAAATTGTTTATATTCGAAGCGCTATTCACATTTCAGATGTGCATAAACTGGCATTTAGATGTTTATATTGCATATATGTCTAAATCCTGATTCCTGAAAGCCAGGATATACACACCTAAAACTCAAAAGTGTGAATATGGCCAGGGGTCATGGTCCAGGCATGTTTTGGGTATGACTAGAGTGGGGCAAAAATTTACATATGAATTCCCCATTTCAGAAGGGAATTGCATGTTTTTGTCTGCCAATATGAACCTCCTTATTTACACCTGCTCCCAGGGACATCATTGCTTTAGAAAGGTGCTTATTTTGTGGAGCACTTCACTGGAAGGAGAGGGGTGGTTCTCTCCTTAATCCCCCAGTATTTTTTGTACCTTCTGAAAGCAACACTGGCAAGGGATAATAAACTTTGTGACAAATTCAGGAAATATACATATGTATGTTTCTTTAAAATGGCTGTTCTGGCACAAACACATGCACGCTGACCTCACTGATACTTTAGACATTTATTTTATTTATTTGTTTAGATTTTGCTCACACCTTTTTCTGTAGTAGCTTAAGGTGAGTTACATTCAGGTACTCTGGATATTTCTCTGTCCCAGGAGGGCTCACAATCTAAGTTTGTACCTGAGGCAATGGAGGGTTAAGTGACTTGCCCAAGCTCACAAGGTTTTTATGGTTATTAGAACAAACAATCCCCCCTATTTACTAAGACGTGCTAGCGGCTGCGGCGTGCTAATGCCGGCACAGCCCTTTCACTTTGAATGGGCTGCATCAGCATTGCTGCAAGTGCGGCTTAGTAAACAGGGGGTAGATGTCGGCAGGGCCCATTCTAAAATAGCAGCAGAACTTGAGACATCCTGACCTGAACTTCTTATTTGCCATTTGTTTATCTTTTCTAAACTGCCACTCTAAAGTACATTACCTGCCATTTTAACATGCTTGAGGATGTGGTTTTAGGTTAAATAATAATGGATTACCTATGTATATGACAAACTTACTGTAGTGAAATTTGTTTTTATAGAAATTGAATACAGATAGTAATGTTCTTATCCTCTTTACAGTCACAGAGAAAAAATTCACATGCAACAGCCTAAGCGCAAAACTGCTGGTGGTGCAGGATGGAAAAAGTTGCGGCAAAGACAACACAGACATTGCTAGCTTAAGAAGAAAGGGCATGGCAGAGATTAAAAAAAATCTCAAAATAAAACGATACAGAAATGTGCTCATTAAAACTAAGTTCATACAAGGGACAGCAATAGAAGGCCTGGCAAGATAGGCAGCTCCAGCACATTTCATGTATAAATTTGCTTCTTCAGGTTGTCTACTGTTGAACCAAAAATTGTGCTCAAAAGCACTGTTGAACTTTCGAGCACTTCTGAAATTCAACACTTTCTAAAGAAAGCTCTACAGCACTTTTAGCACAAACGTTTGTTTCCCAAAAATGCAAAAATGAAGACACTCATCCAGCTCCAAAAGGATCAAGGACAGAATTAAAATAAATAATAATAATAAAAAAATAATAATGTAAACTACAGATTCCCACTTCAGGCACAGGCAGCTCCTTGTGACTCTGGGCAAGTCACTTAACCCTCCATTGCCCTAGGTACAAATAAGTACCTGTATATAATATGTAAGCCACATTGAGCCTGCCATGATTGGGAAAGGGCGGGGTACAAATGTAACAAAAAAAAGTGTGAAGTGAAAACAAATTATGAAAAACAGGCAAAAAGGAAAGGCAAGGAGAACAGGCTCACATAATAACCAGGGTTACCAAAATTGCAAATAGTGTAATCATAGGCCCAAGGTGTGTGTGGTGGTGGGGTGGGGGGTGGGGGGGGGGAGAAAGAGAAATGAGAAAAAAGAAGTAGAAAACAAAACCCGTTATTGAAATTTCACAACTCAGAAATAAAAACACAAACCCAGACACACCTTAAAATGCCAGCATAGCCATATTTCAAAGGGAAATTTTAAAACAAAAGCAATTGTTTTCTCTTGCAAAGGTCAATACAGCAAAAATATGTAAGGTGATACTTTGAATAACAAATACTACTAATTTATCTTGCTTTGTTGAATGGAGAAATAGCCCAGTGGTTAGATCAGCAGACCAACAACCAGGGAAGTTGAAGTTCAAATACTACTACTGTTCTTTGTGCTCTTAAACGAATCATTTAACCCTCCATTGCTGCCCGATTACTGCGTGCAGGGTTAGTGCGTGAGCCCTTACTGCCAAGTAAATAGGAGGCGGTAAGGGCTCACATGGTAAATGGCCAGGCACTAATTTTGGACTTAGCACCTGGCCATTATTGTTGAAAATTTGAAATTTGGCTTTTTAGCAGACATGCTAAGAGGTGGCCTGAGTGTGCAGCAAAATCACCTGCTAAATGTAGCACAGACTGCTTTTTAGCATGCTTTTGTAAAAGGGCCCCTAAGCATGCTGCTTTGTAAAAGGTGCCCTCTGGACACAGGAAAATACCTACTGTATGTGAATGTAACTCATCTTGAGCTACTTCTGTAAAAGGTATAAGCTAAATGCTAGAAATGCCCATAGGAATATATGGGATCTCTAGCATTTAGCGTACGCTTATTTTTAGCAAGTGCTAAAAATGCTAGTGCACCTTTGTAAAGGACCCCCTTACAAAGAAGACAGAGACCAAGGTTTCAGAGAAGTACATCAAAGGGGGTTCAATGTTAGATGCCAATATGCATGTAGGTCATAGAGTACTAGCACTTCTACCGTCCTCCTCGCCAGGATGAGCAGGTAGACGCAGAAATGATAAAAGAAATCAGAGACGCAAACAAAATGGGCAATGTGATAATAATGGGTGACTTCAATTATCCAAATATAGACTGGGTAAATGTAACATCGGGACACGCTAGAGAGGTACAATTCCTTGATGAAATCAAGGACAGCTTTATAGAGCAGCTGGTGCAGGAGCCAACGAGAGAAGGAAAAATTCTAGACTTGGTCCTTAGTGGAGTGCATGATCTGTGAGGGACGTTATGGTACTGGGACCGCTTGATAACAGTGATCATAATATGATCAGTTTTGATATAAACCTTGAAGTAACTATACACAGGAAGTCAAATACATTAGCGTTTAACTCTAAAAACGGAGACTATGATAAAATGAGAAGAACGGTTAAAAAAAACTTAGGGGGCAACTGAGAGGGTAAAAACTGTACAACAGGCATGGATGATGTTCAAAAATACCATCCTGGAGGCCCAGGCCAAACATATTCCGCGAATTAGAAAAGAAAGACGGAAGTCCAAAAGACAGCCGGCGTGGTTGAAAAGTGAGGTCAAGGAAGCTAAAAGAAACGCCTTCAGAAAATGGAAGAAGGAACCGTCTGAAAATAACAAGAAGCAGCATAAGGAGTGTCAAAGCAAATGCAAGGCGCAGATAAAGAAGGCCAAGAGGGATTACGAAATAAAGATAGCATTAGAGGCAAAAAAAACATAGCAAAAACTTTTTTCGGTATATTAAAAGCAGGAAGCCAGCAAAAGAATCGGTTGGGCCGCTGGATGACCGAGGGGTAAAAGGGGCGATGAAGGAAGATAAAGATGAAGCAGAGAGATTGAATTAATTCTTTGCTTCGGTCTTCACCGAGGAAGATTTGGGTGGGATACCGGTGTCGGAAATGGTATTTCAAGTGGACGAGTCGGAGAAACTTACTGACTTCACGGTACACCTGGAGGACGTAATGGGGCAGTTCAGCAAACTGAAAAGTAGCAAATCTCCTGGACCGGATGGTATTCATCCTAGAGTACTGATAGAACTGAAAATGAGCTTGTGGAGCTACTGTTAGTGATATGCAATTTATCCTTAAAATCGAGAGTGGTACTGGAAGATTGGAGGGTGGCCAATGTAACGCCGATTTTTAAAAAAGGTTCCAAGGGAGATCCGGGAAATTATAGACCGGTGAGTCTGACATTGGTGCCGGGGAAAATGGTAGAGGCTATTATTAAAAACAAAATTACAGAGCACATCCAAGGACATGGATTACTGAGATCAAGTCAGCACAGCTTTTGTGTGGGGAAATCTTGCCTGACCAATTTACTTCAATTCTTTGAAGGAGTAAACAAACATGTGGACAAAGGGGAGCCGGTTGATATCGTACCTCATGAAAGGCTACAGAGTAAATTGGAGGGTCATAGGATAGGAGGAAAAGTCCTATTGTGGATTAAAAACTGGTTGAAGGATAGGAAACAGAGAGTGGGGTTAAATGGGCAGTATTCACAATGGAGAAGGGTAGTTAGTGAGGTTCCTCGGGGGTCTGTGCTAGGACTGCTGCTTTTTAATATATTTAAAAATGATTTAGAGATGGGAGTAACTAGCGAGGTAATTAAATTTGTTGATGACACAAAGTTATTCAAAGTTGTTAACTCACAACAGGATTGTGAAAAATTACAGAAGGACCTTACGAGACTGGGAGACTGGGAGACTGGGCGGCTAAATGGCAGATGACGTTTAATGTGAGCAAGTGCAAGGTGATGCATGTGGGAAAAAAGAACCCGAATTATAGCTACGTCATGCAAGGTTCCACGTTAGGAGTTACGGACCAAGAAAGGGATCCGGGTGTCGTCGTCGATAATACACTGAAACCTTCTGCTCAGTGCGCTGCTGCGGCTAGGAAAGCGAATAGAATGTTGGGTATTATTAGGAAAGGTATGGAAAACAGATGTGAGGATGTTATAATGCCATTGTATCGCTCCATGGTGCGACCGCACCTTGAGTATTGTGTTCAATTCTGGTCGCCACATCTCAAGAAAGATATAGTAGAATTGGAAAAGGTGCAGCGAAGGGCGACTAAAATGATAGCGGGATTGGGATGACTTTCCTATGAAGAAAGACTAAGGAGGCTAGGGCTTTTCAGCTTGGAGAAGAGACGGCTGAGGGGAGACATGATAGAGGTATATAAAATAATGAGTGGAGTGGAACAGGTGGATGTGAAGCGTCTGTTTACGCTTTCCAAAAATACTAGGACTAGGGGGCATGCGATAAAACTACAGTGTAGTAAATTTAAAACAAATCAGAGAAAATGTTTCTTCACCCAACACATAATTAAACTCTGGAATTCGTTGCCGGAGAACGTGGTGAAGGCGGTTAGCTTAGCAGAGTTTAAAAAGGGGTAAGACGCTTTCCTAAAGAACAAGTCCATAAACCACTACTAAATGGACATAGGCGCCCCGTATAAGAGGCTTGGGGAGGCTAAGCCTCCCCAGCCCAGCTGTGACCTTCCCCGCCTGCCTTTGTCTTTTTCCGTCGATAAGCCAAGACTCCCGGACATGTCCCGATGGATTCTGCCGCTGCTTCTGTTGAGCAGCGGCCGTCGCCATAAATGGACTTGGGAAAAATCCACAATTCCAGGAATAACATGTATAGAATGTTCGTAAATTTGGGAAGGTCGCCAGGTGCCCTTAGCCTGGATTGGCCGCTGTCGTGGACAGGATGCTGGGCTCGATGGACCATTACAAATCCCTATGCGGAAAATATACCCTAGCAAAACACCACTCCACAAGAGGGGCTTGGCAACCCCACCACCTGATCTTCCATCTTCCCACAACAGCACAAAAAGGGTTAGGGATCCCACCACTTTTACCTCCCCCCCTCCATCCCCCCCCACACAAACATACATAAAGGTCAATTCTATAGCACCTGATAGGAGCCTATTCTATAAAGGAAAGTAGGCACCTACTTTTCATCACAGAATAGGCTCCTATCAGGTGTCTAGATATAGGTGCTCTGCTATAGAATTGACTTTTATGTATGTTTGTGGGGGGGAGGGGGGAGAGGTAAAAGTGGTGGGATCCCTGAGCCCTTTTTGTGCCCTTGGGCATTCCTTTCGATTATGCCCCTCCACACTCTCTATTGCCTGAAATACAAACTTAGGGTCCTTTTTACAGAGCAGTGGTAAGCCTATCATGGGCTTACTGCATGCTAATCTGGACCTACCACCGGACGAATGCAGGCACCAGTAGTAGTTCCAGCCCCGGTGTGCGCCATTTGCTGCGCTATGGAAAATAGCTAGCTATTTTCCAGCATGGTGCTAACCCTGGTGGTAATCGGGCAGTCCTGCGTGCAACCTGACTACAATGGGTGGTGTTAATTGCTCCACCTCCAAATGGCCATGTGATAAGTAAATCTTACTGCATGGCCGTGCCATTTTTTGGCCTTTTTATCCGGTGCAGTAAAAAGGGCCCCTTCTGCTAGCCCAGAACCTTTTTTACCGCAGTTTGGTAAAAGGACCCCTTAGGGAAATACCTACTGTGCCTGAACGTAACTCACCTTGAACCAATACTGAAAAGGCATAAGCTACATCTGAGTCATTTTCTTGGTGAGTTATAGGTTTTCCCCCGGAAATTTCCAGGAGTATTAAGCAAAGAAATGTTTCAGAAAGTATACAGATGAGTCTGTTTAAAAATACAAGTGTGGGCAGACAATCTTGTCTACATGCCCATATTTCATGCTGACACCACAGCCCATACATGCTCTCTGTGTTTTCCTTCCACCCAAGTCTAGATATTAACTGATATCAGGGAAGTGAATTTGCATGTCATAAAAGAAGTAATGAAAATCCTGCATAGAGAAATGAGATAGCTAATTCATTCCCTGGTGAAGAACAGGATGGTCCCAAATCATTCATTATACACTCATTTGCATCCAATTTGTTTGTATGTGACCTTTCAAATGGCCCCTGCTCTAGCTTAAAATAGCAATTATTTTATTTGCTGGCCTTGCCAAGCAACTATTCATCACAGACTCCTTTGTGACCCCTAAGTGGGCGATTCAAAATTACAATTATTAAAGAAAAGAGCTTGGATTAGCTTCTCTGTCTGGGAGACAGCAGCTCTGAAAGGAGGTGACAAAATGTAAAACAGTGCTTGGCAGTCCTAAGGGCAACTAAACTTTTTAGTTAAAAAGCTATTCACTTAAAGAAAGTTATTCTATGGAATTTCATTCTGACATGTTAAGTGTCACTGAAACATACTACAATGTAATATTACTGAATTCTGTCTGTTGTCTCTATCCAAGTACAATGAGCAGTCCTACAGCATGATGGCTTATTACAAGGGGAACTGACATCTGTACTAGTTCTAAAATTAAAGGCTCCACTTTTTAGAGGCTATGATGTAATATTTCATAACCCATCTTTTTGTTACTCGTCTTTAAGTATTTATGTTGAATTAAATTTTATTGGCTCTTGTTTTGAAAGTAAACACAGGAAGTATAATTTTTAAAAGTTGTTTACCTGGGTAAAAAGGCTGTCTGATAAATTGACCATTTTCAGCCCAATTAAAAGCTGAGTGGGTTCCACAGTGAGCATTGTCAAGTTAAGGGGAGACATTCCTGGGAAGGGGCGGTATTTAGAGATGTGCACTAAAAAATTATTTATTTATCCAAAATTAAGTAAACAAAACTAATTAAACAAGAAAAAAACCCCCACTTACTGGTCTGGGTCCCACCTATTCAGTCGGTGAAAAAGAGTTATGCCACAGTTCCCTCTAATCAGTTCAACCCCATCTGCAGGTTTAAATGAAGCAAGAGTGATCTGGAGTCACTTCTGACCTGCTGCGATGTTACAAAATGGCTGCCAGCCATCCCGTGGCTGATTCCATTTTCTTACATGATAGAATCAGCTATATAATAACATGCACCACCTTCCTGTCAGTGATTCTGGATTGATCCTGCCTCATTTAAATTTACAGATGGAGTAAAGTTAAATGGTGTAAAAGGAGCAATTCCTGTTTTACCATTTTAGCATGGGGGGGGGGGGGGGGGGGGGGCAGAGAGTCAGAGGCATAAAGTTTTTTTTCCAGTGATATCAGCTACTCTTCAAAACACAATGAAACATAAAATAGACATTATTCATACATTTTTCTTTGTTTCATTTTGTAAATGAATTGAACAGAAATAAGACATTTACTCCCTGTTTCATTTCAGATTAATTATGTCACACTAATAAGAACTATAAGATAAAGAGTTCTACCATCTGCACTTCTATTTTTGTTATTTATAGTATATGTTGTCCCTGCCAAAACCTTTATGCTGGACGTACAAGCGTTCTTTTATCACTTAGGGGCCCTTTTACTAAACTGCGGTAAACGGGGCCCATGTGCTAGAGATGGCTGCTGCTTTTGCCACATGCCAGGGACCCTTTTACCACAGTGGGTGAAAATAATCAAAATTTAAATAGCCCTGTGGTAAGTTTGCACTTGACATGCGACCATTTTTTTGTGGGGGGCAGTTATCGTTACCCTTTAAGGCGGCGGTAAGGGCTCCTGCGCTAAACTGGTGGTAACTTGCCTGCACGTGACATTGCCCATTTACCGCTGGGTAACCCCCCCCCCCCCTGCAGAGATATTGTTTTAATATTTCTGCTAGCACCAGAAATGGCAAGCGCGGGGGATAGAACTACTGCCGGCACCCGCGTTCGGCCAGCAGTAGTTCTGGGTTGCTGCGTGGCCCACATTAGCGTGTGCCCACTGTGTGGTATAAGAGCACTGCCACAGTGCGTGCTGAAGCTTCTCGTGGTAGTTTGGCCATCAGTGTGCGCTACTCCTGCATTAAAAAATATTGTTTATTTTTTGGGATGGGAGGCATGTCTGGAGCGGAAAGTAGGCATGCCCTGCACCAATCAGGTAGTGCAGGTACATTATCACACACTGCCCGATTAATGCAAGAGTAGCACGGGGCCCTTACTGCCTGCTAATAGGTGGCCATAAGGGCTCCCGCAGTAATGACCATGCGCTAAGTGGGAAATTAGCACATGGCCATTTTACTAAAAAATATGGAAAGGTGGCCAATTTACCACCATGCTACAAGTGGCTGTAGCATATGGAAAACCCATGCGCCGACAACAGCATCGGCCACTTTTAGCATAGCTTGATAAAAGGACCCCTAAGCACCGATTTTTGGCTCCCCCACTTATGCCAGCTCAAAGGCAGGTGTAAATAGGGGGCACTTAAATGTGTCAAGTGCATGGGTAAATTCAGGTATTCTGTAACCTATATGTGCATATTCTGGGGACACCTCTGACCCAACCATGCCCCTCCCACATCAATGGCCCCTTTGAAGATGGGCACCCTCAGATTTAATCAGCAAGGTAACAGAACAGCGGCTAAGGACAGTTTCATGCGCAACTGCAAATTCATGCCACATAGTGTCAAATAATTCCAATTATAGCCAATTGGCTAACTCCAATTAACAGTGAATTATTATATTAATTCGCACATGCATACTGCCCTTATACTATAACAGCGTGCACAACTTTGGGTGCTAACCCCTCTAATTCTATAAAAGTTGGCAAAAATTGCACTCATGCCCAATTTGTGTGTGTAATTTAATTGAATAATGAGCCAATTAGTAGCAATAATTGGCTTTTTAACAAGCAATTATTGGTGGTAAGTGGAATCTACTAAAATATATGCATGCAAATTTAGACACGTGATCTGCACCTAAATTTTACACATGTTCTGAAAAAGGGTGCGTGGAAATGGGGTGTCATTGGTGATTTGGGATGAATTGTAAGCATGGTTATGGGTTATGCACACAATTATAGAATAATGGGTTTCCATGTATAAATTTAGGTGGGACATTTGCACCACATTTTCACGCAACCCCCAGGCAGGGGCGGCCTGACCATTAGGCCACCTGAGGCGGGGGCCTCAGGCAGCAGTCTTCATGAGCGGCACCTCAGAGGGGTGGTATCTCCTTCTTCGCAGGGTTTTACCTCACGGTGATGTTCCAAACCTGGCAGCGATTCCCATATGCTGCCTTGCCGCTGATGGCACCCGCCTCTTCCCTTTACTGCAGCCGCTGCTCTGATGTAACTTCCTGTTTCATCAGAGGCTCAGGCAATCACAGTAAAAGGAAGAAGCGGGTGCTGGCGGCTGCTGCTGCCGGGCTTAGAACATGGCAAGGTAAACACCGCCTGAGTGTGTGTGTGTGTGTGTGTGGGGGGGGGGGGGGGGCGCATGTTAGCTCAGACTCAGGTGGCATCTTGCCTTGAGCCGGCCCTGCCCCCGGGTCAAATAAAGTAATTTTTTTAGTGCATACCCCTAAACACCATCCCTTCCCAGTGATGTCTCCTCTTAACGTGACAATTTAAGCGCAACCCCCAGGAATAAGTGCTGCTCTATAAACCATGCTTAAGTAGCTTTTTTCTGCGCCAATTGTTTTGGCGCAATTTATAGAATTCACCCCTAAGTGTACTCTCTTGTTTCAAATAGAATCTAGGGGACTGTTGATTGCACAGATTTTGCTCTTTGCTAGGACATGCCTAGAACCTATTTCTCTTGCTTCAATTGATAGGCATTGATCTTTATGGTCATCACTGAAGCTTATGTCTTGTGAAGAAATAAATTAGATGATGTATTGGTTGCAAATGTGAAACTTCACAGTTTCTAGTGTAGTATTTTTGTTTTTTTTTGGTAGTCTCAAGGAAACATATCAATTTATCAAAGCCAAGAATGCTGTTTCATTAGAAAAAAAAAAACAACCCCTAAAAAACAAACTACCTTGGGTAAAAAGAAAAAACAGTCTGCAACAGCAATATTCTTTCTGAAGCAATATATCATTGCAGGATTAAAATGAAAGGAAAGAGAATGAAAATATTTCTCTAGTACAACATCTTTTTAGAAATCACTAGCGCTGGAAAACTGCCACAGTAGCAAAGGCCATGCAGGCTCCGTTTTGAATGAAATAATTATTTCAGTGTTATTCTAATCTTCTAGTGACTCCAATATTTTTAGTTTTTTATATCAAAAAAGCAACAAGTGAATGGTCTCCACAAGAAGCACTGAGGCAAAACCTCCCCCCAGTACCCCCCCCCCAGCGGTGACCATCAACAGAAGAGGTGATGTGATTAGAAGTTCATTCCAACATTATCTTTATTTATGAAACTCTGACCCCCATCTTTATTTATATAGATGATGTTGGGATGAACTTTTTGGTCACATCCCTTCTTCTTGTGATGGTTACCGCTTTTTTTTTGTTATTTTTTGGCCTCAGTTTTTTAATATCTCCTATTAGAAAGGCAATGATAGGCATTTTATACGCATTGTGTTCCATGTACATATTTTTATTGACAATCATTAGAGTTGGTATTATGGATGAGGAGGGGTCACTATCAGGCTTATTTTTGAAAGAGAAGGGCACCCATCTTTTGACACAAATCAGGAGATGGGCGTCCTTCTCCCATGGTTGCCCAAATCGGCATAATTGATCAAACAATGACAACCTAAGAGAATCTTGATGAAATGTGGGGTCTAATCAGGGCTTTTTTTGAGGGAGTACTTGGGGGTACTAAGTACCGGCACCTTTTTCATTGTCTGCTAAAATTGACCCATGTCCCCAAGTTTTAATGGAAGAGCTCAGGCCCTACACACCAATTTTGCCTTGTCATAGATTCTGTGACTGGTTGCAGGGGGGCCTGGCCATTGTGGGGTGGGTCCCTCAGTCATCACCCTACCCCTGAAGGGTGGCCTGGCATTTGAATGCCGACACCTTTTACGCTAGAAAAAATGCACTGGGTCTAATACACCAACTAATTAAATACACTGTTTGGTATTTTATGGGAATGTATGTTTACATGTATTTTCAGATTTTCCTGAGAGAAGGGATGAAAATCCTACCTAATAATGCTCTTTATCCCCATGTAAGGAATCAAAACACCAAGTTTCCAAGGCCCAACAAAGTCGGGCCAGCCAGTCCAGGACCTTAGAATGCCCATTCCCTCCCAAGGCAATCAAGCATAGGTCATTATGTATACATATCTTTATGTTGTAATCAGCTAGCAAAACAACATAACAACAAAGGAGAATGTTAATGAATCCAACAGATGTGACAACTTTGGTTTGCATTTAAAAATGTTCAATATTTAAGGAAACGTAGAAATGATCAAAACCAAAAGTGGTACAATAATGCCATGCACTGGCAGAAGTGTAGCCAGGCTGAGGACGTGGGTGGGTGGAGAGCGGAGTGCTGATGGCGCTGGCGTGTAGTTTAAACATGGCAGATTGCGTGAAAAATAGGCGCCGTTGCCTTTAGAAGTCTGGGGGAGCAGCCGCTCCCCTGGTGAACCACCTAGCTTCGCCTCCGTGCACTGGTACCACTGAAAAGTTCCCTATTTCCTGTACGATATCAGCTTTCACAGCAATGGAAAATATTGGACTTCCTATAGGCATTAGAGGCACTGTATAGGAAATAGAGTCTTCCAATTATTGCCGACTCACAGCTAGAATTTTATCATGAAATAAGTTACAAAGCACGGTTTGAACAATTGACTGTACCAGTGTACTCATGACTAATTCATGTCATCTGAAAAATACTACATGATTACAATCTTTCAGTATTAATTAGCAGCACTTTCTAGACCACTGTCACACTGAGTGCCCTCAAGAAACTGAAGTACCCAGTCTTGTTACCATCTTTGTGATAGGAATGGATTGACATTCTGCCCTTTTCTGCTCTTGTTACATTCTCTGTCGCAGGGAGGCATCAAAAACTTTAAAGCATCATAAATTCTGGGAATTACATTGACCTTTTCAGTATTATTCTCAGTAATTTGATTTTCTGGCTCTTTCCATTTTTCCTTGTTTACAACCTCTCGCACTTATAAAAGAGGAGCTAGGAGGTAATAAGAATGCCAAAATCATTCTGAAGATAAGACACGGTATATGAAGTATTTTAATTAGAGCTTCTATTCTTAGGTGGTTATGAAAAATTTGCTTTATTAGCAAAACATTAAACTTTACTTAAAGTCATTAGATGGCATCTTTTCAGAATCATTACAACTAGCAACTGTTAAGACATCTTCATGCCAAAACCAAGTCCAGCATATTTTGCTTCTTTTTCCCCCCTCCCTTCCAAAAATAATTCCTATCCCCTTCAAATCCCCTTTCTAATCCCCCCCAATCACTTATCTCCATTCATCTTCCCCTGTTCGCCAGCACAAAGAGAATTTAGTGAGGGCCTGTGCTCTTATGACCTCCCCCTCCCCCCTGGGAATTTAGGAAAGCTCTGAATATAGGGGTCCTTTTATTAAGGCGTGCCGAAAAATGGTCTGCGTTGGTGTAGGCATGTGTTTTGGATGTGTGCAGGTCCATTTTTTAGCGCACCTGGAAACAAGGCCTTTTTTGTGGCTGAAAATGGACGTGTGACAAAATGAAAACCAGCACGTGTCCATTTTCGGCCTCAGATCATACCGCCACCCACTGAGTTAGTGGTAAGATCTCACGCGCTAACTGGGCAGTAATTGTCAGCGCGATTAAACTGCCGATTACTGCTGGGTAAGCGCCACACAGTAGAAAATAGAAAATATTTTCTACTGCGTGTTTTGGATGCGCATCAAAAATGGAATTACCGCCCGGGGCATGCGGTAACTGGGCAGTAGATCAATTTGACATGCGTTGGATGTTCGTAGGCACCTACGCACCTTAGTAAAAGGGCCCCATAATCTTTAATTCTTTCCTCCCCTCCCCCCATTATCCCTTACCTACCAACACTCATTAACCCCACCACTGTTCACCCTAAGCAGAGTAGGAGTCCTCCACCTACAGTCCTGCCAGCGGGAGGCGCTGTTAACTGTCACATTTTCAATAGTGAGGGACAGCAAAGCTCTGTAGTACTCCAGGGAATGTGCCTGCATTGTAAAAGGGCCCCTTAGTTTCCAATATTAATTGAGATATTGCTTCAAATATTCCTTCTGATAGGAATATATACTTTCCAGTTTTCTTCAACAATCTCTGACAGGATTTACTCTCAATTCCTCTGAGAACTGTCGGATCATAGCAATTTAAATATTAAAGACAATATTCTTAAACTATATTTGTCTTTCCTTCAATAAATTTACCTCAGAGAATAATTACTGGTTACCTCTCACTGAGAGAGTCTTTTACAAAGGCGCGCAAGCTAAACGCTAGAGATGCCCATAGGAATATATGTTTCTAATAGATAGACCGTGATCTATATATATGTGGGGACTAGATTATACTTATACTATATAGAGTGTCCCAAACAATCATTCTTCATCAATTGGTATCATAATTAATGCAAAAAAGTATTTAACATTTTTTTATATATATATGGGGACCATCAGATATTGTCATAACTCACACCATAGGGAACTTTCTATTCCTTTCTCAGTTGAGGAAAAAATGGTTGTGGTGCAGATCTTCATCGGATCACCCTTCAAAATGTTTATATATATATAGTAGTGCTTTTTTCTTTAGCAAAAATACTCTCTGGTGCAATAAAATAGATATCATAGATGTGCATAATAACTCAGCACTTATCTTAAAGAATGGCAGCAATTTCAATTCACAGGAGAACCTCCCCTGACATGGCCAGGTTTCGCAAAACTTCCTCCGGGAAGAGGCTCTCTGAAGAGATAAAAAAGATTCCTCAATAATAACACAAGAATCATGACAATAGATCCCATGACTAAGCAATACAGTAAACTAAAGATTATTATATTACCAACCGTTGCATAGCTTGCTCACTCCTGTCTGAAAAGAAGAAAATGGCCGCGGCGTCTTAGCGCTGACTTGAACATTAAATAAGCTACAGCTGACTACAGAATGAATGACCATGATTGGTTCTTAGATTTTACTTGTGGACCAATCAGAATTATACAAGAGACCACCAATCGATCTCAGAATTGAGACCATCAGGATGAAGCGTACGGAGTAGAAAAATCCATCGTTGTTCTTTTTAATTTAAAAGCTGACTACTGTTACCACAAAGAACAATGATGGATTTTTCTACTCCGTACTCGTCATCCAGAAATGCTAAATGTTGTTACCACATTCTCTGGCAATGAGTTTCAGAGCTTAACTATTTGTTGAGTGAAAAATATATTACTTTCTATTTGTTTTAACTTTACAGAGTGTCCCTAGACTTTGTATTTTTTGGAAGAGTGAACAATTGATTCATGTTTACCTGTTCTACTCCACTCTGGATTTTGTAGAGCTCTATCGTATCCCTCCTCAAACGTCTCTTCTCTAAGCTGAAGAGCCTAACCTCTTAAGCCTTTCCTCGAATGAGAGGAGTTTCATCTCCTTAATCATTTTGGTCGCCCTTTTCTAATTCCGCTATATCTTTTTTGAGATATGATGGCCAGAATTGCACACATTATTCAAGGCAAGGTCACACTATGGAGCGATACAGAGGTATGATAATACTTTTGTTCTTATTTCTATCCCTTGCCTAATAATTTCGAGCATTCTATTTGCTTTTTTGGCTGCTGCCACATACTGAACAGATTTCAATGTATTATCAATTGTTTATTAATACAGAATGTTTGAAGAAGAATTCCTGTGGGGTTTTTTTTTGGATCCGTGTTCAACGTATTCTTAATCTTGATCTTGAATGAGAAGAAAGAAACTTGAAGTTTCTGGGTCGTCTAGCAAAGACGTGGTCTTATGTTCTGGATTGCCTTCAAAACTGAGTGAGGGGCAGTAAAGGTTGTTTGATTACCACAAGGATAAATTGTTCTTTATTTTTCCTTCTTGGTCAAAAATTAAGTTCCTGTTTTAGGGAGACCGCTCAAAGAAGGCGCCAGCATAATTCTTACAAGTAGTTAGTGAAGGAATTAGCATGACATTTAGGGCTCTGTTTACTAAGCCACGCTAGAGGCGCGTTAGTGCTTTTAGCGTGCGCTGTGTAGGCGCCCACAATATTCCTATGGGTGCCTACACAGTTAGCGTGTGCTAATTTTGTGCACGCACTAAAAATGCTATTACACTTTAGTAAACAGAGCCCTTAACATGCTAACTGCCTAACCTCTCAGGGGTAGAGATACTGGAAGGTTATAGGTGTGGAATTGTCATGGACTCTGCATTAAAATTACCCCCTAATTATAAAAAAGTCGCTAAAATCTGTGGGCGTATACTTGGGCACAAGCCGAATTTGTGTGTGCAATTTAATTAAATAACTAGCTAATTAGCAATTGGCTTAACAACCAATTATTGGCACTACTTACATTTACTTGAAATATACCCTCGATTTTACATGCAAGTTGAAAAAGGGGGCACAGAAATGGTGGGTCATGGGCTAAACAGGGGCTTTCCTATCATTTACATGCATTGTTATAGAATGAGGGAGGATTATACACCTAATTTAGACACATACAGCATATTTCAGTTTTTGCAAATGGCCATGCCTAAAGTTAGCTGTGATTCCCAGGCATAAGCACTATTCTATAAACCTTGCTATTTTTGGCACCGATTTGTGGGCGCCATATATAGAATTCACCCCTTAGTGTGCAGTCATGATCCATATGCCAGTGGTTCCCAAACCTGGTTCTGGAGGCACCCCAGTCAGTCAGGCTTTCAGGATACCCACAATTATTATTAATTTAGATTTTGCTCACACCTTTTTCAGTAATAGCTCAAGGTGAGTTACATTCAGGTATTTTGGATATTTCTCTGTCCCAGGAGTGCTCACAATCTAAGCTTGTACCTGAGGCAATGGAGGGTTAAGTGACATGCCCAAGATCACAAGGAGCAGCAGTGGGATTTGAACCAGCCACCTCTGGATTGCAAGACTGATGCTCTAACCACTAGGCCACTCCTCCACTTGTTATTCTTTAGGGTTCTACATGGAATGTTGCTACTCTTTGAGATTCTGCATGGAATCTTGTCACTCTTTAGGATTCCAGAATCGTTGCTGATCTGCAAGCGCAGGACGTCAGACTCACAGAAACAGAAGCCTGCGCAGCCACGTTGCAAGGTACACTGGATATTTCTCTGTCCCAGGAGGGCTCACAATCTAAGTTTGTACGTGAGGCAATGGAGGGTTAAGTGACATGCCCAAGATTACAAGGAGCAGCAGTGGGATTTGAACCGGCCACCTCTGGATTGTAAGACCATTGCTCTAACCACTAGGCCACTCCTGCACTGCATGCAAATCTCCCTCATGAATATTCATTGTAGATAGCCTGAAAACCTGACTGGCTGGTGGCCCTCCAGGACTAGGTTTGGGAACCACTGCCATAGGCTATCACTGAAACAGTGCGGATGAACACACCTCTTAAAGAGCAAAGAGTAAGATCATTTGTGCAGTTACCTCATGACAAACTACTTTTCTGTACGGCCATTGCACTGGGACATGCTACAATCGTCCTCAACACTTAGTGCAAAGTTTTTGCACTTACCACACATTAATGTTTGCAACTAATGCATGGTAAGTTGAAAACGTTACCCTACTTTAGAAAAGGACCTCTTATTGAACGATGAAACGTTAATGAAAAAGAATAATATGGCTATGATGATGGACTGAAGTGATGTGTTTATTTTAATGATTACAAGATTCAGATTAGGATAGAAAAATACAAAGAAATCAAGTACACAATAGGGTTGTTAAACTGAATTATAATTTAAAACCTACTGCACCATCAAAAGCTAGCTACTCATAGGAAAAACATGTTTCCATGCTGATAGCATTGCTGCTTGAATTAAAAAAAAACATCCAGACTGGAGAAATAAACCATGTTGCATGAGGCAACTGAATCACTTCCTTGACAGGATACTAATGGAAAAACTACTAAATATATTGTTACCATTCACATTGAAAGTTGCATTTATTTTACATCCATAATTTGTTGTTAACATGGTATATTATAGCAGGTTTTTAAAAAATCTTCTGTGCTTATTTTCTCTATGACATTATATTTCAAATGTGATATTTTACACTTCATTACCTATGCTGGAACCCATGACCAAATACCCTTTTAACATTTTGATAGATATTTATATCTCTCTATATATTACTTTTATACGCTAGGCTGCATACAGAATGACAAGCTCTTTGGATCCTGTGTATAATCACTAAGCCAAACTGGGACCTTCTGATGATTACGATAAACGTGTTGGTAATGATGTATATGTTGGAAGGTCAGTTATAATGTAGTCTTTATGGATCTGCAATGCCAGCCTTAAACCAATACACAGTGACCCCTAAACCATGGGCTAACTATCAATGCAGAGCAGAAGGGGAATTAAACAAAACCTCCCATGAACATGGGGGTAGATGCAGTAAATGGCACTGAAAACAAACTGGTGCCGAAAAAACCTGCTTAAGCATTATTCTGTAAGTCGCGCCTAAAGTTTGGCATGGTTTATAGAATAATTCTTATGCATTATGGTCACATATATATATTTAAGGGCAACCATTTGCACCCTATGAGGAAAGGCTAAAGTGACTAGGGCTCTTCAGCTTGGAGAAAAGGCAGCTGAGGGGAGATATGATAGAGGTCTATAAAATAATGAGTGGAGTTGAATGGGTAGACGTGAAGCGTCTGTTTACGCTTTCCAAAAATACTAGGACTAGGGGGCATGTGATGAAGCGACAATGTAGTAAATTGAAAACGAATCAGAGAAATTTTTCTTCACTCAACGTGTAATTTAGCTCTGGAATTTGTTGCCAGAGAATGTGGTAAAGGCGGTTAGCTTAGCAGAGTTTTAAAAAGGTTTGGCCGGCTTCCTAAAGGAAAAGTCCATAGACCATTATTAAATTGGACTTGGGGAAAATCCACTATTTCTGGGATAAGCAGTATAAAATGTTTTGTACTTTTTTGGGATCTTGCCAGGTATTTGTGACCTGGATTGGCCACTGTTGGAAACAGGATGCTGGGCTTGATGGACCTTTGGTCTGTCCCAGTATGGCAATACTTATGTACTTATGTACTCATATTTGCTTTTGGGCATCAGGACATCAGAGAGACTTTTGTAAAATACCATGGATATCTTCAGTGTCACAACTTGGACATCCCGTTATTGACCTAGAAGTCCTACATAATTTTGCATGGACCTTATCCCACAGAAAAAATGCTGTGTCCTGAATTTTTTTGAATAAAAATAAATGAATTCAAATAGAGAAACCCCTCAATGATGCAAATTCAAATTTAATGTAATCATGCCATGATTCCCTCTTTTTTTTTTTTTTTTACATACAAGTCCTCTGGCAGCCAGTGGCGTACCAAGAGGGGGGGGGGGTGGGGGCGGTCCGCCCCGGGTGCACGCCGCTGGGGGGTACCGCGGTGCCCACCTGCTCCTCCTGTTACTTCCTGTTCCGGGGCAGAGGGAGCTGCAGTGAACGAACGAAGTTTAGCAAACTCGGAGGAGCAGGCGCGTGCCGCGGCACCCCCCCCCCAGCAGCATGCACCCGGGGGGGGGGGGGTGTCATTTCGCCGGAGGGGGGGAGGTGTCATCTAGTGGGGGGGCGCTGCACCCGGGGGGGGGGGGCGCATCGGCGCTCCGCCCCAGGTGCCATCCAGGCCAGGAACGCCACTGCTGGCAGCACTCCCATATGGGTGAGGTCTGGCTACACGGCTGAGGCTCGCTCTCCATGTCTGCATGAAAACCACTTTGGGCAAGGTCTGACTATACAGGGGCCCACCCCCTGCATGAAAACAACTTCAGATAGCTTTTCACTATAACCACAGGTTTGTTTGAGAGACTGTTCCCAGAATTTAGCTTTCTATGTTTTTAACAGCCACACCAGCCTATTTTTGAAGTTTTAAATCCGCTAGTGATCCACTGCCCCTGATGGTGCTGTGCCAGAGCCGGTGGTGGGAGGCGGGACTGGTGGTTGGGAGGCGGGGATAGTGCTGGGCAGACTTATACGGTCTGTGCCAGAGCCGGTGGTGGGAGGCGGGACTGGTGGTTGGGAGGCGGGGATAGTGCTGGGCAGACTTATACGGTCTGTGCCAGAGCCGGTGGTGGGAGGCGGGACTGGTGGTTGGGAGGCGGGGATAGTGCTGGGCAGACTTATACGGTCTGTGCCAGAGCCGGTGGTGGGAGGCGGGACTGGTGGTTGGGAGGCGGGGATAGTGCTGGGCAGACTTATACGGTCTGTGCCAGAGCCGGTGGTGGGAGGCGGGACTGGTGGTTGGGAGGCGGGGATAGTGCTGGGCAGACTTATACGGTCTGTGCCAGAGCCGGTGGTGGGAGGCGGGACTGGTGGTTGGGAGGCGGGGATAGTGCTGGGCAGACTTATACGGTCTGTGCCCTGAAAAGGACAGGTACAAATCAAGGTAAGGTATACACAAAAAGTAGCACATATGAGTTTATCTTGTTGGGCAGACTGGATGGACCGTGCAGGTCTTTTTCTGCCGTCATTTACTATGTATGTATGTTACTGTGTTAAGATCAATACACTGCAAAACAATAATGCATGATCTAGGGGATCTCCCTCTCATTCTAAATTTACATACAGTACTTAATTCCTGTAATCTACCCCGTTACAAAATGATAAGATTTAAATTATAGCTATTCACTAGTAATGTAGCTCTCTCTATCAAACAGACATTTCAAATCAGGAAGTTAAGGGAAGTATTTTAATAGTAGATAACTACTTCTTCTTCTGAAGGACAGGAAAGCCAGGTACAGCAGAAATCATTTCTACTTGACATAAATTTAATCCAGATGGAAGGGACAAGCAATAGCTTTGCAGGAAGCTTGTCTGTTGTTTTTGCTCCAAGCGAGAATTTACTCAGCTGATGAGAGAATATTTTGACAACTCTTCTTCTGAATGTCCAGGACCTGCAATTTGGTGTGAATATTATGGGTTTGCATGACCCAGTGAGTGGACCTGCCTCAAATATACTTGCAAATACAGTGCTTGAGCTAGGAACATAAAAATACCGAGTGAAAAAGTAAGCAAGGTGAAATGGTGGATAGTAGGAAAGCAATGTGGATGTCAAGTTAATGGATTAGAAACACAGTACATACATTTTCCTTTCTGAAACATAACCGCATTAGTCGGAATTGATTTATAAAAGATGTAATTTATTTTGTAAAGATTAACCAATATCATTATAGCCTGCTAGCACTCCAGTAAACAATGATGGATTTCCAAATTAATTAACTGTCCCAGATAACTAATGTGCAGGCAAATTATTTTTAATTTGGCATCTAGGTTCAATAAATACATCAGCATTTTGCAATCATTTTTATCAGGCTTCATAATATTTAAAGTCACAGCACTCCAATTATTAAAATATGAATTCTGTTTCTTCAGATTTTCTAGGGACTTTTCTTCTCAGAAACACATGGACCTACCAAATAATAGATGGGAAGGGAAATGGGATTTGATATATTGCCTTTCTGAGGTTTTTGCAACTACATTCAAAGCGGTTTACATATATTCAGGTACTTATATTCAGGTACTTATTTTGTACCAGGGGCAATGGAGGGTTAAGTGACTTGCCCAGAGTCACAAGGAGCTGCAGTGGGAATTGAACTCAGTTCCCCAGGATCAAAGTCCACTGCACTAACCACTAGGCTACTCCTCCACAGATGACTGTGACATTAGCTAATTTATTTATATTTCTAACAAGACAATAAGCCCCATTTTAAATAGAATGTAAAGATTGGAACTGAGATGTCCAGCTCGGGATGTGCGTAATTCTTATGGCACATGCAGATACACATATATACACATTGAAAAAATGAACAGCGGGAACCTGGCAACTTCTGTGTAAAAATTATGAAATTGTTTCTTCAAGGTGTTAAGTGCTGACAATTCCACATGTACCTGCTCCATGTTACAAACCTACACATATACAGCCTAATTCTATACATTGCGCTCAAATTTCCTTGTGAAAATTTGGGCATGGGCCCAATTTCTGCACCCACTTTAATTGAATAACAAACCAATTAGTGCCGATAATAATCAGTTATCCGTGGTAATTGGTATTAATTGCAATTTACGTGCACATTTTTAGGTGCTTGGACCTGTGTGTAAATTTAACACATGGATCCAAAAAGAGGGCGCAGTCATGGGAGGGGCATGGGAAGATTGGAGGTGTTCCTGGAACTTATGCGCAGTTTTATAGAATAAAGGGTGCACTCACAAATTTGTGTTTGCAATTTTGAGTTCCATTTATGGAATCCGAGGGGTTTCTGGATAATACTGCTGAAAATCACTCCTATCTGGATAATTGCCACTGAATATCAATCCAGTGGCTCTTTAACTCAGATCATGAGACACACCCAGCCAGTATGATTTACAGGATACCCACAGTGAATATGCTTGAGATAGATTTGCATGCAGTGGATACCCTAATAACCAGGTTGTATTCCAAGGAACGGGTTGACATTTTAAGGCTTACTTAGTTCATTCTTGGTTTTGGAATATGGTGGAGATGAACATGTAGGATGTTGAGATTATTCTGAAAGACATTGGGGCCCTTTTACTAAGGTGCACCTAAAAGTGGCCTGTGCTGGTGTAGGCGCATGTTTTGGATGCATGCAGGTCAATTTTTCATCGCGCCTGGAAAAATGCATTTTTTTATGTGGCCGAAAATGGATGTGTGGCAAAATTAAAACCAGTGTGCAACCATTTTTGGCCTCAGACCTTACCACCATCCATTGACTTAGCGGTAAGGTCTCAGGCGCTAACCGGGTGGTAAGCGGCCAGCGTGCGTAAACTGCCAATTATCACCGGGAAAGCACCACACAGTAGAGTATAGAAAATATTTTCTGCTGCGTGTGTTGGGCACACGTCAAAAGTGGAATTACCGCCCGGGGCATGCAGTAGCAGGCGGTAGTTCCAATTTGGCATGTGTTGGACGAGCAGAGGCACCTACGCACCTTAGTGAAAAGGCCCCAGTTATAAAAAAAGAAAAAAAATGAATTCAGTAATATCTCAAGATGGATTGAAATAGGAGAAGAATTTTCAGCTGTATCATAAGTACATAGGTATTGCCATACTGGGAAAGACCAAAGGCCCATCAAGCCCAGCATCCTGTTTCTAACAGTGGCCAATTCAGGTCACAAATACCTGGCAAGATCCCAAAAAAGTACAAAACATTTTATACTGCTTATCCCAGAAATAGTGGATTTTCCCCAAGTCCATTTGATAATAAGTACATAAGTATTGCCATACTGGGAAAGACCAAAGGTCCATCGAGCCCAGCATGGCAATACTTATGTACTTATCATTAAACTTATTATCTGGAATGATTATACCTAATACATTTAAAGATCATTTGGTAGTGCAAGCAAAACATAATACTATGGGGCTCATTTTCAAAAGACAAAAACATCCCAAAAATGGCATAAATCTACTTTTGGATGTTTTTCTCACAAAAACGTCCACATTGGTATTTTGAAAACCTAGTTTTAGATGTTTTTCCATGAAGTCTATCAGAAGTGTATTCAAATCACAAGGGGTGTGTCAGGGGCATGTTAAGGGTGGGATCTGGGTGATCCTAACACTTGGATGTTTTTCAGCCATAATAGAAGAAAAAAAAATGGCCAGGACTAAAACTAAGACGTTTTATGATAGAGCTGTTTTTAGAACGAATAAGGCACAGGAAGTTGCCCTAATTGACCACTGGAGGGAACCAGGGATGACCTCCCCTTACTCCCCCAGTGGTCACTGACCCCCTCCCACCCCCCCAAAAATGTGATTACAAATATTATTTACCAGTCTTATTTTCTAAGCTGTGCTGTGGCAAGAATATATGTTATTGTATGCCTTCAAACATGCTGTAGTCACACCATTCCTTAAAAAACCTTCACTGGACCCTACCTGCCCCTCTAGCTATCAGCCCATCTCCCTCCTCCCTTTCCTCTCCAAGATACTTGAACGTGCTGTTCACCGCCGCTGCCTCGACTTCCTTTCATCTCGAGCTATTCTTGACCTGCTCCAATCTGGCTTTCGCTCTCTTCACTCGACTGAAACAGCACTTGCCAAAGTCTCCAATGACCTGTTACTGGCCAAATCTAAAGGTCTCTACTCTATTCTCATCCTCCTTGACCTATCTGCTGCTTTTGATACTGTTGATCACACCTTACTCCTTGATACATTATCCTTTCTTGGATTCCGGGGCCCTGTTCTTTCCTGGTTCTCTCCCTATCTCTCCCAACGTACTCTTAGCGTATACTCTGGTGGTTCCTCCTCCACATCTATCCCGCTAACAGTCGGTGTACCCCAAGGATCTGTCCTAGGACCTCTCCTCTTCTCCATCTATACCTCTTCCCTTGGTGCTCTGATCTCATCCCATGGCTTTCAATACCACCTTTACGCTGATGATACCCAGATCTACCTCTCCGCACCGGATATCTCAGCTGAAATCCAGACCAAAGTATCGGCCTGCCTGTCTGACATCGCTGCCTGGATGTCTCGCCGCCACCTGAAACTAAACATGACCAAAACTTTGACTTACAAGTGCATCCACTCCGCAGCTCCTCAGTACCTTTCCGCTCTCATCTCTCCCTACACTCCTCCCCGTGAACTCCGTTCGCTGGGTAAATGTCTCCTGTCGTCCCCCTTCTCCCCCACTGCTAACTCCTGGCTCCGTTCCTTCTATCTCGCTGCTCCCTATGCCTGGAATAGACTCCCTGAGCCAGTACGTCAGGCTCAGTCTCTGGCTGTCTTCAAGTCTAGGCTTAAAGCCCACCACTTTGCTACTGCTTTCGACTCCTAACCATGACTCTCTTACTCAACACCCTCACTTATCACCCCTACCACTGCAATTTCCCCACCCCTAGCTGTCTGTTCGTCTGTCCAATTTAGATTGTAAGCTCTGTTGAGCAGGGACTGTCTTTTCATGTTAATTTGTACAGCGCTGCGTAAGTCTAGTAGCGCTATAGAAATGTTTAATAGTAGTAGTAGTAGTAATTATTGGCCAATTAATCTGTTTAACAATAATATGTTATTTACTAATAAATTAGCTTACCGCAAAAATGTTTACTTCAATGCATATTATTATTATTATTATTAATGAATCTGTTTATGAGCGCAGTTTTCTGAGTGAGGCTTTTATTGTAGGAAAGAAATGTGTCCTAAACCACTGGGTTTCGGATATGCCACCTAAGTTCAGGTACTGGAGAAATAAGCTGCATGCTTTGATGTTGTGGGAATCTTATGATGCAGAACACCATTGGAAGAGACAAAAACGTTTTCTAGCCATATGGGAACCATAATGGTGCTTCATTTCCACTAAAGCTCGCAGTCAAGTGTTAAATGCTTTTCAATTGGTTCCTCAGGTAACTTAAGGGTTGGGTGGGGGATAGAGCTGGGGAGGGGGGGTTTCTACTTCATTGCATATTAAAAACTAGTGAACTGCTGTGCACAAAAAGCAGCTGATTATTATGCAACATGTGCCCTTATTTGGCAGCTTGCCTCTCTAGTGGTAGTACCATGAGACTACAGCTAGGGGTCAATCAATGTCATTTTTAACCTAGCAACCTTATAGGGCATGAGCGACTGAGGACAGCTTCTGGGGGTAGCTAAATACCATAGAAACCCCTGTTAGGTTCAAGGACCCTTTGGGGGTTGGGGTTTTATAGGGGTCTAGATTTGTCTTTTTTTTGGGGGGGGGGAATGAGGGGTTTTGCTGGAAAACATGTCTGACTCTGTAGCTTTGCTTCTTTAAGATGGCCCCTAGGAGCATTGGACAACACTCTATTTCATAGAATCAGTTTTTATTTCAATACTAGTAAAAAAAGCCCCGTTTCTGATGCAAATGAAACGGGGGCTAGCAATGTTTTCTTCTGTGTGCATGTGGGAGTGTGTGTGTCCCTGCCCTCTGGCCTCTCTCCCCTCCCCCCTATGAGTCCTTCACTGTTACAGAGCCAGCGATTTGATTTCGTGCTCCGCTGTTTTCCTTCACTGACTGTGTTACAGAGAGGGCGGGGCAGACACTCATAGGGAAACTGGATATCTCGCCCCCTTCACACTTCCGGCTGGAGGCTTCATAGAACGTTGGTGTTGCCTTTTATATAGAGAGATCATTTGTGGAGGTTAACATTAATTGCTCATTTTGTGTTTCTGTTGACAACAACTTAGTTGCTATAGTTAGATCACTAAAAAAAAATGTAAAATTACTTCAGAGATTTCAATGTGCACAAAATGACTTTTGTAAAATTCAGGAATGCTAACAACTCATTTAGACATAATGCTAATAATTAGTTCAGAGGACCAATTGATGCAAGAGATGGCTGACATGAGCACGCACAACTCTAGACTTGTACAGGGCCTGATGATTCAACAATCTGATTTTGATCTTCCATATTGACTATGGTCATGGCTAAACTGATTTTGCTTGTGCACATTTGAGAAATGACACTGTGGCTTCAGAGGTGATCCACTAGTAGTATGGGTGCTGCATAGGTTTTCAGTGCTTCTCTGACAGAAACTATATAATTCTGTCTTTTGTCTGACATCATTGGTTGCCCGGCAAAGAACTACCTGACTTTTTTATATTCTGACCTATTCCAGAAAAAGGCAGTAGCTAGCTTTACTATATTACATTCAGAGGGAAGGAACCGATGTAGTTTTGTATAAAGCTCTGATTTACATGTGACTGTCTTTGGTTTTTCCTGTCTTTCAGGCCACTGACCATATTCACCATATTCATGTCTAAAAATCAAGTGGCAAACATAGCAATTTTCAAACCAGAAAAACATCTATCTTTTTGTTTTGAAAATGGCCATCTCCTAGAACTGTTGTGTTCAGAGGAAAAATGCACAAAAAGAAGCCAATGTGATGTTGGTGTGGGGGCGGGGGGGGGGGGGGTAGACTGGCTACAAAGACATACCAACAGAGCAGTGGGGCAGCCTAGGGTGCACTGCAGTGCACTTTAAATAAATGGCCCCAGGTACACATCTCATCATTACACCCTTATATTTTATGGTGAGCCCTCCAAAACCCATCAAAAACCTACTGTACCTAACTGTAAATCACCGTAATAGCTCTTTTGGCTGCAGATATCACCTATATGTGGGTACAATAGGTTTTTGGTGGTTTTGGAGGGTTCACACTTTCCTCCACAAGTGTAATAGTTAGGGTGGGATATTGGCCTGGGTTCCCTTCTCTTCAGTGGATTGCACTGACCACTAGGCTACTCCAGGGACCTGCTTGTTGCTCTAATAGGACTGGCCATAACTTCTGAAGCTGTCATAGATGATGGTATGTACTGTTCCTTTCACATCTTGGGGTGGGAGGGGGTCTGTGACCACTGGAGGAGTGAGGGGGGTCAGGCGTTATTCCCTCCAGTGGTCATCTGGTTATTTAGGGCACCTTTTTGTGACCTAGTTGTGACTGAAACAGTTCTAGACCAAAACCAGTGGCGTTCCGAGGGACGCTGACACCCGGGGCAGTTCGCCGATGCGCCCCACCGCCCCGGGTGCAACGCCCCCCGTGCAGCGCGACCCCCCCGGCGAAGGGACACTCCCCCACCCCAGCGAAAGAACCTCCCCCTCGGGTGCACGCCGCTGGGGGGGGGGGTGCCGCGCACCGGTCAGCGTCGTTCGTTTCCATGCTCCATCTGTCCTGGAACAGGTTACCTCCTGTTCCGGGGCAGAGGGAGCATGGAAACGAACGATGCTGACCGGCGCGCGGCACCCCCCCCAGCGACGTGCACCCAGGGCGGACCGCCCCCACTGCCCCCCCCCCTTGGTACGCCACTGACCAAAACATGTAACTTTTAGCCCTGGACATTTTTGCTTTGTTCCATTATGGCAGAAAAATGTCCATGTTTTGGGAACATCCAAATCCTGCCCTTGTGGTTTAGACACACTGCAGATGAACTGCATAGAAAAATATCATAAAAGGGATTTTGAAAATAGCGTTTTGGACGTTTTGGCAAAAAAAAAGCTCATTTGCCATTTTGTATTACTTTATGGACGTATTTCTGTTTCGAAAATGAGCCCCTAAGAATCAAAGACACTGTTGCCTCTTGACCTATTTCTGCCTCTGTCACTTTGTACTTGTTTTCATGAAGAGATTTAAAATTTAACTAAATGGTTGGTTCAGAACAACAGAAAATGAAATGGATAAAGAGTACGAAAGCTGCTTAAAGACTTCTAGAGGATTCCAGTCCTGTTCCTGGTTCCAACTAAAGAAATATAATTTCTGTACAGGGGTTGTCCATATTCTGGGTGTACACTAGCCTACCACCTATCAAGTGACAACAAAACCCCCGCTACACATACTACCCACACCAGACAATGGAGCACACTCACATGTCTACCTGGTGGTCATGAGGATTTGCACATAATATTCGACACTGCTATTGACTGTTTTAGTCAAGTGGAAAGAACACACTAAGAAGATGAATTGGCAGGAACCATCTGCTACTGCCTTCAAGTCTCAGTTATAAAAACATTCAGTAAAAAAAAGCATTCTCCATAGTTAAAATCTCCAATTATCCTTTTATTAAATTTGAAACATGTTAGATTTTATATTTTAGTTACATATTCTTTCACACAGCCTTCTTATACGTATTTGAAATGATTGTATATGCATAAAGGTAATGAGAGACCAAAGTCAGATGAGGACATGAAAATGGGGCGAATATATGTATATATACACTGACTGGAAAAAAAAGGAAATCTCTAATCTAATTTTGTTGTTTAACAGCGTAATTTAAGCAAATTTGGGTAATTTGTACCAAAATAAACGTGAAACAATTTTGTAACATCTCCCGCATGCCCCCCTCTTTGTACTTCACCAACTCTCTGTCAACCTTTCAATTCTCACTTCAATGAATCCATAAAGTTTTGTTCTACTTCTTCTTCACTCTACAAGTTTGATGTAGAGTGAAGAAACAGAAAAATAAAACTTTGACACAGTGGAGTCTCTGGATGAAGCTGAATGTGAAATGGGTCTCCATTGGTACCAGTGGCGTAGGTAGGTGGGGCACCAGGGGAGCGGCTGCTCCCCCAAATGGAGTTCTGCTGGCGCCGGCGCCTATTTTGGTCATCCTGTTGCAGTGAAAATGTATGCCGGTGGAAGTCTGTTCTCGCTCTCCCCACGCCGTCAACTTGCCTCATCCTGGCTCCGCTTCTGGTTGGTACTGCAAAGTTTAATTAAGACAAGTGCCAGAAACCATACCTTGCCGCTGTGCCAAGATAAGTGCTTTTATTCACTTTGGGGCCTTTTACAGAGCGACGGTAAGTCCAATGCGGGCTTACTGCTCGCTCTTCCGGGACTACCATTGACCCAACAAGGCCGCTGGTGGTAGTCCCCCCCTCCTAAGTAGGGGCGTAGCCAGACTTCAACGGTAGGGGGGGTCCAGAGCCGAGGTGAGGGGGCACATTTTAGCCCCCCCCCCCAGTGCCAACGACCCCTCCCGCCCGCCACCTAGCCATTGCCGACACCGATCCCTCTGACCCGCCCTGCCCGCCCGCCATTGCTGACACCTCCAACAACTTTGACCCCCCCCTGCCGATGACCCTCTCGACCCCCAGCCCGCCGTTGACTACCTTTGCTGGCGGGGGACCCCAACCCCCACCAGCCGAAGTCTTCTTCCTTCATTTGGTTTCTGACTCTGACGTCCTGCATGTACAATGTGCAGGACGTCAGACTCACAGAAAAAGAACGAAGCCTTGCGACCTGCAGGGCTTCGTTCTGTTTCTGTGAGTCTGACGTCCTGCACGTTGTACGTGCAGGACGTCAGAGTCAGAAACCAAACGAAGGAAGAAGACTTCAGCTGGCGGGGGTTGGGGTCCCCCGCCAGCAAAGGTAGCAGGTGGCGGGTTGGCGGTGGGAGGGGGGGGGTTGAGATGGTCACCAACAGGCCCCCGAGCCCCATAGCAGCTACACCCTGCCCCTCAGTGTACACCATTTCTGGAGGAAAAAGAAAACCCACAGAAATGGCTTGTGTGGCGATAACCCAGCGGTAATTGGGCATCACTGCACACTGTCCGGTTACTGCCAGGTCAGTGCGGGAGCCCTTATCGCCACCTCAGTGGGTGGCGGTAAGGGCTCTCCGCCGCACGGGCACACAGTAAATGTTATCTCACCGCATGGCCATTTTTTCCAGCTTTTACTGGTTGTGGAAAAAACTGCCCTGGCATGTGGGAAAAACGGCCCCGCAGTATGGTAAAAAGACCCCTTTATTAACTTGATAAAGAATAGCGGAAGAAAGCATTTTTGCACTTACAGCACCATTTTGTGGTGTGCACAGAGGTTTTTTTTTAACCAATGATTATGTTTGGTGGTATTAATATGAAGAACGTGTTTTAATCTACCATAGATTTCTGAGGCCTTCTCCTCCATACATAAAAAGTTTAAAAAAACATTTCGCTCCTGTTCACTAAGCCGAGCGGCAGTACAGACACAGCCCATTCAAAGTGAATGGCATGTGTCAGCATTAGAGCACCAGCAGCTGCTAGCACAGCTTAGTAAACAGGGGTGTTTCAGGACCAGAGTTTTCTGAACAAACATCATTCACAATTGTGTGTTAGTGGTCAATAATAACAACCACACAGGATACCAATAAGGAAATAATTCAACAAACAATTAGTCTTAATTTCCCAATTTATTGCACCAGTCCCTGATCTCAAACACAGAGGCCCATCTTGTTTTAAATCTCTCAACCTCTTGTAAAAAGAATTCTGGAAAAAAAAAGCTATAGCAGTTTCAATGGTTCTATAAAATATTTACCAGATAATAAAATATATCAAATGGATGTTGTGTAGTACTAGCACTTTGCAAATAGACTAATGTTTCATCATTGTAGAGTATGCCATGTTCAGTGTAGTAAAGGGCTGATACCAAAGTGTCACAGCCAAACACTGTATTAAAACTGTCGGTGATGCAATTCAAGGAGAATGCATTTACACAGCGTATCTAGCATACAAAACGAGGAAGAAATGCTAAAACAAAACGAGCTGATGAGTTTTGTAAGATTGCTATGCTGTCAATAGAGATCTTTAAGGGACATGATTAATGGGCATGTTGGGAATGGATGGAATGCATTGGGAGAGAAAGTGAATAGATGCCCACACCACAGTGATCTGTCATCAGAGAGTGTAATGTATTTGCTGTGGTATTGACCTTGATGTTTGAATTTTCTTTTGCACTTATCCCCATCGTTTCTACCTAGAGGGTAAAAACAGCAGCAAAAATAGACTTAATGGATGCATTGAAGTGAGAATTGAAAGGCTGACAGAGAGCTGGTGGAGGATGGGGAGGGAGGCATGTGAGAGATGTTACTTTACACACTGCCATTCTTTTTTCCTTTTTCTTTTTGAATTTTATGGGGAAAAAAATCCTCTGGTAATTTAAAATTGGAAGACAAGTAGCAGCAGATAAGCAAAAGCATTGCAAAGCTTGTAACCTTTCTTTTGCCAGCTGCAGCATTAACCATGGAATAAGGAAAACCTTTGCTACATCTAAATTTAACATGACATAAAAGCCTGAATCAGACTTATAATGACATTTATTGAGTGAGCTGATGTTTGCTAGAGGTTGGTTGGGCTCATAAATTTAGCTGTCTTTATGTTTCAGACACATTTCTCAGTGCCTGTTGACAGTTATTAAATCCATTAATTCCTACTCTGGTAATTTTCGAGGAGCACTCGTCATTAAAAATGCATCTTTTTCAAGGAGGTGGCATGATATCTTGACCACTATAAATCAAAACTGCAATTGAAAAGTGACTTTGCTGCAATTACTTTTTAAAAGTTTTGTATTTTTCAATTGTACTTATGCAGCAGCGTCTCCAGTCAAGTGATGAAAGATCCATGATGCTAAAAAGTAGTTGTAGTGGACTGTGTGTTTTAAAATAAATAACAAAATTAATTGTGCTACAAATACTGAGCTGTTCAACTTGAATACTTCCACAGAAAAGTGATTTTTCTTTTTTTTATTTTATTTTATGAATTTTCATTTTACATTCATGCCTAAACATAAACATATAGTAATCCAGAAATATTCCAAAAACAAATATTATTAAAGAAGAAAAATAAAGTCATTCGCATTTAGTCCACAATATGATCCAAGTACAAGGAAATTCAACAATAAACAAAGAAAAAAATAATTAATAAAGGCAGAAGCATATATATTTGAGCTCAGCCGATGCATAGTATTATCATTCAGGGATTAGAGACTCACACTTTACCAGATAAGAATGCAAGTAACTTTCCTGGGTCGAAGAAAAGATAATTTGAAGAATTATATACAATCATGCATCTGCAGGGATACCTAAGCAGAAAAGTTCCCCCTAAATTAAGTACCCTAGATTTCAACTGAAGAAATTCTTTCCTTCTTTTCTGGGTGTCTCTGGACAGATCAGGAAATATTTGAATTTTTGAGCCAAGAAAGTTTTCATTTATATGACGGAAATACAATTTGAAAATGTTATTACGGTCGAGTTCGAGAGCAAATGTTACCAGCGTAGTGGTTCTTTCTGTTATTGTTTCTAATGAGTTTTGAAGAAAATCAGTCAGGTTCACTTGATTTGAGGTAGAATCTCTCACATTTCTAACACCCGAAATATATTGAACCCTAGTAATGGGTGGAAAATTGTCTGAGGAAATCAATAGGACTTCTGTTAGATATTTTTTTCCCCACTGGAGATGTTTAGAAAAGTGATTTTTCACTCAAAAGAATTAACAAATACCAGGGTCATCAGGAATGCAAATTGGTGGCAAAATCAGAAAATCAGAATTCAAATCATAGCTCATACTTTCATGTTAAAAATTAGTGTAACGTGCACAGGTGGAAATTACCCATGTCAACCTTAAAATTACCCTTATAATGAGGCATTTTGGGCCTGTTCTATTCCAAGCCCTACAGTGAGTCTGATCATCTCTTTTTAGACATACAGAATTGTTTAAGAATTGTTGATCTGCTATAACAAAAAGAAATTATCACACTGAGCGTGTTCTGTTCATGGTATCAGTACGACAATGCTTGCCAGTCCTTTTAAGGCTGTCGCCTCATGATTACAGCCAAATATAATTGTGTGACACCCCTCACCCCACCCTGCAGGTACAGAATGATGTATCTATGGAGAGCCCGGACCCAAACTTACATTTTGTGACCCCATTTGGAGTTCTATCCCACAGTTTGGGGACACTCTGCAGTATGATGAAAGGGCAGGAAGACACAAAAGCTGCTCCCACGTGTCTCTGTGTTTAAGAACAAGTTTCATGCTCTTTCATTAGCTTTTTGAGAGTTTTAAAATATCAAGAACTAGTAAAAAAGACCCGTTTCTGTAGGCAAGGAAACGGGTCTTAGGCAGGCAATTCCCCCCCCCCCCCGTGCTACGGCCCCCTCGAACCCCCCCTTCCGCGAACCTGTCGTTTCCCCCCCCCCGTGCCAGCGAAAACTGCCGCCACCGCCGCCACCGTTGTTGTGCTACTTTCCCTTCCCGTAGGTTCTTCAATCATCTTCTTAGAAAGTTTAACTCCGTGCGTCTGACGTCAGACGCACGGAGTTAAACTTTCTAAGAAGATGATTGAAGAACCTACGGGAAGGTAGCACAACAACGGCGGCGGCGGTGGCGGCAGTTTTCGGCATTCCGGGGGGGGGGATCGACAGGTTCGTGGGAGGGGGTGGGTTTCGAGGGGGCCATAGCGCGGGGAGGGGGGGGGGTGACAGCTGATTCCGAGGCAGTAGGAGGAGTAGCCTTGGAATCAGCTGTGTTGACGTCAGTGACGTCCGTGCGTGTCTGCCTCGCAGACCACTTGCAGCCAGGGAGCCAAGGTCCCAAGCATAGAACGTTGGAGGTGAGAATTATTATATAGGATGGTGACAAACAGCCTTGTATGAAGGTAATTTAATAAAAGGGCAAGTAGGCATCTACTTAGGTACTACTTTATAAAGACACATACCCCCTCAGTCCATAACCTGGTGTCTAAATTTATGTTCAAAACTAATGTGTAACCACACACAAATGATCAAAATTCGTAGTAATAACTACATATCCAATGTTGCAAAAGTGTTGCCAGGTTAACTATATCTTTAAAAGAAAACTCAACTGGTGACTTTACAGAGGAGAAAATGCCTCAGAAAACAAGCATAATCAAGCTGTATACTCCAGTAGCATAGCCACAGGTGGGCCTGGGTGGGCCAGGACCCACCCACTAAGGGCTCAGGTAAGTACAACAACGCCTCTACTATTAACTGACATTTGAACTAAATCAAAGATCAATATTATACAAAACTCGACTTTACCAATTTAGGTAATGACACAGGGGCTAGAAGAAAGGAGGATAAGCATTTTCCAGTGCAATGATGGAAATGGGCTTGTAGTGCTATATGCTGGTTCTGTGGAACACAATAGTTTGGCACTTAAACCCACACTGAGCACTGCAATTTTATAAAATAAAAAATATAATACAAATGGATAGACTGATATAAAGTATATTAGTTAAAATGTAATGCCAAGAAGTGTAGAGTGATGTACATGGCCTGCAGAAACCCAAAAGAGAGATACCGGATAGGAGGGGAGAGATTAGTAAGCTCAACTCAGGAGAGAGAACTTGAGGTGTTGGTGTCCGAGATCTGAAGGTGAAGAAACAATGTGATAAGGCGACGGCCATGGCCAGAAGGGTGCTAGGCTGCATAGAGAGGGGTATAACCAGCAGAAGAAAGGAGGTGTTGATGCCCCTCTACAAGTCATTGGTGAGACCCCCCTTAAAGTACTGTGTTCAGTTTTGGAGGCCGTATCTTGCTAAAGATAAAAAGCCTGGAAGCGGTGCAAAGAAAAGCTACAAGAATGTTATGGGATTTGCATTGCAAACCGTATGAGGAGAGACTTGCTAACCTGAACATGTATACCTTGGAGGAAAGGAGAAACAGGGGTGACATGATACAGATGTTCAAATATTTGAAAGGTATTAATCCGCAAACAAACCTTTTCCGGAGACGGGAAGGTGGTAGAACTAGAGGACATGAATTGAGGTTAAAGTGGGGCAGACTTAGAAGTAATGTCAGGAAGTATTTTTTCACAGAGAGGGTGGTGGATAAGTGGAATGCTCTCCTACAGGAGGTGGAGGAGATAAAAATGGTAATGGAATTGAAACATGCGTGGGATAAACACAAAGGAATCCTGTTTAGAAGGAATGCATCCATGGTATCTTAGCGGAGATTGGGTGGCAACGCCGGTAATTGGGAAGCAAAACCGGTGCTGGGCAGACTTCTACAGTCTACGCCCTGATCGTGACTGAATAGATATGGATGGGCTTGAGTGTAAACTTTTAGTACAACAAGAATGTTGGGCAGACTTCTATGGTCTGTGCCCTGAGAATGGCAAGGACAAATCAAACTCGGGTATACATATAAAGTATCGCATACCATTTAAAATGAGTTGATCTTGTTGGGCAGACTGGATGGACCGTATAAGTCTTTATCTGATGCCATTTACTATGTTACTATGTTCTCCGCTATGGCCTTGTCCTCCCTGAGTGCCTCTTTTGCTCCTTCATGATCTAATAGTCCCATGGATTTCCTCACAGGCTTTCTGCTTCTGACATATCTGAAAAAGCTGTTACTATGAATTTTAGCCTCTGCAGCAAGTTTCTCTTCATATTCTCTTTTAGCCTTCTTTATTAATGCTTTGCATCTGACTTGCCAGTGCTTATATTGCTTCTTCTTTTCTTCATTTGGGTCCTTTTTCCATTCTTTGAAGGACAATTTTTTGGCTCTAATGTACTTCACCTTTTAACCATGCTGGCTGACGTTTTCTGTTTTTCCACCTTTGCAAATACATGGAATGCATATGGACTAGGCTTCCAAGATGGTATTTTTGAATAACGTCCACTCCTGATTTAGTGTCTTAACCTTTGCAGCTGATCATTTCAGTTTCTTTTTAACCATTTTCTTTGTTTTATTTTAGTCACCCTTTCAAAAATTAAATGCAGCTACAGTAGATTTCCTTTGCAGGTTCATCCCAGATAGTAGCTCAAACTTGATCATGTTATGATCGCTGTTTCCCAGGGGACCCAACACTGCCACTTCTCGCTGTATGCCCTGCACGCCACCAAGGATCACATCCAAAATGGCTCCACCTCTTGTCGGTTCCTGGATCAGTTGCTCCAAGAAGGTGTCGTTTATTACATCTAGAAATTTTATCTCCCTGACAGTCCCTGATATAACATTTATCCAGTCAATATTGTGGTAATTGAAATCACCCATTATTATAGTGTTGCCCAATTTGCCAGCTTTCCCAATCTCTGTAAACATTTCTTCGTCTGTCTATTCATTCTGGCTCAGCAGACTGTAGTACAGCCCTACAAGAACACTCCTTCCCTTCACAGATGGAATTTCTATCAATAATGATTCTATTTTATTTGACTCAATTCCCTCTTTAACATATAAAGCAACCCCCCTCCTCCGATTTGACCCTCTCTATCACTGTGATACAATTTGTACCCTGTTAACACAGTGTCCCATTGATTGCCCTTTTTTCACCAAGTCTCTGAGATGCCTATTATATCTACCTCATTATTTAGTGCTGTATAGAAAAAGTTAATGACATTTGAATCTGTCAGGTCTGTTGAGGTAAAGCAGACTCATTCAAGTCATGGTTTCCATGTCCTGAGCAAGCCTTCGTATACTGAAGGTATTGAAGTAACCAGGAAAAGCTGACTCAACAGCTGAATGGCACATTACTTCTTGGCCAAGAAAGCTGACAGGACATGAAAGGGGATTAACATCCATAAAAGATGTATCATTAACCCTTTGTGTTCATTCTTTCCACTGAGGCTGTCTGTATCATTTTCATTCACAAAATCCACTCACTGGCCATTACTTTTAAAACAGTCTCCCGCTTTATTTATTAAACTTTGGGGAAAAAAAGTAATCTAGGAATTTTCAATACAAATCAAAACTGTGTGCATTACTGATATATAATACCAGTGGCAGTTTGGTTTGTAAATTACATTTAAAAAAAATCATACATTGAAAAAGCAGAAATCATAATTCATTGCAGTTCTATTCATTCATCACCCATAAAAATGAATTAGTGTGACTTTCTGCACAGGGAATACATGGGTCATAAAACTGTCAAATACTTAACTATGGATTTATAATACTTTTTATAAGCTCATAAACATAAAAATACATTTGGGCATCTCAGACAGACCAAGCTAGTAGAAGCTGGCAAATTAAATATTAAGCAATTAGTGTACTACATACTCTAAATAAATATATTGACTTCTAATTTTCTGATCCTTGCTGTTAAATTTTGCCAAAAAGCAGGGCCTGGTCATATTTGCTTTGTAGTGGACTGTTGTAAGGTTTGTTGACTTCTTTTCTTTGGTGTCTTCCACTTCAGTAATTCCCAGTTGTGTTACTAGAGGGTATTACTGAATTCATCACATGACTTGCTTTGTTTCTTCCAACTAAGGGGTTCTTTTACTAAAGGTCATTAACTCCCAAATTCTACACAGCATGACTTAAGTCACACATTCAAATCCAGTGGTATTCTAGATTTGCATGTGCAACTTGGTTAACAAGTCAATCAGCGCCAATAATTGCCACTTAATAAGCAATTATTGACACTAATTGGCATTAATTAGAATTTACATGCAGAATTGTCTAAACGTATTCTATAACGTGATGCGAGTAAATTCTAAGTCGCATAGTTGAAAAAGGAGCATGGCCATGGGTGTGGAATGGGCAAATAACATAGTAACATAGTAGGTGACAGCAGAAAAAGACCTGTACGGTCCATCCAGTCTGCCCAACAAGATAAACTCATATGTGCTACTTTATATGTATACCTGACCTTGATTTGTATCTGACATTTTCAAATCACGGGCATTTCTAAAATCTATATGTGTTGTTATAGAATCCAGTTAATATTGACGTCGGCATTTACACCAAGTTTTACTTGGTATAGCTGCACGTGACTAAATGTAGTCCTGCGGATGGACGTTCGGTATATTCTATAAACTGCAGGGAAATTTAGGCTTATTCTAGAAAGTACACCTAAATGTAGGCGTACTTTACAGAATATGCCTGGATGTGTTTTGTTTCAGCGCTGACTTTTTTAAAAAGGCGTGATATATAGAATCTAGTCCTAAGCCCCTAACGCACAGTTAGCATGCAAACAAGCTACTGCAGAAACATATTGAAGCATTTTGTGGTATTTTACCTGTTTGAATGACAGAAGTAACTAACTTGTTAGTCTCACTCACACACACAAGGAGTGACACAGGTTGCACATAGTGCAGCGAGACATGTTTATCCACTCCTACCTAGCTGAGATAATATTTAACCATCTCTCTGACCTCATGTGCACCTTTCTTTAAATTAGTCACCTTACTTTCTAACTCCTCTTACTGTCTCACCTATCTGTATATTTCATCTTTGCATATACTCTATACTGTCAATTAAAATGTCATTTGAATATTTTTACTTCTGTATTGTTTATTGCTCATGTTTGATTTATTCTTACTGTACACCGCTTTGTGTGAATTCCTTCAAAAAGGTGGTAAATAAATCCTAATAAATAAATAAATTAAATAAAATTAAAAAAAAAATTTTTTTTTTTGGGGGGGGGGGGGGTCCTATACCCCAGGGTAATGGGGAAAGAGCAACATGAACTGTACTTTTACTTGTTTTTTTTTAATACTTCACCTGCCCAATATTTAGCACTATTTAGCCGGCCAGGAATGGATCCTGCCTGGTTAAATAGCACTTAACCGGCTATCCCCGAGTATTCAGCAGGAGACAGACGGTTATCTCCCGCTGAATATTCACGGTCAGTGCTTAGCGGAAAACCAGCTATATCACGCGATATATATGGCTATCTGCTAATATTCAGCACATTGCTGGCTAACCCCCTGTTTACAAAGTTGCGCGGCAATGCCGACACAGCCCACTCAAAGTGAATGGACTGTGTCGGCATTACCTTACTGGCAGCCACTAGTGCGGCTTTGTAAACGGGAGGGGAGGGGGAGGAGGAGGAGGAAGTTTGGCAGCCAAATCAGGCTGCCAAAATAGCAGACCTTTCTTTGGGTGGTTTCAACTTAACCGGCCAACACTGAGTATTGACTTGGCCGGTTAAGTTGAAACCAGCCAAAAATAAACCACCAGAAATGGCCTGCCGTTGAATATTTGGGCTCAGTACCAACCGTGGGAAGTAGCCTGGCTAACTCCCTTGGTCTGAAAATCGGCCCCCGTATGTCTATTGTTTGTTTTGATTTTTGAGTAAAAGAAATATAAAGTGACGCAGAGCTGGTCTTGCCCACACTGTAGTGAAGAGAAATTCAATGCTTAAATCTGTGCAGCACAGGCGTTTCTTCTTACCTACACTAGCCCCCTTCTTAATTATTCTTTTTGCACACCTTAGGCATTCTGCGTTAAGAGCTTCTCTGTACTATACACAGCACTCTTACTATTTGCAAACTAAGGGGCACTTTTACTAAGCTGTGCTAAAAGATGGCCTGCACTATGATTAACACGTGGGTTTCCCCATGCACTGAGGCCACTTTTAGCTCACTAACTCCCCAATTAGCATATGGCCATTAGCGCGTGAGCCCATACTGACACATATTTAGTAGAAGGAAAGGGTTGACATTCTAACCATGCACTAATCAGTAGGTGCACAGCAATGTAGCTCTCTGCCCACACGCATGCCCCCAGCGCTAAAAAAATAAAACGTACAGTAACACCTCGGTTTTTGTTGACTTCGGTTATCGTCGGTTTCGGATTTCGCCGATTTTTTTAGCGAAAAATTTGTGTCAGATTTTGTCGGCATGCCTACGTGACCTCGCTGCCAATTTTGCGAAAACAAAGGGCGACCCAAGCATTCTCCTGCTCAGTGTGGCATTGTTTTTGCCCAGGATGTTTGCATGAGAGAGATTTTGAAGGGTTTGAGCCTTCCCCTGATGATTGCCTCGGTTTTTGTCAGTTTCGGATTTCACTGATTGTTTTCGGACTGATTATCGATGAAAACCGAGGTATCACTGTATTTATACTCATCTGCCATATGGGAAGTGTGCACAGATGCCAACACAAAAGGTGCCTTAAATGACCAGATGACCACTGGAGGGATTGAAGCATGACCCCCTTACTCCCCCAGTGGTCACAGACCCCCTCCCACCCCCCACCCCAAGATGTGAAAGAATCAGTACATACAAGTCTATAAGACAGCTTCAGATGTTATGGTCAGTCCTATTATAGCAGTAAGCAGGTCCCTGGAGTAGCCTAGTAGTCAGTGCAGTGAACTGTAGAGAAGGGGACCCAGGCCCATATCCCACTCTAACTGTTACACTTCTGGTGAAAAGTGTGAGCCCTCTAAAACCCACAAAAACCTACTGTACCCACATATAGGTGACACTTGTAGACATGAGGGCTATTATAGTGGTGTGCAGTTGGGTGCAGTGGATTCTGGGTATTTTTGGAAGTCTCCCCATACAATACAAGGGATTATCACTGAGATGTGTACCTGGGACCTTTTATGTGAAGTCTGCAGTGCCCCCTAGAGAGCCCCCCCCCTGCTCTGCTGGGATGTTTGTGTGACCAGTTTACTAAGAATGCTGCCCTTCCCCCTTATGTCCCAATGGCTTCTTTTTGTGCATTTTTCCCTTGGACTTTATTTTTCCAAAAACAGTCACAAAAGAAATATATACTGAGCACAACATATCTAGGAAATTATTATTTTCAAAACAAAAAGATAGACGTTTTTCTGATTTGAAAATCGCTTGATTTTTAGATGTTTTGCTGATTTAGACGTCATATCGAAAATGCCCTTCCACATCTGAAAGAACGGACATGCAAAAAAGCACACAGATAAAAAGTATGTGATATACAATCTTTCTTGTCCTAAATCTCACAGCATAAGGTTAGGTCACAAATAGGGAGGCTTCAGCACAGGTCCAGCATTAAACAACAGATTTGAAAATAAACCCTGAAAGAGGGCAAAAATAATGCCAAAATGTTAAATAACTGAAAATCCACATATAAAAATACATGCAATTAATAGTCCTCAAACAAATAGAATTTAAGAAACCATAAATAGTATCTTGTGAAACCTCAAATTAAAAAAAAACCATTTTTGAATCCTCAGAAGGGAGCAAGAGTAGACTTCTATAATTCCTTTCACTCCCCCAACTCATCACTTGTCCAATCATATAAAATGTCCTAAAAACCTGCTTCAAATTTTTTTGAACTAATCATTCCAGGAAAAAAAAAGAAATCATTTAAAAAAATGTGAGAAGCTGTGTATTGGTATCTTCCACTGAAATGTGAATACCAGAACTGTAAAACAATCTATGCTGAATTCCTGCTTGACCCAGGAATGTGTTTTGACTTCTTGCTCTGCTCAGGGATCTTAGACAAATTTTCTTTAGACAAACCATGAGTCCTACAAACTCCACTGAAGATCATTACTGGAAATGTATCGTTCTGTGAATACAAATTAAATAAAACACCATTTTCAGTAATACACTGGCCATTTTGACAGATAGGGCAAGCAGTCTGACCCTTTCCCATTGATTTCTCACCAATATATCAACCATCCCCCTGTCTCACTTGTGTGAATCCAAAGCCCATTATGACATAGAATTATCTTCTAACTCCCTTATTTTGTTAGGGGACTTTAATATTTACTTTGATAATCCTTATAATGCAGTGGTGCCAGACTACTGGCCTTTTTTCATTAAATTGGTCTTACCTGGCTTTTAACAACTCCCACCCATCTAGCAGGTCATACTGTTCAGCCTATTATTACTTATGGAGGTTCTTTCTCTTCTGTTAGAGATTTATTCACTCTACAACTCCCCTGATCTCTTTTGTCTGTCTTTCTGCTCACATCGATTCCCCCTCTTATCTCACATGGAAATCTGGAAACCTGAGCATCCTTGATCCTGATACTGTGAGGTTTTCACTAACGAATTTAGCTTCTTACTTTTGGTAGAATGGATTCAGTTCTCGAACACACTGTTTTGTGCTCTGCTTTGCATAAAGCAACACCTGAGTGTGTTCATACTAAAAAAAAAAATAAAAAAAAATATTTCCATCCTTGGTTCCATCCTGGCTTCAAATTCCTGAAAAGACAACCGTGGTATGCAGAAAGAGTTTGGCGCAAAACCTCCTCAATCACAAACTGTGTCACATTCTTGGCTCAGTTCTTCAAGGTGTCTCCAATCCCTCATGTCTGTCTAACCTTAAATGTTTAAACAATAAAACTTCTGACATTTTAGCCACTCACTTTTCTGCTGATCAATTTGCTCTCATTTTCACAAAGTCAATAAGCTTTGATCTGCTTTCTCTTCATCTACCATCACTGTCCTCCCTATAATACTCACCCCTGATTTTTCTCCTCTTCAAACCCCCTTGTAGATCTCTTTAACAATTTAATATCTCTTCCATGTTATAGATAGCTAAGGTTTCATTGAGATCTTCACCCCCTTTGACTGACCCACTATCTGCTCACTTCCTACAATGAGTCCTTGCCCCTTTCTGCTCGTATCCACATTCTATGGTAACCACCAGTCTTGCATCTGGCATGGTCCCTAATAAATGGAAGCAGGTAATAGTTCATCCTTATATGAAGATCCCTATGACAGATCTCTCTTGTCAATGCGCCCCACCATGGCGCTGCGTCCTCCCTGGTGAATTACTCCCCCCCCCCCGAGGTGCAACACCCCACCACCTTTCCTCCTAGCAAGGAGGTGCATGGAGCAAATGTGTGGCTGTCGGGTCTGCCAGCCTCCTGCCCCAGAACAGGAAGGGGACAGGGGACTGGCAGAGCTGACAGCCACACACCTACTCCGTCCACCAACTTGCTGCCTGCACCCGGGGTGGAGTGCCCCTCACTGCCCTGCCCTTGATATGCTACTGATCCTCACCACATTTTTTAGTTGTTCCCAATTTCGCTGCTGGCAATGGCATGACTCATGACCCATTCCCTTTCCTTTACTCCTTGGTTTCTCCGTTTTTAGCTTTCATAGATTGTTATTTAAGGCCTTCTGTTTATCTTCTGCCCCAATTGCCCTTTGTCCTAGCATTTTGTTTAAGTGTACTTATTGTCTGGTGTTTCCCCTTTTTCTTTCACCATGCAAACTGCTTAGATGTTTTTTCGTGTAATATATCAAACTAGTAAAAAAGGCCCGTTTATGACACAAATGAAACGGGCGCTAGCAAGGTTTTCCTCGGAGTGTGTATGTTTGGGAGAGTGTATGTGAGAGTGGCTGTTTGAGAGTCAGAGTGAAAGTGTGAGTGTGTGTGTATGAGAGAGTGAGTCTGGGTGTGAGTGTGTTTGTGAGAGAGTGTGTGTGTGAGAATGAGAGTGTGTGCAAGTGTGTATGTGAGACACAGTGTGAGAGAGAGTGTGTGTGTGTGGGCGAGAGAGAGAGTGTGTGTGAGACACAGATTCTCTGTGAGAGTGAGTGTATGAGACCAAGCGAGTGTGTGAGTGACTGTGTGGCACATAGAGAGTGAATGTGATACAGTGTGAGACAGAGTGTGTGAGAGTGAGAGTCAGAAAGACATTGTATATGAGAGAGAGAGTGTGAGCCCTGCCCTCCCAATCCATGCCCATCTGTCCCCTGCCCCCTCCATTCATCCTTTTCCAGCAATTCCCCTCTCTCCCTGAGCCCTGCCCTCCCAATCCATGCCCATCCATGCTCCTCTGTCACCTGTCCCCTCCATTCATCCCTATCCAGCAATTCCCCTCTCTCCCTGAGCCTTGCCCTGCAATCCATATCCATCCATGCCCATCTGTCCCCTCCATTCATCCTTATCCAGCAATTCCCCTCTCCCTGCCCTCCCAATCCATGCCCATCCATGCTCCTCTGTCACCTGCCCCCTCCATTCATCCCTATCCAGCAATTTCCCTCTCTCCCTGAGCCCTGCCCTGCAATCCATATCCATCCATGCCCATCTGTCCCCTCCGTTCATCCTTATCCAGCAATTCCCCTCTCCCTGCCCTCCCAATCCATGCCCATCCATGCTCCTCTGTCACCTGCCCCCTCCATTCATCCCTATCCAGCAATTCCCCTCTCTCCCTGAGCCCTGCCCTCCCAATCCATGCTCCTCTGTCCCCTGCCCCCTCCATTCATCTCTTTCCAGCAATTCCCCTCTCTCCCTGAGCCCTGCCCTCCCAATCCATGCCCATCCATGCTCCTCTGTCCCCTGCCGCCTCCATTCAACCTTTTCCAGCAAGTCCCCTCTCTCCCTTCCATGACCCCCCTCGTATCCATGCTCCTCTCTCTCCCATGTCCCAGTCTGGCCCGCCCTCTTCTCCCCCCCCTTCGCATCCATGCCCTCCCCTTCGCATCCATGCTGTTGTTTCTCCCCTGCCCTCCCGCTCCCATTGTTCAACTTTACTTGTCTCTTTTCTCCCCCCAACTTCTTTTTTTTTTTTTCTTCTTTTTAAATTTACCTCCGTGGCGGTTCCGGAAGACACATGTTAGGATACGCTAAATCCATTTACTAGCGCACCTGCAATGCATACTAAAGGGCCCTTTTACCGAGCAGCAGTAGAGCTACCAGGTGGGTAGCGTGCGGCAAAACGGCGCTACCGCTGGGTGTACTGAGCTTGCCACATGCTATTTCCCGTGCTAGAAAATCCATTTTTATTTTCTAGCGTGGGCGCAGGGAGTACTACAGGATGCTAGGAATTATTAGGAAATAGATGGTGAATAAGACCAAAAATGTCATAATGCCTTTATATCGCTCCATGGTGCATCCACACCTTGATTGTTGCGTTCAGTTCTGGTCGCCGTATCTCAAAAAAAGATATAGCAAAATTAGAAAAGATTCAAGGAAGAGCAACCAAAATGATAAAGGGGATGGAACTTCTCTTGTATGAGGAAAGGCTAAAGAGGTTAGGGCTCTTCAACTTGGAAAAAAGATGGATGAGGGGAGATATGATTGAGACCTACAAAAACCTGACTGGTGTAGAACGAGTAGAAGGAAATCAATTTTTTACTCGTTCCAAAAGTACAAAGACTAGGGGACACTTGAGGAAGCTCCATGGAAATACTTTTAAAACAAATAGGAGGAAATATTTTTTTATTCAACGAATAGTTAAATTCTGGAATTCTTTGCCAGAGGATGTGGTAACAGCGGTTAACGTATCTGGGTTTAAAAAAGTGCTGCGTATGCCTTGTAGCGCTATAGAAATGATAAATAGTAGTAGTAGTAGTAGTTTGGACAAATTCATGGAGGAAAAGTCCATAGTCTGCTATTGAGACGGACATGGGAAGCAAATGCTTGCCCTGGGATTGGTAGCATGGAATGTTGCCACGATTTGGGTTTCTGCCAGGTACTTGTGACCTGGCTTGGCCACTGTTTGGAAAACAGGATACTGGGCTAGATGGACCATTGGTCTGACCCAGTATGGCTACTCTTATGTTTTTGTATTCTTATGTGGTAATCGGGCAGCACGGGTACATTGCTGCACGCTACCCGATTACTGCTGGGTTAGTATATGGGCACTTACCACCTCCTAAATAGGTGGAGGTAAAGGCTCAGGCAGTAAATGGCCATATGCTAATTTTGATATTACTACACAGACATTAATGTCTCCAAAACAAAAAATGCCTTTTTCCTGCCACAGTAAAAAGTGGCCTCGTCGTGCGGCAATCCCATGCGCCAATTCTTATCATCGCTTGGTAAAAGAGCCCCTAGATCTGGAGAAGAAAAATTTGTTCCACTCAAACTCCTAATTAGTTTTTTGGAAGTCCAGTTGGAGACATGTCCTCATTTTTTTTTTTTGCCTTAATTATGTTCAGATCTAGCTTTTCTGCAAGAGAATGATTAACAGACAATTAAAATAAAATCAGTTCTGAAAACTGAAAAAAAGACATTATAAATGTACTAGCTATGATTCTAAAAACAATGTTTCTGGGAAAATGACTGTAATTTTTAGTTTATGTTAAATGATATTATTAAATTATGTATCTGCTTCTCCATGTGAAAAAAAAATGTCTAGAAGCATTCATTAAAATGATCATAAATCGGCTTTAATTGATTTTCGGTATCTAACCTCAGTATTTCTGTCAGGCCCCATCTTCTGCTGTTTAGTATCAGGGCCGGTCTTAGGCAGAGGCGACCAAGGCGACCGCATAGGGCCCCGCGCCTAAGGGGGCCCCGCGCAGCGCCTCAACTCTGCCTCACTCGTGCCTCCGCTCCGACCTCCGCCGCTGCTCGCCTTAGTCGCCTGAGAAGATCCCCATTCCCGCGGCTCGGCCACTCCGTTCACGCCACCACCGGCGCAGCATCTACCCCCGGCTTGGGCCCGCTACTAATTGTAGTGGACTTGAACTGAATAATTTCTGGGGAGGGGAGGTTTCATGATAGCATTGTGCTTATTATTTCAATCAGGTTTTTTTTGTACAAGTTTAGCTTCATTTGTCTTTATTTGAAATTTCGTAAATAAAAAAATGTTCTAAAAATGGAATAATCTTATCAATGGGGTGGAGCTAGGGTAGGCGGGGCTAGGATGGGGCCCCACCAAATTGGTCTGCATAGGGCCCCGCACTTGTTAAGACCGGCCCTGTTTAGTATGGTAGTAATGTTATTGCAAAAGTAAAACATTAAAATCACTTTGTAAAGCCTAATAATAACAAGTTCTGCATATTCCCCAGTATGTTTTGATCTGTTACTGCTGCTCTTTATTCAAAATAAATGTTCATGGGGATGTTTACTAAAATGCACTAAACAGCATAGTATTTAAACACAAGATAACCATTCGTGCTGGCCACATGATAAAAACAGCCAGCACATGATGGTGGTGGTGGTGGTGGTGGTGGGGATGGTTTAGGATGTACGTTAAGCATGGACTGCATATTGCAGTGAGCACATGGTAATTGTTGCACTGTCACTTGTGCAGTTGGGGGCAATTCCATTACAAGACACCTAGAATTAGGTATCCATAGACAGGGCCACTGAGAAGGGGGGGCAGGGTGGGCAAGATTCCCCAGGTTCAGCCTCCAAGGAGGGGGGGGGGGGGCAGTGCCGGCAAGGTTTCGAGGGAGCAGAAGCTTCTTCCTGCCTGCCAGCTTCTGGCTCTGTCTCTCTCCTGCTCCTGTGAGATGACCGTATTAACGTGATAACCCAGGTTACAGCACACAGGAGAAGGAGACCACAGACCAAGGGAGGAGCAGACACAGGAAGGTAATTGGGCAGAGGCATGGGGAGTGAGGGGGAGGCATGGCTTGGCACAGTGGTGGCCCAGGTGGGGGGAGGGGGCAGCCCTGCCCCAGGCCTGGCTGTGTCTGTGGCGGCCCTGTCCTCAGGATGAGCAGTAGGAACCTATATTATAAAAGAATGTAGGCACCTACTTTTCTCTATAGCAGAGCTTTCCAAACTGTGGGTCAGGACCCGACACGGTCACCAGCATTAGTTCTGGCTTGAAAGCATGCAATTTCTGCTGCACTGGAAAATATTTTTGGAATTTTTACTGTGGTGCTAAAATGGCTGTAATTGCGCAGTGCCGCCTGCTGACTGGTTACTGCCGGCTTACAATGGGTGGCGGTAAGTGCTCCTAGCTGCATTGTCACACAGTAAGAGTAATCTTATCGCATGGCCGTTTTTTTTTGAGGGTTACCCACTGTGGTAATAAGGGCCCTGGCACACGGGAAAAATGGCCCCCACCGCTACAATAAGGCCCTTTCTACCACAGCTTGGTGAAAGGACCCCTCAGTGTTTTTATGGTACAGGTGCTGAATGCTTTTTTTCATAGAAATACTTTGGACCATTTCTTGCAGGACTTTATTTCTTGGTCTGAGGTGGCCCATATTTGAACTTGATGTGACTTTTCAGGGTCATTCCTCCCCTCCCAAAACACACATACCAAATCTGGTCCCATTCTGTTAATTTTTCAAAGAGTTATTTTCTCCCCATACATTTTAAACCTTTTATGTATAATTTCTTTCCAGCATTCTTTTGGGTTGTAAAGAATGAAAATTTCACAGGCATTGATGTAGCTCAATTAAGCATCATTTTCACACTTCACAGGTTATAAACATGAGATGTGATAAATATGCTCTTTTCATTAATTACTCATGATAGATGTTGAATTAGTTTAACATTTTATAATATTCTCCATTATGGCTTTCATTTTGCAGAAAAGTCTATTTTCAATAGTAAATTCTATATTATTTGATTTGATTTATTTACTTTATATACCACTTAGCACATCCATGGTGTTAAAGTAGTTTAGAAAATGCAAAACCTGTTATTTACACATAATTGCAATAAAAACACAAAATCCATTAGGCTACTCCTCCACTCCACATGACATCTATGTGACCATTAAAAAAAAAACAGCCTATAAAAAAGCCATTCAGGTACAAAGGGGGTCTTTTACTGAGCCATGGTAGCGTTTTTAGCACATACTAAATGCTAGAGATGTCCATAGGAATATTTGGACATCTCTAGTATTTAGCACACACTTATTTTTAGCACATGTCAATAATGTTACCATGGCTTAGTAAAAGACCCCCACCTTGAGTATTGTGTTCAATTCTGGTTGCCGCATTTCAAGAAAGATATAGTAGAATTGGAAAAGGTGCAGAGAAGGGCGACTAAAATGATAGCGGGGATGGGACGACTTCCCTATGAAGAAAGATTAAGGAGGCTAGGGCTATTCAGCTTGGAGAAGAGACGGCTGAGGGGAGACATGATAGAGGTATATAAAATAATGAGTGGAGTGGAACAGGTGGATGTGAAGCATCTGTTCACGCTTTCCAAAAATACTAGGCCTAGGGGGCATGTGATGAAACTACAGTGTAGTAAATGTAAAACAAATAGGAGAAAAATTTTCTTCACCCAACGCATAATTAAACTCTGGAATTCATTGCCGGAGAACGTAGTGAAGGCGGTTAGCTTGGCAGAGTTTAAAAAGGGGTTAGACGGTTTCCTAAAGGACAAGTCCATAGACCGCTACTAAATAGACTTGGGAAAAATCCACAATTTCGCGAATAACTTGTATAACATTTTTGTACATTTGGGTAGCTTGCCAGGTGCCATTGACCTGAATCGGCCGCTGTACTAAATGATAGGGAATCTAAGAACCTTACCTATATACTTTCATACATGATTGGTACTTCTCAAGTGGTGGAAATGTTGAAAAACATTTAGCCTATTTTGCCTTCTCAACCCCCGTTTACCTGGTTCCCAATGGTAGCTTACACTCGTTCCCTTGGTTCCAGCTCCCAGCAACGCTGCCTTCTTCAATCTGGGCCATGGCAGCGTGAGTGAGATAAGCACACTGCCTCCGACGGCCCCGGAAACTCTCCCTCTGTTGCAGCATCCTGCCTAAGTGGGACACATAATTGCAGCAGAGGGAAAGATTCCAGGCCACTGAAGGCAGTGTGCTTACCTCACTCATGCTGCTGGCAGCCCGGAAAATTGAAGAAGGCAGTGCTGCAGGGAGCTGAAAGGAAGTAGGAGAGACCAGACTAATGCGGTTAGGACAGGAGAGGAATTATGGCTGAAGCAGGGAGAGGGAGGAGCAGCCAGTAGTGCCCAAAACCCAGGCACTTGACTAACCACCAAGTTTGGGGGAGGAATGAGGCTGGAGTGGGGGGCCTGGGCCCCCAAGGCCCCCCATAGCTATGCCACTGCAGCAGCAATGTCTGACCAGTTAAATAGCTTTGAATATCGAAGGGATAGGCTTTTTGTAAACACACAAGTCTAAACATCAGTTTTCTAACCTAGATGGCTTACTAAATTTATCCTCCACAGCTCTAGCAATAAAAGTGTATGTCACTATGAACAGGACAATTATAAAGTACACAAATCAGCATGGATAATGGATGACTGAAGAAGCCTTCCCCAGGTGCATTATTACAAATTCAGCAAGTACACATGCTCCAGTATGATTAAAGAGAATTTGTAAACAATCCCAGTACCTTGGCATAATTTTTTTATGACAGTCTTGCCCTAGAGGTAGCTTTCTCAGTATTAATCAAGATTAAAGAACTGCCTATCCAAGACTGTATTGCAAGTAAATAATCTTGCTTCCAGTATATTAAAATGGCATTAGTTTCATAGAACAACAACAATAATTGCATTTATTTGAGCAATGCAAATGCTTTTAATACAGGGGTCAAGTCACCTAAGCTAATGTAGGAATTGAGGCACCTAACTTATTTTAAATCATTCCTTCTCCTTATAAGCATATACTGGGAAGACCAATATACCCAGCAAGCTGACTATACCAGAATTGAAACCAACTCCATCTGTGGTACTCCAGTTGGGAAAACACTACTGCATATCATGTGTGCTGACTTCTACTAGCTAAATACCTTGTACCTGGCATAAGATCGTGGTTTCAGAGGTTTAACAGTAGAATTGACTGGTCAAAGGATGCAGTTAGCAAGTGGGATTTCATTAGCGTTTGAAACCTATACAATGTTTTCAAAGATGCCAGCAATGAGGATTTCTTCAGAGATTTTTACAGTATAGTGAAATCTTCTCTGTAATAAAGTAGGTTGCTTCATAGCCAAGCTGTAGGCTGGGTGGTATATCTTACATTGTGTATCTGCAATATGCATGCCTTCATAGTTCCACTGCCAGAGCTTATGAAAGGCTGTATGAACCACAGGCTTGTTTTCAGGGCTGACCTTTCAGGGTTAAGGTTTGGGTGCGGTTTGGGACGGCACTCTTTGGACATGCAGTTGGATGACCCTGCCATGGGAGATGGGTTATCTCACCTACACACTGATAGGACATACCAATGGCTAAAAGGTGTGTGGCTCGATTATGCCCCTCATGGTGTCCAGAAAAAAAAAGGGACCTCTTACATAGTTTTAATATACTTTGCAATTGTATAAAATTTAGTATGAACTTAAAAAAACATAAGTATAATGGTTTTTCGTCTTAGTTAATTCATTAATTTTGTTCAAAGTGTTCTCCTGCAACCTTGACACATTCACAAAGTCTTCAATGCTGCTGAGCTGTTGGCTCCATTAATTCTAGGGTTTCATTAATTAAGAGCACAATTGTTTTGTAAGTTCGATGCACTGGAGCTCCATCCTGTTGTAAAGTAAAGTACTTAGAAATGTCTCAAATTTCAGGCAGAAGTTTCTGCTGCAATAAGTCATTTTTGAGTTATTTGCATAATGTCTGGGGTCCCTTTTTTCTGGACACCAATCCGAAACTTTATAAATGGCACTTAAAATTGCACATGCGAATATGGGCATACACCCAATTTGTGAATGCAATTTAATTGAATAATGTGCAAATTAGTACTGATAATTGGGTGCTAATAATTATCAGCACTAATTGGCATTATTTGAAATTTACATGTGCATCTTTAGTCATGGGGATCCATGCATAAATTTTATACGCAGCTCTAAAAAGGGGGCAGGGCCACGGGAGAGTCATGGGTAGATCAGGGACATTCCTACAAATTATATGCACTGTTGTAGAATAAGGGGAACTGCGTCTAATTTAGATGCAAGAATTTATACCAGGGTTTTCTTGGTGTAAATCCTCACATCCAAAGTTATGTGCTGATCCTGATGCTATAAATGGTGCCTAACTACCAGTGCTGTGGGAGATAGCTGGGTATTGAGAGAGAATTCTAGACCCAGATCTTTCTGGAACCAGCAGGGCGAGGTCTAAAGAGGTGGGGAGGTTTATTGGCCACCTCATAAATAGCTTCCTCCCAGAAGAGGAAGGGGAGAACAGATGGGAATCTGGAGAGCCTGAAGCCTGCTGGAGGAGATTGCCTGGAGGAAGAGATGGAGGGACCCGGACTGACTGAAGCCAGCAAGGGACAGTGAAGGTACTTACCAGGCTATGTTATTGATGGACTTGTGAATTATTTGAAATGAACTAACAGCTGTGGGGTGGAGGACAGGACTGTAAAGTTGTGCTGAATGAAGAAAGTCCTGTCCAGGGGAGGAGGCTGTTTAAACTGAGACCCAGGTCTCCCCAAGGGAGTGGGCTCAGTAAAGAGGAGACTTGCAAGGGAATAAAAGTCGTTCCCACAAGACTGGAGCTAGGTACTAATAAAGTGTATTTGCATCTACTTAGCTAATTTGCATATTTCTGAAAGCAGAGGAATCCTGACTATATTCCAAAGAAGGGTGACCAGGGGGCCCCATCAGAAGAACCGGTAAGATGGTCTGTTACCAGGAGATACAGCGGGGAGGCAGGTCCATGACCGGATATTAATGAAGCGGTCACCCTGAGGGAAAGAGGATCCCCAAACATAGAGACCAGATTCACAGGCATCACAGAGGAGTCTTGTTTCCAGGTTGTTCCCCAAAGCAAAGTGCTGGTGAGGCCAGGTGGAGAGCACATGAGGCTGGACAGGAGCCACAAGAGGGTGCTCAGCACACACGAGCACCCCTGGGGGTTTACTATATATATATACATCTACATCTACAGACATACACATACATAAACAGGGTTTGTTTTAGCTATGTCATTTTTGTGCATTGAGAGGGGCAAAGTTACGTGCCCAAGGTTGAGGACTCATTGCTTTGGTTCTTCACTTTCTGCATTTGGGCCACAATAGGGCCCAGCGAATGTTGAATATCTCTGAAGCCCTGCTGCATTTCATAGACCAAAGATGCAATAGACATTAGGGTGGTTGCTTGTCTTGAAGGCCTCATGGTGACAGCCTCTCCTGTGCCCACTGCTTCTGTGTCCAACAGTTGCAGGAGACAAGTTCAGGGCTGATGCAACCTGGTAAGAATGGTAAGATTGGCAGGGGGGGGGGGGCACTGACCTCTGGAGGGCGCCACAAGCCATGCTTACCAGTGGCTCACAGTTTCAGCTCTAGTCGCAGCCCCTAGTCCCCACCTGCCCCAACTGATGGCATAGGCTCCAGTTGTGACAGCTTCTTCTCCTCCTCCTCCAGTGGTAATGGCTTGAGGGCTGGCATGGGTTGGTGCTACTGCTGCTACTCCTTAGGCTACAGGTGTAGAGCTTCCAGGCCTTGGAGGTTTTGCTCCTCTTGCTCCCTCTAATGTACCTTCTCAGGGGTGGGGAGGGGGGATGAGGGAAGTTTTTCCTCCTCTTCTGCTTTTTCCTCTTCACTGTCCTTTCCCTTGGACATTGCTGCTATCCTCTTCTTCATTCTCTTCTTCAATGCATCTGCTTTCTTGCTCCCTTGCAATTGAGTGAGGAAGAGCATGAATGTAAGTCACAGTGGCAAACATATGGGAGTAGGGCGCCAACAGCTGCCTGGGGTATACAGAGGGATGTCACATAAATGTTAACAGCTGCCTGGGTTATACAGAGGGATGTCACATAAGCGTCAACAGCTGCCTGGGGTATACAGAGGGATGTCACATAATGTGCTGAGCTTTTATGTGGTGCCTACAGCCACTTGGGGCTACTTAGTTACATGTTCTGGGTATAGACACACTAGATTGGAGATGAAATGTAAAAATAAACAAATCGATCAACCACTTAAAGTATTTCTCAGTAAACATGTACAAAAAGCTAATGTAGAAGATTCATTTTTGAAAATTGATTTTATGGTACCTGGTCAAAATAGCCCCGACAAAAAAGCTCCCGACATAATAGTCCCTGACATGACAGCCACTGTCAAAATGGCCTGCCCACAATATAACCCTTGACAAGTTAGCCCCCTGACAAAAGGGCCTGATCAGGCTGCCCAGAATATGGGACTGCATTGTTTCCTAATAATCTTACCTTGCCAAACAGGATATGGTGGCAATTATTTTAAAAATTTTCAATGCCTCAATATTTTGATTTTATCTTAGTCTTGCTTTGCAATTACTAAATACTTAATCCTAACTATGACAGGAGTTGGACAGGGAAACTGAACAGTGACTTTGTTACTGTTCCAATAGAAATAGATTTTTAAGTTGGAGTCCTATGCGTCCTCTCCTCCTTTAAACCTAGTAACTTACTACTTTGGCACTCCAGTGCCAATGTTCAATCTCTATCATAATTAAACATCTAGTGCCAGAAAATTAATTAGAAAATAAGAGATCCAGGAACTGAACTTTCAGGCCTTAAGGGTTCTGGTACATTGCCTCTAGAAGGTAACCTCAAAAACTGGATCTTTGAAGGAAAACATTGTTCATGTTAATTTCATGCATTTTTATCCAGCACTGACTGTAATCATGCATTTTTAAGTAGCCTTTTCCAAACATTGAGCATACTAATTGGGCTTCTTTTCAGAGACTGGGTAGCTTTCTTAGATTATTAATTACACCAAGTGCATCTGAGAAACAGTATTTTGAATGTTTTGCCAAAGATATTTTTAATAAACATCTGCTTGCAGTTCTACCCATTTTCTTGCTTACACTAAGAAACATTTGTTTGCATGAGATAATATGCTTCCACTTCTTTAAGGGTACACTATCACATAGCTTGGCACTTTAAATGCAAGAGAAAGAGAATCCATACTCTGGAATAGGAAGCTCTGGGGCAGCCCAACTAGGATTGCAACATGTGGGGGGAGGGGGGGGGAGGGCGTAGCAAAAGCAGTTGTAGTCAAATCAAAACAAGACCTTTTTGAGGCTGTTTTATAATTCCCACCTTAAGTAATTCCTTTAACCTCCACTTCCCCAATAGCAAAGGCGTGAAATACAAAACGTTACACGCGTCAACCTTTTCTCACAAGAGCACGCAGTTTTGGAATATACTGCCGCGCAACCTAAGAACAACCAACGAGCAAGCTTCCTTCCGCAGATTATTGAAGACCCATCTTTTCGAACAAGTCTACGGAAAAAAACAAAACACATAAAGTCCATACTTACTGTTCACTAATGCATCGTACATTCATCTCAGAACTCCCACTCCCAAATTATCATATCACTCATACCTTTACTCACAGAAAGTTATACACCATATGACTTCATGTCTTTTTATCGCCCCTAAGCCACCATTGTTTCCTTCCAAAGTTGCAATGCCTATGTCCCATTATTACATCCCTAACGACACCTCAACTGCTTCGCTTAACCCTGCATAATATAATCTCTAACTATCTGTAACAAATTGTATTTCCAACATTCAAATCATATTGTAAGCCACACTGAACCCGCAAAAAGGTGGGAAAATGTGGGATACAAATGCAATAAATAAAATCTCTTATTTGTCCTGTTTGTCTGTCTTGATTAGATTGTAAGCTCTGTCGAGCAGGGACTGTCACTTCATGTCCTGTGTACAGAGCTGCATACATCTAGTAGCGCTATAGAACTGATAAATAGTAGTAGTAGTAGTAGTAGTTGGGATTCCGGAATCTTGCTACTCTTTGTGATTCTGCACGGAATCTTGCTACTCTGTCCTTATCCCTTATTTGTCCTGTTTGTCTTGATTAGATTGTAAGCTCTGTTGAGCAGGGACTGTCTGTTTTGTGTTTAGTGTACAATGCTGCATATGTCTAGCAGCACTATAGCAATCATAAGTAGTAGTAGTAATAGTAGTAGGGCCATGTCTGGGCACTGGCTTGAATTTCCGGTTTTAAGGTGGTTGCTAAAACTTATGCAGTTTAGTGCAATATTCAGTTCTTCACTGCATAAGTTGAACCACTTAAAGATAAGCCTGCTATTTATGAGGCCTAATTTTAAACGGTTATCTTGTGTTCAAGGGCTGAATATCAGCACTTAACTGCATACGTGCTAACACTGGCCCCAGAACGCCCACAAATTAGCCAGTTTTGGTGCAGGTGCTAACCGCGAATAGTCAGTGGTGCTAACTGGTTACGTGCTGCTGATTATCTGTGGTTAGCTACAGACAAGTGATTTAAATGGGCAGGAGCAGTTCCTGCCCACTTTAATTCTTTTGAATATCAGTTGGGTGTGTCTAAGTTACATCAAATTATATATACAAAGTATATGCATACATAGAAAGTACCCAATAATAATAGCAAAAGTCTTTCAGGAGATCCTTATGCAACACATATATGAACTTCCTCCCATACATGTACAGTTTACCATAGACCGCAGCGATGTCACTTACTGAACTTAAGTTTTCAGTCAGTAAGATATACACACACACCTCCTCATCGGTCTACCAGTGAAACCATTTTCAAGTTTTATATTAAATTTTTCTAAGAACTTTTATATAAATAAATATCTTTTTTCTTTTCAATTTCAATTTTCATTAATGCTTTAAATAGCAGACTTTACAAAAATACTCATCTCAGGATGAAAATCATAATGGTCAGTCAAGGGATTAATCAGCAAGTGACATCGCTGAGGTCTATGGTAAACAGTACATGCTTGAGTGGTAGTTCATATATGTGTTACATAGAAAGTACCTGTATACCTGGTGTTGGGTGCACACAAATTTGCCTGTTTATATTATGCACTTAGATAAGTATTTTTAAAAATGATTTATTTTCCAAACAAGTTACCTAGGCCAAAAACAACTAACAGGTATGGATAACAGGGACCACCAATCAAGAAATAACAATCAAAAAGGAAATCAAATCCAGTAGAGAAAAGATAGACAAGCTATACAGTACAGAATCTATATTAATCCACCATTTGAAGGCACAATGTTTTTCAGGGGCAATCCCTTTGATATGGAACAAACTCCCAATTTCACTGAAATCTGTTGCTGATTATGAACAGTTTAGGAAATCTTTGTAAACTTGGTTATTTAAGGAATGTGTTTTATAATGAGGAATTGTAATAGATATTCATAAGCAATGACAAGTTTAGTTTAATTATGCGGGGGATGAATATTGTTTTTATTGTAAAGAGTGTACATGAATATGGGTTTTATGTAATGTTTGTTTTTTATATTTTTGTACGCTGCACTATGTTTTTTAAGCCAAAACTTATAACTCAAGTTCATATATTAAAGTAAATGTTTCTCTATACTAGCTCCACAGGAGTGATTTACTCCTAAGGTGACAGAGTAACAGCCTCAAGGCCTTTCTATTTTTGCCTTCCTTAGGCACAGCGTCTTATACAGATGAAGGGAGCAAGAAATTAATAACATATAACACTCAGCTTCAAATATACCCCTTAAATTTCATATCTCATTGGTCTGGTAGATTAAGACCCTTTAATTAGACCATCAGATCCGCGCATCTACCTCTATTATGGCTAAAATGAGCCAAGCATGTCTCGGAGGTAGTGACGTAATCCTCATCGATCTTCGAATCCTATTTTTCTAGGACTGTGTTACATCTATAAGGCAAAGGTGGAAAGTTCTATACCAGATTTTTATGTGGTGGGGATGAAAAAATAGAGCAGGGCCAGGAGGCATCTTCAGTGTGGCAAGAGTTGGTGGGAAGAAAGGAGGAGGGGCAGACAAGAGGTTGAATTCTCAAAATGGTAGCAAATGCTTGGATGGAACCTGGGACAGGGCAAGATTCAGCAATGTGTGTGTGTGTGGAGGGCAATAGTGGTAGTGAGAAGGAAAGGATCGGAGGGGTGATACCAATAATTCTACTATGGGTGGGAAGGTAGAAGGAACATGAGAGGCAATTATAAGGATGAAGGACTGGAACGGTAGGGAGGGTGGTGGGGATAGACGTATTACTAGATAAAAAAAAGAGTCTGTACTGGAGGAACATACTGTGGTAACAGATAGACATGCACAAAAGGAACTGAATTATCAAAAGCTTGAAACTTCTGTGGCAGCAATTATCAAGGCTTCCACTATAGGTATCCTTCATTCACACATCTTTCACAAGTGTTGATCATTCAATCAGCTTAAGAAAATAAAAATATCAAAAGTAAAAGTGCAGCTTTCATTTGCTCACCTCATGCCCATTTGTAGTAAATGAACAATAAGCATATCCTTGATTAAACTGCTTCATCTATTTTCATGCCTGCTCTTAGTGAGATAGTTAGTTATTTTCAGCTCACCCTGCGTGTGTTTTTACATTGACCTAGTGGAAAGACTGTGTTACACTGCAGAACAGTATGAACTGAAGAAAGATAATGATCTCGGGGCCAGTTTCCTCAGTGTTGCAGGAAGAAAATCAAATGTGACAACTCCAGTTTTGTCATCCAGCAAACAGGAAAAATAAGGTGATAAAAGAAGGCGATGGTGCTTCTAACTTTGTTTGAAACCCTAGCTCCTGTGATTGAACCTGAATCGAGAGGCCGGAAATGGTTTTTATTGGTTCAACAAGATATCTGGCTTGCTTAAAAGTTCAAGTGTCAGGTTAGCTGTGTGGCCTATGGAGAGAATTATTTCCTCATTGTGGAGCCCCCCTGCCTCTCTCTGCTAGTGTTATAGCCACAGAAGAGCATTGGAGGCCTGGGCCCCCACACATTTTGTCTCAAGCCCCTTTTGCTTTAATGTGTGGTGAGGATGCCAAGCCTGGCCAGAAGAAGAGTGTGAATCCCACTTGTGCTGTCTGAGCAGTACTTAAGACAGAAAGGTACCCTTCATCCACTGCACTGATGCCAGCACTCATGAGTATGCTCAATTCAGCGACTGAACTGAGCATGGGCGGGAGTGCAAACATCAGTGGCTGAAATGTGCTGTCAACTTCAGTGCTGCTCTGGCAGCATGTGCAGAGATTCACATAGGAGATCTCTTCGACTGGTGGGGCTTGGCATCCCTGCCAGCAAAGGTATGCTTTAATGTGGTGGTGGTGGCGGATGGGGGGTGGGGGTGGAGGGAGAGAATACCTGGCCCCCTCAGATCATCTTTGGGTCCTCGCCCAAATGGACTTCTGGCTGAGACTCCACCCCAGATGACCTTATCAGCTGCAAGTCATATGAACAATGCCAGCTGGGGATAGCAGATCTATTCCAAAGGTGAATTAGCCTCTTTAAGGTATTGGTGTAAGTGGGTTAGTTTCAAAGGTGTAGCTTGCCTGTTTTCTTTGGAGGGACTCGGGAGAGGGAAAGGGTAAGGAAGTCATATTGACAGTGCTGGGAGTAGAACCAATTCAGCATTAGCACCCATCAACATTTGGGAGGGCACTGACAAGCCCTCCCATGCCATCCTAAACTATGCCTTATGGATGGTTTCTTTGTAGTAGAAGATATTGGGGTGTGTGTGTGTGTGTATTGGTGGTGGTGGTGGTTGGGGGGGGGGGGGTATGGAGGTAAAGTTAGTTAAATAGTTTACAGTGCTGATTGGCGATGGAATCATCCTTATCAGACAAATGTTTCTATATACTAATTTGTTTTGTGTTTTTAAGTGCAATTGAAAAGTTAAATATGGACAGGTCATAGGATTCAGGACAGTAAAGACACTTGGACAGCATAAATTAGTTCCCAGCTGGGATATTTGAATGAGCGGTGATGATTTTGAGCCCTTTTCCTTTATTTCGTATGGGTCAGAATTAATGCTTGTATTATGTTTATATCTACAGACGGTTTTGATCCACAGTTATTACGGTATGTGTTGATAAAATGATCATTCTCGTGTCTTAGGAGACTATAAAAATTGAAATGAATTTTATTAAAGGAACTTATACTAATCTTAAAACATGCCAGAAGGCAGCAAGGACTAGATTCAGCAAACGATACTTAAAAAATGGCACTGATAAAAAAAATCCACGCAGAGCGCTATTCTATAAACAGTGCTTTGAGTTGGGCATTGTTTATAGAATAGAGCTTAGAGTCGATTTCTGGGACGGACTTTGGGTATAAAGATTTACATTAACTGAAACCTGGTTCAAATGCTGGTGTGTAATTTAGGCACAAATCCCTGGTATCCAGTAATATTGTGTACATCTTAAGGAAATGCCTCTGACCTGCCCATGCTTCTTTCATGGCCATGCCCTCTTTTGAGTTGTGCGCTATAAGATTTGCATGTAGATCTTTATAGAATAGCGCTTAGCATGATGTGAGTGTAAAGCCAAATTATTGCCAATCAACACCAATAATTGTTAGCACCCAATTATCAGTGCTAATTGGCTTATTAGCCAGTTTAGTTCCTTGTGCATCACAATTATGTGTGCCATTTATAGAATATTAAAGACTCACTGATGAATGACTTACCCCCCCTGCTTACTAAATTGTGCAGCAATGCCAACACAGCCCATTCAAAGTAAATGGGCAGTGTCAGCATTAGCGCATGGCAGCCGCTGGCGTGGCTTAATAATCAGGGAGGCTAGTGATTTAGTAATTCAGGGATGCCATATTGGGGTGAATTCTATATATGGTGTTGAAAAAGTGCTATTCTATAAACTGGGCTTAACATTAGGCACAGTTTATAGAATAGCACTTATACCTGGGGATCAGGCCTAAGTTTAGGCGTGTCCATTTGCAACAACTGAAACGTGGTACAAATGTACACACCTAAATTGCGCATATATCCCATGCATTCTATAACAATGTGCATAAATTTATTTATTTGTAACATTTGTATCCCGCATTTTCCCACATATTAGCAGGCTCAATGTGGCTTACAAAATACCGTAATGGTGGATGCCAAGTACGGTAGGTTTTAAACAAATATAAGAAAAAGGGTCAGGTAAGGTAGGGGTAAATGGATACAATAAGGGACAAGGAAATGCTAGGAATCCTTCCGTTCTGCCCATGACCCTTCCCCATTTCTGTGCCCCTTTTAAAAACTTGTGTTTTAGTTGGAAGAATGCAGCTTTACAGCGTAAGGATATGTAGTATACCACAGTACAGCAAGAACTTATGGTGTTAGCAATGTTTCTGCTCTATTCCAATACGACACAGACACTTGATTAAACAAGGCAGATGCAATTAGAAAGGAACATTCAAAATGTCAAACGACAAGGGATAATTTGCAGCAGGAACTAAATATTAGCAACAGTCCAGTTTTGTGAAATAGAAGCTTGCATAATTTAAAAGAATGGGCTTCGCTGGCAATATGCATTATTGATATAATCCAGGGTGACCTTTCATCTAATTCTATGCAAATTATAGCTTCAGATTACCTTTGAGGAAGGTACTCTAATTGGACAAGCATATAAAAATCAAATCAGCCTTAAAATAACATCAGGATCAGTTCAAATCTAATTATTGGCCACAGGGGCTGTTTTACACAGCTGTAAGCCTGACATTAGCCAATCAAACTGACCGACCTTATAAGATCCCCACAGAGATGATTGCACTGTACAGGTAAACTAACTGATATACACTTAGGCTTGAATCATTGCTTATTAACTAAGATTATTTTTGAAGGAATCAAAGGCATTGCACCACAAAAGCATGACACTGTGGCTAAATTAAATGAATTTGTATAGAGTAAAGTAAAATGGTCTTTACGGGGCTTCTTTTACTAAGCTGCGGTAAACACTAGCTGTGCTTACTGCAGCTTAAAAGGGCTTACGACAGAGCATGCTGAGGTGTCCCACGGTATGTTTGCAATGTGCACATGCAAACCATGCGCTAAAAAAAAATAATTTGTATTTTTCCACACAGTAGGCATGTCTGGGAGCAGAGAGTGGATGTTTCTGTGCTAATCAGTTAGCGCAGCTATATTACTACATGCTAACTGGTTAGCACATCAGCCCTTGCTGCCTATAAAATCAGTGTCAGTAAGTGCTCATGCACTAATGTTTGATCATTATCATGCGCTAATGGTAACATTAGTGCATGGACATTAATTTGGAAAATGGAAAATCATCCATTTTTCTGCTATGCTAAAGATGGTCTTAGCGTGCGGGAAAGACCTGTGTAAGGGTGCAGCGAAGCCGCTTTTTCCTGCAGCTTAGGAAAAGGAGCCCAAATCCCTGAAATCTATATACTGTATGGCACTCAAAGTTGGGTGCTGAAATTTGGGCACACTGCCAAGATCTACATGCAACTTAATAGCTTAATGAATCATTAACAATCAAAAACTGGATGCCAACAACCAATTATTGATCTAATTGGCTGCAATTAGAATTTGTGCATGCATCTGGCTGCAAGTTATTCTGTAATGCAGGGTGCCTAACTCCCATAGCGTTCCACTGAAAAGGTGGTGTGGTTATAGGAGAGGCATGAGTATGTGAGAGGCATTCCAAAAACATTGTACGCGTTCATACAGAATAATGGCTCAGCAATGAACCTGGGTGCTAGCATTTACACCAGGTTTCAGCAGGCATAAGTATAGCACCCAAAGTTAGGCGCAATATCGTGCTTAAGTGCTATTCTATAAAAGGCATGCATCCTTTATAGAATAGCGCTTAGCACTGATCTCTTCTGGTGCCCATTTCTGAGTCAAAAATCAGGAGAGGAACCTCCAAAGTAACACACAAGGCAGCACAGAGTGCAGAGGTGATCCAAGGAATGAAGAACAGACAAGAGTTCACCAAAGCCAATTTTATTGAAGAGGGACCCAACTTGGCCAAGTTTCTGCTTTGCCTTCATCAGATTTTTCAAAACAAAACCCATACTGTACAAATCATCTTCAGGGACTTCTGAAGAACTATACATTGATGGTACCCTTGTGACAGATCATCAAAGAACCTCATGTGCCTCCTGACCAGAGAATGTGAACATGAACAGTACTTCTAAAAAAAGCACCGTGATAGGCACTTATGTGCCTATAAAATAACCTCACAAAATCTGCAGAGTTACAGTTAAAATGCACTGACATGCATTTACTGAAATGCTAGTATGTAAAATCAACGATGATTATTTAACAGACCAATTGTGCCTTATTCTATTTTATAGACCTCCAGGCAATTGGTATGCTGCTGAGTATAATTTCACCGAGTTTGTCTAATACGTGTGTTTACTTTGCAAATGTATTACTAGTTCAAATGGTTCAGAGGATTCCTTTCAAATTGAGGCAAGGTTCAGGTATGGATTAGGAATTGGTTATTGGACAGAAAACAGGGTAGGGTTAAATGGTCATTTCTCTCAGTGGAGGAGGGTGAACAGTGGAGTGCCGCAGGGATCTGTACTGGGACCAGTACTATTTAACATATTTATAAATGATATGGAAATCTTAATGACAAGTGAGGTGAGCATATTTGCAAATGATACAAAACTATTCAAGGTTGTTAAAACACATGCGGACTATGAAATATTGCAAGAAGACCTTAGGAAATTGGAAGACTGGGCATCCAAATGGCAGATAAATTTAATGTGGACAAATGCAAGGTGACGCACATTGGAAAGAATAATCCGAACCATAGTTACCTTATGCTAGGGTCCACCTTGGAGGTCAAGAAAAAGATCTGGGTGTTGTAGATAATATGCTGAAATCTTCTGCTCAGTGTGTGGCGGCAGCCAAAAAAGCAAACAAGATGCTAGGAATTATCAGGAAAGGGATGGTGAATAAGATCAAAATGTCTATAATGCCTTTGTATTGCTCCATGGTGCATCCGTTCAATTCTGGTTGCCATATCTCAAAAAAGATATAGTGGAATTAGAAAAGAGTCAAAGAATGACCAAAATGATACAGGGGGTGGAACTCCTCTTGTATGAGGAAAGGCTAAAAAGGTTAGTGCTCTTCAGCTTGGAAAAGAGACTGAGGGGAGATGTGATTGAGGTCTGCAAAATCCTGAGTGGTGTAGAATGAGTGGAAGTAAATTGATTTTTTACTCGTTCCAAAAGTACAAAGACTGGGAGACACTTGAGGAAGTTACATGGAAATACTTTTAAAACAAATAGGAGAAAATATTTTTTCACTCATTGAATAGTTAAGCTCTGGAACTTGTTGCTGGAGGAGATGGTAACAGCGGTTAGCGTATCTGGGTTTTAAAAAGGTCTGGATAAATTCCTGGAGGAAAGGTCCATAGTCTGCTATTGAGACAGACATGGGAAGCAACTGCTTGCCCTGGAATTTGTAAAATGGAGAGTTTCCACGATTTGGGTTTCTTCCAGGTACTTGTGACCTGGCTTGGCCACTGCTTGGAAAACAGGATACTGGGCCTGATGGACCATTGGTCTGACCCAGTATATGGCTACTCTTATGTTCTTATGAAGCTATTCTGTAAACCAAAACAACCAACATTCCAACTACTGGTCTCCAAACTGTGGGTTCCCGCAGGGATCTCCCCTCTCACCTATCCTGTTCAATGACTTTATGTTATCCCTTGTCTCAATACACCTGGGTCTTAATGAACTACGATTAACTTACATGGATGACATTCTGCTTCTCTTAACAGTGACAGCATCAAGCAAAGATACAGCTCAGTTTGTAGTGAATGGCATGTATGCTGTTAGCGCCTGGGCTCTGACTAATAAACTGAAATTGAATGCACAAAAAACAAAGGTCCTGTGGTTCCAAAATCAAGGAGTTGAAGTCCCATCATCATCTTTGTCCAATGGTCAAAGCTTTACAGTTGAGTCTGAAACCAGAGTACTAGGGGTCTTGCTTGATTCTTCACTTACCTTCTCTTCCCGTATTAACAAGCTATGGAAGAAAACACTATTCAAAATAAGACAGCTACATCTAATCAGATCATTGTTCGACCAAAAAGCCTTTGCACTACTAGGCCAAATGTTAGTCCTACTTCACTTGGATTACTATAACGTGCTATATCTGGGTATTTTGTCAATATTAGAAAAACTGCAAATCATACATACAGTAATACTCTCTACCTACTGTCATCAGAACAGAAAACAGCTACCTTAGCTTCAAGAAGAAGTTAAAAACCATTCTCTTCCCAAAGACTGCTTCATAACAATCCATTGACTTCTACCTCCTAGTAACACCCATTATCCTTTCCTAAAATGCTTTTGATCTCATGCATTACACAAATGGTCTCTAATTCTTTATGGACAGTAGAATACAGAGTATTTTTTTTGCCATTGTGGAACACCTGCAGTTCATGAAGTAGAGGTAGATAATACTGTTCTTGTCTATGGGGTTGTCAGTCAGTTAAAGTTTAGGTACATTTCAATCACAACCCACTGATAATCCCTTCCATGTCTTCAACTTCAGGCATGGTGTGCAAGCTCTCTCTCTCTTGGTCCCACTCCATTTTCACCCCACCCCCCGTTCGAGTCTCTCCCTGTCCCTGGACTTAGTCCTACTCTTTCCCTCGTCCCCCTTCCTCAATGAAGCAGTCCGAAATAAATCTGAATCAAATCGATGCCTGACTGCCTTGATGTCTTTCTCTGCTGTGGTCTGCACTCTAGTGATCATAGCAGGCCTGCCTCGGGGACTCAGTGTTCTTCCTGTGTCGCATCCCGCCCTCATTGAAGCAGGAAGTTAGTTGCAACAGAGGAGGCAGGACGCATCATAGGGGGAAGGCCAAGTACTGAGGCAGCCCTGCTATAATTGCTAGAGTGGGGGGGGGGGGGGGAGACCTGAGAGTGCTGTCCGCGGCATTAGTGTGTGAATTGGGGGGGGGGGGGGGGGAGAGGGGAACAACGGGAGTACTGGGGCGGTGGGGCTCGCTGTCATCCAGTGTAGAAACCTGATGGTAGTGACAGCAGGTCCCGCAGCAGGCTGCACTGCAGCAGCTAATTCTGACTGTGTGCAGGTCTGCTTAAGCCTCCCTAAGCCTCTTATACCCGACGCCTATGCTTGCAAATCATTCTGCAGTGGAGAAACTCATAATTGTGCAACCTGTCATAATTTGTGACTAATGACTAGATGGCGATAATTCAAATGAGTCTCATATCAATAGTTGAAAGAATCACAGAGCACACTAGAATTGTGGATTAATTGATCTCTATTAGTAGCAGCATAAACTATACAAGACCGTTCATAGATTTAATAACTAGTCTCTGGCTTCATTCTAGGCCTTTTTTGGAAGCAGCTTTGGCTTAGGCATCAGCATCTAGGTAAAGATTATCATTGTGTGATGTATTCAATGCTCTCTTTTATATATTGTCGTTACAATTTCAGCACTTAGCTTTTGGATAGCAAGACGGTGTTTCATTTTGAGGCTCCTGTTTATACAGTGAATCTATGAAAAATGTTTGCTTTTACATTGTAATAAATATTTCTTTCACTTCCAGTCCCCTTCAGTGGAGTGAAAAACTTGATCTTAATGTCTGTTACACTGAATAATCTTCAGTTGGCACAAGCAAGATTAATATCACTTTCTAGCAGAGCCTCCACATCTGTTGTACAGTGCAATTTGAAATGCAAATAACAGTTTAATGAAATAAGACTGTTAAAAATGCATGTGTGTTCTATTTCCAATAAATCTGTTAATTAGCTGATTTGACAGATATATTTAGATGTTCCTGATATTTTTAGACTTGTTTAAATGCTATTAATTTTTATTCAAACTTTCAAGTACAGTACTTTATACGTGTAAGGATTAATCTTGATAACAACAGCAAAGTTTTATGAAAAGCAAAGAAAAAATAAGAGAAAGTTCAAGATGGCTCCCTAGAGTAGGGGTTCTCAACCCAGTCCTTGGGACAAACCCAGTCAGATTTTCAGGATGGTCGTAATGAATATGCAAGAGATCAGTTCAAGAAGTGTCACCCCTGGCCCCCCTAAATTGCAGGGCTGGCTTAGGGTTATCACATTTTGTCCCCCCCAAAAGGAGGACACATGCCTCGCCCCCTGTCACCCCCTCCCCTTACCTTACTACTGCCCTGGTGGTCTAGTGACCTCTTTGGGGCAGGAAAGAACCCCCTCTTTCCTGCCCAGAGCGCTGCCCTGCATGCATCCTTCCTGTTGGTGATCGCGGTGCTGATTCAAAATGGCCACCGAGAGTTGAAGTCTCACGAGGTCACTTCAACTCTTGGTGGCCATTTTGAATCGGCGCCAAGATCACCAACAGGACGGATGCATGCAGCACTCCAGGCAGGAAAGAGGGGGCTCTTTCCTACCTCGAAGACGGAAGAGGTTACTAGACCAGCAGGGGAATAGTAACTAAGGGGAGGGAGGGCTAGCAATCTGCCTGTTTGTCCGGATTTCTGGACAAATGGGTAGGCGGGCGAGACGGATGGCCCGCCCACCAGCCTGCCCGTTTGTCCAGAAATCCGGACAAACGGGCAGATTGGCAAAACCCGCCCGGTTGCCCAGACATGTCCTCAAAAAGAGGATATTTCCGGGTAAATCTGGACATCTGGTAACCCTAGGCTGGCTACACCTGGAGAGAGCCTGTTGTTAAAAATTTACCCGCACACCCCTATATACAGTGCATTAATTTTAGACTTAGTTCTATTAGAGGCAAAGTAAACCTGTGAATATTTCTTATGGTGAAACAGCATTTCATGCTGAGGCAGCAGGTGAGACTCCTGCATGAAGACAACATCCATTTGCATTGTTTCAATTTCTTTAAAAAATTGCTGTCTCTTACTTGGGGAGTTAAGCCCCCTAACATTAAGGGATATAAAAACTAGGCATTTGGATCCTATGAAAAATACCCTAGATAAGATCTCCATGTCAAATACACACCCCACACATCATACATACCCACCTCATACATCCACACAAATCAAACCCCCACCCTCCCATATCAAATACCAGTTTAAATGAACTAACCCCTCACTATCCCAACCCCTTCCTAAATCACTGCACAACATGGCCTTCGGGAATAATGAGGCCTAGAAAGAAAGGCAGTCATCCCTTGACCCCCCCCCCTCCCAAATACAAAGACCCACTAGGTCATCAGAATCACAATGGGAAATCAACTGTATACAGAACCTGAAAGATGAAGACAGTAAACATAAGTTGGGACCACTCAACATTTACTATCCTCGCTGTAATTTATACCAGTCCATTAGAGCAACAAGGTTGTTGTAATCCAGCTAAGGAGAAGAAACAGCTTCCAACCATAAATTGTTAATGTAGTAACAATTATCCAGCCGCCAGAAATATCAGTCCACTAGAGGCAACACCTCAGCACTAGAAGGGGTCGAATTGTGCTGTTACTTGCTGCTCTGATTGCCCCTGCGCCAGCGTTGACTCCCTGGGGGGGCCTACCCAAAGCAGCATAAGAATGTGCAGTAGAGGAATCCTCTTTCCATAGCTTAGCGTCCTGTAACAGGATAAGCGCCTCAGCCAGATGTCTGACTTTAACCAATTTGTTGTTCAGCACAAAAGACAAGCTGAAGGAATAGTGCCGCCAGTATTTCACCTTATTATCTACCAGGCTCCTCACGACTGCTTGAAACTCCCTTCTGCGGTGTAGAGTTATAGCTATCTGCAAAAAATTCCATTCATGCACCTTCCATGTTTATAAGTGCAACCTTGCAAGCAGTTTGCAATATATGCTTTTTCAAAGGGAAGCAAAGAAAGCAGGCGATTATATCACAGGGCCTGTCCGCTGCTTGGGTACCAGAATCATTAAGCTGATGGCCCATATCATCAAACCTTTTATGCAAACTAGCCACATCCGCATGCAGCTCCTGCTTAAGAGTCACTGTGGTTGATTTTAGATCTGCCATCTGCTCACTTAAATCGCTTCTGATTAAAATCAGATCCTCGGAATTCGGCAGCATAACAATGCCCACTTCCTCTTCCTCCAAAATACCTCTCGACGGTGAGACAGAAACCGCAGTCACCACCATCTTGTCAGCCCTGTAATCCAAAGAGCTCGCTGCTCAATATACAAAACATTTGAGGTCAGGCTTTGGTTTTTTAATGGCCATTTTACTCTCCACACTAAGTACCGTCGGTCCCAGTCCTTGAGAAGAAGAAACGAGACTTCTGTATCTGCTAATAATAGCTAATCACTCAGTTCTTGGAGGAGATCGTCGGCTAGGTTGCCATCAGCTGGATGATGTCACTTCCTCATCAACAATTATATTTAAGTATGGCATCAGATGCAAGATTCAATAAATGGTGCCCTAAGTTAGGGATGATCTGAGCTAAATTAGTATTCTGTAAAGGATGCTCTGCATGGAGTGACCTTTATAGAATACTAGCTGAGTGTGCATTTCGTATCTAACTGAGCGTGAGCATTTACACCTGCCAAGGGCTGGTATAAATGCTGGTGTATAACTGATGGCACTTAGGTGCACAAATGCAGGTATTCTATAACATTGTGCCTAATGTCTAGGAATGACCCTGACCTGGCCAGGCCCCTCCCATGACCACATCCCTTTGGAGTCACAAGTTATGAAATTTTGGCACCCATATTAGGGTGTAGGGCAGATTCACATGTAACTCCTAATTACTGCCAATTAAGTGCTTGTTAACTCCACTAATTAGCACCTAATTGACCAGTGGCCTAGCCACAGGTGGACCTGGGTGGGCCAGGACCCATCCACCTAGGGCTCAGGCCCACCCAACAGTAGCACATGTTTAGTAGTAGCTGATGGAGATCCGAAGCTCTACCAGCTGAAGACTTCCCCCTGATGGTAATGAAAATGCTACTCTCCACGATACTGGCACCTGCGCATGTTCAGTTTTCAGCGCATGCCTGCTGCAGACTGCCAAGGTGGAAAGAAGCATTTTCCTCTCAGCTGAGATGTCTTTTGGTGGTGGGGGGGGAGAACATTTGGTGCCCACCCACTTCTTGCCTAGGCCCACCCAAAATCTGTTGTCTGGCTATGCCCCTGTAATTACTAATTAATTTATGTGCGGGTCTGGGATCTGAGCCCAAATTTGGGCAACCTTCACAGAATCCTGTGGCAGATGTATATCTTTTGAGCATTTCTTTTTAGGTGCACATTTTCTATTGGTGCAGTTCTTTTTTTCCTTTGGGGGTGAGGAGTGGTAAAAGAAGAAGAAGGAGGAGCAGCAGCTGCTTATTCCATGAGGGACAAATTGGTTAGGCCATCGTTCCATTCAAACATTTTGTTTCACTACTTATGAAGAGAGAGGTGAATAAATTGCCTAGTGCTACTTTGAAACTAAACCCAACAAAATTAAAACAGCAAAAATAAGCATCTTTGTTAAAAATCCTATTAAACCACTTGATAGATCTATAAGAAACAACACCGTTCTGCTTTGTTTGCAACAGCTACGACTTGACACAATTTCATTTTAGCTAATCTATTTGAGACTGATGGAAATTCTCACAGTAGACATGTTTTGCTTCTTGTATTCAAATATAGAATGTGGGCTAATAACTTCCAATTATGGGAATCTTGAGAAGCTAGATTGTTTTAGAATGACTGTTTCCCATATTTTAAAAGAGGGTACTTACAGTATGTGGACCGATTAGTTGTTAGTTGGCTTTCTCCGGTACAATTTTTCTTCACTCAACGTGTAATTAAACTCTGGAATTCGTTGCCAGAGAATGTGGTAAAGGCGGTTAGCTTAGCAGAGTTTAAAAAAGGTTTGGATGGCTCCCTAAAGGAAAAACCCATAGACCATTATTAAATTGGACTTGGGGAAAATCCATTATTTCTGGGATAAGCAGTATAAAATGTTTTGTACTTTTTTGGAATCTTGCCGGATATTTGTGACCTGGATTGGCCACTGTTGGAAACAGGATGCTGGGCTTGATGGATCTTTGGCATGTCCCAGTATGGCAATACTTATGTACTTATTGTTTTTGAGGGCATTTTTGTCCATACGGAAACCCATAAAGGCCCAGATTCTGTAAATGGTGTCTAAAATCTAGATGCGTCTGATTAAAGCGCCTAGTGCTATTCTATATAACACACCTAAAGTTAGGTATGGTGCATAGAATAGTGCAAAGGACCGGGGAACGCACCTACATTTAGGTGTGGCCATTTATGTCACAGAAAATCTGGTGTAAATACCTGCATCTAAATGTAGGCACGTTCCCCCAAATTCTGTAACAACGCACATAAATTTGAGTAACGCCCACAACATGGACACACTCTTCCCATGGCCACACCCCTTTACAGCTAAACACATTAGAATTTATGCACACCTCTTTTTGGAATGCACCAATGAAAAATGCCAGTGCCAACCAGGATGTCACCTCTGTGGGACAACACTTCACAAAACCAGATAACTGAATCAATGCTTTTATGGTGAGAATACTAAAAGGAAACTTTAAGACAATCCAGGAACATAAGACCTTTGAAGTCAAAATGATGAAATATTTTGGACACCCACCAGACAGGACTTAAAAAAGATCTACGTTTCCTAGACCATTATAAACCATAACATTCTACTGCTTTGTCATCCTCTTATCTACCATCCTTCTCTCCCTGTTTCTTATCCACCCTCCTTCTCTCCCTGTTTCTTATCCACCCAGCCCCCCTCCCCTGTTTTTCACCTAACCCACCCCACCCTCTTCCTGTGGGACTGTCATTGGAATGCTTTTGTGTTTCACTTATATATATTGATATTTGTCAAGATTTGCTTATTTCTGATCTGAAGAAGAAGGGTTACATTTAAAAGCGAATAAAAATGTAATAAGTTAGTCCAATAAAAAAGGCATCATCTTATTTTCTATGTTTTGTTTTATTTCTATTTATTACCTTTAAAAGTGGACTAACATGGCACCCACATCACTTTACTGTAGAATTCACCTAAAAAGAAGCATGGGTGAATTGCAATTATTGCCAATTAGTGATGATAATTGGTTTTCAGCCAACTATCATCAATGAATAGCTCATTACTCAATTCAGTAGCATGCGTAAATTGGCCACATGCACAATTTCACGTACGCTACTCGCCACACCTTATTTAGAATCTGGGGGAAGGGAGTGATTTTATATAGGATTTTTTTGTTTGTAAAGCAAGTTTAATGCATGAAAAATGGCTCTTATAAAATTCCACAGCCAAATAAATGCAAATAAGAAGATGCTGATATGAAAATTTTACTTAACAGGGATGGGCAGCCAGAAAATTGCTGTTTTGTCTTGTTTCCCGTATCATTTTACAGGAATTTTAAAAATGTTATTCAGGCTTTTCTGGCCATTTTGTTGTTTCGTCAGTTTCCAATAATAGTGTGCACCAGTGGTGTGCTGGTAAATTTTTAATAACAGGCTCTCTCCATGGTCCACCTCTGCGCCCCCCCCAAAAAAAAAAATTGCAGAGCCGGCTATACCCGAGGGGGGGGGGGGGCAACACATTACTCTCTCCAGGAAAAAAAAATTAAATGATCCCAGGTTCCAATCTAATTCATGTTTAATATGGGATAAAATGCCATAAATAAGTAAATAAATATAAACTTTTAACGTTCAGCACCTGATTCTCAAAGTGGACATATTCCAAACACTATAATGAAAATAAAATTATTTTTTCTACCTTTGTTGTCTGGTGACTTTGTTTCTCTGATCATGCTGGTCCAGTATCTGATTCTGCTGCTCTCTATCTGTTCCCTTGACTCCGTTTCCAGGGCTTCCTTTCCATTTATTTCTTTTCTTTCCTCCTTTCTTCTTCATTTCTGGTCCTCCGCAGACTTGACTGTACAATGGATCCAGCTTCTGCCTATTTTCTCCATCCATGTGCAGTTTCTCTCCTCACTTACTTTTCCCTCATCTAATCTCCTTCCTCTATCTTCCCTCCATGTCCAGCATTTCTTCTCTCGCCCTTCCCTCCCCTCCATCCATGTCCAGAATTTCTCTTGCTCTCCCCTCCATCCATGTCCTGAAACTCTCCTCTCTTCCCTGCCCCTCTCTATCCATCCATACACAGCAATTCTCTTCTCTCCCCTGCCCCCCTCTACCCATCCTTGCAATTCTCTTCCCTGCCCCCTCTACCCATCCATACCCAGCGATTCTCCTCCCTCCCCTACCCTTCCCTCCCGCTCCCAAGCATGTCCAACGATGTCCTTCGCCCCCACCCTCCTCTCCCGCTCCCATCCATCTTTTTTTAATTACCTCCGTCGAAGCGCGCGCTATTTAAAGTCCTGCTGCGTGCTGGCCATCTCCAGGCTTCCCCTGCTTGCTTCGGATGATGTTCGTGCCTTAGTCCCGCCTTCGCGAAAAAAGGAAATGACGTCAGAATGAAGGCGGGACTAAAGCACCAACATCATCTGAAGCAAGCAGGTGAAGCCTGGAGATGGCCAGCACGCAGCAGGACTTTAAATAGCGCACGCTTCGACGGAGGTAATTAAAAAAAGACGGATGGGAGCGGGAGGGGAGGGTGGGGGCGAAGGACATCGTTGGACATGCTTGGGAGCGGGAGGGAAGGGCAGGGGAGGGAGGAGAATCGCTGGGTATGGATGGGTAGAGGGGGCAGGGATGCCCCCTCTGCCAGAATGCCTGTCCTTAGGGCATGAGGCTCCAATTGTGTGGCTCTTGTCCTTATTGAAGAGCCGGGTTGCCTGAATCAGCATAAATCACATTTGGATTCTATCATATAGTATGTATCTACCTATCACAAGAAGAAGAAAAACTGCTCCCACATACTTTGAAAGAATACTAATTTGGCACATTGGTTACTGAAGTTTGCTAAGCCTTTCTTATTACAGCTTTGTGCTACAATGAAAAGGTGAATGTTTTTACTTAGTTTGGTTAATGGGCTTGCTACTGCAAAACTGATGAACAATCTCTGCCTGTCAAGGGGAGGTTGACAGTGCATTGATGTGTAAAACTGACAAGACAGTGAATTCCGAATTCAAGAAATATTAAAGTCTCTTGATGTGTTTATAATTCAATTTGCTTCCCTTGAATGCAACTGTAAGTGTTTCTAGTTCATTGTGGTAGACAGTTGCATTTGAAGAATTATGCCAGCAGGACCAAATACTGTGGGCTGCTGATAGTTCAGTAGTATTCTTGAATGATTAAGTGAATTAACATAAACATATCGACTGGACAAAAAGAATTGCCCAAAGAGGTAAAAATGGAACCAACATAGAATTATCGCTTTGGGCAACTTTTGACCATTGGAGATCATGTTTTCATGCTGAGATGTATCAATTTTTAGATTAATTTGAAAGGGCCAAGAATATATAAAAAGATTAACACTGAATGAGCTACAGTAAAAATTGATTTAAATATTGAATGCTGCACAGCTGGTCTAACTGAACTGGTTAAGAGTAGAATGGTAAAAAGCTGCAAAACAAAGCAAGGAGTGTAAACTTTCTGACTAGCAGGTAGGAAAACAAGCTGCCAAAAGAAAGGTATTAGGGATGGGCAGCCAAAATATTTTAAGGGCAATTCTATAAGGCGTGCATAAGTTAAGGTGCCAATTGCGTGCCACTGTTTACAGAACAGTGGCACTTACGTGTGAGATTAGCATTCCTAATTGGCCAATATGTATGTAGCTATTGGGGGGTTATTCTGTAAACAGGGTGCACATGTTGCATGGGGCTAGATTCGATATATGGAGCCAGAAAAATCAGTGCTGAAAAAAAGCGCTGTTCTATAATCTGCGCTTAAAGTTAGATGTGAATTATAGAATAGCGCTCACGCCTGGGAATCATGCCTAACTTTTCAATGTATTGTCTACAATGACACCTTGATCTTTTTCTTGAGCGCTGACCTCCAAGGTGGACCCTAGCATCAGGAAACTATGATTTGGATTATTCTTTCCAATGTGCATCACCTTGCATTTGTCCACATTAAATTTCATCTGCCATTTGGATGCCCAGCCATCCATGTTCCTAAGGTCTTCCTGCAATTTTTCAAAATCTGCATGTGTTTTGACAACTTTGAATAGTTTTGTGTCATCTGCAAATTTAATAACCTCACTCATCGTACTGATTTCCAAATCATTTATAAATATTCTAAATAGCACTGGTCCCATACAGATCCCTGTGGCACTCCATTATTCACCCTCCTCCATTGAGAAAAATGGCCATTTAACCCTACCCTCTGTTTTCCGTCCAGTAACCAATTCCTAATCCACAACAGAACATTGCCTCCTATCCCATGACTCAAATTTTCTCAGGAGTTTCTCATGAGGAACTTTGTCAAAAGCTTTCTGAAAATCTAGACACATTACATAAACTGGCTCACCTTTATCCATGTGTTTATTCATGCCTTCAAAGAAATTAAGCAAATTGATGAGGCAAGACTTCCCTTGGCTGAACCCATGCTTAATCTGTCCCATTAAACCATGTTTGTCTACACGCCCATAATTTTATTCTTTACTAGTAAAAGAGGCCCGTTTCAGAGCAAACGGGCGCTAGCAAGGTTTTCGTCGACACCTCCCTCCCTCCCTGGCCAATCCCTTCGTTGTTCTGCCATTGCTCCACCCCCAACATCATGACGTTTGACGTGAGGGCAGGGCCCGGAGTGATTTCCACCCCGCCTCCCTCCTTGCCTCCCTCCCTGCCAACCCCTTTCGTTGTTCTGCCATTGCTCCATCCTTGAGGGCGGGGCCCGGAGCGATTTTGGTGGCTTCACCACCACGAACCTTCGAACCTTTTTGAAGGAAGTCAGGGCTTGGCTTCACTGACGTCAGTGTCCTCAGAACGTTGAGGGTGAGTTTTATTATAGTAGATAATAGTTTCCACTATTTTGCCCAGCACTGAAGTCAGGCTTACTGGTCTGTAATTTCCTGAATCACCCTTGGAGCCCTTTTTAAAAATTGGCATTACATTGGCCATCCTCTAATCTTCAGGTACTACGGATGACTAACGACAGGTTGCAGATCACTAACAGCTCTTTCTTTTGTCCTGATCTGCTCTGAAAGGCTTCCTATCCTTGAGCCCAGCACCCAAGAGCTTCCGCTCTCTGTGTCTTCAGAGAAGCCTTTAAAGGTACTTTTCCTACTGGGATTCAGATTTGTCAGCCTTTATCAAAGCTCTGTAATCACAAGTTCTAGGGTTTCCCCGCTAGAGAGCAATCTCCACACCCAGCCAAAACCATACAGATGATTCAGCATAAGTCAAGCTCCTCCAAAGACTAAAAACAACTCTCTCACTGAATTCCCAATGTGCCACCAATTTGCCTCTCCCCTAAGCTCATGAGGAGCACATTTTTATTTCCCTTATTCTGATTCAGCTCTCTCCATACGGGGTGTAGGCATAATTTCTCCAACAAGCTTTATTACCCTCAGTGAATTAATCCACTCCAAAGGTATGAAAAGTTCCCATTAACCTGTCTGCCCCTATTTGCATGCAGAAACTGAAGGACCCATCTCCCCTCCTGCAAACTTAACAAAGTTTAATCACCTACATTCCTGTATTGCTCTACTAGGGCAAGTGAGCCATCAGTTATGAACTAAGAGAGATCAAACCTGTGTATGTTTTCAAAAGCAGTTCAACAAGATTTCTTCTCTCCCCTTATTCTCATTAAAACCCACCTTACCGGGGGGGGGGGGGGGGGGGGGGGGGAGTGTTCACTAATAAACATATAACTTAGATTGTGAGCCCATTAGGGACAGTGCAAAGTACCTGTAATACTTGTAAACTGCACAGACACCTCGAGGATCACTTGTGGTATATCAATTGCTGACGCTGAAAACAAATAAAAATATAAATAAATACAAACATTAGGTAGTAATATAGACATATGTATTAGTCATATTCATTAATGAATATTGTGTTTTTACCAGTTATGTATGGTTTTTAACAATCTAAAACGGATTTTTGCAATTCTTTATATTTAGGGACGTCAATGGCATATGTCCAGGCTCTGCAGATTGTCTGGAATGCTGCTGCTCAGCTGATTATAGGAGTTGCCCCGCTCATATTACACCTGTTTTAAAAAGTCTATATTGGTTACTAGTTTGTACAGGGTGCAGGTTAAGATTATCGTGTTAATTTTTAAGCATTTGTATACTGATGTACCTGGATATTTCATTGGGATATTGAAACTACATGCCAAGGCACACATTGCATTCTGAATCTGCAAAGTGTTTGTGTGGTGCTTCAGCTACAACATGTCATTACATAGAGACCTGGAACCTTCTATGGCTGCTCCCGTTCTTTGGAATGGGCTCCCCAGATATTCACGGTGTAACCTACAAATGCACTCAATCTGCAGCCCCTCACTACCTCTCTACCCTTATCTCCCCTTACGCTCCTACCCGTAACCTCTGCTCACAGGACAAATCCTTCCTCTCTGCTCCCTTCTCCACCATTGCCAACTCCAGGCTCTGCCCTTTCTGCCTTGCCTCTCCCTATGCTTGGAACAAACTCCCTGAGCCCATACACTGAGCCCCCTCCCTGCCCATCTTCAAATCCTTACTCAAAGCCCTTCAATGTCACCTTCGGCACCTAATCATTTTACCTCTATCCAGGAAATCTAGATTGCCCCAATTGACTGTCTGCACATGTTGTCCATTAGATTGTAAGCTGACTGCACATGTTGTCCTTTAGATTGTAAGCTCCTTTGAGCAGGGACTGTCCTTCTTTGTTAAACTGTACAGCGCTGCATAACCCTAGTAGCACTTTAGAAATGTTAAGTAGTAGTAGTAGTAGTTATGGGAATATACAACGGTTTACAAATCATTGAAAACTCATTGTTTAGTCAAGGCTTTTGCAGCAGAATAATTTGTTCATATTGCTTTTTGCATTCCATTTACCTCTTTAGATAGATAGGGGTTTGGGGGCATAATAATGTTTTTAGATTTGTTTCATTTGTGTATATTGTTTATAAATGTATTTTTGTAACCTGCCTTGTTAAAGGTGGGACATAAAATTTTAAATATATAAATAAAAATAACATAAATTATGATTTATTTAGATTTATGATTAATGCATTTGTCTATATTACTAACTAACGTTTTGTCTGTTTATTAGTATATATCGCCATGTCGGTCAGCTTTGTATCCAACTTTCTACAATAAAGGTTCTTTACTTTCTTCACGGTTCCTGCTTCTTCATCCTCCATCTTATTGGGACTAGTGGACCTCTTGCCCATCTGCTTTTTAGGATTATAAAATACATCAACCAGAAGGAAAAAGCCTTATAGGGTTTAATGAACCAATTTTTCTATTACTGTTTCTTATCTAGCCCACAAACTTATAATTACAGGCATTAAAAAGTTCAATTTTCAAAATACTTGGTGCTGTGAAAAACATGTGCAGAACAAACACTTTTATTTATTTATTTATTTATGTATGTATGTATGTATGTATGTATGTATGTATGTATGTATGCGTGCATGCATTCTGGTATCCCACTGTTATCCAAAAACAAGTTTTGGCTCAAAGTGGCATACATTTTACAGTTTACAGTTCAGTGCAGTTACAATAGATTTTAGCAGTCAAGATTTGGGGAGGGGGACATAGCTTATGTGTTTGGCCATGTCATTTTTGATGAGGTAGGATTTAAAGAGGTTGGTATTCAATAGCATATGTGGTTATTTTAGATCAATCACTTAACTTTAGTTGACAAAATATCAGAAGTCTATCTCAAACAATGACCAGCATGTCATGGTTACACTGCTGCTTTAAGGATCTCAGACCAATACATCTACAACTGAACCTGGGCTCATTTTCTCAGTGTGACCCATGATTGAATTTTGGAAGATAAAATAGTCATTTATGTGCTTAAAAGGCTAAATTTAGAAGTGCACATTTACACCTGCTGTTGACATACCCCCAGCTTCTATCTCTGGCTCCCAAATTGGGGCATTGAAATTTGCATGTGGATTGAAGATGCATATGCAAATGAATTAGCTAACAAGCCATTAACTAGCACTAAGTTGATATCAACAATCAATAATTGTAGTTAATTGGCAGTAATTAGATTTTGCACACATCTTCCTGAGCACTATTCTATAACCCTGTATGCCTAACACAGAACTCAAAAGAGGGTGTGACCAGGGGCATGGTAGGAGCATTCCAAAAATGTGTGCAAAGAGTTATAAAATGCAGTCATTCCTGCACCCAAATGCCAAGTTAGGTGCCGGCATTTACACCAAGTTTCAGCTGGCGTAAATAGCGGTGCCCAAAACTCGGAGCACTCTTTATAGAATAATGCGTCCAAATTTGGGCCCTTTACTGAATCCGGTGTAAGAGGGTGTGCCTACATGTTGGTGAATAAATTCTGTCTTACTCTAGTATTCTATAATAGAATCTGAGCACCCAGATGCTGTTATGGAATTCACATTCACTGTGCTGCATTTTGGAGCCTATAATTTGGTGCACTTTATGGATTTGCCCTCTATGGGCTAGATTCTATATTTCGTGCCTACAAAATCAGAGCGGAAAATATTTCTACCTAAGGATATTCTATAAGTGGTGCCTAGATTTAGGCTCGGTATACAGTATATGCTTAGTTAATATCACAGCGCCTAAAACTATGTGCCTCAATTTACACCAATGAAAATATGACATAAACCCCAGCATGTAGATTTAGGCGCAGAGAACCATATTCTATAACAATGCATATAATTTTTGAAATGCCCATGAAATGCCTATTTCCTCCACCCATGACCATGCCCCTTTTTGCCTGCACATATTAAAATTTAGGCGCAGTGCCCAAGGTCCCAGAGGCTCTAGGGGGCCCAGAAGCTCTGCCCAGTTACCTGCTGCACATTACAGCCCTCCTTGGTCCTCCCTTGAAGGGCCCTCTGGTGGACTAATGGCCTCTGTGGGGGAAGGAAAGAATCCCACTCTTTCCTGCCCGCTGCCGCTACTCTGCCTGGCGCCGCCGGCTCCGCCGTGTTTTAAAAATTGCTGCTGAGACTTTGAGACTGCCTAGACCTGTGAGACTACTGCGGTAAGTCTCGGCAGCCATTTTGAAAACACGGCAGTGCCGCCACTGGGCACAGTAGCGATAGCGGACAGGAAAGAGTGGGGTTCTTTCTTGCCCCCGAAGAAGCCACTAGACAGACCACCAGGGCCCTTCAAGATAGGACCAGGGAGGGCAGTGGCAACTGCGGCAGTGCAGGAGGAGGGAGGCAGTGAGTTGGCGGGCACTGGCTGGGTGGGGGCCCCAATGACCTTTACTCCCCAGGGGCCCTCACCACTGTCAGTCTGCCTCTGGTTACAGAACATGTTTAGGGAGTTGTGTGTGTAAATTCTAATTATTGTCAATTTGTGCTCATTATTGTTTGTTAAGTGCTGTTAACAATGCTGATTGGCTTGTTAAGCCAATTAGGTGCGTTGTTATAGAATACGCTTGGATTTTGACACAGATCTCTAGGTGCGCTATAGAGAATCCGGGGGTATAAGTAAAGAGGATACATTTTTCTTATAGATTGTAGAGGGCACACTTTTCTAACCACAGACTTCAGATTACATTTTGACTCATTATCATCCATTGTGTTCACCAAAAATCAAGGGAAAAAAAACAAAGCTTGTAGTTAACATCTTTGAGATAGCTGACTGAGAAAAAAAATTATCTTGATTGCAGGGTCTTTTCATTTTACATATTTTCTTTAGTGATATGCACATTTTTCACCTTAGTAGTCATTTTGATTCATTTGTAGAGCTGCAGGAAGGTTATTTATTTGTTTTATTTGCTCATGAATATTTATATTTCACTGAACTGAAGATTTTTTTTTTCTCTCAGTGAATTTCAGTAAAAAAAGAAAGCATAAGATGCAATTCAAAGCGACACTAAACCATATGACAAACATGTCAAAAATAATTTTAAACAAGCTGCATCAGCCAGTAAAAAAAGATGATAAATTATCATCACTTTGTTGGTCTCTCTGAGTGACTGAAGCCAGCTGTTAAAAAAGGTTTTAGAATAACTCCTCTTCATTAGTTCTCTTGTTGGTCAAAGACTTCTTGAAAGTAAAAAAAGATGCCTAATAGGGATGTACGTTTGTTAGTGTGCCTTGAAAAATATACGGGCTGATATTCAAAACTACTTATTGGGGAGCAGCACGAGCTACCCGGATAAACGTCGCTGGTAGGGGCCATTCCTTGATTTCCAGCAGCATTAGCCAGATAATCTTTGCAAACCACTCTGACACTCTGGACAGTGCTGGGGGCAGGGCTTTTTTTGAGGGGGTACTTGGTGCCGGTACTCAGTACCCCCTTTTCCATTGTCTGATAAAATTGACCCATGCACCCCAAGTTTTAATGAAAGAGCTCAGGCTCTACACACCAATTCTGCCTTGTCATAGATTCTGTGACTAGTTGCAGGGGGCCTGGCTATTGTGTGGTGGGTCCCTCAGTGATCACCCCACCCCTGAAGGGTGGCCAAGAATTAGAGTACCGGCACCTTTTTCGCTAGAAAAAATGCACTGGCTGGGGCAGTCCATTGGCAGAGTAAGGGTGGTCCCAGAGCTATCTCTTTAGTGCAGGAGTGGGCAACCATGGTCCTCAAGGGTCATAACCCAGTTGGGCTTTCAAGATTTCCACAATGAATATGTATGAGATCTATTTGCATACAATGGAAGCAGTACATGCAAATCAATCTCATGCATATTCATTGTGGAAATCTTGAAAAAGCAACTGGGGTTGTGGCCCTTGAGGACTGTGGTTCCTGACTTCTGTGTTAGTGGCAATATTCAGTCTGCTAACCAGATAATTAACTTGACCAAGGTAGGACAGAAAAAGTTTATCTGCTCAGCTATCTGGACGTCTCTAGATTCTATATATGGTGCCCAAAATTGCGCATCGAAATTTGGTATGCATTGGGCATATTCCTGAATTGTGTACTCAACTTAACTGACAAATGAACAGTTAATATGCAATAATTGGGTGCTAACAATCAATTATTGTTGCTAATTGGCAACAATTTGAATTTACATCCGTATCTTTATAGTCAGTATTCTATAAAGATACGCATGTAAATGTTTTGTGCAGATCTGAAAGGAGGTGTGGTCAAAGGAATGTCGTGTGGGCTCTTCAACAACACCAGTAGGCGACGTAGGTGAGGAACGATCTCGAATGTATATTTAAATAAAGAGAGTGTTCCTCACCTACGTCGCCTACTGGCGTTGTTGAAGAGCCCACTCCTACTCCCCCCTTTCCTCAAGACTCTACTTTTCGTAGGAATTTGTGTACCTCCACCCTCGTGGTGGTTTGGTTTGCAGGTGGTCAAAGGAAGGGCATGGGCAGGACAGGGGCAGTCCCAGAATTTGACCACAGTGTTATACAAAAAAAAGTGCTTTACTGCACCTAATTTAGACACAAGGATTTATACTAGGTTTCAGGTTGTGTAAATCCTCACACCTAAAATTGGATGCGGATTCCAGAACTAAGTGCTATTCTATAAATTGTGACTAACTTTGAGCACCATTTATAGAATAGTGATTAGTGCCTTTTTTCTGGCTCCCTAATTTGGGCACCCATTTATAGAATTTAGTCCATAGGGGGATGAATATAGCAGAAGCACTGATGGTCACTGTTGAATTCAGATAGCTAGCACTGGCCACTATCTTGATACTGGTATGGAATATTCAGATTTATTTCAGCCACAGGAGCTGACATTTAATGATTAGACCAGTCTTGAAGACTGGGGCCGATATTCAGACCGTGGGAGTTAGACTGGCTAGCTCCCATGGTCGGTGCTGAGCCCAGATATTCACTGCCGGGCTGTTTTCGGTGACCGGCATTGAATATCCTGTTTATTTATGGATATTCAGACTTAGCTGGTTATCTTTAAACTGGCCAAAGATATCCCACCTTTCCACGCAGCCAAATATGGCTGCTAAACTGGCTTTGAAAATAAGTAGATAGCTGGTTATATTGGGCGATATAACCCGTAGCCGCTAACTGGGGATATTGAATATGGGATACTGGTTATCCTCTGCTGAATATCAGCGAATTGCTGGTTAAGTGCTATTTAAACAGCAGTTGTTCTGGCCAGTTAAATAGTGCTGAATATCAGGTGATAAGAATCTAGCGGTTCTGATCCATTCTCTTGGTAGCAGTATCTTAGATTACTGTTGAGTTATTGTTGACTGGGCTACCTAAGTCCCTCTTTGGCCAAGCTCCAGAATGCACAGAACTGGTAGCTTGCCTTTTCTTAAACATATGATTTTACAGTTGGGTTTCACCACCTTTCTAGTCTTTGCACTGGCTTCCAGTTCACTAACTCTACAAATTTAAAATGTATCGGTTTGCATTTAAATGTCTTCATGGATTATCTCCATGTTTGCGCGATGGTCTTGGCCACTTTGTGCCAAGTAGACAGCTTCACTTAGCAGAGGAGATTTTGTTGCGCGTTCCACCTCCTGTTGAAGGAGTCCAGTAAGGGCCTTTTCAAGTATATGCCCTACTGTCTGGAATACCTTACCTAGAAGTATGTAGGAGGTAGAAAACTACTTTGTTCAAAAAAAACCTTGTGAACAGGTAGCTTTTTATTTCTGCTTTTCAGTAGGACTTTTTATTCATTTCTAATTTTGTTGGCATTTGTGTTTTGATCTGTTTTGGTCATCACAGTGCTATGGGCTGGAATTCAAAAGCAAATATTCAAATAATAGCTGCAGTTGTCCAGATATTTGCCCTGGCCAGAGCTATCCATGGACATTGCCTGTGGAAATTTGGACATGTATCCAATTTTGGTGCACAATTTAATTGAATAACAAGCCAGTTAGTGCCTATAATTGGGTGCAAATAATGAACTATTAATGGCATTAATCAACTATTATTGCCAGTTAACGACTATTGTCATTAACTGGCACTAATTAAAATTTACACGCACATTTTTAGGTGCTAGGATCCACATGTAAATTTTATGCACAGCTCTAAAAATGGGAGACAGCCATGGGAGGGTCATGGGCAGATCAGGGGCATTTCTGCAATTTATGCACATTGTTATAGGATAAGGGAGATCCATGCAGGGCCGCCAAGAGACTGAGCCGGGCCTGGGGTAGGGCCGCTGGCGGGCCTGGCCCCCCCCCCGAAGATCATTGCCACCGCCACTCCCCCAAGGATTGTCACTGCTGCCGCTCCGCCCGCCCGCCATAGCCCGCCGCCGCCGCCCACTGCAACTGTAATACCTTGGCTGGCGGGGATCCCAAGGCCCCGCCAGCAGAAGAGTCTTCTTCCAGCACTGCTCTTCTTCTCTCTGCCGTATGGCCTGCCCCTGCAGCTGCTTTTTCTCTCAGGTCGCGCATGCTTGCTTTCAAAACTGAACATGCATGGCCTGAGGGGAAAATCAGCTGCTTGGAAGGCAACGCGGCAGACTGAAGAAGAGCAGTGCTGGTGGAAGATCTCTTCTGCTAGCAGGGCCCCCCCCCCCCACCAGCCTGCTGTGTCTGCTCCTCCGGATCCTCCCCAGCCTCCAAGGGGGGCCCGGCGCCAAAGTTTTCTCTCTTCTGCTCCTGTTGGGACATGATCATCCAAGTCCCATCAGGAGCAGGAGAGAGAGAGAGAGAGACCCCAGTGCTGAGCCCCCCTTGTCCCCCTCTCGGTGTCCCTGGATCCATGCCTAATTTAGACGCGAGGATTTAAACTAGGGTATTATTGATATAAATCCTCATGCCTAAAGTTAGGCAGAGATCCCACTGCTAAGCACTATTCTATAAATGGTGCTTAACTTAAGCACTGTTTCTAGAATAGTGGTTAGTGCATTTTTATGTCGGCACCGATTTTTCAGCGCCATTTATAGAATTTAGTCCTTAGCGAAGCTACGTAGATAGTGCTGCTGAATATCCTTTGTAGATGAGAAAAATTGTTGTCCTCATTTTATCCAGGTAGCAGTTGAATACTGCCGTTATCTGGATAGTGCAGTTCAGTATCCAGGTAGTGAAGCTGAATATCTGTATTTAACTGGTGTGGCCAAACTTTTAAAAAATTGCTGACTGTGTTTGCTGACATTAACACGTGTTATTTTAATTATTCCATTGTTAGAAGACTATTTGAATTTGTATAATGAAAGGTGTTTTGAGCAGCTTCTGGTGAAGTGCCCATAAATGTGAAGGAATCAATGAATCAGCCAATCAATCAATCAATA